>NW_027397066.1:53057201-53160910 GCF_003265705.2 Callorhinus ursinus | reverse complement strand
GCAAAACAGGAGGCCTCACAATTTTGGACTTCAATCTTTAATATAAAGCTGTAGTAAGTAAGGCAGTATAGTAAAAAAAAAAAAAAAAAACAGACACACAGATCAATGGAACAGAAGAGAAAACCCTTCTGGGTTTTCTCTTCTGGGGAAGAGAAATGGGCCCACAACTATATGGTCAACTGATCTTTGACAAAGCAGGAAAGAATATCCAATGGAAAAAAGGCTCTTCAACAAATGATGTTGGGAAAACTGGACAACAACATGCAGAAGAATGAAACTGGACCACATTCTTATACCACACACAAAAATAAATTCCAAATGGATGAAAGACCTAAATGTAAGACAGGAATCCATTAAAATCCCAGAGAACACAGGGAATAACCCTTTTGACATAAACTGTAGCAACTTCTTTCTAGACACATCTAGATGTGTCCCTAGATGAGGCTAGGGAAACAAAAGCAAAAATGAACTATTAGGACTTCATCAAGATAAAAAGCTTTTTGCACAGCAAAGGATCAACAGAACTAACAGGCAACCTTTGGAATGAGAGAAGATATTTGCAGATAACATATCTGATAAAGGGTTACTATCTAAAATATATAAAGAACTCATCAGGGGCATGTGGGTGGCTCAGTCAGTTAAGCCTCTGCCTTAGGCTCAGGTCATGATCCCAGAAGTCCTGGGCTTGAGCCACATGTCAGGCTCCCTGCTCAGCAGGGAGTCCGCTTCTCCCTCTCCCCCTCCCCAACCCCTACTCATGTGCTTTCTCTCTCAAATAAATAAAATCTTTAAAAAATACTCATCAAATTTAATACCCCCAAAATGAAGAATCCAGTTAAGAAATGGTCAGAAGATGTGAGTAGACATTTTTCCAAAGAAGATATACAGATGGATAATGGAACATGAAAATATGCTCAACATATTTTCAACTTTCAATAATATGCTCATTCATCATCAAGGAAATAGAAATCAAAACTACAATGAGATATTACCTCACACTACTCAGAATGGCTAAAATTAACAACACAGGAAACAGATTTTGGCAAGGATGCAGATTAAAGGAAAGTCTCTTGCACTGTTGGTGGGAATACAAACTGATGCAGCCACTCTGGAAAACTGTGTGGAGGTTCCTCAAAAAGTTAAAAATAAAACTACTCTATGATCCAGTAATTGCACTACTAGGTATTTACCCAAAGGATACCAAAATACTGATTCAAGGGGCACATATACCCTGAGGTTTATAGGAGCATTATCAACAATAGCCCAAATATGGAAAGAGTCCAAATGTCCATTGACTGATGAATGGATAAAGAAGATGTGGTGTGTATATAAATGAAATATTATTGAGCCATAAAAAAGAATGAAATCTTGCCATTTGCAATGACATTGAAGGAGGTAGAGAGTATTATGCTAAGTGAAATAAGTCAGAGAAAGACAAATACCAAATGATTTCACTTATATATGGAATTTAAGAAACAGAACAGATGAACATTGGGGGAAAAAGAGAAGAGGCAAAGTATATAACAGACTCTTTAAGTATAGAGAACAAACTGAGGATTACTGGAGAGGAGGTGGGCGGGAGATGGGTTGAATGGGTGATGGGTACTAAGAAGGGCACTTGTGATGGGCAGTGGGTGTTATATGTAAGTGATGAATCACTAAATTCTACACCTGAAATTAATATTACACTATATGTTAACTAACTAGAATTTAAATAAAAAGTTGAAACAAAAAAAAAGTTCAGCTTTTATTATACTCCCTAACTCTGCCAGGCAGAATTACTTACCTATCTTTTCTGCTTCATACCATCTTGTTCAGTCATAGTAGTGTTTTATATTATATTTCTGTCTCCTCAGAAGGACTGAGACCTTCTGAATGAATATATAGTATATGTCTACACTAAAATATTCTATTAGCTTTGTATAGTGAGATCTTTTAAAATAATTTTTTTTCCTGTGTAAAAAAGAAATTAAAGAAGATTGGACAACATGGGCTCAGAAATGCAAACAAGCATCTTAGCCAGCACAATGTCAGTGATGTATATTAAGGCAGAATTCAGCAAATTATGACCCACAGGCCAAAGTGGACCATTGCTTTTCTTTGAATGGCCTACAAGTTGGAATGGTTTTTACATTTTTAAATGGTTGAAAAAAATAAAAAAGAATTATTTATATATTGTCTATAGTTGTTTTTATACTATAAGAGGGAATTTGAGTAGTTGCTATAGAGAATAGATGACCCACAAAAACTAATGTATTTACTCTCTGGTTCTTTAGGAAATGTTTGCTGACATCTGTTTCAAGCCTATGATGACAGAGCAAGGGTTTTTATGTTTAGTTCTACCAATAAAAGGTCCTAGACTTAGCAAGATGGCTGTCAGCTACAATGTCATTTCTGGCTAGAGTGAGAGTAGAGAGCAAGGCAATTTCAGACATATGAATTTGTTGTTCATAAGACGTTAAAACTCCACATCATTTTTTGAAGGAGTTTTTTCCTTGTAAAAAGAGTCCCAAATATGAAAAGAAAAAGTTACATCCATTCCATTATATAAAATCATAATCATATCAAATCATAATTTAGAAAATTAATGTCTTAATCCAAAAGGTTATAACCCATTAAAATAATAATCCCCTTATCTATTAAGACATGTATTAAAAATAATAGCACTTCTATACATTTCTAGAGGAATAAAAAAAAAACCTGAAAAACTTTACCCTCATAAATACAATTGATGGAAGAGTTAATGATTGTTTAAATGTCTCCTTCTCTAAGATATATGAGATATCCAGGTTCTAAAAAAATGGGTACTCTTTCAAAGTACTTTAAATCTCATAGAACAATAAAGAAAAGAAATGTAATAGAAGTTCCAAAAGTTTTTTGTTTAGCAGGCTTCCATGCTATGCAGTTTAGCTTTGCATGATTTCCCCACAGCCTTTGCAGAAATGTTATTAACTTCAGAAAATTGTTTCTCCTCCTGCATGTTGAGAGAAAAAGCAATTTGAAATGTTTATTTTATGTTTGAAGTTTCTATTCATAAAGAAAAGGCAAAAATATTGTTGACTTCAATTTGTTGCTCAAACCACCAAAAGGGCACATTCTTGCAATTATTTACTACAGTTCGAGTCTGATAAATAAAAGTAATCTCATATTTTCTTCATTGATTAATACAAATTGATGTAAAAGGTACGTTGCATTTCCATGAAGAGAAAGGAAGCCACTGCCATTTTCATTTTCCCCTGGCGGTGGATGAAATACCTTGCTCCTAAGTGGAGGTCAAGAGAGCTCTTACATCCTAATAGAATGTAGGAGAGTTGAGATCTTGCTCATTTACATTAAATGAGCTGAGACCTACTGCTAATTACTAAATTTTGTGTACTGATACATAAAGATACTCTGCAATAAAGAAGTAGATACACTATCCTGCAAATGTCCTTTTATGTACAGCTCAATGGATGACAGGCTTGAATGGGTAACTGTATGTGGTAAAATGGCTTATTTTGTACCTTAGTATCGTTTATTGGCTAATCAAGTTACACACAACTTATAAAAACCATTGGCTATTTACACTTTGGTAAACTGCAAACCCAAACACTCTCAATAAGGTAGTAGGTATCCATTTCTACATAAGATTTCTATTGCCTCAAGAACTGTGTTCTCTGTGTAATGGCTTACACTCCACTGACCTGATTAAACTTCTAATTATACTGTATTGAATGTGTCTCTATAATGTTCACACAAAAACAAAATCACACCCTTCTATAACTGCAATTATTAGAATTAAAAAAATTTGAAAAACTTATTTTTCAGAATTCATATTAATACAAGTTGAAGTCTAGTATAAAAACAATGAAGAGGGGCGCTTGGGTGGCTCAATTATTAAGCATCTGCCTTTGGCTTGGGTCATGATCCCAGAGTCCTAGGATCGAGCCCCGCATCAGGCTCCCTGCACTGCGGACAGCCTGCTTCTCCCTCTCCCACTCCCCCTGTTTGTGTTCCCTCTCTTGCTGTGTCTCTCTCTGTCAAATAAATAAAATCTTTAAAAAAATAAAAAAAAATAAAAATAATAAAAACAATGAAGAGGGGTTCTGGTTCAAGATGGTGACACAGGAAGACACTGAAGTCACCTCCTCCCAGACACTCTGAATATATAGATACATATGAAAAAAATTTCTCTGAAAAAAAAAAAAGCTAAATGACTCCTACACATTGAGGAAACTAGAAAAAAAATCCCACATCAAGGCAGATAAAAGAGGCTGGGATGAAATCCCATCATGTACTCCACCCTTAGCATGGCCATCTATAATCAGGAGGAATTCAAAACTGGAGCTTCTCCCTGAGTAGTGAAGGGTTTGAATCCCACCTTGGGAAACTCAACTTTTGAAACCTGCACCTGAGAGATGAATCTCCAAAACATCTAACTTTGAAAATCAACAGGATCTGTGTCCACAAGACTGTTGTAAATTGAGAAAAAACTCTTAAAAGGGTCATACATTTGGATTCACCCACTCTAGGGCCCAGTGTAGAGTCAACCAATTGAGAATAATCCAGCCTTTATGTGAAAGAGGCTTATTGGCTTATATCTGAGTGTCACCCTGACAGACACAGGCATCAAATATAACATACATCTATGGACCTACTGGGATGGAGGCTTGTGAGCACTGTTATTGTACTTTCCCTTTTCCATGCTTTGGCTTGATAATATCTCCCAGAAAAGAGCTGGTACCCTCCTTAGTGGCCCCAATTTTTGATGCTGCTGCTCAGGGGACATCATTAGATCACCTGGCTCTGGTAGCAAGCAGGGCTTAAGCAATGAGGGTTCTATTATATGAAGGACTACAACCAACATAGAAAGAGTTCCTAAACACAGAGCACAGCAAGGGTCAATAGACCCAGAAGTCCAGTCTTTCTATGCAAGAGGCTTATTAGTTTATCTTGATATCTGTAGCCTGAGAAGGCTTCTAATTAAATACATATCTAAGGGCCTCCCGTAATCCTCAGAGATCTGGAGGGCTTGGTACTATCTTTACACTCGTCCTCTGCCACACTCCAGAGAATGATTATCTTCTAGAGGGGTACTTATATATGTGACAGGTTCCCCAGTTTGTACTTCTGGTACCCTGATTGTTGTAGCTACTGACCAGGAGACACCTTTTATTTATTTATTTTTATTTTTTAAGATTTTATTATTTATTTGACAGAGAAAGACACAGCGAGAGAGAGAACACAAGCAGGGGGAGTGGGAGATGGAGGCGAACCATAAAGGACTCTTTACTATAGGAAACAAACTGAGGGTTGCTGGAGGGGAGGTTGGTGGGAGGATGGGGTAAATGGGTGATGGACCACAAGGAGGGCACTTGTAATGAGAACCTGGTGTTATATGCAAGTGATAAATCACTAAATTTTACTCCTGAAACTAATACTACACTATATATTAACTCACTACAGTTTAAGTAAAATCTTGAAAGAAAAAAATATATATACTAGAAGGACACCTGGATAGCTCAGTCGGTTAAGCATATGAGTCTTGATCCAAGCTTAGGTCTTTATCTCAGGGTCATGAGTTCAAGCCCCATGTTGGGCTCCATGCTGGTCATGGAGCCTACTTAAAATATATATATATATATATACTATAGAATTTGAACAGCAGACTAGATGAAGGAGAAGGAAGGATTAATACCTTCAAAGATAGAAAAGTGGAAAGCACTAAATTAAAGTAGCAAAAGGGAAAAAAAACAGAAAAACATGTAAAAATAGCCTAAGAAACTTCAGGCACACTAACATTCACATTTTAGAGATTCTAGAAGGAGAGAGAGAGAGAGAGAGGCTGAAAACTTCCCTACCTTGGAAAAAGAAATATATATCTAGACCCAGGAATCCCAGAAATTTCCAAATATGAGGCATCCTAAGAAATTCACACCAAGACACATTATAATTACAATGCCAAGAGTTAAGAGGAGAGACTCTTATAAGCAGGAAAAGTAAAACAACTTGTTATATACAAGGAAATCTGCATAAGACTACCAGCAGATTTTTCAGGAGAAACTATGTAAGTCTTAAGGGAGTAGCATGATATATTTAAAGTGCTTAAAGAAAAGACAAGAAAAGAAAAAAACACACAAAAAATCTTCTAGGCAAGAGTACCTGTCAAACTTGTTATTCTGAATTGAAGGAAAGAGAAAGAGCTTATCAGACAAGCAAAAGCTAAAGAAGTATGTCACCACTAACCAGGCTTACAAGAAAGGTTAAAGGGACCTCTTTAAGCTAAAAAGAAAGGGTACTAATTAGTAACAGGAAAACATATGAAAGTATAAACCTCACTGATAAAGGTAAATATATTTTAAAATTTAGAATAATCAAAAATTATAATGGTAGTGGATTAATCACTTATAAAGCTAGTATGAACATTAGAGCACAAAAGGAAATGAAATAGATGATGACAAATATAACATTAAAAACATAAAATGTGGGGAAGGGGAAGTAAAAATGTAGAACTTCAGAATGCATTCAAATTTAAGTTGTTAGCAACTTAAAAGATGTTATAAATATGATTTGTTATATGTAAGCCACATGGTAGGCACACACCAAAAAACCATAGTAGATAGAAAAAAGTATACCACTAAGGAAAATCTACAAATCATGAAGGAAGAGACCAGGAGAAGAATAATGGAACAGAAAAAAAATGCAAAACAGACAGAAAGTACATACCAATCAATAATTACTTTAAATATAAATGAAGGGTGCCTTGGTTGTGCAGTTGGTTAAGCGTCCAACTCTCGGTTTTGGCTCAGGCCGTGATCTCAGGGTCATGAGTTCGAGCCCCATATTTGGCTCCATGCTCAGTGCAGAGTCTGCTTAAGACACTCTCTCCCTCTCCATCTGTTCCCTCACCACCATGTGCACTCTCTCTCTCTCTCAAATAAATAAATAAATCTTTAAAACAATGTAAGTGGAGGGATGCCTGGGTGGCTCAGTCAGTTAAGCATCTGCCTTTAGTTTGGGTCATGATCCCAGGTCCTAGGATCAAGTCCCACATCAGGCTCCTTGTTCAGTGGGATGCCTGCTTCTCCCTCTGTCTGCTACTCCCCCTGCTTATGGTCTTTCTCTCTCTGACAAATATATAAAATCTTTAAAAGAAATGTAAGTGGAATAGATAGTCTAGGCAAATAAATTACAGTGGCTGGATAATTTTTTAAAAAATGATCCATCCAAATACTGCATACAAGACAATCACTTCAAGATAAAAATACATATAGACTGTCAGTGAAGGGATGGAAAAAGATATTTCATGCAAATGGAAACCAAAAGAAAGCTGGGTAGCTATCCTTATATCACACAAACTAGATTTTAAGACAAAGACTGTAATAAGAGACAAGAAGGGCATTGCATAATTATAAATTATTCAATCTAGGAAGAGGATATAACATTTGTAAATATTTATGCACTCAACATAGAGACATATACATACATATATATATATATTATACATCTAATACATAACTGATACCAACAGACCTAAAGAGAGAAATAGACCAAAATACATTAATAGTAGGAGACTTTAATAACCCACTGATCATCAATGGATAGATCATTCAGACAGAAAATTAATACAGAAACAATGGTCTTAAATGACACATTAGACTGGATAGACTTAACAGATGTTTACAGACTATTCCATTCCAAAACAACAGAATGCACATTATTTTCCAATGCACATCAAACATTCTCCAGGATGAATCATATGTTAGGTCACAAAACAAGTTTTTAAAATTTATAAAGATTACCATCATATCAAGCATCCTTTCTGAACACAATGGTATGAAACTAGATATAAGTTATCTCAATTCCACAAAGAAATTTGGAAAATGCACAAATATGTGGAGATTAAACTACAGGCTACTAAATGAACAATGGGTCAAAGAAAAAATCAAAAGAGAAATAAAATGTACCTTCAGACAAATAAAATGGAAATATAACATACCAAATTTTATAGGATGCAAAAGGGAATTTCCTAGCAATAAATGCATCCACAAGAATGAGTAAAATCTTGAATAAATAGTATAACTATACAACTCAAGAAAATGGGAATAAAAGAACAAATATAGCCCAAAATTAGTAGAGGAAAGTGCATAAAGATCAGAGTGGAATAAATGAAATAAAGACTAAAAGACAAATTTAAAAAGATCAATGAAAGTAATTGCTGGTCTCTTGAAAAGATTACAAAAATGACAAACTATCAGATAGACTCCCAAGGGGGAAAAAGAAAAGAGAGAATTCAAATAAATAAAATCAGATATAAAAGAAGAGATAGTAACAACTGATAACATAGAAATATCATGGAACACATCAAAAACTAATGATGTAATGTATGGTGATTAACATAATAAAATAAAATTAAAAAAAGAAATACAAAGATCTTAAGGGACTGCTATGAACAATTATATGCCAAAATTTGCCATATATATACAATCTACAAAGACTAAACATACAATCTACATAGAAACATACAATTTTAGAACCATACAATCTACAAAGAAACATACAATCTACAAAGACTAAACCATAAAAATATAGAAAGCCTAAACAGACTGATTACTGATAAGAAGATTGACTCAGTAATAAAAAACATCCCAACAAACAAAAGTCCAGAACAAGATGGTTTCCCTGGTTAATTTTACCAAACATTCAAATAAGAATTATATACTAATCCTTCTCAAACTCCTCCAAAAAACAGAAGAGGAAAGAATACTTTCAAAATCATTTAATGAGGCCAGTGTTACTTTGATACCAAATACAGAGATGGAAGCCCCAAGAAAAGAAAATCCCTGATGAACATAGACGCAAAAATCCTCAACAAAATATTAGCATGTCAAATTTGACAACGCATGAAAAAGATCATACACCATGATTAGGCGGAATTTTTCTAGAGATCCAAGAATGGTTCAACATCTGTATGTCAATGTGATATACCAAATTAACACATGAAGAATAAAAATCATATAATCTCAATAGATACAGAAAAAGCATTTGACAAAATTCAATATCTATGATAAAATGTCTCAAGAAAGTCAGCATAGAGAAAATGTTTCTCAGCATAATAAAGGCTATATCTGAAGAACACACAGTTAACATCATATCAACGATGAAAAACTGAAAGCTTTCCAATATCAGAAGCAAGACAAGGATGCCCGTCTTGCTTTCTCAACACAGTTCTAAAAGTCCTAGCCAGAGGGCGCCTGGGTGGCTCAGATGGTTAAGCGTCTGCCTTCGGCTCAGGTCGTGATCCCAGGGTCCTGGGATCGGGTCCCACATCGGGCTCCCTGCTCCTTGGGAGCCTGCTTCTCCCTCTGCTTCTCTCTCTCTCTCCCTCTCTCTCTCTCTCTCTCTGTCTCTCATGAATAAATAAATAAAATCTTTAAAAAAAAAAAAAAAGTCCTAGCCAGAGGAATTAGACAAGAAAAATACATAAAGGCATCCAAATTGGAAAGGAAGAAGTAAAACTGTCATTATTTGTGGAATACATGTTATACATATAAAACCCTAAAGACAGCATCAAAAACTGTTAGAATAAACAAATTTAGTAAAGTTGTAGGATACAAAATCAATACATAAAAATGTGTTGATTTTCTATACACTACTTATGAACTATCAGAAAGAGATATTAAAAAAACTACCTATTTACAATTGCATTAAAAAGAGTAAAATAACTAGGAAAAAATTAAAGCAAGGAGGTGACAGACCTGTACTCTGGAAATTATAAGACATTGATAAAAGAAATTGACAAAGACACAAATAAATGGAAATATATTCTGTGCTCAAGAACTGATAGAATATTATTAAAATGTTCATACTACCAAAATCAAACTATAGATCCAGTGCAATCCCTATCAAAATTTCAAATCATAATTTTCAAAACATACAATCCTAAAATTTGTATGGAACCACAAAAGTCAAGCCAGATAGTCAAAGCCATCTTGAAAAAGAACAAAGCTGGAGGTATCACGCTCCCTGATTTCAAACTATATTACAAAGCTATAGAAATAAAAACAGTATGATACTAACATAAAGAGACACGTGGATCAATAGACCAGAAGAGAGAGCTCAGAAATAATTCCATCCATAAATGGTCAATTGGTTTATGACAAAGGTGCCAATAATATTCAATGGGGAAAGGACAATTTCTTCAATAAATGGTGCTGGGAAAACTGGACAGGCAGATAGGAAAATAAAAGTGTATCATTATCTTTCACCATATAAAAATTAACTCAAAATGGATTAAAGATTTGAATGTAAAATCTGAAACCATAAATATCCTAGAACATATCAGTGATAAGCTTCTTGATGATTTTTTTTGCATCAGACACCAAAAGTAAAAGTAAACAAGTGGGACTTCATCAAACTATGAAACTTGTTCATAGTAAAGTAAACCGTCAACAAAATCAAAAGGCAACCTATGGAATGGAAGAAAATATTTGCAAATCATTTATCTAATAAGAGGTTAATATCTAAAATATCTAAAGAACTCATAAAACTGAATGGCAAAACAAAAAAAATAACTAATTGATGATTTGATGAAAAATGGGCAGAGGATCCAAACAGATATTTTTCCAAAGAAGATATACAGATGGCCAATAGATACAGGAAAAGTTACTCAATATCACTAATCATCAGGGAAATGCAAATTAAAACCACAATGAGATGTCCGTTTGTATCTGTTAAAATGGCTATTATCAAAAAGACATGACATAAACAAGTGTGGGAAAATATGTGGAGAAAAGAAAACTTTGTGCTCTGTTGATGGGAATGTAAATTGGTACAGCCATCATAAAAAATAGTATGAGGTTCTTGAAGAAATTAAAAATAAAACTACCATATGATCTGGCAATTCCACTTCCAGGAATTTATTTGAAGGAAATGAGAACACCAACCCAAAGCAATATGCACACCCCCATGTTCACTGCAGCATTATTTAAAATAGTCAAACTATGAAGTAACCTAAGTGTCCATTGATGGATGAATGGATAAAGAAAATGTTGTAAATATATACAATGGAATATAGTTCAGTCATAAAAAAGAAGGAAATACTGCCATTTGTGATAACACAGATGGGTGTTGAGGGCATTATGCTTACTGAAATAAGTCAAAGAAGGACAAATAACATATGATTTTACTTATATATGAAATCTAAAAAAAATTAAAAACCCAAGTTCATAGATACAGAGAACAGATTGGTGGTTGCAAGAAACAGGTAGTGGGGGTGTATAGAATGGATGAAGGGCGTCAAAGGTGCAAATTTCCAGTTATAAAATAAATAAGTCATGGGGATGTAATGTACAACATGCTGAATATAATAACACTGTACTGCATATTTGAAAGTTGCTAGGAGAGTAGATGCTAAATGTTCCAATAACAAGAATAAAAAATTTGTCACTATGTGTGGTGACCAAAATTAATTAACCTTGTTTTTGATCATTTTGCAATATATACAAATATCAAATCATTACACTGTTCACCTGAAGTTAATGTATTATAGGTCAATTATACTTTATTTAAAAATGAAAAAATTCAACATATATATATGTGTATATATATATAAATCAAGGCAATTGAAAGTTTTCTTTGACTACTAATATTCAACCTTCATAAAGTTAAAGATCTTGTCTCGTTGAAATTATAGTGATGGGTGCAGTTTCTCCTGATACATAACTATTAACTAAATGAATAATAAGTGAATGATTGAGTAAAATATATTTTCTAGTTCAGTGAAATTTTATTCTTTCATTCTGCTTTAGGTTCCTTAACTTCCTAGTTATTTTATTAGTACTATTCATGTGCAATAATGATTTCCAAACATTTGACTGAAATAAATTTAAAACTCCATCTGTAATCTGATGTCTAAAACTATCTGGATAATTGTTATCATAGCTCTACAGCACTGATACTTTTATTTCTCTAGTCAATAGTATATAGCCATTTATTACTGGTTGACCCATTTCTGGAGCACCACTGTTCTAGGATTTTTTCAGACACAAAAAAATCTAAAGACTAAATCCCTGTTGTCATTGGGTCTATCACATAATTAGGGAACTCATGTAAAAATTTCTAGAACTCATGTGAAAATAAGTCAAAATATTAGGAAATGAATTAACTATATTGAATTCTTTATAAAAGTTCAAGTAGTTAATATCTATATTAACTAAAGATAGAGAACTATATATTGATATGTAGCTATACAGATAATAAATTCTTATAAGTTAGGATAAAGCTGTACAGATTTATATACATACATGTTTACTAGTTTTAGCTGATCAAATTTTGTAGCTAGACTTCGATGTTATTCTCTCCATATTATATGACACATTGTCCATTTCTAATACATGTAATTGTAGAGGACAGAGAACAAATCTGGTAATGTGGTAATAAATTTGAAACACCTGGGTTTGAATCTCAGCTATTCCACATTTATCATCTTACTTTATAGAAGAGAGTTTAATTATCTCTAATCATTCATATTGAAATATATAATCAGATTTTAATGTGTCAATATTAATTACTGTCAAATATAACAGGAAGATAGTCAGTGATTCATTCTTACATTTTCCATTTGTATTTAGAGGATTGGTTTGCTTTAATTTTGTTTTGCCTTTGTGAATTCTGTAGTTGTTTTATATAACTTGCTCTTAGGTAAAATATGTTCCTGTGACTATATTTATTTTTATTTTGCCTTTTTCCTACAATCACAATATGAATATAGAATTTATTGCTTGTTTAAAAACATTTTATAAAATATTTCATTATAATTTTTAAATCAATTATTATGAAATAAGTCAATTCTAAGCTTTTCATTTTGAAATTTCAAAATAAAAAATACATTAAAGGATCTTAAAAGGTATACCCAAAGCAGTAATCCTAGGCTAACTTAATTTTCTAAGCTTTTTAGGCTTTTGATTACCTTTCTCTGATTATCTAAGTTATTTAAGAATATACTATTTAGATACTATACAACGTGTGAAGCAGCAGGGGAGAAAATGACCCATAATCACTCATTCCAGTAACAACCACAGAAACCATCTTGGGTCTTTTCTCACAGTATTATTTTCCATTATTTTTCTCTTGATGTACAATATTTTTTCCAAAATAACCTTAAAATTGGCATGTCTATATAAGCATTATGTTCACAAAATCAAGAGCTACATTAAAAAAACTATTATAAATGTTGAATGTATGCAGTCTTAAACCAGAAGTATGTATAAGGCAGGAACAAACCCAAGAAAATGGTAAAAATATTACCTGTATATGAATATATCTATAAACAGTTCAACACTTACTGTGGAGATGTGTTTATTCACTTAAGAACACTTGCAAAAAAAAAGAAGAAGAAGAAGAAGAAGACTTGCAGATCCATACAAACATAATCACTACGATCAATCTTTAAGCTAATTCCTGCACTCCTTGATGCATTAAGACATGACCAGTACATGTTATCAGCCTCAGTCCCTTCATAATTGGTTAATCCACATTAGAGTTAGTAGCACTTAAGTATTTTATATCGAGTATTCCCAGGAAGTAGCCTGAGTTCTTAATCCTCAGGAAGACCCTTTCCTTATTCTAGTCTTGAAGTTATTCACATGATTTCTATCACTCTTAAAGAGCTGATCTGTTCTTTCCATTCTGAAAAGCACCCCTAAATATGTTGTGAAGAGGACTAGATGAGTGTGAGCCAAATTACTGCAATTCTGTATTAGAAACAACTGTTAGACCTGGGAGCATTGTAGTAAGTAGGTTATATACAAAAAGTGGCCAGATGCAAACCACAGTTATTTCAAAGATAAAAAACAGAGCCACTTCAATAAACATAATTTAAATCAATTCTTTGGGGGCCAGAAAGTAAATCCAGACACAAAAACCAAACATTCTGAAAATCCTATCTTGGTCATAAACTTACAAGGCAGTTATCATTTGCTACAGTTTGGTCTGGATCAGGTTGCAATTTGTCTTAATCCCTTCAGCTTTTTGTTAGGTTATCAAAGTTTTTTGAATGGGTTATTTCATTTAGTAGATCTTTCTGAATACTGTGAACTTGGTCTGTGATGATTTAATGTCTAGTTCCACTGAATTACTTTCTCAAAACTCAAACAGTGAAATCTTTGGCAATGTGGATAGGTAGAAATTTTTCAATGAAACAGATGCCAAGAGAGGGATGATCAGTAGGATAGTAACTGTTCTCTACATTTTTGACTAGCCCATCTTTTGTCTACTGAAGAACACAGTGTGCTGCTAAGAAATTGCAGAGACTGGGAAACCCCCAACTTCTGTGTGTTTGTCTGTGTGTGTGTGTGAGAGAGAGAGAGAGAGACAGAGACAGAGACAGAGAGACAGAGAGAGAGACAGAGAGAGAGAGATGTATTTATCTTCAGACTCATTAGGATTTTTTCAACTCTGAGAATTGATAGTAATTGATTAAATACCATCATTCTAGAATAGTATAAAGTAAAATCCCACTTTTCCCTAGACAGTATCTGTTGTGCCAGTTGTTCTGGTCTATTTATTAAAAGCATCTCATTTCACTTTTGAAAATTGTCTCAGTTTGTAAAATAAGTTATATGGTATCTAGTTCTAGGTGATCACTGATTGGCCAGCGTCCTCTGGAAAGTTCTCATTTGTTAAGAAATCAAAGTAATCTTGAAATCTCAGGGTTACAACAGATTCTAACCCACAACTAAATTAACCCTATATCTGATATTTAAATTCCCTATTCATCTTGATAACATGTCATTTTATTAAGAAAAAAATCATAGTATCACTCAAAGACAACTTATACTAATAGAATACAAAAATTAAATGGAGGTTTTGACAACCAGATAAAAGTGGAGTAAAATCCTTTAATGCATTTTCATTATAGCTTGCTTTTATAACAAACTTGGAGAATTTCCTGTTTCTCCATATAAACAAAGTGCCACTCATTGGTTCTACACCAATACTTGCACAATGTCATTATAAATAAAGTTCTGATAACATACCTACTAAAAATTACTGAGCTCAATATTTGTCCCAGGTATTGGTCTAAACATTGATGATAAAAGATAGAACAAAAGGGGCACCTGGGTGGCTCAGTCAGTTAAGCATCTGCCTTCAGCTCAGGTCATGATCCCAGGGTCCTGGAATCAAATCCCGCATCGGGCTCCCTGCTCAGTACAGGAGCCTTCTTCTCCCTCTCCCACTCCCCCTGCTTGAGCACTCACACACACATATACTCTCTCTCCCCCCTCTCTCTGTCAAATAAATAATAAAAGCTTAAGAAAAAAAGGAACAAAAAAGACAAATCTTGGCTCTCATGCAGATTGAATTTCATGGACAAAAGGAGTATAAAATGAGTAAGTAAACAAATAAGAGGTAAAGATTTTTAAATCTAGAAATATACTCAAAATTAAAGCCTTATGATTTTTGTAGCCCATACAATATTTTTTTTGCAGAAATAATTAGAAAATTACAAAATGAATGATATAGGGGAAAGGGAGAGAAAGATCATTTTTGTTAGCATTCTATCTACTCTTCTATTTCTTGTTGTATCAAGCTAAATCAGCAAAAGAAGCTTCCCTGTATTATAAGTTAGGTATCTTGTGAGATGCAGCAGAGAAGCCTTCAGACTGAAATGCACAGAGTACTACTTTATATTTTCAAAATTTTTCTTGTAGAAATATTTAAAAGTGAAGCCTTGTGAAAAGAGAAAACTTAAATGTGAAATAGATAAGATTTTATCTTCCTCAAGCTTTTTCCCCCTTTTCTTTTTTCTAATTAATACTTGTCTTTATTTATTTATTTTTTTTGAGAAGTATAATCTAGGATAGTTTGACAGGCATAAGTATCTTCCATTCACATAGCTGGATTCATCCCAAGGGTTTCACAATCAACTGTTCATTGGGGTCAATTTATTTCACAGTTTCTACTGTCATATGTGTTTGAGAGAAAGTGAAAATATTTATTGAATTGCTTAAGGTTATGTTTAGTGAATTTGTTAGCCAGCATGCTATGGTATTCCACATCCCAATCAGGAAGCCCCTTTACAATCTCAGGTGTCCTGTCTTTCCTCTCAAAATACACCTAGCCTAAGTTTCAGGTCTTCTCTATATCTTTAGGGGAATGCTTTCTCCTTATAATTATTTCACTATTCTTCTAGATGAAGAGATGGTTATTGTTGTGAGTATCCGTAACTAATTCAATATTCTTTGGGGTGTCTTATATTTGGATTTAATTGTGCTACTCCTGCAGGCTACTGGATAATTAGTTGAATATAATGTTTTAGTAAGTCTGGACTTCTCTGTTCTCTTAAATTAATAACTATTGGTGGTTCATCAGCAAGATTTCCAAAAGATGGTGAGAATTGTTTCAGTAATGCAGCATGGCACTTTTTTATTTTGTTTATCTGTGGGTTACTTAACTCTATTAAGAAAATGAAATGGAAAGCTTATCAAGTTAAACTTGATAGCTTCCTCTTTGTAGTTGGTAGTGGGCATTCTTCCATGTTCCTTTCTTTTAAGGACACATACTGACTTAACTCTCTCTCTCCTTTTTCAAGCCCTCTTAGTATTTGACATACTCATGAGAACAATACATGTTTTCTAAAGATGTTATTGGACTCAAGGACCTAAGTAGTAAGAAGCATAATATCTTTGGGTGAATAGAGAAAGGCAGGTAGAAATGAGAAGGTGAAGATTATGAAAGAAAGATCTGATGATCTAAGAGAAACAGTCACCAACACAACTCAGACAATACAAACAATAGATATAAATCATTTATAACATTCTTGAAGCTAGTACTCAAATGTAAGGAGAAAGGTTTATGCAGAGAAATATTTTATTAACTCATAGAACCATACTTTACTTATAGCTCATATTAGCAATGCTGATTATCTGTCCCTTCAGGAGAAGTAATTCCTTAAAATAAAGATTGCTTTATACCCATGAATAAAGCAAATATGCTGGTTATGGTTAAAGTATGAGCATTTATCCTTGCACAGTTCAGAACTCCACAATTCCAAACTGTTTGAACACCACAGGAAACCAAAAGCCTTTGTCTGAATTTCATGGAAGCAGATCAAAATGATAGTGTTAACTCCAATCTCAATAAACATTTTATCCTTAAATATTTCTTATGAATTAGTATAGTCCTCAAAAGTGAAATTAATAAAAAAAAAGGAGAGGCAAAAAAGTACTGGTAATGATGTGTAATTATAGTTGAAATGTACTGGAAGTTCATGAGGAAAATTTTACATTTTTATTCAGGTAAAAACTTATATCATAGATGATAGATTTTTCATATACATTTTTCTCCCAGCTCAAAATACCTCAGTATTCATATTTAGACATTATTCTACTACTTGTTGATTTTTAATCAGATAATACTATTCTTTTCATGAATGAGTGTGCATACTTTTCATTTTATAGATACTTAACAAATACACTGGAGGAAAGGAATTTATATATCCTAAATACTCATTAGCTTCATTAGGGTAATGCTCAACTTATACTGGCATTTCTATTAATGACATAGACTCAAGACTTTATCTCATATACAGAGCAAGCACTTCTAAACCACGAATCTCTCCCTTTCTTTCTGAGATTTGTCTATTAAGTGTCCTTTTGGTGTTTAATTATTCAAACTAGAGAACACGAAACCTAAGTATATTTTTTTGTAAAAGTGTCTATGAATAATAAGAACACTCAAAAATGAAAAAAAAAGTTTTTAAAATATAGCCTTTAGTAAGATATTTATTAGATGATAGGATCATGTTCATTATCAATCTATGCATATATGGATCTTGTAAATTAAATATAAGTAATGAATTTGAACTCTACTTCAAGATGGTAGACCAAATACCCATGTTTGATTCCATTCTTATAACCCCACTTAAATGAGAGAGAATCTTTTAAATAAAAGTGTGTGCATGTGTGTGTGTATAAGCAAAACAATTGCCAAAACAAAGAGATTCTATTAATTAAAGAGGATGTATGTTATTTCTGGAAAGTAGAAAATGAAAAAAATGGATAAATCAGAATGAAGAAACTTGTAACCAAAAAAAAAAATCTAAGCCTTCTCTTATGGAAGATTATATACTTCTAAACAGAAGCTAGAGAACAAAATTGGATGCAAATATTACAAAAACCACAAAAGTACTTTTTGGGGGAACTTCCAGAACATCAGAATAAGGCTTTCTAAATCCCCACTAAAAGTTTGCAAATACTGGCAAACATTGTCAAAATCAAATGTTTTAGAACTCTGCAAATAACCAAAGCTCACAACAATTTGAGGAGTGTTTTTTTCAAGGAAATAGCTAAATCTTTGTAAGCATTTATATTTCTTATTACAATCCCCACTCCCTTGCAATATGGTAGCCTTAAAAAACAGCAAATTTGGAACAATGATAGCTGTGAAAATCAGGAGGCTAGCTGCTACTGGAGAGAAAAGATGCGTTCGGAGTCTCATAAAAATATTCTCAGAGAATTGTCACTATTGGCCTTGCTAGACTATTTCTACAAAACTATATATAGTTTCCATAGTATCCATAGGGGGTTTTGAAAATATCAACATATTTCTGGGAATCTACAAGTTTATGGTCATGAACTGGTGTGTGTACATGCCTAGGAAATTCCTAAGAAGGTCCTAATCTCTTGTCCTTGACTGACCTTGAAATTCTGCATGCGTAGAAAGTGAAACCGAAGACAGAGCTATAAAATACTTGTCATATCACCTAACACTTACCAAGCACACACGCAGAAACCCTCAGCAAAGGCTGGGAGTCTTACTGGTTCAAGGAATATAAAAACTATTAGCCAATCAATGAGCTAATTGAGCATAGATTTCTGTGCCCACCCATGACAAAGAACACAGATTTATAGAATTAGTTCAGGAGCGTAACTATGTGAATTAATGATAATGTCAACAACATGAAAAAAATCCCAGGGAGAGGGAATCTGATTTCAAGTTGCACATTACATCATTTAAAATTACCAGTGTTGTACAAAAATTATGAGAATGGAAACAAACAAAAATATTTGGCTCCTACACAAGAAGAAAATGATTCAACAGAAACCATCTAATGGGCCTAGATGCTGAACTTACTAGATAGGATTTTAAAGGAGCATTATAAATATGTTCAAAGAACAAAAGGAAACCATATGTAAAGCATTAAAAGAAAATATGGTAAAGGTGACTCACCAAATAGTGAATATGAAAAAAGAGGTAGGAAAAAATGAAGTTTCTAGGATTGAAAAGTACAATACTGAAATTTAAAAAAAAATGGATTAGCAGTCTCAGCAGCAAATTCAAGGTGAAAACAAAAGAATCAGCCAACTTGGCTGGAGAAATATAACCAATATATTAATACACCCAAAACTCCCTATGGATATCACATTCTCCGGGGTTTTTTTTAAAGAATTTTGTCATCCTCTTGTTTGTGCTATATAATATAGCCACCTCAGGAAACTGAGATTATCCAGTATGAGAAAAATGAACACTGCCCCAGAGACCTGTGAGACAAGGTATTTGTTTCCTTAAGCTACCATAACAAAACATGACAAACTTGGTGGCTTAAAATGACAGAAACTTATTCTTTCTTTCTGGAGGCCAAAGCCAAATCAATGTATTGCCAAATGCTATATTCTATCTGGGATTTAAAAGAGAATCTGTTGTCTGCTTCTTCAAGCTTCTGGTGTCTGTTGGCATTACTTGCGCTGCACAGTATCAGTACCTGTGTTCATATTGCCTCCTTATCTTCTATCTATTCTCCTCCCGTATCTCTCAAAAAACAATTGTCACTGGAATTATGGGCCACCTGGATAATCCAGAGTGATCTTATCACCAAGATTATTAGCTTAATTAGTTCATGAGCAAAGTTCCCTTTTCCAAGGTAATATTTACTGATTTCAAGGATTTGACATGGATATCTTTTGGGAGACCAGTTTTAAGCCTAACACAGCCATCACCAAGCATAACAATATTCACTTAATGGGAGTTCCAGAAGAAGAGAAGCCAGAGAAGGGGGCATAAGGAATACTGAAGAATTAATGGAGCAAAAAACTTAACAAATTTGATTAAAAACTTTATATCCATACCAAGAGACTCAGTAAGTTCTAAGTAGGTTAGACTCAAGGAGATCTACACCTACACATATTATAGTCAAATAGCTGAAAGTAGAATTTTGAGAGTAGCTGGGGAAAAATGATTCATAATGTATAATAAAGAATTAATAAAATAAACAACTGTTTTGTTATTGAAAACTGAGGTTTCCAGAAAGATTATTCAAAGAGATGAAAGAAGCAAATTGTTGACAAAAATTCTATGTTCAACAAAACTATTTTTCAAAAATGAAGGATATAAAAAGAATGATGAGACTACTGTGAACAATTATATACCAACAAATTTGATAACCTAAAGGAAATGGAAAATTCATGGAAATATATAACCACAAAGATTGAACCATGAAGAAATAGAAAATTAGAACAAATTACTAGTAAAAAGATCAAAGCAGTAATCAAAACCTCTAAGTCCACGAAAAGATGGCTTCACTGGCAAATTCTACCAAACATCAATGGAAAATTAATGCCAATCATTCTCAAACTCTTTAAAAAAAAAAGAGAAATGAAGGAACACAGTCAAACTTGTTTTATAAGGCCAGAATTATGCTTATACCAAAACCAGACAAGGACTCCACAAGAAAAGAAAATTATACACCAATATCCTTATAACATAGGGGCAAAAATCCTCAACAAAATATTAGCAAGCCAAATTCAACAACATATTAAAAAGATCATACACCATGATTAAGTGGGATTTATTCCAGGGATGAAGGGTAGTTCAACATCTGCAAGTCAATAATTGGGATACATAACATCACAAATGAAGAATAAAAATCATATGATCATCTCAATAGATGCAAATAAAAACTTTTGACAAAATTCAACATCCATTTACAATAAAAACTCTCAAGAAAGTGGGTACAGAGGGAATGTTCTTCAATTTAATAAAGGCCATTTATGACAAGGCCACAGATAACATCATACTCATTGGTAAAAAGCTGAAAGCCTTTCCTCTAAGATCAGGAGCAAGACAAGGTTGCCCACTCTTGCCACTTCCATTCAACATAGTATTAGAAGGCCTAGCCAGAGCAATTAGGCAATCAATCAATCATCAATATAAAGGAATAAAGACATCCTAATTAGAAAAGAAAAATTAAAACTGTCACTATTTGCCGATGACATATTACATATAGAAAACCCTTAAGACTCCAGCAGAAAGTATTAGAATTAGTCAAAAAATACAGTAAATTTTCAGGATAAAATATCAATATACAAAAAACTGTTGTGTCTCTATACATTAATAATAAACTATCAGAAAGAGAGATTAAAAGAAAACAATCCCATTTACAATTGAATCAAAAAGAAGAGAATAGGAATAAATTTAACCAAGGAGGTGAAAAAAACTACACTGAAAACTATGACATTAATGAAAGAAATTTCAAAAGACACAAATAAATGGAAGGATAATCATGCTCATGGATGGAAAGAATTGATATTGCTAAGCTGTCCATACTACCCCAAACAATCTATAGATTTAATGCAATCCCTAGTAAAATTTCAGGTGTTTTGCTCATTTTTTAATCAGGCTGTTCATTTTTATTATAAATTTTAGGAGTTCTTTTTTATATTTTATGTAACAGATTTTTATCAGCAAAATTTTTTCCTAGTCTGTGGATTATCTTCTCATTCTTTTGATATTGTCTTTTATAGAACAAAAAAATTTAATTTAAATGAGGTCTAGCTCATTAATTCTTTATTTCAGAGATTGTGACTCTAGTATTGTATCTAAAATGTCACTGCCTTACAAAAGGTCATCTAGGTTTTCTCCTATGTTATTTCCTGTGAGTTTTATAATTTTGCATTCTACCTTTAGGTCTGTGTTCCAATTTGAGTTATTTTTTTTTTGTGAAAAGCTAAGGTTTGGGCCTAGATTCAGTTTTTTGCATGTAGATGTTAGTTGTTTCAGTACCATTTGTGGAAAAGAAGGTCTTTTTTCCTTTTTTTTTAAAGATTTTATTTATTTGAGAGAGAGAATGAGAGAGAGAGAGAGCACATGAGAGGGGGGAGGGTCAGAGGGAGAAGCAGACTCCCCGCTGAGCAGGGAGCCTGATGCGGGACTCGATGCTGGGACTCCAGGATCATGACCTGAGCCGAAGGCAGTTGCTTAACCAAATGAGCCACCCAGGCGCCCGTCTTTTTTCCATTGTATTGTTATTGCTCCTCTGTAAAAGATCAGTTGACCATATTTATGTGGGCTTATTTTTGTGCTCTCTAATTTGTTCCTAATTGATTTGTCTTTCATGAGTACCACACTGTCTTGATTACTGGAGCCTTATAGAATATCGATGTTAAGGAGTGTCAGTCACATGACTTTGCACAGTTCTTAGTTCTTATTTCAATCTTTATAGACTTTTGCAATTCTCTTCACATTGATCTTGTACTTATATTTTTAGATTTTATGCCTAAGTATTTCATTTTGTGGGGTGCTAATGTAAATGATACTGTGTAATTTCCAATTCCAATTGTTCATTGCCGGTGTGTAGGGAAGTGACTGACGTTTTAACATTAAACATCTCCAAACTTGCTACAATCACTTGTTAGTTCCAGCAGAGATTTTGTTGTTGTTATTGTTGTTGTGTGTTTACACTTTTGGATAGTCTACGTAAACCATCATGTGATTTGCAAACAAAGAGTTTTACTTCTCTTAATCTGTATACCTTTTATTGCCTTATCTTGTCTTATTGCGTTAGTTAGGATATCTAAGGCAATGCTGAAAAGCAATTGTGAGAGAGACCTCTTTGCCTATTCCTGATTTTGGTGCAAAAACTTCAAATTTCTTGCCATTAAATATAATGTTAGCTATAGGGTTGTTTTTTGGTTGTTGGTTTGTTGGTTGGTAGATGTTCCTTATCAAGTTGAGGAAGTTCTTCATTCCTAGTTTGCTGAGAGGTTTTATCACAAATGGGCATTTTCTACATCTACTGATAAGACCATGTGATTTTTCTTATTTAGCCTGTTGATATGGATTAATTGATTTTTAAATGTTGATCTAGCCTTGAATGTCTGCAATTAATTCCATTTGGTTGTGGTGTACAATTCTTTTTATTTATTGTTGGACTCAATTCACTAATATTTTGTTGAGGATGTTTATATTTAAGTTCCTGAGAGATACAGTCTGGAGTATCCTTTTCTTCTAATAATTTTGTCTGATTTTGATAATGCTGACCTCATAGATAAATTAGGAATATTGCCTCTGATTTTATCTTCTGGAAAGGATTATAGAGAATTGATATAATTTCTTCCATAAATGTTTACTAGAATTCATAATGAACTCATATGGGCCTGGTGCTTTTAGTTTTGGAAGATTATTATTTTTTTATTAAGTATAAGCCTATTCAAATGTTTATTTCTTTTTATGTGAGTTTTGGCTGCTTGTAACTTTAAAGCAAGTGGTCTGTTTAATCTAGATTATCCAATTTGTGAGCACAGAGTCATTCATAATATTCTTTTATTATCATTTTAATATTTTTGGGATTTGTAGTGATAGTCCCCCTTTTATTTCTGATATTAGTATTGAATTGTGTCTTTTTTGCATCTTCTTAGTTGCTTAGCTAGAGGCTTATTGATTTAATGGATTTTTTTTTAAAGACCCAGCTTTTGGTTTTATTTTTCTCAATTTTATTTTTAATTTCATTGAGGGATGCTCTAATTTTTATTATTACTCTTCTTCTGCTTACTTCAGGTTTAATTTGCTATTATTTTTCTAGTTTCATAAGATGGAAGCTTAGGTGATTGACTTTAGATCTTTCTTCTTTCCTAATATATGTATTCAATACTGTAAATTTCCCTCTAACACTGTTTTCTCTGCTTCCCATAAATTTTGATATTGTGTTTTTATTCAAAATATTTTTTGGGTCTTCCTTGTTAGTATAGTGGTATCCCTGCCTGTCAAAATGTTTTTAATCTTTGAGATCTCCTTTGACCTATGCTCTGTTTAGAATTTTGTTGTTTAATCTTCATGTATTTTGGGATTGCCCAGCTATTTTTCTGTTATTGATTTCTAGTTTAATTCCATTGTGGTCTGCAAATAGACACTGTATGATTCTCATTCTCCTGAATTTGTTAAAGAATGTTTTCTAGCCCCAGATTTGGTCTATCTTAGGTGAATATTCCATGTGAGCTTTAGAAAAATGTGAATTCTAATGTGGGACAAAGTAGTCTATAGATGTCAATTACATCCAGTTGATTAATAGTGTTGTGTTCAACTATGTTGTTACTGATACCTGCCTGTTGGGTCTTTCCATTTCTTTTTTTTAAAATTTTTTTATTGTTATGTTAATCACCATATATTACATAATTTGTTTTGATGTACTGTTCCATGATTCATTGTTTGTGCATAACACCCAGTGCTCCATGCAGAACGTGCCCTCCTCAATACCCATCACCAGGCTAACCCATCCCCCCACCCTCCTCCCCTCCAGAAACCTCAGTTTGTTTTTCAGAGTCCATCATCTCTCCTGGTTTGTCTCCCCCTCTGACTTACTCCCCTTCATTCTTCCTCTCCTGCTATCTTCTTCTTTTTCTTTTTTCTTAACATATGTTGCGTTATTTGTTTCAGAAGTACAGATCTGTGATTCAACAGTCTTACACAATTCACAGCGCTCACCGTAGCACATATCTTCCCCAATGTCTATCACCCAGCCACCCCATCCCTCCCACCCCCGACCACTCCAGCAACCCTCAGTTTGTTCCTGAGATTAAGAATTCCTCATATCAGCGAGGTCATATGATACATGTCTTTCTCTGATTGACTTATTTAACTCCATTTCTGATAGAGGATTGTTGAAGTTTCCAACCATAATAGTGGGTTCATCTCTTTCTCTTTGCTATTCTGTCAGTTTTTGCCTCACACATTTTGATTCCCTGTGATTAGGTGCATACACATTAAGATTCACTATGTCTTCTGGGAGTATCAACTATTTTATTATTATGTAATGTCCCTCTTTATCTACAATAATCTTCCCTGAAGTCTGCCCTGTCTGAAGTTATTATGTAGCTGCTCTTGTTTTCTTTTGATTAATGTTGGCATGTCATATCTTTCTCCATCCTTTTACTTTTAATATTTATATGTCTTTTTATTTAAAGTGGGTCTCTTGTAGACAACATATAGTTGGCTGTGTTTTTTGATCCACTTTGACAATCTAAGTGGCTTATTTAAATATAAGACATTTAAAGTGATTATCAATATGGTTATTTTATAACCTACCATATTTATTACTATTTTCTATTTGTTGCCTTTGTTCTTTGTCTCTATTTTTGTCTTCCACATTTTTCTGACTTTTGTGCTTTTAACTGATCATTTTATATGATTTCACTTTCCCTCCTTTCTTAATATATCAGTTATACTTTTCACTTTTTGGTGGTTCCTCTGGAGTTTGCAATATGCACTTATAGCTAACTCAAGTCTATTTCAACTAACACTATAACCCTTCATGGCTAGTGCATGTACCTAGTATCATTGCTGTCATTTATTTCACTTATATATAAACATTTATATATTAAATTCTTATGCTTAAATGCATAAGCTTTGTACTTATGGTATATATTATATATACATAAGCATGCATAATTGAATACATCATTGCTATTATTTTGAACAAACTTATCTATTAGATTAAAAAGAATAAATTTTATCTTCAATTATTCTTTCTCTGATGCTCTTATCTCTTTTTTGTTGTTGTTTAGATCTAAGTTTTTGACTTACATTCTTTTCTTTCTTATGAACTTCTTTTCACATTTCTCATTAAGCTGGTCTAATGACAACAAATTCCTTCAATTCTTGTTTGCCTGAGAAAGTGTTTATTTCTCTTTCTCTTTTGAACAATAATTTTATACAATATAGAATTTTTGAATTTCTATCTTTCTATATTTAATGTACATTATCCATCTTTTCTTGTTTATTATCTATTTTTTTTTTGTTATAGCTGTTGGCATATTAGTTTAAGAACATTCCTGGTAATAATTCCAACATTCCTGAAATATCTGTCTCTGTTTCTGGTACTTGTTCAGTTTCTTCAAACTGTGTTTTTTCCTGTGATTATGACTTGCAATTTTTTGTTGAAAGACCAAAATGATGTAAGGAACCAAAGTAAATATGCTTTTAGTGATAGGGTATGGGGGAGGGAAAGTATTTGATAGTCTTATGATTAAGGCTCAGTCTTGGGGTGAGTCTGTACCCCTGGCCTGTAAAGTCCACTAGTTCTCAATTACCTCCTCACCTTAGGTGGTTTACAATTCTTGGAGAGATCTAGAATCATACATTTTGCTTCCCTTACATGGAAGGCTACATGCAGCTGGAGTTGGGTTTTTCTCTTCCCTTGGGTAGGTCAGGTTGTGATCTAACCACAGCAGGTTAGGGTCAGGAAAATAGTTTCTCCTGAGGGAAGGCCTTGTTGGGAACAGAATGTTCTGGCATATTTTAAGATGGTTAGTTTCCCCTGCCCACTGCCAAACCACAAGGGGATTTTTTCCTTCAATATTCACCATAATGACTTGGTAGTTTCTGGAGATAAAATCCACAAAAGTGTGAGGGCCTCTGTAACACTGGACTGTCCCAAAGTTTTTAACTCACTTGTCTACACTGAGTTTCCAGCACAATAAGAGTTCAGATTTTCCTATCCTGACTCTGCTTCTCATGGATGTTTCTTCTTGTGGGTTTCTGCTCCATTAAATGTGATTTTCTGTATCTGACTTTCTGTCTTTCCAATTTTGGGGGTGACAGTTTGCTCTATGATCTCACTTCTCTGACAAGGAGTTGTTGATATTTATATTTGTTCTGCTTTTTACTTTAAATGTCTTTTCATAAATATTTTCTGTTCCTTTTTGATTTGAAAGATGACTACATAAAGCAAAATTATAAAATTATCTTGGGGTTTTAGTATAAAAAGATTAGGTGCTACAGCAAAAATAGCACATACAAGTGGAGTATAATAGACTCATAGTGCAGCAGATTTATTGTATACTATTCCAATTAAGTAAGTATAAATGTGAACTTCAGTTTTAGGATAAGACACTAATTGTAATTCCCAGATCAACCTCTAAGCAAATAACTCAAAATACATAATAAGAGGGGAAAAATATTTAAAATGGTTTACTAGAAAGTATGTTTTTAAACAAAAACGAACAAATAGCAAAATGACAGATGTAAATCCTCTTATAAGTAACTATGTAAAATGCAAATAGATTAAACATTCTAATCAAAATCAGAGATTGGCAGCATAGATTTAAAAGGAGGCAGGAACGAAGAGGCAAGGCTCACATTCATCAACACACATTGCTAGTCTTCTGGGGGGACAGCAAAATATTTAACTGCTGAACAGCAAATCCCATTTGACTGTTTAAGTAAAAGGTAACAATTAATATCAAGCTAAGAGTGTGTACCTTTCTATATTTTATTAAATAAAATACACTAATGGCATATGTATGAAATAAAATTGTATTTTTGACAAAGTTTTCAAAAAATAAAAAAAACAAAATAAAACAAAATGTTATTCAACTATATGTTGTCTATGGTATACATACTGTAGGTTCAGGTTCAAACACACACAAAGGTGAAAATGCAATAATAAAAAATATTATATTGTTTGCCACACAAAAATAAGAGAGAGGTGGGATGGGATACATTATCAGAAAGAAATAGACTTTGAGACAAAAATTTTAAAGACAGAGGGACATTTTATAATGATAAAAGTTAATCCACCAGAAAAATGGTGTAATTATAGAAGATATGTGCACCTCACAATAGTCCCCAAATACATAAGACAAAGTATGACAGAATAGAAGAGAATAATAGGCAATTCAAGGACAGTTAGAAACTTTATTATCTCACTTAAAAAAATGGAGAGAAAACTAATCAGAATTCAACCAAAAAAGTAGGAGACTTAAATAACACTATAAACCTAGTCCTAACTAACACACATACAATGCTCCCAACAACAACAGCATGATAAATGTTTTTCTCAAGTGCACATGTAACATTCTTTAGATAAACTTCATGCTAGCTCATTAAACAGGATGCAATATAATTAAAAATCTGAAATAATAAAAATATGTTCTCTGACAATGGAATTAAAATTAGAAAACAAAGAAATTAGGAGAACTTTGGGCGCCTGGGTGGCTCAGTTGTTAAGCGTCTGCCTTCGGCTCAGGTCATGGTCCCAGAGTTCTGGGATCGAGCCCTGCATCGGGCTCCCTGCTCGGCGGGAAGCCTGCTTCTCCCTCTCCCACTCCCCCTGCTTGTGTTCCCTCTCTCACTGTATCTCTCTCTGTCAAATAAATAAATAAAATCTTTAAAAAAAAAAAGAAATTAGGAGAACTTTTTTTTTTAATAGAACAACCATGATCCAGCAATTGCATTACTAGGTATTTACCCAAAGAATACAAAAATAATAATTCAAAGGGATACATGCATCCTGATGTTTATAACAGCATTATCTACAATAGTCAAATTATGGAAAAAGCCCAAGTGTCCATTGACTGATGAATGGATAAAGTACTATATATATATATATATATAGTGCTTATATTATATATATATATTATTATATATATTATATATAAGTATATATATTATATATTATATTATATATAAGTACTATATATGTAGTACTTCTTATAGTATATATATAAGTACTATATATATAGTACTTCTTATAGTATATAATATAACAATAATAATATAAGTACTATAATAATAATATAATAATATAATATAAGTACTATATATATACTATAAGAAGTACTATATATGTATATAATGGAATATTAGCCATAAAAAAAGAATGAAGATGGAGCTAGTGAGTATTTTGCTAAGTGAAATAAATCAGAGAATGACAAATACCATATGATTTCATATGTGGAATTTAAGAAACAAAACAAACAAGCAAAGGGGGAAAAGAAAGAGAGAGAGAGAGACAAACCAAGAAACAGACTTTTAACTATACAGAACAAACTGTTGGTTCCCAGAGGGGAGGGTCGTGGGAGGGATGGGTGAAATAGGTGATAGGGATTAAGGAGTGCACTTGTGATGAACACCGGGTGTTGCATGGAAGTGCTGAATCACTACATTGTATACCTGAAACTAATATTACATTGTATGTTAACTAACTGGAATTTAATACAAATTTAAAAAACAAAAGAAATTAGGAGAACACCTAAAAATCTGGAAATTAAACAACATACTCCTAGAAAACCAACAGAAAAATGAAGGACTCAAAGGGAAATCAGAAAATACTTTAAGATGAGTGAAAATAAAACACAAAATACTGAATCTAATGAGATTCTTCTAAAACTGCTTAGAGAGAAACGTGTAATTATAAAAACCTATATTTTAAAACAAAAAAGATCTCAGGGTGCCTGGATGTGTCAATCAGTTAAGTGTCTGACTTGATTTCAGCTCAGGTCATGATCTCAGTGTCCTGAGACTGATCCCTGCGTTGGGCTCTGTCCTGAGCATGGCGCCTGCTTAAGATTCTCTCTTGCCCTTTCCCTCTGCCCCTCCTCCCCTGTTCACTCGCACTCTCTGTCTCTCAAAAAATAGAATAGAATAGAATTGCATAGCATAGCACAGCATAGCATAGCAAAGAATAGAATAGAAAAAAAAAAAAAACTAGAAAGATCTCCAGTCAGTAACCTGACTTTCCACCTTAAGGAATTAAACATGATCAAAGTAATGCAAAACAAGGAGAAAGAAAAGAAATAATACAGATTAGATTATAAGTAAGTGAAATAGGGAATAGAACACCATTGGAGGAAAATAACAAAACAAAAAGTTGGTTTTCAAAAAAGGTTAACAAATGATAGACCTATAGCTAGATAGGTCATAGAAAAAAAGAGAAAACTCAAATTATTATAACCAAGAATAAAAGAAAAGACATAAAAATGACTTACAGAAATGAAAAGGATTATAAGGGAATACTATGAACATCCATGTACTAAAAATTTAGATCAGTTAGGTGAAATGAACACATTCTTAGAAAGACTCAAAAAAAAAAAAAAGACAAACTGATTAGACCCATAACAGCACATTTGTAATTTGTAACAAAAATGCATTTTACAAAGAAAAGCCCAGGCCCAAATGGCTTCAGTGGTGAATTCTAACAAACATTAAAGGAGGAATTGACACCAATTATTCACAAACTCTTTAATAAATAGAAGAGGAGGGAATACTTTACAACTCATTTTATGAGGATGGTACTACCCTAACACCAAAACAAGACAAAGACATCACAAGAAGAAAACTTCAGACCAATATTTCTTTAGCCATAGAAGTAAAAAGCTGCAATAAATTTCTAGCAAACCCAATTTAGGACTATAAAAAATGTTACTTTATTCCAGGAATGCGAGGTTGGTTTAACATTTGAAAGTCAATCAAGGTAATAAATATATTAGTAACCAAAGAAAAATAAATTAGATTTCATTAATGAAGACTTTTGTACTGTGAAGGACTCCATCATGAAAAGAATAAACATAAACAACCCACATCATTGGAGAAAATACTTGCATATTATGTATCTGATAAGGGTCTAGTTTCCAGAATATATAAAGAAGTCTTACTAAACAGTAAAAAGACAAAGCTGATTTTTTTAAATGAGCAAAGGGATTTGAATACGTTTTTCTAAAGTACATACACAAATGGTCAGTATGCACATGAAAAAAATGATCAACATCCTTAGTCATTAGTGAAATAACAGAGTATAATATATAAATATATAAATATAATGATAGTATAATATATAAATATATTATAATAAATAAGTATAATATATAAATATAATAATAAATAAACAGAGTAATGAGATGCCACTTTATACCCACTAGGTTGGCTATAATAAAATGATACATAAGGGCAAGTGTTGGTGAAAATGTGGAGAAACTAGAATACACTCTACTGGTGTGTCTGTAGAATGGTACAGCTACTTTCGAAAACAGTTTGGAAGTTTGTCAAAATGTTAAGCATAGAGTTACCATGTCTAAGCAATTCTACTTCTTGGTATATACCAAATAGAAATGTAAACATGCACATGCAAAAATCATTTTATAATTAGCAAAACTGCTAACAATCCAAATGTCCATCAACTGATGAATGGATAAGGAAAATGTGCATTTTTTTGCAATGGACTATTATTCAGCAATAAAAAAATGAAATACTGATACATGCTACAACATGGATAGACCACAAACATTATGCCAAGTGATAAAAATTCACAAAAGACCACAAATTTCATTATTCTATTTATAGGAAATGTCTAAAATAGACAAATTTATAGTGTTAAATTAATTAAATGAGGAGACTGGGATGGCCTTAATGCCTTGGTAGCCTAGTAAGCAAACTAAAACCTAAGCCCAGAGTCAATGAACTCAACTCCAAGACAATTAAAATTAAGAACAACCAATCACAAAAGACTCAACCTGGCTATCCTAAATAAAGCACCTGTTTAAACTAAGGCAATTAAATATTTTTTTTTTTTATCTGCTTCTGCATCTTCTCTACAAAAACATCTCTCCTAGCTCCTGTTGGTGGAGTGCTCCTAACTTTTGGTTTGGCACTGCCCAATTCTAACTGGTGTGTGCTCAAATAAACTCTTAAAAATTTTAATAAGCCCTAGTTTGTCTTCTACCAATAGAGACAGAAAGTATATTGATGGTTCCCAGGTCTGGGGAAGAGAGAGTTTGGAGGAATATGAGGAGTGACTTCTACTTATCAATGGGGTGTTTTTGAGGTATGAGGATATTCTAAAGTCAAACTATTTTTTTAATAGCTATACAACTTTGAATATACAAAAAAACCCCACCAGATTATAAGAAAAATAATTCAACATTTGTGCATTTTTATGTATGCAAATGTTACTCAAAACCCTTTTAACATTTAATCTAATAATAATAAAGCACAGAGATATGGAGTGGATAAAAACATAGATGAAACATCATAATGTTAAATATTTTTACTATGTTTTAATAGCTCTGATGTGGCATAAAGTATATCAACTCCACAAAAAAATTGCTTTAGGAATTATCATTATGATGATCAGAAGGACTGTTTGTGGAATAGCTAGGCAGATTTTCCCTGTGAATATTTGGAGCAGATACTTAAATATTTGCCTTCATGATAATAAAGCCCTAAGAACAGCAAACTATAACACTTTCCTAGAGAAAGACCTCTTAGGGAGATTGGGTGATGAGATCAAACATCAAAGTAATTCAAACTATCTTACCGGGTATAAATAAAGAATTTGTACATAAGAAAAAAGAAAAAAAACTAATTCCAGTGGCAAAATAGAGAAAACCACTTCACTTCCAGATTAAAACTTTTAGTAATCATAACATGGTTGGGAATTCCCATCGCTTGTATGATATCTACCCACTAATCCTACGGGACAGCTGACTAGTTGGCACTCTGCTTAAGAAATAGATAAAAATAATTACAGAATAAAATTAGTAAAGGGGTTAAGATCAATTTGTAAGCCAGGTGCATCTATTCAAATCTATGATTTGCTGTTTAACAGTCATGTGGCCTTGGCACATTCTGACACTTTCTGTATAATTTTCTTAATGTAAAAGATGGTGATGACATAGATCAATGGAACAGAATAGAGAGCCCAGAAATGGACCCTCAACTCTATGGTCAACTAATCTTCGACAAAGCAGGAAAGAATGTCCAATGGAAGAAAGACAGTCTCTTCAACAAATGGTGTTGGGAAAATTGGACAGCCACATGCAGAAGAATGAAACTGGACCATTTCCTTACACCACACACAAAAATAGACTCAAAATGGTTGAAAGACCTAAATGTGAGACAAGAGTCCATCAAAATCCTAAAGGAGAACACAGGCAGCAACCTCTTCCACCTCAGCCACAAGAACTTCTTCCTAGAAATATCGCCAAAGGCAAGGGAAGCAAGGGCAAAAATGAACTATTGGAACTTCATCAAGATAAAAAGCTTTTGCACAACAAGAGAAACAGTCAACAAAACCAAAAGATAACCGACAGAATGGGAGAAGATATTTGTAAATGACCTATCAGATAAAGGGCTAGTATCCAAAATCTATAAAGAACTTGTCAAACTCAATACCCAAAGAACAAATGATCCAATCAAGAAATGGGAAGAAGACATGAACAGACGTTTTTCCAAAGAAGACATCCAAATGGCCAACAAACACATGAAAAAGTGCTCAGCATCACTGGGCATCAGGGAAATCCAAATCAAAACTTCAATGAGATACCACCTCACACCAGTCAGAATGGCTAAAATTAACATGTCAGGAAACGACAGATGTTGGTGGGGATGTGGAGAAAGGGGAACCCTCCTACACTGTTGGTGGGAATGCAAGCTGGTGCAATCCCTCTGGAAAACAGTATGGAGGTTCCTCAAACAGTTGAAAATAGAGCTACCCTATGACCCAGCAATTGCACTCTGGGTATTTACCCCAAAGATAAAAATGTAGGGATCCACAGGGGTTTGTGCACCCTGATGTTTATAGCAGCAATGTCCACAATAGCCAAACTATGGAAAGAGCCAAGATGTCCATTGACAGATGAATGGATAAAGAAGAGGTGGTATATATATATACAATGGAATATTATGCCACTATCAAAAGGAATGAAATCTTGCCATTCACAACGATGTGGATGGAACTGGAGGGTGTTATGCTGAGTGAAATAAGTCAATCAGAGAAAGACATGTATCATATGATCTCACTGATATGAGGAATTCTTAATCTCAGGAAACAAACTGAGGGTTGCTGGAGTGGTGGGGGTGGGAGGGATGGGGTGGCTGGGTGATAGACATTGGGGAGGGTATGTGCTATGGTGAGCACTGTGAATTGTGTAAGACTATTGAATCATAGACCTGTACCTCTGAAACAAATAAGACATTCTATGTTAAAAAAAAAAAAAAGGAAGAAGATAGTAGGAAGGGAAAAATGAAGGGGGGAAATTGGAGGGGGAGATGAACCATGAGAGACTATGGACTCTGAGAAACAAACTGAGGGTTCTAGAGGGGAAGGGGGTGGGGGGATGGGTTAGCTGATGGGTATTAAAGAGGGCACATGGGCGCCTGGGTGGCTCAGTTGGTTAAGCGACTGCCTTTGGCTCAGGTCATGATCCTGGAGTCCCGGGATCGAATCCCACATCGGGCTCCCTGCTCAGCAGGGAGTCTGCTTCTCCCTCTGACCCTCTTCCCTCTTGTGCTATCTCTCATTCTCTCTCTCTTAAATAAATAAAATCTTTAAAAAATAATAAAGAGGGCACATATTGAATAGAGCACTGGGTGTTAAACAATGAATCATGGAACACTACATCAAAAACTAATGATGTAATGTATGGTGATTAACATAATTTAAAAAAAGATGGTTATGATAACATGCCAGCCTTCTATGGTCATTGATAATATTAAATGAGCTAACATTTGTGAAATGCCTTATATATAGCAAGAGCAGTATAAGTATTAGCCATTATTATTAATAATATTAATTACCTTTGAAAGAGTACCCATTTCCCATTAATAAATATGAAATGCCAGTTAAGGATTTAGCAGACATTCATGGTAGATAAAGAATATGAAAGAAAAGGATCAAGATGAAAAAACAAAATAACTAAACATAATGCATACAAAATTAGGACAAAGAAAAAACCTTACAAAAGACATTTCATTTAGTATTCCTAGAAATATTTAGAAAAGAAAAGGAAGAAAGAGAAAAGTCAGTTATGCATAAGAGAAATCAGGAATAAGAAAATTTATGTAATTAAAATATGATTTCTGACATTTTTCATCAATAGAGTACCAGTAATAAAATAAAAATACATGAAGGTTGAATATATGATATAAAAGATACAATTAAGTGACCCAAAATATAAAGTACAAAGTATAAAAAGAAAAGAATCATGGTAATTAAGTACTTCAAGTAAGAGAAAATAAACGTACTCTACCAGATGTCACAGCATGGTAAAGTTACAGTAATTAAAAATGAGTGCTTTTGGTTTAAGGTTAGAAAAATGCATTAATGGGACAGATAGGAAAGCATGTATAAATGATAATGTTCCATATGGCAAAGATGATATTAAATTAGTGATTGTATGATAGTTGGCTACACACGTATATATAACAAAAATCCAGAGCTTGACTTTATAACAATCATATGCCCAAACATAGGCATAAAAATTATGGTGGATTTTTGGGGTGCCTGGGTGGCTCAGTCAGTTAAGCATCTGCCTTTGGCTCAGGTCATGATCTTAGGTCCTGGGATCAAGCCTCATGTGGGGTTCCCTGCTCAGCGGGGAGCCTGCTTCTCCTTATCCCTCTGCTTCCCCTGCCCCCGCTCCTCTCCACCCTCCTACTAGCCCCCTGCTCATGCTCTCTCGCATCTCAAATAAATAGATAGAATCTTTTAAAATTATGGTGGTTTTAAAATATACACACTTTCAAAACCTATATACTATTGGAAGAAAATACGGAGAATTAAAAAAAGTAGTTTATGGCTGTAAACATACTAAGCATATTATAACCCAAAGCCATGAGGGCAAATATTGTTACATATTAATAAATAAATATTTAAAATGTTACATAGCAAAAGACACAAGAATTAAAATTTAAGAAGAAAAGAAAGAATGAAGGTAGGACGGAAGGTAGGCAGGAACGAGAGAGGACCGAGCAGAAGGATGAAGAGCATTAGCAGTAGCAAAACAGAGGCACAATTGCTAGATTTGTTTAGTGCCTATTAAGGAGCAAGCATTATGACAGATTCTTGATGTACACCATCTCTAATTCTAAAAATAAAATAAATTAATATTATAGATATTATTGTCTGCATTTTAAAGAGAAAAGAACCAAAAACTTTGTTTAAGGAAACCATGTGGTATAAATGAAGAAGTATTGCCAAGAAAAAGTACATTAAGTTGAGACAGATGGATATAATTCATCACGGGCACATTTTACAAAGATATATACATCATTTGATAATTACATTTCCAGATGCATAGTGTTCAATATAATAGCCAATGTCTATTGCTATACATACACTTGTCACCAAATACCCAACAGTAGGTAATCAATTAGCAGGTTAGTGTGGCATGGGTAAGATTCAATATCCATGTACCTGTTTGCTGAATAAATTCTACTTTAACAATTTTATTATTATTATTACTTGATTTGCTACAAATTTTAAAACATCATACAGATTTTTTCAATTAAATTGTAGGTCATTGTCAGTAAATTTCAAGAATTTTCAGCCATACTCCCCATGTAAGCATTTGTGTACATGCATACACACATACCCCCGACACACAAACCACAGAGGTTCTTCATTCTAATAAAGTACATAATTTTATATTTTGTAAATGTCCATATCTAAAGTTAATAAATAAAAGAGCAAATAAAAAAATCAAAGGATTTTCAGATCCATAAGTGTGGATAATTGATTTTATGATATCCACCAATAAATGACATCTCCTGGTGTCTATACCCTTGTGTAGTCCCAAGTGACATGATTTGGTCAATGTGACATCAGTAAATGTAAGGCAAATAGAAGTGTAATAAGGTTTTTGTAGACTGGTGGCTTGTGACTTCAGTCCTGAAAAATAAATGCATAAAAATATTGGGAAGAAAGGCCCTCTCATTTCAGCTATTCTAGTTGAGTCAAGTGCCCAGCTGACCCACTAGGGAGATGCAGTTGCAAAGTGAGCCCAAGTAAGACCAGCAGGAGAACCACTCAGTCAACCAACAGACTTGTGAGAAATTATACATTGCTCTTAAGTCACTAAATGTTAGGATGATTTGTTATGCAGCAACAAATAATTGAGGCACTTATTATCTGTTTTTTACTCCATTACTTGCTCGTTGGGAAATGTTGCATAAAGCTCTTAAAATCTCTGAGACTTTTCCTCATCAATAAAATCAGAATAATAATTACAGCCAACACTTGCATAGAAATTGCTATTTCATCCTCAACTCATTTAATCCTTATGGCAATTCTATGAGTAGTGCAGTTATTGTCTCTATTTCTTGGAAGAGGAAATGGATGAGAGGTAAACAAATGTGTCCAAAGTTACACATCTATTAAAAGGTGGCTTTAGAGTCTGTGCTTTCAATTTTTATTCGATACAAATTTGTTCAAGTCTTTAAACAAGAAGTATGCTCTCTCTCCCTTTCTCTTCCTCCCCTACCCCTTTCTTTTTTCATAAGCATCCTGCTTATCAGTTTTGATATATATCAATTAAAGTTTAAATGTGACCAATAGTTCTTTTTGGTCAGTTGTGGAATTTCTCTCTCTAGCCATCTATATTTCTGTGGTTTTGCTGGAGGAAACTTTCTCTCCTGTAAAAACCTGCATTCCTCTATTGTACTCTGGAGAGCAGTCCATCTGTTTCCTCTGGTTTATACACAACAAGCTCTGCTCAGGAACCTAAAAGGACATAAATCTAGAACTACAGGTCCATGTTTGTCAGTGTCATATAATACAGCTCCTGTTCAGTAATTATGTATGATAAACATCCTGATTATAATACATCTCATCCACTAAGGTGGTCTACTAACACACACATAATATGGTTTACTGACATAACTAGGCTATACACAGCTTTTTAATGTGCTGTTTCCTGAACAGAAAGACTTCCTTTAATCTTTTTCAAGATTGTTCAAATGATGGTGCCTTGCATACTGAATGTGCCATTTACATTCAATTAAAATTTGAGGCCTCAACCTCTCCAAACTAATTTGCTCCAAATAACTTGGCTTTCATTTCAGTGGTCCATTAAGAGAGAATATTTTTTAGGCTCTACAGATTTATATTGACAAATTATGAAAATTGTACTTCTAAATAATTTTATTCTTAGATTTTCTCTAATCAGTCTTTACCCACATGTTCTAGTAAGCAATATTTGTTCATTGGGGTATGCTAAATCAGACTTCATAAAAGTGAACAAAATGAATTAACATCCAACATAAGTGAATATAATGTTGGCTATCTGTACCATAGAAACAAGACTTGGGCTAGGTAAGACCTTACCCCCTCTAGGTATTTGATGAATTAGAACATATTTTTTAAATATGTCAGAGAAAACTGATGAATCATAATATTACATGGTTGTATGAAGTTTATGAAATGGGAATAAAGCCTTCTTCCTTGAAATGATTTTAAAAATATGTTAAATCTAAGAAAGTGACCTATATGTATTCTTTTAAAAGTATTTGGAATCCCAGGAATATACAGCCTTTTAGATGCTGCAGGATCTAGTTATGACATCTAGCACACCTGGATTTTTAATAAAATTACCTGAAAATCTTATAATTTGAGCAATATATTTGAACTTGAAATGAATAATAGCTTCTACTGGGAGAACTGAAAACTCCAAGTCTATGTAATGAGATTTAAGCAAATATTACATGCAAGATCTTGTCCTTCTTTTTTCCTGTTCTCTTTTACTCTATAGGTAATAATTCTATTTGCATGCAAAAGAAACCTGACATGTTTCCTTAGAGGATCTCCAGAGAATTTGCATTCTGATTTGCTCTTTCTTTACCAAGAAAGACTTACCACATCCACTTGTAGTCCATATAAGGTCCCTAACACCAGAGGAAGGAAAGAAAGATAAACATTAGAAAAATAAATGTGGTTCTGAAATAATATTTACATGATGCTGTTTTCCTGATCTACCATTAAAATGTTTCCTTACAAATATGAGATATGTCTATTTATCTATGAATCTATTCTTCAACATCTCCAAATTAATATTATCCAAATAACTATATATTCCTCTTAGTTTTTCATATGCTTCAAGAATATTTAAAAGTTATTCTATAAGCTATATGCATTTATTATCAGTACATTATAAAGTATACTTTTTTCTTCGGTATTTTTTTATTATGTTCAATTAGCCAACATAAAGTATATCATTAATTTTTGATGTGGTGTTCAACAATTCATTAGTTGCATAAAATACACTTTTAAGTATACTTTTAAAAATTTTTCCAGAAGAAATTTTGTTTGATAAATCATTTTACCTACATTTTTTATTAACAAATATTTGTTAATGATTATATACTTAGAACAAGTTAAATAAATGAATGAATATGCAAATACATAAAATATATGCACATATGAATAAATGAATATGTAAATATATACATAAATGTATCTACATACATCTGTATAGGTGTGTTTCTCTATGTGTGTGCATGTGTGTGTGTGTATTCTTTTGTGCCTTTGTTTAAGATATCTTATAAAATCCATGGAGAAAAAAATATTGTCGGTTAATATTTCAAAGAAAGAATGGAAATAATCTCTAGATACCTCTTATAATAAATTATTTCACATTTCCCATGGAGAATTGGTAATAGAAAAAGTGCAAATATTCACATATACCTTTTTCCATTGATCATTCTCCATTTTTACCATTCTTTAGATGATTTAACTATCTTATGCTAGTTTATCCTCCATAGATCCTGCTTTAAAACAATCCTTACCTTGTATTATTTTTATTTGTTTATTCACTCATCTTTTCAACAGACTCTTAAAATATATCATACAAACGCTTATCCATTTGCTCCATAAAAGAGATTCTAAATAGTTAATCATCATCAAATCCTGCTTTCTTCTCCCAGGAGATTGTAGGTTGAGTAAACTTGTCGGCCAAGATGAAAAGACTGAAAGTGAGACTACTGTAGGAAATCTCAGGGTACCTTCGGGTGGAGAATGGAGGTTAAACAGCTTCTGAATCTTTGCCATCTTATATCTGGCCTCTTGCCTCAAATCTATAAATGTGCTCCTCCTTATATGCATAAAATACTTATTATCTATCTGACAACCAGGGAAAAACAATACTGGAGTATCTTCTTTGACTAATCTTTGAATTTATCACAAATTATGTTTTAAATATTCTACTTTATGTGTACATTTAATATTAAGACTTCTTACTGAAATATTTATGATTGAAAACAATGATTGGTAAATAAACTGCTGGGAATACAACAAAATAAAAAGCTTTTGTGTAGCAAAGGAAACCATTAACAAAATGAAAAGGTACCCTACTGAATGGGAGAAGATTTTGCAAATGATAACTCTAATAAGGGGTTATTATCCAAAATATAGAATGTACTTACACTACTCAACACCAAAAAACACAAATAATCCAATTAAAAATGGGAAAATATGAACAAACATTTCTACAAAGAAGACATACACATGGCCAACAGACTCATGAAAAGATATTCAACATTACTCATCATCAGGGAAATGCAAACCAAAACCACAGTGAGATTTCACCTCACTTCTGTTTGAATGGCTAAAATCAAAAACTCAAGAAACAAGTGTTGCCCACGATGTAGAGAAAAAGGAATCCTCTTGAACTTTTGGTGGGAAGGCAAATTGGTGCAGCAACTGTGGAAGACAGTATAGAAGTTCCTCATAAAATTAAAAATAGAACTATCTTGCAACCCAGCAATCACATCTTGGATATTTACCTGGCGAAAACAAAAACACTAATTTGAAGGGCTATATGCACCCCTATATTTATAGCAGTATTATTCACAATAGCCAAATTATGGAAGCAGCCCAAATGTCCATCGATAAATGAATGGATAAAGAAGATATGGTATATAGGTATGTATGTGTACACACACACACACACACACACACACACACGCACACACTGGAATATTATTCAGACATAAAAGAATGAAATCTTGCCATTTGCAACAACATGGATGGATCTAGAGAGGTATAATGCTAAGTGAAATAAGTCAGTCAGAGAAAGACAAATACTGTATGTTTTCACTCATATGTGGAATTTAAGAAACAAAACAAACAGAGGAAAAAAAAATGAGACAAACCAGGAAACAGACTCCTAACTGTAGAGAACAAGCAGATGGTTATCAGAGGGGAGGTTGGTGGGGCTACACCAAGACTCTTCCAGGAAATTTAAGAGGCATGTCCCCCCAATCCATTTAGTTTATAAGCCTTCTATGTCTTTTCTCATAATTTAAATCTACTTACCTGTTTCTAATCCTATCTCAATGTGGATATTTTATTAGGTTTATCTTCTATGAAATTCCATTTGTATAATTTAGTTAGCTATACTTAATACTTAACTAAGCTACATGATTTTTGGCCACCATAAATATTGTAATAATTCACCACTGGAAATTCCCTGATGGTACTTATTAATCATAAAATTTTGATAGTTAGCATTAATGCTCTCCATTGACATCTTTCCATTGTGTTCCACTATTTTTATTTTACCTCTTTCTATTCCTTACTTTCATTTATCATTGTCCTTCCTCCTACTAGAACCTGCAAAACCTTTGACTTTTCCTATTTTTTTGACCCAACCTCCCCCACACAACATGCTTATCATCTGAATTCACTTTAATTTTTTATACATGGAAATTTATGAAAGAATATGTCAACTAATCTCTTGTCAGGATTTGAAATATCTTCCATCCATGATGATCTATTTTCCTGATTCTTATTTTTAATAATATAAAAAATAAAATCATCCTAATAATAAACCAGATAATCCTTTGCTTTCTCTCTGATGTTGCCTGGCACTGGCAAAGAAAATCACTTAACCATGATACTTAGAACAGATTCATATTATTTAGGTTCAATTATGTTTCAGTCTGCCTGACATACCATCTCTTAATCTCTAGTTTATTATCATATTTAGAAGAATAGTTAAGGGGCACTTGCGTGACTCAGTTGGTTAAGCATCTGCCTTTGGCTCAGATCATGATCCCACGGTCCTGGGATCGAGCCCAGCGTCAGGCTCTCTGCTCAGCAGGGAGTCTCCTTCTCCTTTTCCCTCTGCCTGCCTCTCTGCCTACTTGTGCTCTCTCTCTCTCTGCCAAATAAATAAATAAATAAATAAAATCTTTAAAATAAAAAAAAAATAGAAAAAAGAGTAGTTAAGATCTTTTAAAATTTCCTTATAAAAACTCCCAACAAACAAAAGTACAGAATCAGATGGTTTTGCTGGTGAATCCTGCCAAATACTTAAAGTGCTAATACCAATATTTCTCAACTCTTTCAAAAAAAAAGAGAATTTGGGGAGGAAACACTTACAAACTCAGTTTATAAGGCCAGCTTTCCCTGATACCAAAATCAGACAAGTATGCCACAAGGAAATTACAAGCCAGTATCCCTGATTAAAAAAATCCTCAACAAATTATCAGCAAATTCAATTCAACAATACATTAAAAGGATCATACATCATGATCAAATGGAAATTTTCCAGGATGCAAGGATAGTTTAACAATCAAAAATTAATCCATGTCAAACACCACATTAAAAATGAAGGATAAAAATCATATCATCACCTTAATTAATGCAGACAAATTATGTGATAAAATTCAATATTCACTTTTGATAAAAACTTGTAATAAAGAGGGTTTAGAGGAAATGTATCTCAACGTATTGAAGGCCATATATGACAAGCCCATAGCTAAGATCATATTCACCTACAAAAGCTGAAATCTTTTCCTGTGCAATCAGGACAAGAGAAGGATGCCAACTATTGCCACTTTCATTCAATATAATATTGGAAGTCCTAGCCAACACAACTGGTTATTCAAAGAAATAAAAGGCATCTAAATTAGTAAAACTGCCACTATTTGCAGATAACATTATTATATATAAAAAAATTCTAAAGACTGCACTAAAAACCATTAGAACTAATCAACACTTTCAGTAAAGTTGGAGGATACATATCAAAATACAGAAATTTGATGTGTTTCTGTTCACTAATAATGAAGTAGCAGAAAGAGAAATTTAAAAAATCAAAAAGAATAAAATATCTAGGAACAAATGTAACCAAGGAGGCAAAAGATTTATACTCTGAATACTATTAGTAATACTATTATGGTAATATTATTAGTGAAAGAAATTGCAAAAGACACGAAAAAATAAAAAGGTATTCTGTGCTCATGGATTGAGAGAATTAATATTGTTAAAATGTCCATATTACCCAAAATAATCTACATATTTAATGTTATCCTAATCAAAATTCTAAGAGCATTTTTCACAGAACTAAAACAATCCTAAAATTTGTATGGCATCAAAAAATATTCTGAACAGTCAAAGCAATTGTAAAGAGAATGAAGTCAGAGGAATCATACTTCCTGATTTCAAAGTATATTGCAAACCTATAACAATCAAAATGGTATGGCACTGGTATAAAAACAGACACATAGATCAATGGAAGAATTATCACAGAAATAACCCTCCACATATGCGGTTAATTTATAACAAAAGAGCCAAAACACTGTAATGGGGAAAGGACATTTTCTTTAATAAATTTTGTTGGTACCTGGACAATTACATGCAAATTAATGAAACTAGACCATTATTTTATACTATACACAACACTTAGCTCAAAACGGATCAAAGAAATTGAATACAAGACCTGAACCATAAAACTCCTAAAGAAAACATAGGCTGTAAGCTTCTTTATATCAGTCTTGATAATTTTTTTTGATTTGACAGCAAAAGCAAAGGCAACAAAAACTAAAATAAACAAGTGGTACTACATCAAACTAAAAAGCATCTTCACAGGAAAGGAAATCATCAATAAAATAAAAAGGTTACCTACCAATGGGAGAAAATATTTGCAAATCATATATCTGATAAGTAGTTAATAACCAAAAAAATAAGGAACTCATACAACTTAATAGCAGAAAAAACAATTCAATTTAAAAATAGAGTAACTGAATAGACATTTTTTCTGAAGAAGATATTCTGATGGCCAATGGGTACATGAAAAGATGCTCTATATCACTAAAATCAGAGAAAAGCTAATCAAAAACAAAATGAGATAACACTTCATACCTGTTAGAATGGCCATTATCAAAAAGACAAGAAATAACAAGTGTTGGCAAGGATAGAGAGAAAAGGGAACCCTTGTACACTGTTAGTAGGAATGTAAATTATTACAGCAACTATGGGAAACAGTATGGAGGTTCCTCAAAAAGAATTAAAAATAGAACTCCATATGATTCAGCAATTTTACTTCTGAGTACTTATCTAAAGAAAATAAAAACAGTAACTTGAAAAGATATATGCATCCTTGTGTTTATTGCAGCATTATTTATAATAGTCAAGATATTGGAAAACAACCAAAATGTCCATTGGCACAATATTATTCAGCCATAAAAAGAAGGAAATCTTGCTAGTTGTGACCATATGTATGGAACTTGAGAACATTATGCTAAGTAAGATAAGTCAGACAAAGATAAATATTGTGCAATCTCACTTCTATGTGGAATCTAAAATGAAAAAAAAAAACCAAAAAATAGAAAGCTGAGTTCATGGATACAGAGAAGAGATTGGTAGTTCCCAGAGGCAATTAGTGGGGGGTAGGTGAAATGGGTGAATGTGGTCAAGAAGTACAAATTTCCAGCCATAAAATAAATACATCATGGAAGGTAATATACAATTTGGTGACTATAGTTAATAATACTCTATTGTATATTTCAAAGTTGCTAAGAGAGTATATCTTAAATATTCTCATTCTAAGAAAAAAATTATTTCATACGTATGTATGGTAATCAATGTTAACTAGATTTATTGTGTTATCATTTATAACATATAGAAATATCATATCTTTCTGTTGTATACCTGAAAATAATATCGTTTTATGAAATATTCTATCTCAATTATATCTCAATTTTTAAAAAGCCCCTGGATCCTTTTCTTCAATCATATTATCTTTACTACTCAGTAAAGTAAATGTTATTGTAAAAAAAACAAAAAACAAAAAAACTTCTCATCTCAGGCTACCTTGCCCCATACTTTGTGCCCTATTTTAAGAAAGTTAAATTAATCAAATTATTTTTCTCTGCCTCAGCAAATCTCTATTACTTATAGACAACCATTCACTTTCCTTCACACCAATCTCTAAATGATTTCTATGTATGGCAAAATAATATATCTCTTACTGTTAGAAAGAATAAGCACATTTGCTTTTGTTACCAATTCCAAGAATCCCCCATATCCTGAGATTAGGTTTGCTAGTGTGTGGGGGATTGTTGATAGATTTGGAATTAGAAAGCTAAAACTCTGAGTTAAGAAGCCCCAAAGATAGCACTAAATCACAGATGTTTTTGTTTTGAAGAATAGCCCTTTTGAGAGAGACAAATATTAAGGGTAAATTATCTCATGGGTGGTGAAAGTTATCTTTTCAGAAACAGATTGTGAGATATGATTGCAGAACTGTCCAGGACATAGTCTCTATTCTAAGCAGTGTCCCGGAGAAGACAAACAATAAATGTACATGAATGTCTCAGAGACTGAACAGTGAGAGGTGTAATCTCTCTAGTCCTATTCAAATTGGATTGAATAAATCCAAAATAAATTCAGATTAGATTATCCTTTCATGAAGATAATGTTGTTAAGGCCCCTTACTGGGCTACTCTATTGAGGAGGTGATCTCTAAAATACAGTTTATATGGAATACCCCATCACCAGTATGTGATAGAAGTAAAATTGATTTATCAAATATATCAAAAGTAAAGGACCAAATTTTTTATGTTTAAAAAAGATGTTAACTCTATAACCTATTTGGTAAAGAATCTCAAGGAACTAAGACACGTTTGTTCCACCCATGATAACTTATATCAAAACATATCAGAATTTTTTGAACTCTCATTTCTTATATTCTCTTCACTCCTTCTTCAAGATTACACACAGAACTATACTTCTAAGGACCAGATTTGTTTGTTTCTAATTGCTTTAATTCTCCCAGAACATCATTGAAAATATATTTATATATCCTTTTTCTTTTCCCAATCTCAGTTTTCTGCATTGAAAAAATGTTCTTAGAGTCAAAAAAAAAACTGTATCACATATCACATATTTTACATCATCTTTTCCGTTCTCATACTGTTTGGTATATTTTTTAGGAGACAAAATATTGCAGTCACTCATACTACTATTCTAACATGAGCCTAGAAAGATTTGAAGTTTTCAACTAACTTAAAAATTGTGCATTATAAAACTATAACTTATACCAAAACAAAGAAAAAGTCTCTTTTTAAAGATTTTATTTATTTGAGAGAGAGAGAGCATGAGAGAGCACAAGCAGGGGGAGCAGCAGAGGGAGAGGAAGAAGCAGGTTCCCTGCTGAGTGAGGAGCCTGATGCAGGACTGGCTCCCAGGACCCCAGGATCATGACCTGAGCTGAAGGCAGATGCTTAACTTACTGAGCCACCGAGGTGCCCCAAGAAAAAGTCTTTTGTAAATTTGGTCTCCATTACCCACAGCACACTACTCTAAATTGATTTAAGATCAATGAGTAATATTACCACTGCAAACTAAAGAAAATGACATGATGTTTCCTTAAATAGGGACATTGAAAGCCCAATAGCTAAACATACTTACTGTCCAAAGGAAAATCTTCATACATTTAAATGAAATATTAATGATAAAGGTTGGATGAATGTCTATGAGATGTCTTAATATTGCTTTAAATTTATGCCAAACTTAGTATATTAGTATATAGCATATTAGTTCTACAGAGAAACATAATCAAGAGAAGATACATAAAGATTTATTGTATGTGAGATTTATTACAAGGTATTGGCTCACATGATTATGGAGACTAAGCAGTCCCATTATCTATCTTCTGCAAGTGGGAGACCCAGGAAGGCCAGTGATATTTTTTGAAGGTCTGAGAGTCAGAGAGCCAATGGTGTAGATTCCAGCACAGGTTTGAAGCCTGAGAATCAGGAGTGTGGAGAGCAGGAAGATTGATGTCCCAGCTCAAATAGGCAGAAAGTGAATTCAAGTTTCTTTGACCTTTTTGTTATATTCAGGTCTCTAATCAAGTGAATAATGCCCACCCAGAGTGAGGGGGGCCATCTCCTTTACCGAGTTCACCAATTCAAATTCTACTCCTTTTCAGACATACTCAGAAATAGTGTTTAACCAATCTAGGCATCCTGTGGCCCACTCAAATTGACACATCATAAAATTACCCTTCACACTTGGGTTCCCTCTTTCAAACCCTAAAGATTAGTTCAGTGTCTGATACAGTTAATTTCAATAATTGTTAGTAACAATGATTCTTCTTCAGCATTTTTTTTTATTATTCACTCAAACTTACTTTTCTTAAGTCTCTGGTGTCTGACACTATTTCTCTCTTCACTCTTCTGACAGTTTAGGGCCAACTTTTAAACGAAGCTGATTAACTTCCACCTGTTTTTTTAAAATGCCTGTAAAAAATTTACCTATTATTTTCCTTTGGCTTTTGTTGAAGCATGTTAGTTTTCTAAGGCTACAGTAAGAAACTTATCACATGTTTTCTTTAAAAGATAGAGAAGAAACTTTCCTTGCCTTTTCAAGCTTTTGGTGGCCCCAAGTCTTCCTTGGCTTGTTAGCTGTATCACTCTAGTCACCTTCCCTATTGTTCCCTACACTTCTTCCTTATGTATCTCCTCTGTGTATCTGTTTCAGTATATCACCCTCCTTATAAGGATGCATCATTGAATTTAGAGCTCACCTTAATCCAGTAATCCAGTATATCTTAATTATTTACATCTGAAAATACCCTATTTGTAAACAATGTCACATTCATAACTACCACATATTAGGACTTGAACGTATCTTTTTGGGGTTCATACTTCAACCCACTGCGTGCAGGTGGAATTTCCCAGAAAAAGATTTTGAGATGCAGTTAGGAAGCTTAATGAAGTATATTCTGAATCAAAAATGGTAGGGAGTAAAGGAAGCAGGAGTGGGCAAAGAGAGAATTTGAACTGTGATGCAGTTACAATTGTGACCTCAGTCATTTGGGAAATTCTAGAAGAAAGGCAGTCCTACAGAATTATGCCACATTATAGCAAAAGGACCAGGTCCTCAAATATCCTGATTAAACAGTCACTGGATATGAGTCATCCTTGGGGATGACATTTGACACTGAGTTAAGGCAGTTCTCTATAAGCATAAGCAATTTCCAAATAAAACTTCGGCTGACATCTATCAGCCAGCAACACCCCCAGCAGCTAGGGAAATGAGTGCTTCAGTTTTGAAACAAGTGTGGACAGAAGTTTTAGGGTAATCCAGTGAATTCTACCCCTATACCACTGAATCTACATTGTTTTGTTACATAAGTTCTGGACAGAGCTAACCTAAGATTCTAGTGGGCCTCTTTATCAGGAGGATGTATAAGATTTGTGAATAAACTGTATGCCACTATGGCTGATGTTGAGGCTACAACTAATCCACGCTATTTCCCTCCTCTACTACTCAATACAGATTCCACTCATCCTCAGCTAGCACCTCTGCTGATCTGGATGACCTGTCAGTTAAGGTTATACGGATTCTCATTTCTAAGAAGTTTGAGCCGTTAGTCACCATACCATTTCTTTTTCCTATCCAAACTGGGCAAGGAAATACCAAAACATGTTTAAGTGAATCACTCAGGTATCAAACAAATTCTTCCCTCTGCTCTTGTCTAAAAGCAGTTTCACCTCCACTTGAGGATGTTAGTTACCCTGCCGGGATGGTGATATCCCCTCTCTGCCTACTGGTCTCTTAGCAAAATAAATCCAGGATATCTACACAATATCTAAAGTTAAAGTTTAATGGGATTCTAGCTATATGCCCTGAGGAAAATATTTCCACTTTGGGTACTAGAGGAGCAGGTATAGAAAGCTAGATGTGTCAGAATGTCACAGTCATTGAAAGTGATGGTAGGTGGAGCCATTCCTATTTTCACATCTTTGTTCCCGACCCAACACACATAATGATAATAGTGTGTGTGTGTACACTCCATCTCTAAGGACAGTAGGTCATCCTTGTGGGTTAATATCTCCAAGCTGGTTCCTCAATACATCTTAAAAAGTGTTTCTATCATGCTGGTAGTTTTCTTGGCAGTATAGCATGCAATAAAACAAGGGATACAATAGTTATTTGGCAATTGCAACACTTGTTTTCCTATGCAAGGGGACCTTGGGTCTGATACTATATTCTATAGTATCAAACATACCCTACACCCTTAGAAGTAATGTTAATAGAAGACCTAGGGGAAGGAAGTGCAAACCCATGCTTGGAATATGTGTTGATTCCAGTTAAGATGAATTGTTGCCCATCCAGGATGAGAGGAGTCCAATTTAACAGTACTGAGTGTAGCTTAATCAACCATAGTGAAGGCAAATCTATGCACCTTCTAGCCCTGGCCTACAAAGGATGCCTAACACAGCTTCTTAGTGATCCTGATGCCCCTCTCATCAAGACATTCCTCATGCCTTTGTGAAATGAGTGTTCTTGAAACCCTCTTGGAGAATATATTCATCAAGTTTTTTAGCATTATATAATGTAACCATATTAACATGTCTACTTTAGATCTTGATTACTTTATACAACATCTGTCAAGGTAGCACTATCCTTTATCTGATCTATTATGGGTCTTCTCTTTCTTCAAGCTTCCAAGAACCATACTAGAACATCATCCAGATGCTTTATCAGGAAAGTGTCCCCTTATCAATATATTCTCCATTTTCCTTATCCATAATGTAACGTGGATAAAATGCCATCCCAACTCAGAATAATCCAATCTTATGTCCCATCTCCTTAACCTAGAACCTCAAGATCATGTTTCATAAATATTATCTTGATTCTAGCTAATAAATATTGACCAGGTCTATATTACAGCTCTTTTAGCAGATCAGACTATTTCTGGCTCAAATGTGTTGTGACTTAATTATCGTTCTGGTGATCATCAGAAGTAAGAAGGAAGATCTTTAAGGTGGGGATATGTTGTTTTACAAGGCAGAAACACTGTAATGTCTTCACTTAAGTGGGAAGCACTAAGTTAATAGAAAGGTAGACAATTTCTGCAGATTCAAAGTTCAGAAGAATCTAGATATTCAAAAATCAGATATTTCCACACCATATTTTGAGATCCCGTTTCCTCCCAATCTGGGCCTTGACCTTACTAGGTAGACCAGCCAGAATCTAGAATTCAAAGAACTGGAGAAGACTGAGAAACAAACTTTTCCAAATTGCTAATAATTCATTTTTTTTACTTTTATTTTTTTAAAGATTTTATTTATTTATTTCACCAGAGAAAGAGAGCACAATTAGGAGGAAGAAACAGGAGAAGCAGGCTCCCCACTGAGCAGGGAGCCCGATGTGGGGCTCAATCTCAGGACCCCAGGATCATGACCAGAGCTGAAGGCAGACACTTAACCAACTGAGCCACCCAGCCACCCTGCTAATAATTTAAATACACGAGAATTTAAATGATTATCAAATGATGTAACTGATGTATAGAGTATTGTACCCTATGCAAATGTGTATAAAAGAATACACATTTTCAAATGAACATAGAAAATTCCCAAAATTTGTTATATAAGTGTAATCATACAAAGTGTTTCTAATATTGGGATTAAGCTAGGAAAAGACAAAGAGAACAAGAAGTGAAAATGTCTATGAGTAGCACGTTGGACAAAAAAAAATTCACATTGGCTCTTCACAAAAGATGTAAAATCAAAATTCCTTTATTATAACCTAGAAACTGGAAAAAAGAAAATCACATCTTATGCAAAGGAAGTAATTGAAAGAAAATAATAGATATAATAGCAAAAGTCAATTAAATGGAAAACAAACTAGAAAATGAACAACACCAATGCTGGGTCTTGGAGGAAACCAATAAAATTCATAAATAGATAGGCAGATCAAAAAGAAATATGAGAAAGCATTATTATCAGTTGCAAAATTATGATATCAATGTAAATGTTTCAGATATTAGAATAATAGAGATATTAATTATGTTAGAGATTTTTATCAATAAAATTGACAGTTTAGCTAAAATGCAGAAATACTTTGGAAGAAATTTTAATAAAGCTGGGAGAAGTATAAAATAACAGTGATATTATTTAAAAGAAAATAAATCTAAGATTAAATATCTTCCCTTCAAAGAAATCTCCTGGACCAGATAGTCTTGTTGTTAAATACTCACAAGTATTTATTAAAAAAAAAAAAGGTTCAACCTTACACAAATTCTTTCAGCAAATAGAAAATGAGGGAAACCTTAACTCTTTTATATCAGACAAGCATAAACTTGGCCCCAAACTTGTCAAGGATATTAAAAGAAAGGAATATTACAGGGTAATCATTCTCATAAGAATAGCGCAAAAAAACCAAAACCAAAACCAAAACCAAAAAGAATATTGCAAAAAGTTTTTGAAGTTATCTAATAGTATCCAGGGATATATAAAACTACTTATATGTCATAAACAATTGGGCTTATTTTATGATTGCAAAGATAGTTAAATATTTAGAAATTAATCAGTATCATTCATCACATTTGAAGATAAAAGGAAAAGATTATTTCAATGTGAGAGATCCAAAGTATTTGATGAAATACCCATTCATGATAGAAACACTTAGCAATCTGTGACTATAAAGTAACTGCTTTATAATCATCATCATCTTCCCTAATGATATTAACATACAATAAGCATTGTACTTAAAGATGAATTATAACATGATTTCTCTTATCTAGATTAAGAAAAGTATTCTATTGCCACAGTGTTTATTCAAGAATGTAGGGGAAGTTTTAGAGCAATATGGTAAGGAAAATATATATACAGAATAAGTTTTGAAAAGAAAGAAAGTGGCACTGTTTCCACATGACATGATATCTAAAATAACCTTAAATCACGCAAAACTATCAGATACAAATGAGTTTGACAAAGTCACAGGCTAAAGTTAATAAAAAATAAACTGTATTTATATACCACTGACAAAAACATAATTTTTTAAAATATTTTATTTATTTATTTGACAAAGAGAGACACAAGGAGAGAGGGAACACAAGCAGGGGTGGGAGAGGGAGAAGCAGGCTTCCCACAGAGCAGGGAGCCCAATGCAGAGCTCGATCCCAGGAACCTGGGATCATGACCTGAGCCAAAGGCAGATGCTTAACCGACTGAGCCACCCAGGTGCCCCAAAAGTATAATGTTTTAAAAAAGATATTCTTTATTACATAATAGGAATGAAAAATGTCAAATGCAGTCAATCCCCATAGCAAGTGATTTTCAACAAAGAAGAAAAGTAATATAATGGAGAAAATGTAGTCTTTGTATGGATGGTGCTGGAAAACGATATCCATACACAAAAAAAAGAAAACCTAGACACAGACCTTACACTTTTCTCAAAAATTAACTCAAAAGAATGATAGACCTAAATGTAAAATGCAAAACTATAAAACTCCTACAAGATGATATAAGATAAAATCTAGATGACCTTAGATATGGTGATAACTTTTTAGATACAATAACAAAGGTAGGATCAATGATAGAAAGAATTGATAAGCTGACTTCATTTAAAATGGAAAACTGCTGCTCTGCAAAAGACCCAGTCATGAAAATGAGAAGGTGCATACTGGGAGAAAACATTTGCAAAAAACAGATATGATAACGAATTGTTATCTAAAATATTCAAAGAACTCTTAAAACTCAACAAGAAAATAAACAACCCCAGTGAAAAATAAGCAGGGGCTCCTGGGTGGCTGGGTAGGTTAAGCAACTGCTTTCCGCTCAGGTCATGATTTCAAGGTCCTGGAATCAAGCGCGGAGTTGGACTCCCTACTCAGCCTGCTTCTCCCTCTCTTCCTGCCCCTCCCACTGCTTGGGCTCTCTCTCTATCTCTCTCTCAAATAAATAGAAAAAAAAAATAAGCAAAAGACCTAAGGAGACATCTTACCAAGAAGATATACAGATGGCAAATAAGCACATAAAAAGATGCTCATCATATGTCATTAAGAAAGTGTGAATTAAAACAATGAGATACCACTATATACCTATTAAAATGAACAAAATCTAAAACACTGACAACATCAAATGCTGGCAAGAATGTGGAGCCACAGGAACTCTCATTCACTGTGGGTGGGAAGGCAAAACAGTACAGCCACTTTGGAAGACAGTTTGGTGGGTTCCTACAAAACTAAAAAAAGAAAAAAGAAAAGAAAAACAAGGTGCAAAAGTGAATCACATTAAGGTATTGACTTATCCTTTAATTTAAAAAAAAATCTGAAAGTGAATTTAAGAACAGGACTGACAAAATTAGCTTCATCATTCATGTATGGTACACACTAGTCAATCTGTGGCTTTGCTTTGCATGTCCTCACATAAGTATCACAGATGAGATTCTGCTACATAATTCACTTTTTCACATCCAGGCTTGCCATACAGCCACAGTGAAATCTAATGGATACCTATGCCTTCCTCTGATAACTATGTTTAAATTAGTGAGGTTTTATCTATAAAAAGTTCAGTTTTCTTTTTCTTTTTTTTCAAGTTTTAACACATTTTATTTGACAAATACTATTTTTGTACATTTTTCAACAGTTTATTTTTCTATACAAAAAATACTTTAAAAATATTTTTGGGGGGACACCTGGGTGGTTCAGTCAGTTGAGCATTGGACTCCTGATTTTGGCTCAGGTGATGATCTCAGGGTTGTGAGATCAAGCCCAGAGTGGGGCTCCACGCTGGGCATGGAGCCCACCTAAGATTCTCTCTCTCCCCCTACCTCTGCTCCCCCTTTCTTTAAAAAAAATATTTGGACTCCTATTGCATTAACATATTTGTATATATCTTTTTTTTTGCTCACTACCATATGACCTGCCAGTTGCACTCTTGGGAATTTATCCCAGAGAAATAAAAACTTATTTTCACCTAGAAACTTGAGCATGGATATTCACAGAAACTTTGCTCTTAATATTTGAGAACTCTAAACTACCCAAACTTCTTACAATGATTGAATGGTCAAACAAACTTTGGTCCATTTATATCATGGAATACTGCTTAGCAATAATAAATAATTATGATATTTGCAATAACTGAAATGAATGTCAAGGAAATTATGCTGAGTGAAAAAAAAAGTCAATTTCCAAAGAATGCATAGTGCAGGGTTCCATTTATAAAACAGTGCAGAATTATCATAAGTGTAAGATGGATAATGGATCAGTGTTTGCCAGGGGTTAAGGATGAGGGGAGGAGGATGTGGCTGTGGTTCTACCATGGAAGCAGCCTGTGGTAATGGAAGACTTAAATGTCTTCATTTTGATGGTGGTTAAGCAAATCTACACGTGTGATATAATGGTCTAGAACTACACACACAAGTGCACGTATACCACTGGTAAGGTATGAATAATCTCTATACTTTGTACCAATCTCAATTTGCTGGTTTTGACCATGTACTATAGTCATGCAAAAGATCATTTATGTCGGGGGAGGCTATATTAAGGGTACACAGGACCTCCCTGTACATTTCTTCATAGCTTCCTGGGAATCTATAATTATTGTAGAATAACATAATAAAAGGTAAAAAAAGAATAATTTAAAACTAGGTATTCAAACATATGCCCATTTCTTAGTTGACTTTTTTTCCTATTGTTTTAATACTTAGTACTCTCCTTTTAGGAATCAGATATTCAGGGCGCCTGGGTGGCTCAGATGGCTAAGTGTCTGCCTTCGGCTCAGGTCATGATCCCAGGGTCCTGAGATCGAGTCCTGCATCGGGCTCCCTGCTCCTTGGGAGCCTGCTTCTCCCTCTGCCTCTCTCTCTCTGTCTCTCATGGATAAATAAATAAAATCTTAAAAAAAATAATAGAAATCAGATATTCATCTATATTTTCTTACTTACAGTTTTTTATGCTTTAGGTTCAGTTTTCTTTAGAAATATTACAGTAAAGCAACCAAAATGATTCAAACACTCTAGGTTAATGTTAGTTGGAGAACATGGATAATGTTACCAAACAAGGAAATATCTACGAGTATGATTTACATACAATAATACAAAATACTACAAGTGTGTTTTACTTTCTTTTCACTGCCTTTTTGCCAGCTTGTCTTTAAAATCAAATCACATCCTTCCTAACTGAAAGCTTTCTGGGATCATTAATATTAGAAAAAGATTACTATGAGGTCCCATAAAGTTGGGCTTAATTTCTAAATGGCTTTATAAATGGTTAGCTTTATGCTTTCATTTGAATGGTATCCAGGAAACTTTCCTTTAAAAATATTTGGAATTCCAAGAGTTCATCATTTTTACTGTTAAGGATTCATGACCTTCATATTGTTATTAAAAATAAAAATCAGTGAATGAAGGTAAAAGCAGTATGTGCATGAAGATTATACAAAAAATTCAATTCAGAAGCCCATGTAACAAACAATTTAGTATTTATTGTAAGTTTACACTCAAGGCCTCAGTGGAACATACTTTATCAACTCTTTATTTGCAAGTAACCATTCTTTCTCCTGCAAATAAAATTTCGCATTAACATTTCTAATATGATTTTCAAATATTTAGCCATTTCTGACAACCTTCATCCTCACAAATTTCAAGTTAATTTACATGTTACCAAACTCATCTCTGATTTCAATTTTTTATACAACTGTTTGTAAGTAAATGACAAAAAATATAGTATCTTAGCATGAAAGAATCATAAGACACAATATAATGCTACCTAGAAGCACAACAGGGGAACTCAACATGAGCCAATCTCAGCTCATTGGCATTGCCACAAATGCAATGCCTCACTTTGTTTTATGAGCATCTAGAGCCAGATGCTGTAAAATAGCTGTGAGGGATTACCTACTTGGGACCCATGTGGACTATACCAGGAGTAACACAGAGGTCTTTTCATACTATTATCCATGTAATATGAATTCTGTACAGCAGAATTCAGAAATATAGGAAGTGCTTTTTATATTATGTCCTGAGGAAGCATTTGTTCCAAATACTAATATTCATTCTACCACAGCATTCCCTAGAAATCTCATTCAACATTGCCACACATGTTTGCAATAATAACAGTTTTACTGGCCAATGTTCTCAGCACCAAGAGCACAAAAGTCTATGTTGGTGAAGTACATAGCATCTATCCACGTGTGTGGGTGCTTGATTCCTGGCAGTTTACCTCAACTGTAAATAGGACCAATGGCCAGAAATCCTAGCTTGCAAGTTCTCTCACCTCATTTGGAAACATTTATTTCATTCTAACAGTCCCTCTGGTGTACAGAAAGAAAAACAAAGTCATAGTGAGTTTTTAAATAAAAACATGGTACACCCTGCCACTTCCCTTGAACAACCACATTACATATTTTACTATTTTTTTCATTTAATTCAGAGTTGAAGCTGAGATGCCCGATTGATAGGAGTTTGCAAGAAACAAATACTAAACTTCAATATAAACAGATGTATCTTTGGGGAAAGCTTAGGAATATGCTTAACAGATAAATCAATAGATTGTTTTTCATATTTTTTGAAGTGCAAGGTATCATTATAGGAAACCAAATATCAAAAACATGTCCGTATTTTTGGTTTAGTACTGATGTCACCTAAATGTCTTGCGGTGAAAACTCTGATTTTTACTCTATGCTACTCGTGTGCCATGAAACAAACAAACAAAAAAAAAACTTCCCTTTATTTTCTTATTTTATTATTCCTATTTGGCTATAATTTAGTAGTGATTTGAAATAGAAAGCCACTTTTTACATTCAAAAATTATTTTAACTGTGATCAAGTGGTTTTCAATAAAATAGAAAAAACAACCTTTTAAATAACATGAGCTTCCTTTGGTTCCTACTATCTTAATCCACAATAACAATGCAAACTGACTTCATAATCCACTTCTGAACTCATTTTTTAAAATGAATAGTAATAGGTCCTAAACAATAGAATCGTAAGAAATTAGAGGTTTTACTAAGAGTTATTTAGATGAAAAAATTAGTTTCATATTAGCACATCTGTACCTTGACAATCAAATGCATGAGTGCATCATAATTTCAGTGAATTATGCAAAATGCTAATTAAAAAGTTGAATTCACTAATCATCTCTCAGGGTCATATCTGGAATTGATTTTGAGTAAGGACAAACAATTCCATGAAATGCATTTTCATCATGTAGTTTTAGAGCTACTTGGAAATACATACCAGAAAAACAATTTTTGTTTTTATATAGATGTTAATTGATTTTGTTGTGTTCAACCTATCAGAAATTATTGATTACTCCCTTATAAATTATGGCTACATACTATAGCTATGAATTTCAGAAAATGGTACATTATAAATATACACAATTATAATAAATGTAGGTTTTGTGCATTAAATCAAAAACTGATTAAGCAGTAGAAATTTCTCATATAATTTTCTACATCTAACATTTACCTTTCAAGCATAAAGCATATAAATAAAATGTTTTATATATTTCCCATTTATGATATTTCCAATTTTTCACCCTTTTAAAAATATTTCAAAAAATAACTCATTATGTTTATTTCTAAGTATTGTTTGGAACATCTGGATGTTTTAGAACATGGTACTATACTTTCTCAGATAAATATCTATATTCATGATAGATGGATAGATATTGAAGAGATAGGTAGATTAGATAAAAATTATAAATTTTTACAATTGCATTTTGAAAATGATATATGCTTCTTTAATATCTCTTCTAAACTTTGAGATTTAGTGCTAAATATTGTTTCTCTCTGTTCCTCAATCATACCATTTTGTTTGTCAAACAAAAGCTATAAAGAATAGCAAAGATAGAATAATTTTATCCCTCTGTTTCTGCCTATACTAATTTTTCCTTATGTTTTAAGGGCCAGATAAGATCCTACATCCTTATGAATAGAGTAGGTAGGAAAGGAGATGGTGAACACATTCACTCACTGTCTTCTATTGGACAAAGTGAGTAAAATAAAATAAAATAAAAAAATAATAAAAATGAAGATAGTCTGGTAATAGCTCTTCCAAAATGCTGAGTCAATGTACTTCATATGAGAAAATATGGGTGTATAAGTTGAATTAAATTCAGGTCACAGGATTTATGAAGTCCAAATTGGTTGTAGCAACTTGATGCTTCTCATTAAGTATCTGAAATTTACTATTAATTTTGAGATGCCTTTGGCAGTCAGTGTAAAATCATGTCTAGTGAAGTCCTACTTTTCAGGATTCATTTGGCAATGCCTCTTCTGATTATTAAATTTAAGTGCTTATTACCTACAATTCTATAAAATGTTTAATGCTCCAAGACAGGTATTTGTAGAGACTCAAAAACCTCTGTGTTGTAAGGACAAGGTAGATTCTGCCAGACATTTTAATGCCACTGCTGGTCACTCAGGCTATAATTGGCTCTAATAAGCTCTCTCATCCAGCTGTAACATTCTTTACCTGCAGCTGAGAAGCACTCAGGAGAGTGGAAAAACCTCTCCTATTGAGTATTTGAAAACATCAGCTAAATCCCTGCCAATATGATCATTATAAATGAGCTGCAAAGCCATTAACTCTGATGGGAAATGGTTTGTGGGAAGTGAGATTTGATCCAAACTAGCCCCACAATAATACTAATCAATGTCCAATGAAAACACATTCCAATATGTGAACAGTAGACTGGACAGACTGGGTGAGAGTTCAACTTTTTCTGTTTATTCAGGTTACTTTCCACTTTACATATAGACTTAGGGTTTTTGAGGCTCATGAATAAAATGCTCTTTCATAAATTCAGAACTTTCAGGTTTATTCTAAAAACTTAGGGTGATAATAATGGAATGATCTCACTGCTGTATAATTTTTCCCTGTGGATAAAGAAATGATATATGCACATTCATTGAAAACCCCATACAAAAGTCTGAGAAAAACTGTCTCTCCCATCTTATTTGATTGATTTGAAAATATTTTCCTGATTTCTCAAATGATAAGAACTAGTAAAAGAAGATGATATAAATCCTGCTGAAAGGAGGAAGAAGCTAGGGCTTAATTCAAAACAAAACAAAAATTGAAGATCATTTATTTTGTTATTTTTATTAGAGGATGATTACATTAATTATATTAATTCTTAACTGTTACTGTAATTCCTAAGACTTTATTTTTGGATTAGTGTAAAAGAAAGAATAGGTAAAAACTTATCACAATAATGTTAATGTGAAACTAAAATCAGGAGTAGAATGGAAATCAAAGGAGTGGCAAATACAGTTTATTTGCATTCACAGCTGGATAAATTGTTCTGTTTCCTGTGGTTGTTTCTCTCATCTAAAAGTTCTGTTTCTTCCTTATTGGAAGCTCCATGGTTGAGCTCATTTATTTTATATCTCTATAAAAATGAGCTCTAAAATTATGACTGCCATAATGCAAAGGAAGACAGTTTAATAAAAACAAAACAAAAAAAATAAATTGCCCTTTCTTTGATGACAATTGAATCTCCAGTAGTAGCAAGTCCTTTTTAAGTATATACAGAGAGGTATATATGAGCTCTAGAAATACAATAAATCTTAATCTTTGAAGGACTCTTACTTGAGGGGCCTACAATAAGTATGCAAACAAGATATCATTAAAATGTAGCATATTATGTGGGTTATATAGTTGAAAGGAGAAAGCAATAGCTACTGTAAGACCTTGCAGGATTTTATAGAAAAAATGCAATTATGTTGATCTCAATGGAATGGTGAGATTTAGACCTGAATAAAATAAGGTAGGAGGTATTTCAATTAACATTGCTATGATAGACTTTGATTAGGGAATAATGCAAAAGCAATTTGCCTATAACAAAAGGTTGGTGGAGGGCAGATACAAAACATATGTCACCATCAAATTCTATTTTCTCTACAAAACTTTGTGTGATTCTATGAAATTATCGGGTAGAAATGGGATTCAAAAGAGAGTCCTAAAATACTTTTAAAATCTGATATTCTTTTTATCAGATTAATCTTGATTAGGCATTTTTGTTCTTTTACATTCTGTTGGAATATATAATACATATCTACTTATATTTCTAGTCATACTTTCTTATTAAATTTGGCCATTTTTTAATTATTTCCCAGTCATTTAAAATTGTTTCCTTTGTTTGAAAATCAAACAAGTTTCAAAAGGATTGTCAAAGTACATCCTTCCAGATTTATTAAAACTGACTTGCTTCAATAACACTGCTTTCAATTCAATATTAGTGACTATTTAGCTTAGAGCAATTTAAACCAGAAGAAATCTGGTGAAAGAATTAGATAAGCAGAATGTAAGTGAACTATGGTTTCAAATATCTTGTATTTTTAATGAAGATAATTGGGCAATCTATAGAACTATAACAAGTCTCTTACTCAAGCAAATTTAAAGACCTGAAGACGTTAACATGTGAAGCCTTTAACTATGTGAGATTCAACACTCTTGCATTAACTCATTTTGATCTTTAATTTAAATCTGCTACAAATAAACTTAGAAACTTCTAGAGGTTTATATGTAAAATATACACCATAAAGTTCATACTTTTAATAAACAAAACATTGTTATCTTTAGCATTATGCATTATTCTATGAAATGAAAAAAAATCCACACTGACCTGCCTCCAAATGGTATATTTTTATGGTATCTATTTAAGGGAAATTTTTCAGAGATGGAGCAATTTAAACTTGAATATTTTTTCAACTTTTATTTTTTATTTTTTTAAAGATTTTATTTATTTGAGAGAGAGAGAATGAGAGATAGCATGAAAGGGAAGAGAGTCAGAGGGAGAAGCAGACTCCCCACTGAGCAGGGAGCCTGATGCGGGACTCGATCCCGGGACTCCAGGATCATGACCTGAGCCGAAGGCAGTTGCTTAACCAACTGAGCCACCCAGGCGCCCTTTCTTCAACTTTTAAAAAATTGTTGTTGAGTGTTATCCTGAATTTTTAGCTTCTACACTCTACTTCTTCTCATTGAGTTTTTCAGTATTTCCTTCTGGAGTGCTGAGACCAGACAGCTCTGCTTTCTGATTTCTAAGCCTCCCATAGCATTACTATATCCAGCTGACTAGGTTCAGTGCCTGGATCATGGTCACCCCTGAGGCTTTCACTGTTCTATTTGCTCATCCCCCTTGCTGTAATACCTTCTCCAGTGATTCATAAAAGCCAGGTTACAGTTCTTCAGTGACAAAGATATTGTCAGCTCATATACATATATGTCTTCTCCCCAAAATGAATGCATGAGGAATTTCAGTTTTAGCTTCAACATATAAAGAGCATAGAACTCCTCACTCCTCTCCTACAACAAAAAAATGCTATACAAACTGAAAATCAAAACCTTTTCTTGGACCCAACAGAGAACAGAGATAACAGGACATACCACCATTCTGAAATTTGGAGAGACCAGGGAAACTACAAATATACAGCTTCTAAGAATTGCTTACCATGACCAGAAGTCACTGGCAGCCATAAAGTGGTAGAACACTTAAATGCTAATGTTGAATTACTGGAAGCTGAGTGCAGAATATCATGACAGTGAGAAACTTCCAGAAAGTCTACAGTCATTGGCAGGCCTCCACACTCTCACTTCAGGAACTTGAGGAGGTTTTCCTGGTAAAGATTTGAAAAAGGTCTCCTCTTGGCCCTGGCCCTATGGCAAAACCCTAGACTCTTCTAACAAAGACTTAATCTCTACGGCAAGAGATTTACCAGAGGACAACTGTGAAACATTTCCTTAGCTGGAGAAAGGAATTCTGCCCTACTTCTGGCTGCTCTAGTCTTGTATCACCTACGGAAAACAAATAGTCAACAGAGGACCAGGCTTCAAGAAAATGGATTGAGATTACTGCAGCCAGAAAAAAAACTAGAGGATAGAGGGGATCAAATTTATTTGGTGGAAGGAGAAGAATACTTGTAAAGAACACACCTCTAAGCCACAGACCCACTAACAAAGAATCAGAAGAATATAGAAATCACCACCACCACACCAATAAGCCTCCAGTATTATAACAATGGATTACAGTTGACAGAGCTGCAAGACATGGAATTTCTTTGAACAACACCATAAAGGAAAGCAAGAAAGCCAAGAGGGAGAACAAAAACAAGCATTCTAAAGCAATTCGAAGCCTCTTGTACCTATAATTACAATAAACATTAAACAGAGTCCAGCTCATATCCAGATGGATATAAATCAGCTCATTGGAGGCCTATTTACTTCCATACCTATTTCCCAATATACTCTTTCTGATTTTCAAGAAAATACACATACACATGAGTACATACATATACAAATCCAAAGACATAAAACAAGCATCAGAACCAGATTCAGATATGACACAGATGTTGGAATTATAACAAGGAATTCAAAATAATCATGAGTAATATGGTAAGGGCTATAATGGAAAAAGTAGAATATATGCAATATAAAATGGATAATGTTAGCAGAGAGATGAAAACTATAAGAATCAAAATAAAAAGCTAGAGATGAATTAGTGAACTTGTAGTCACTAAAAACTTGCAAAACTGAAACTTAAAGAAAAAAATGAAAATAATGGCAGAAAAGGAGGGGAAAATATGAAGAAAAAATCAAAATGTAAAAAAACACAGAATTCTTAATCTCAGGAAACAAACTGAGGGTTGCTGGAGTGGTGGGGGGTGGGAGGGATGGGGTGGCTGGGTGATAGACATTGGGGAGGGTATGGGCTATGGTGAGCGCTGTGAATTGTGTAAGACTGTTGAATCACAGACGTGTACTTCTGAAACAAGTATTATATGTTAAAAAAAAAGATAATAGGAAGGGAAAAATGAGGGGGGAATTGGAGGGGGAGACGAACCATGAGAGACGATGGACTCTCAGAAACAAACTGAAGGTTCTAGAGGGGAGGGGGTCGGGGGATGGGTTAGCCTGGTGATGGGTATTAAAGAGGGCACATACTGCATTGAGCACTGGGTGTTATACACAAACAATGAATCATGGAACACTACATCAAAAACTAATGATGTAATGTATGGTGATTAACATAAAAAAACACAGAAGTGGTGAAACTTAAATATACCAATATAAACACATCAAATATAAAGTATAAAGAAACCAGCAAAACACAGAGACTGTAAGACTGCTTGGAAAAAACATCCTGGGGTCAATAATATTCTGCTTAAAATTAATGACACAAAATCACAGATCCAGAAAGCTCAGAAAATACAAAGAGGACTTAGGACACACACACACACACACACACACACACACACACACACTCACACACACAGGCAAATCATAAATAAACTTCAGTAAACAAAAGACAAATTGAAAATCTTAAAGCCAGTGGAGAGGTTATCTTACAAATAGAAGAATAAGGACATGAATTATAGCAGGTTTATTGTCAGAAGAAAAAACCCCTGCTAACCTAAAATTCAAATCCTGTGAAATTATCTTTCAAAAGTAAAATATAAAGGGGCATCTGGGTAGCTTAGTCCATTAAGCATCTGCCTTTGACTCAGGTCATGATCCTGGGGAGCCTGCTTCTCCCTCTCCCTCTGCAGCTCCCTCTGCTTGTGCTCTCTTGCTCTCTCTCTCTCTCTCTCTCTGTCAAATAAATAAATAAAATCTTAAGAAAAAAAAGTAAAATATAAATACTCAAATACGTAAAGTGAGGGGATAGTGAAAAAGAGCTGGACTAGCTATATCAATTTCAGACAAAGGAGACTTAATTCAGAATGAGAAATATCAGGGATAAAGTAGGACATTACATAATTTTTTAAAAGGTCAATTATTGAAAAAGTCAAAACAATACTAAATGTTTATATACCTAACAGCAGAGTGCAAAATACATGAAGCAAAACTGATGAAACTAAAAGGAGAAATAGACAAATCCAGTATTACAGTTAATCTTTAACATCCTGTCAGTAATTGATCATGTAATCTAAGGATAAGAATAGAGATAATCTAAATAGTATTATCAATCAACTTTATCTAGTTGACATTTATAGAATTCTCCATCCAACAACAGTAGAATACACATTCTTCTAAAGCTCATATGGAGCATTAACCAAATAGACCATATCCAGGGCCATTAATCACACCTTAACAGATGGAAAAGTATAGATATACAAAATATGCTGCAAGACCAAACTAAAACTCAAGTAGAAATCAATAACAAAAATAGTTAGAAATTTCGTAAATTTTTGGAAATTTTTGGAACACTCTAAAATAATCCATAAGTCAAAAAAGAGAGAAATTAAAGATAATTTAAAATTTTTGAATTACATAAAAATAATTTTTCAAAATATTTGAGATCCAGTGAAAGCAGTGCTTAGACATATTCATAGTTAAATGTACACATTAAAAAAGAAGATATAAAAATCAATAGCCTAAACTTTCTTCTTAGGAAACTATATAAAAAGTATAAAATTAAACATACACTAGTAGACAAAAGCAAAAATTAATTAGACAAATAAAACTGATAAATCCCTAGGCAGGCAGGAATAAAACAGGAGGTAATACTACTCATCTCATGAACATTAAAATGGTACTAAGAGGATACTATGAACAGCTTTTCTCTACAAATATGAAAATTTTCATGAAATGAACCAATTTCTTAAAAGACACAATCTTTCAAAACTCACCTAAGGAGAAATAACCTGAATAGCCCTATATGTATTAAATAAAATAAATCAATAGACATAAACATTCCCAAAGAGAAAACATCAGACAAGATGGTCTCACAGAATTCTACCAAGCATTTAAGACAGATATAATATCAATTCTATACAATCTCTTTCAGCAAAAAGACAAAAGAAAACTTCCTGTCATTTTACATGGCAAGCATTATTCTGGTACCAAAGTCAGATAAAGACATTACAAGAAAGGAACTAAAAACAAATATTTATCTAACTGACTTAACCTATGTCTACACAAAAGCCTGTATGAGAATGTTATAACAGATTTATTACCCTCATGGGAAGCATCCAAGACGTTCTTCAATAGGTGAATGATTAAAAGCAATAAAAAATATGGTATATCCATATGGTAGAGTACTATTTATCAGTGAAAAGAAATGAGCTATGAATCCACAAAAGACACAGGCATATCTAAAATACATATTTCTAAGTGAAAGAAGCCAGCCTGAAGAGGCAATGCAATGTATAATTCCATTTTTATGATGTTCTGGAAAAGATTTAACTATACAGACTATAGAAAAAAACAGCAGTTTTCAGGAGCATCGAAATTCAGGCAGAGAATTGAACAGGTGATGCACAGGGAACATTTTAGGGTTGCAAAACTATTAGGTATGCTACTATAGTAGTAGATATACAACACTATGCATTTTCCAAAATCCATAGACCTCAAAGTACAAATAATTAAACTCAAAGTATGCAAGTTAAAAAAAAAAGTAAATGAGGAGATTGGAGAATTCCATAATGGAATGCAGACTATGACAAAAGATTGCAAATATATAACAAATTGGTTTTTTATATAACTTCACTAAAGAAGTTGGGGGAAAAGGTAATGACTCAAGTAAATTTGGCAATGAATAGAAACTGCTAGACTACATACAGACTAAAGAAATTATACATGCATTCTGTATTCTAGTTTACAAAGTTATTTCCCATGGGAGTACAGGTTAAAAATCTTGAAACTGCTATACTAATATATTGGGAATAAATAAGTAAATGAATGGTAGATGGGGGAAACAAAGTTTCTCCCTTTTGGAGTGGGAAGTTACATATACACACAGGGCAGAGGTTAGAATGAAACATGTGGTACTATAAGATTAGAGTTGAATTTATCAATATGAATTCAGGGGTAGTTTAAGATAGTAGATGGATCAACACATTTTTATATACACATGGGTTATTATACTCACAAGTATTTCATAGCTATGTCCTCTGAGAAGGCCTGGAAAAGTAATGCCCCAGTAGCAATAAGGGCACACAATGCCCAGGTCTTGATTTTAATATCATTCTTCAATAAATGGCAGCGGGCCCTTTGGAAAAATTGGATTCTAGAATTGTAAGGAAGAACTCAAAAAGAAAAATTTTGCAGTTGTGTCAAATGAATGCAAGATCCACTAGAAGGAGCTCCCAATAACCTAATCTGAAACAATTTGGGAAATCAAAGAAATGGTGTAGTATTGGATAATGATTCAAAACAGAAAATATCCATGAATCCATATTGTTATCAATCCATAATGAGGTACATAAATGAATGAGGGAGAACAGACAAATCCCTAGCATGGAAGATACCAAATTATTGATGTAGATACTCCTCAAGGAGGTGCAGCATTATTCCCATCCCTTAAGTTTGGACTAAACACATGTTGCTTTCTAATGATTATAGTACGGAAGAGAGGAGGGGAACAAACTTTACAGCAGAGACACCTGACAAACACTACCTTAGCCAGATGTCCAAGGTTAATAGCATCAGTGATAAGTCATGTTAATAGCATATATACCCTTTATCTGATGAGAATGGCACTATACTTCTCTGGTATCCCTTCCAAAAATGCATAACTACAGTCTAACCATGAGAAAAACATGAGACAAATCATAATTGGAGAACATTCTACAAAATATTATACCAGTGGTAGATATATCCCGTAAAGTGGTAAGTACGTTTATTTATTCGGCTCATTCAATCAGTCAATTGTTTATTGAGCACTATGGTCTGGTCAGTTTTAGATGCTAGGATTATAGCAGGAACAAACCTAATAATGTCTCTACAATCATGGAGTTTACATTCAAATGAAGGATACTGAAGTGAGTAAGATACAACATGGCATCCTGAATGAGATTCGAGAACAGTAAAAGGACATTAGATAGAACATAACAAATGCAAATCAAGATTGGATTTTAGCCAATGACAATGTGTCAAGATTCGTTCATTAATTTGACAAATGTGCTATACTACAATGTTATCAATAGGACAAACTGTGTGCAGAGGACACGAAAAGTCTGTAATGTCTGTGATTTTTTGTAAATTTATAACTAATCTAAAATGAAAGGTTTAGTAAGATTTTTTTTTTAAAGGATACATGGCATCTCAGAGACTAATTCAGTATTGGTTCTACATCCATCATGTGTTGTAGTGGAACCAGCTGTCTTCTCTGCTTATTAAAATCTTGATAGGGTTCTTTTTTAACCAGGGACCACCGCTAGCCCATGCAATATGGTTTTATACCTTTGATCTTTAAAGAGGCTTATAGGCCACAGCCTCAAAACTTTTTCCCTAGGAGGTTTCTTTCTCCTCCTTATATATTTGTGTACGCAAGTGAGTATGTTGGGTTTATGGACATTCCTAACTCTGCCAGGTCATATCCAGGTGATTGTTAGAAAAGGATTATCTATCTTCTTCCAATAGATCCAAACCCCAGATTTTCCTAAACAAAAAAATCCCATCATAGTAATTCTTCACTTTTGAAATGTGTTTATATTTTATTTCATCACTTTTGTTGATCCTTCACATTAGGATGTAAGCTTCAGTTATTTCTGTTTTTCTTCTTTAATATGCCACCTGGGCAGGAGTGGAGGGTGACTGTGAGCAAAAGGATACTAAATTTAGGTCAAACATAAATTATGTTAACACGGTCCTCTCTGTTAATGCCTCTAATTTATCCACATCTATGTTCTCTAATAAAGGATGCAATTCATATGCAATAATAACATTCTTGTGCCTGTTCTGTCCAGCAGGCAAAACAGCTGTGTCCAACTGAGGGACAAACACAAGGCACCACTGTTGTCATGCTAAATCAGCTGCAATTACACAACATCTGCTTTCTGTTCAGATTACAGATCTGTGATTTTCTAGTCATCATACTACTTTTTATGTCTCCAAACTACCTCTTTTATAAAGTCAAATATACTTAAACCTTTTCCTTCCCCCTTATTCATTCTTCCTACTTCAGTATAGAACTACTATGTCTAACACTTTATCCTAATAATTGTTTTCAATATACTAGTTAAAGTGTATTCTACTTTGGAAATTTTAGCAAGAACAGCTGAATAGGGAAAATATTTTAGGACTGATTTTCCATTATACTTTTAAATCATGTCATGCCATTGCTTGCCAACTCTTTATAGATTCCAAAGTGGTAAGTACATTCATTTATTCATTCACTCAGTTAACAGTTTGTTGAGCACTATAGTCTGGTGAGTTTTAGGTGCTAACAAACCTGACAGCATCTCTACAATCATGGAGTTTACATTCTGATGAAAAAGGTGGAAGTAGATGAAGTATAATATATAGGACCTGATAAGGATGAAAATGAGCAAAAAAGAGCGATTAAAAGTTTCAGAAATTGCATAAGGTACAATTTTATATATAGTAGTCAAGAAAGGAAAATGACCTTGAAAGTTTACTCTGTTCATGGATAAATACTGTTTTAACTGGAAGTATTTCTAGACATTTTTTTCCATATCAGTGATCAGTTGTGACTTGCCTTCACAGAGATAACACACACATTACAATCAATGGTAGAAAATGTCAATAAGGTAAATTGATTCACCCTTAAGTTTAATGTTAGAGAGTGGCTCAGAAAGTATACTTCCCTAAGACATGACATTTCATGACTTAAGTGCTATCCATATGAAACCTACCTGCTCCCTATTCTTCCATTAAAAATAACTCACCTGAGTTAATCCTACATGTTCTTTCAATCCTTATTGAAATATCACTTTCCCAGGGAAACTTTCCCAGCTCTCACCCCATTCAGCGTCAGGTTTGAAATGATTTGATAGTTTCCTATGTTTACTCATGGAACTGTCAACAGAATTTTAATTATATCTTATTTGTATGAATATATATATTTAATACCTATCTCTTCTATTGGGATGTAGCTTTAGGACAGCAGAGGTATAGGTTTTGTTCCTGATAAGTTCCCAATGTTTAGTAGAGTACCTGAAAAATCTTTGGCATTTACTGATTTTATAAATAAATTAATTCTTTGTCATCATTGAAAGGAAAGAAAAACTTGTTAAACATTTGGATTTTTTTTGCCAGGTTTGATTCTGTTTCCTTCTCATAACATTTTGCTGCAATATAAATAAAATAGTTGTATCAAATTTACCATGATGATATTTTTATATTTATTATAAAATAAAGTACATATTTAGCAGCAAGTCTTCTTATAAAATGTGTTTTTGTTTCTTAAGATGGCTTAGAGAGGCAGTCCAAGAAGGCAATTATAGGAAAACCTGAACTCTCCTCCTCCCACAGACACACCAAATCTATACCTACATATAGAGCAATTTCTTTTCAAAAGGAATGGAGGGCTGATTGTACACCTTCTGCACAATAAATGATAGAAGAACTGTATGGGGAAGGGCAGGAAAGATAAGACATGAGAACAAGAGCCCTGACCCCAACATAGCAACCTGCACAGGGAGGCATGCCACTGAGGGGCTTGCATGCAGACTCACCTGCCCTGGGGCACAGTGAAAAATAAATCAGTTTAAAGGGAAACTAGACTATAAGTGAGGAAACCCCATTTACTAAAACTAGAGCATTCACCAAGTTGGTGGGGGAACTGCTGGAACTTTCTCCAGCATTGGAGGTGCCAGCAAGTGCTATTTTTTACTTTCCCACACCACCTTGATGGTGTGAGTGGAAGCTGGGTCCAGGCACTCTAGCCAGCCTTCTAGGATTGCCCCAGCCTACCCCAGACTCCTGGCCCATACCAGCTCCAGCTTCCCCACCCAAGGTGGATGCAGCATGGCATGGGGCTGGGAACACCTGGCCTGAACACAACATAGACATCCCACCAAGGGAACTGTGGCACAGAATGCTCCAAGACCCTTTTGGGCTCTGTCCTCTTCAGCCCTAGCTATCCTGCCAAGGTGACTCCGGGGTAATATACTCTCAACAACCCTCAAGGCTGTATCCAATCCAGTCTGCCAAGGCAGCCCAAGCATTGTACACCATGGGTCCCCCCACAGCCCATGCCCACTCCAGTTCCCCATGTTTCCAAGGCACTACTAGCATAGTGCAGTGTGGGACACTCCCTATCCTATGCCCAATCTAGCCTCCCTGTCAAGGTGGTCCTAGTGTGTTATACCTTGGGATCCCTGCCACCCCCCAGCTCCAGGTCTAGTTATCCTGCCAAGGTGGCATCAGTGTAGCACACTCCAGGCCCCCCAAGCCTGCAACCATTCCATCTCCAGCCATCTCATCAAGATGGCCCTGGGGTGTTGAGTCCCAGGATACCCTGGCTCACTTGCTATAGCTCCAGCCAGCCTACCAAAGCAGCAAGACACATATATTCTACACAGAGAATGCTCTTACACAAGGCCACTCCTTCAAGCCTGGGAGAAGTTTTGGAGCTAAACAAGACTTTTATGATTTAGAAACAAATGCAGACCACCCTGATTCCTTAGGTTGCAGGAAGAATGGGTGGCTCCAAGGTGTTATGCTGTTCCCAGGCATAGGAGCCAGGAAGCCGGCAGCGAGCAGCAGAGGTCTTGGTGCTGGCTTTCTGCTATAAACTGCAAACTGCCCTGTAGTCCTGCAACCACTTTCCTGGGATGGACCAGCAAGCATGATGAGACACTCCCTGGGAGGAACAGTGTGGTCCACGCCTGGGGCATCCCTGAAATTTGGAGTTTTGAATCTGTCAGTGCCTAAGATAAAAAGGCTCAGACATGGGCAGGGTGAATGCAGGGTTCAGAGGAAACTGGGTAAACAAAAAGGGAGGACTCACTGAAGAATAGAGGGCATGAATGTTCAGCTCTGAGGCTAAAGAGTAGGGCACAGCCATTTTCATCCTGCCCAAAAGCCTTCAGGGAACAAAACAGTGCTACCTAGTGGACTAGAGCCATGTACACCAAGCCCTGCCCTGGTGTGCATCAATGGATAACATTTCCACTGAAACAAGTAGGCCTGAGAACCAGCGCAGCAGCCCCCTACCCCAGAAGACCAGCACAACTAGCTCACACCAAGTTTATTGATTGTAGAGTGCTACAAAGCTTCAGCTCTATGGGAAATAGGATCGAGATTCCTTTTTACTTTTCTTCTTTATTTCTTTTATTTTTTCCATTTATTTTCTTATATTTCCATTTATTTTCTTATATTTCTTATTCATTTTTTAAAATTTTTATTTATATGTATACTTTTCATATATATATATGTGTGTGTGTGTGTGTATGGTCTACTTTTATTTTATTTTTTTTTTCATTTTGGGATATAGATTTTTTTTTTTAAAAAGCAGACCAAAAAACCCCCGGGATTTGGTTTTTTTGTTGTTTTCCTAGTGTGTGTTTTTGTTTTTCTTGTTTTTTTTCTTTTTTTTTTACTTTGTGTGTGTGTGTGTGTGTGCGCGTGTGTGTGTGTGTTGTTTTTGTTTTTCTTGTTTGTTTTTGTTGTTCTTGTTACTCTTTTTTCTCTTTCTTCTTTTGTTTTCTGGACAAAATGACAAGATGGAGGAATTTACCCCAAAAGAAAGAACACGAGGTAGAACTCATGGCCAGGGATTTAATCAATACAGATTTAAGTGAGATGTCTGGACTAGAATCTAAATCAAAGATTACAAAGTTACGATCTGGGCTTGAAAAGAGCATAGAAGATACTAGAGAATCCCTTACTATAGAGATAAAAGAACTAAAATCTAGTCAAGCTGCAATTAAAAATACTAAAACAGAGATGCAAACACAAATGGGGGCCATAAAACAAGCATGGATGAAACAGAGGAGCGAATCAGTGATATAGAAGCTAAAATTATGGAAAATAATGAAGCTGAAGAAGGAAAGAAAGGTAATCAACCACGAAGGTAGACTTAGAGAACTCAGCAACTTAGTAAAATGTAATAACATTCAAATAGATAAATCAACTAATAACAAACATAAAGAAACTCATTGATGATAATACAATAATAGCAGGGGACTTTAACACCCCATTTACAACAATGGACAGATCATCTAAGCGGAAAATCAGCAAGTTAACAATGGCTTTGAATGACACACTGAACTGGATGGACTTAATAGATATATTCAGAACATTTCATCCTAAAGCAGAGGAATACACGTTCTTCTCAAGTGCACATGGAACATTCTCCAGAATAGATCACATACTGGGTCAAAAATCAGCCCTCTACAAGTATAAAATGACTGAGATCATACCATGTGTAATTTCAGACCACAAAGCTATGAAACTGGAAGTCAACCACAAGAAAAAATTTGGAAAGATCTCAAATACATGGAAGTTAAAGAATATCTTACTAAAGAAGGGATGTGTTAACGAGGAAATTAGAGAAGAATTTAAAAATACATTGAAGCAAATGAAAATGAAAGCATGCCAGCCCAAGACCTTTGGAATGCAGCAAAGGGAGTCCTAAGAGGGAAATATATTGCAGTACAGGCTAACCTCAAGAAGCAAGAAAAGTCTCAAATACACAATTTCACCTTACACCTAATGGACTTAGAAAAGGAACAGCAAATACAACTTAAAGCCAGAGGAAGGGAAATAATAAAGATTAGAGCAGAAATAAATTATACAGAAATTTAAAAAAATAACACAGTAGAATGGATTAAAGAAAATAAGAGCTGGTTCTTTGAAAGAATTCATAAAATTGATAACCCTTAGCTAGGCTTATCAAAAAGTAAAGAGAAAGGACCCAAGAAGATAAAATCATGAAAGAGATGACAATCAACACCACAGAAATACAATTATAAGAGAATACTATGAAAAATTATATGCCGACAAACTGGGCAGTCCAGAAGAAATGGACAACTTCCTAGAAACTTACAAATTACCAAAAGTGAAACAGCAAGAAATAGAAAATTTGAACGGACCCATAACCAGCAAAACATGGAAACAATAATCAAAAATCTCCCAACACACAAAAGTGCAGAGCCAGGTGGCTTCCCATGGGAATTCTACCAAGTATTTAAAGAAGAGTTAATACCTATTCTTTTATTTTATTTTATTTATTTATTTATTTTTTAAAAGATTTTATTTATTTATTTGACAGAGAGAGACACAGCGAGAGAGGGAACACAGCAGGGAGAGTGGGAGAGGGAGAGGCAGGCTTCCCGCCGAGCAGGGAGCCCGATGCAGGGCTCGATCCCAGGAGCCTCGGACCGTGACCTGAGCCGAAGGCAGACGCTTAATGGCTGAGCCACCCAGACGCCCCTTAATACCTATTCTCAAACTTTTTCAAAAAACAGAAATGTAAGGAAATTTTCAAACTCATTCTATGAAGCCAGCATTACCCTGATTCTAAAACCAGACAAAGACACCACTAAAAAGGGAATTACAGGTCAATATCCCTGATGAACATGGATGCAAAAGTTCTCAAAAAAATACTATCAAATTCAACAGTAGATTAAAGGAATTATTCGTAACGATTAAGTGGGATTTATTCCTGGGCTGCAGGGGTGGTTCGATATTCACAAATCAATGTGATACACCACATTAATAAAAGAAAGGATAAGAACCATATGATCCTCAATAGATGCAGAAAAAGCATTTGACAAAGTATAGCATCATTTCCTGATAAAAAGTCTCAACAAAGTAGGGATAGATGGAACATACCTGAACATCATAAAGACCATAGATGAAAGACCACAGCTAATATCATCCTCAATGGGGAAAAACTGAAAGCCTTTCCCCTATGTCACGAATAGGACAAGGATGTCCATTCTCACTATTACTATTTAACATAGTATTGGAAGTCTTAGCCTCAGCAATCAGACAACAAAAAGAAATAAAAGACATCCAAACTGGCAAGGAAGAAGTCAAACTTTCACTATTTGCAGACAACATGATACTCTATGTAGAAAACTGAAAGACTCCACCAAAAAATTTGCTAGAACTGATACATGAATTCAGCAAAGGATATAAAATCAATGTGTTGAAACCTGTTGCATATTTATTCACCAATAATGAAGCAGCTCAAAAGAAATCAAGGAATAAATTCCATTTCCAATTGCACCAAAAGCAATAAGATACCTAGATAAATCTACTTAAAGAAGTAAAAGATCTATACTCTAAAAACTATAGAGCACTTAAATGAAAGAAACTGAGGAGGACACAAAGAAATGGAAAAGCATTCCAAGCTCATGGATTGGAAGAACAAACATTGTTAAAATATCTATACTATCCAAGGCAATCTACACATTTAATGCAATCCCCATCAAAATACCATCAGCATTTTTCACAGAGTTAGAACAAACAATCCTAAAATTTGTTTGGAACCACAAAATAACTTGAATAGCCAATGCAATCCTGAAAAAGAAAAACTAAACTGGCGGCATCATGATTCCAGATTTCAAGCTATATTACAAAGCTGTAGTGATCAAGACAGTATGGTACTGGCACAAAAACAGACAGATAGATCAATGTAATAGAACAGAAAACAGAAATGGACCCACAACTATATGGTCAACTAATCTTCAAAAAAACAAGAAAGAATATCCAGTGGAAAAAAGACAGGCTCTTCAAAAAATGGTGCTTGGAAAACTGGACAGCAGCATGCAGAAGAATGAAACTGAATCTCTTACTTACACCGTACACAATAAATTCAAAATGGATGAAAGACCTATGTGAGACAGAAAACCATCAAAATCTTAGAGGAAAACACAGGTTTCTACCTCTTTGACCTCCACTATAGCAGCTTATCTTTGACATGTCCCAAAAGCAAGAGAAACAAAGGCAAAAATGAACTATTGGGACTTCACCAAGATAAAAGGCTTCTGCACAGCAAAGGAAACAATCAACAAAACTAAAAGTCAGCCTACAGAATGGGAGAAGATATTTGCAAATGACATATCTGATAAAGGGTTAGTATCTAAAATCTATGAAGAACTTATCAAACTCAACACCCAAAAAACAAATAATCCAGTTAAAGAATGGGTAGAAGATATGACTAGACAGTTTTTCAAAGAAGACATCCAGGTGACTAACAGACACATGAAAAGATGCTCAACATCACTCATCATAAAGGAAATCCAAATCAAAACCATGATTAGATACCATCTCACACCTGTCAGGATGGCTAAAATTGACAACACAAGAAACAACAGGTGTTGACGAAGATGCAAAGAAAGGGAAACCTTCTTGCACGTTGGTAGGAATGAAAACTGGTGCAGCCACTATGGAGAACAGTATGGAGTTTTCTCAAAATGTTAAAAATAGAACAACCTATAATCCAGCAATTACACTACTAGGTATTTACCCAAAGGATACAAACTACAGTTTCAAAGGGATACAATCACCCTGATGTTTAGCAGCATTATCAATAGTAGCCAAACAATGGAGAGAGCCCAAATGTCCATTGACTGATGAATGGATAATACACACACACACACACACACACACACATACACACACACACAAATATATTATTATTCAGCCATCAAAAAGAATGAAATCTTGCCATTTGCAATGACATGGATGGAGCTAGAATGCAATATGTTGAGTGAAATGAGTCAGAGAAAGGCAAACACCATATGATCTCATACGTGGAATTTAAGAAAGAAAATAGATGAACATATGGGGAGTGAGGGAAGAAAAAAGGAGAGAAGGAAACAAGCCATTAATGACTCTTAACAATAGAGAACAAACTGAGAGTTGATGGAGAGAGTTGGGTGGGGGATGGGCTAGATGGTGATGAGTATTACGGAGGGCACTTGTTATGATAAGCATTGGGTGTTGTATGTAAGTAATGAATCACTAAGTTTTACTCCAGAAACTAATATTGCACTGCATGTTAACTAACTAAAAAGTAAATTTAAAAAAACAAACAAATACAGGGAGTCAAATAAATGAGGAGAAAGAGATATGTTTCCAATGAAAGAATTGATAACCTACCCCCCCAAAAAATACTCTATTGAAATGGAGATAAGTAAGTGACCTGACAGAGTTCAAAGTAACAGTCATACAGAACTCACCAAGCTTGGGAGAAGTATGGAAGAATAGAGTGAAAATGGCCACAAAGAGTTGTAAAAAAAAAAAAAAGAAAAGAAAAAACAGTATCATAAAGAACCAATTAGTACTGAAAAATTCAATTAACAAATTAAAAACACGCCAGAAAAAAATCAACAGCAGATTAAAAGATACAGAAAAATGGATTGGTGATACAGACTACAGAATAGTGGAAGTTACCCAATCAGAACAGCAAAAAGAATAAAATAAAATAAAAAGATGATAGCTTAAAGGTCTTTAGGATAACACAAGTATACTAACATTTACATTATAAGGGTCCCAGAAGGAGAAAGGAGAAAAGGGCAGAAAACCTATTTGAGGAAATAATGGCTGAAAACTCCCACCTGAGGAAGAAAACACACTGAGATTCCCAATCAAGATGAATCTAAAGAGATCCACACCAAGATTTATTATAAATTAAAATGGAAAAATTAATGATAGAAAAATTTAAAGGCAATAAGAAGAAAACAAATAGTCACATACAAGGGAAACTCCATAAGGCTATCAAGCTGATTTTTCAGAATTTTTTACAGATCAGAAAGGTGTAGCAAATATATTTAAAGTGATAAAAGGGAAAACTTACCACCAAAAATACTATACCCAGCAAGGATATCATTCAGAAGTGAAGAGAAGATAAAGAGTTCCCTGACAAGCAAAAGCTAAAGGAGTTCATTACCACTAAACTGGCTTTACAAGAAATATTAAAGGGTCTTCTTTAGTAAGAAAAGATTACGATTAAAAATAAGAAAATATATGAAAGAAAAAACCCTCATTGGTAAGGCAAATATATAGGAAAAACAATGGATCAATGGTTTAAAAAGATAGCATAAAGGTTAAAGACAAAAATTATAAAATCAAGTATAACTTACAATAAGTAGTTAAGGGATACACAAAATTAAAGTTGTAAAATATGCCAAAAACATAAAAGTGAAGGAGGGAATAAACATGTAATGCTTTTAGAATGCATTTGAACTTAAATGACTATCAGCTTCAAACAGACTGCTATAGATAGATGATAGATGATAGATAGGTAGATAGATATAGACACATATATATGAACTTCAGGGTAACCACAAAACAAAAACCTACACTAAATACCCAAAAATTAAAGAGAAAGGAACCCAAACATAACAGTAAAGAAAATAATCAAACCATGAGGGAAAAGACCAGGAGAAGGAGAAAAGTATAGAGAACTACAAAAGCAACCAGAAAACAATCAACAAAAAGGCAATGAGTACATATCTATCAATAATTATTGTCAATGTAAGTGGACTAAATGCTCCAATCACAAGACATCAAATTGCTGATGGATAAAAAACAAGATCCATCTATATGCTGCCTACAAGAAACTCACTTCAGAATTAAAGACACCTACAGACAGCAAGAGACAGAAAAATATATTCCATGGAAATGGAAACAAAAGATGGAGTAGTAATAATTATATCAGACAAAATAGACTTTAAAACAAACACTATATCAAAAGACAAAGAAGGGTACTACATAATGCAAAGTGGTCAATCCAAGAAGAGGATATACCATTTATAAATATTTGTGCAATGAACACAGAAACACCTAAATACATAAAGCAAATATTAACAGGGAGAAAGGGAAAAATTCATAGTAACACAATAATAGTAGGGAGATTTAATACCCCACTTATATCAATGGATAGGTCATCCAGATAGAAAACAAATAAAAAAACATTGGCCTTAAATGACACATTAAACTAGATGGACTTAACAGATATATACAGAACATTCCATCTCCAAATTGTAGAATACAAATTGTTTTCAAGTACACATGGAAAATCATCGATGATAGATTACATACCAGGCCACAAACCACATCTCAATAAATTTAAGAAGACTGAAATCATATCAGGCAACTTTTCTGACCACAACAGTATGAAACTAGAAATCAACTATTAGAAAAAAACAGGAACAAATAAACAAATATGTGGAGGCTAAGCAACATGCTACTAAACAGCCAATGGTTAAATGAAGAAATCACAGGAAATCAAAAAACACTTTAAGATAAATGAAAATGGAAAGAAAAATTTCCAAAATCTATGGGAAATTGCAAAAGCAGTTCTAAGAGGGAAGTTCATAGTGATAAGGACCTAACTCAAGAAACAAAATCACAGATAAACAATCCAACTTTACAGCTAAAAGACCTAGAAGAACACAGTTAGTAGAAGGAAAAAATAATAAAGAACAGAGTGAAATTAAATTAAATAGAGACTTATAAAACAATACAAAATATCAATGAAACTTAAACTTGGTTCTTTGAAAAGATAAGTAGGCGAAACTCCAGGCAAGACTCATCAAGAAAGAGAGAGAGGACCCAAAACATAACATTAGAAATTGAAGGGGAGAGGTTCCAACTGACACCACAGAAATGTAAAGGATTATAAGAAACTACTATAAAAAATTATATGCCAAAAAAATTGAACAACCTAACAGAAAGGGATAACTGCCTAGAAACACACTACCATCTAAGACTGAATGGTAACAAAATAGAAAATCTGAATATATCAATTAATTAAAAGTAACAAAATTGAGGGGCGCCTGGGTGGCTCAGTTGGTTAAGCGACTGCCTTCAGCTCAGGTCATGATCCTGGAGTCCCGGGATCGAGTCCCACATTGGGCTCCCTGCTCAGCAGGGAGTCTGTTTCTCCCTCTGACCCTCTTCCCTCTTGTGCTCTCTATCTCTCATTCTCTGTCTGTCAAATAAATAAATAAAATCTTTAAAAAAAAGATTAAAAAAAAAGTAACAAAATTGAATCAATAATTTAAAAACTCCCCCAAACAAGTCCAGGACCAGAAAGCTTCACAGGTAAATTCCACCAAAACTTTAAAGAGTTAGTACCTATCTTTCTCAAATCAGAAAGGAATGCTTCCCAACATATGATGAGGCCAGCATTACCCTAACACCAAAACCAGACAAAGGAACCACATGGGAGCATGCGTGCACGTGCGCATGCACACACACACACACACACACACACACACACATACATCGATGGAATGGAATAGAAAGCCCAGAAATAAATAACGCACATATAATGAATTAATCTATGACAAAGGAGACAAGAATATACAATGGGGAAAAGACAGTCTCTTAGAAAAAATGATGCTGGGAGAACTGGACAGTGATTTGCACAAAAGTAAATTCAAAATGATTAAAGACTTGGATGTAAGACCTGAAACTATAAAACTCCTAGAAGAAATGACAGGTAGTAATCTCTGTGATGTTGATTATAACAGTAATTTCTTGGACCAGTCTCCTCACGCAAGGGTAACAAAAGCTGAAATAAACAAATGGGACTATGTCAAACTAAAAAGTTTTTAGACAGCAAGGGAAACCATCAACAAAATGAAAACTGAACCTATTGAATGGGAAAAGATATTTGTAAATCATACATTCAACAAGGGGTTAATATCCAAAATATATAAAGAACTTACACAACTTAGTATCAAAAACACAAACATTTGAATTTTAAAATGGTCAAAGGACATTTTTTTTTCCAAAGAAGATATACCGGTGACCAATAGGCACATGAGAAAATACTCAACATTACTAATCATCAGGAATATTCAAAACCACAATGAGATATCACCTCACAACTGTCAAACTGGCTGTTATCAAAAAGAGAAAAAAATATCAAATGTTGGCCAGAATGTAGAGATAAGGAAACACTTGTACACTGTTGAGGGGTATATAAATTGGTGCAGCCACTATGGAAAATAGTATGGAGGTTCTTCAAAAAATTAAAAATAGAACTACCATATGATCCAGCAATTTCACTTCTGGGTATTTATCCAAAGAAAAACACAAATTTGAAGAGATACATGCACCGCTATGTTCATTGCAGCATTATTTTCAATAGCCAAAATATGGAAGCAACCTAAATGTCCACTGTTAGATAAATGGTGTATACACACACACACACACACACACACATACACAATAAAATATTATTCAGCCATAGAAGAATGAAATCTTGCCATTTACAATAACCTAGATTGGTATAGAGGATATTATGCTAAGTGAAATAAGTTAAAGACAAATATCATATGATTTTACTAATACATGGAATCCAGAAAAACAAAACAAATGAACAAAACAACACAGATTCATGGAATCAAAGCACAAAGTGGTGATTGCCAGAGGGGAGGGGTAAAAAGGGTTAGGTAAAGGAGGCAAAGGGGATTAAGAGATACAAACTTTCAGTTATAAAATAAGTAAGTCACAGGGATATAATGTACAATAGAGAGAATATAGTAAATGTTGTGATAACTTTGGTGACAGAAGAACACTTCTCGTGGGGATCATTTTATAATGTATAAAAATATCAAATCACTGTGATGTACCCCTGAAACTATAAACTGTAAATCAGTTCTACTTCAATAAGGAAAGATAGTTTAAAGACAAATAGTTAAGTAATATGATATAACTGACTTACACTCCTAACAAGAAAATATACTTATCAAAATGTTCACCACTATATTTTAAAATGTTAAATCAAACTTTACTTTTTCATCATTCTAGATATCTCCAATTATTTGTTTCTCATAACTCATAAATTTTAAGAAAACTGTCCTTATTTGTATTAATTTATATTTATGTGCATATTATTTTGGAATTTTTTCCACCAAGTCAGAAAACAAATTTATGAAATGGTAAAATCAATATTGAGTAAGTTTTTTTCAATTTATTCATTTTCCCCTTAAAATGAAAAGCATGATATAATAATATCACACTCAATGACCATTTAGTATTAAATTTTTCCTTTTCAAAAATGAAATTAAAATGTTTATATTTTAGATACATTGGAGCACAACAAATAATTTGAATAAACGTTTAAAATAAAACTGGAATCTACCTTCTCAAGACTCTTGCGATACTGTTTCCTAGTATTGTACCATTTTGGAATATTTTGGTTTAAAAAAGAAGTTCAAGAAACAGTTTGTTGTGTTCTGCAAGTTGCACTGGAACACAAGGCAAGAAAATCTGATTTCATTTCTGGTGCTCTTATCCCAAGATTCTTTTCACGTGCTCAGACTATGGAGTATTACTCCCTTGTTTAGCTGATGTTATCTCTTTAATATCTTTCTTCCTTGTTCAATGATAGTCTTTAGAGTCTGAATTACTCTAGGGTGCCTGGGTGGCTCAGTTGGTTAAGCGACTGCCTTCGGCTCAGGTCATGATCCTGGAGTCCCGGGATCGAGTCCCACATCCGGCTCCCTGCTCGGCGGGGAGTCTGCTTCTCCCTCTGACCCTCTTCCCTCTCGTTCTCTCTATCTCTCATTCTCTCTCACTCAAATAAATAAATAAAATCTTTAAAAAAAAAAGAGTCTGAATTACTCTAGCACAGTGCCTCAATAGTGTTCAATAAATACTTGAATATTGACTGACACACTTACTAACTTGACCCAAATAGATTTTAAAATTTATAATATGGAAATAAATTGCATCACCTCATAGTATTGTCATATAGAACAAATAAGAAAAAAAAAGATTGTTTTCATAATATCCAACAATATCAAGGAATAGAAAATATTATTATTCTAGCTAACATCACTTTTAACAAGGACAAGGAAATTTTTTTTTATGTCTTTCATTCTAAATTTATTATGAACCCCCACCTGCCAAGGGCAAAAACTAAAGACAACTTAAATTTTACAAGCAGCATTTTGTACTTCTGAGGTATTTAAATTTTTTTGGAAGAAAAAACTGTATTTCAACAGACATAAATCCAATAGAATTCTTAAATTTTTTAATGGTTTAACTTTTTTTCTTATCTTCATTGCCATTTAATAATCGTTTCCACTGCAACAATTTCCAAGGAGTCTTCCATCTCTTGTTTCTTTGACCTTGCTAAACAAAGGTTTGTAAGGTGTTTGCCTACCATAGGTTTAAGTTTTCTGCTTAGTTTCTATAATTTAGTACATGCAACATCTTTAAGCTTTCTGTATCACTCCCCAATTCTAATCCATGTTTTTACTAAGAAGTGAGGCTTTCCATTTACTATGCTCTTTCCCCTATCTTGCAACATCTGTCTGTGTTTCAAGTTCAACATTTATTAATGTTTGAAGCTAGGCGGCATTTATTGGTGTCCAGCTGGAGACCACTATCTCTGTTTTAGCTTTTTATGTGTATGCTCACTTTAATATCTGTCTTTGAGCTGTGTATACAGTTAGAGATCACAATTTCTTTTAAATTGTAAAATATTTTAATTGGTATTTTTCTCTTCATATGACACAATACAAAGTACATTATTTCTTTTTCCCCTCTCTGGTAGATTGCATTAATGATCCAAATTTTTTGCTCAGCCTATATACCTTCTTTTTACCCTGAAACTTTGTAGCAGCTTCCTATGCAGGCAAGGTCTAATTCTTAGCCCCTGGACAGCACCATGTGGCTTGTTTCAGTCAATGAGATGTTAGTTATCTAACCAAGTTGTCTTAAAAAGACTTTGTACAATTAGCCCACAGGTCTCAGGAGGAATGAGAGACACATAAAATAGAGCTGCCCAAACTAAGCTTTTCTTCAAAAGCCCAACCACAAATTGACCCTCAGATGCATAGACTAGCTACATAAAAATCAATTGAGCCAAATCTAGATTAGATGAACCATGACTAACCTTTAGGCTTGAGAATAATAATAAATGACTGTTGTTTTAAATCATTAAGTTTTGGGATGGTATTTGATGCTGAATAAACCACTGGTATGGTCTTATAGCAACACTGAATAATCATTTATTTTTATACATAAAATGTTCAAAGAATGTAATATTACAACTTTCAAAGCTTCAATAAATTTACATTGTTTATTTTCATATTATACCTATCATTTCATCTGATCAATATATGTGCTTTATATTCAAAAGAAAAAAAGTCTATTTTCTCCATCACTATAAACATATAAGAAAACAAACTTCTGAGATTATTAGCTAAAGGCTATGTTCTGCTTTCCTGTACGTTCAACTGTAACTTTAATTTTATTTATCTGAGAAACAATTGTTAATTGTGTTACAGTCAACTATGAGAATATATAAATAAGACATATGTATTGATCATTATTAAGGCCTATAATTTTAAATGTTATAATATTAAAGCTTTATAGGTTATGATTCAATAGATCTTAAACCAAGATTTAGTCTTGGGTTTAAACCAAAACTAAATGGGTCTAAGTGGGGGCAGGGATAAATACAATTCATTTTAATTTCAAAAACATGAGATGATAGTATTGAGAAAAGTTGGCTGTAAATATTTGTTAAATTGTGAAACATTCCCCAAATTATGAGTGTATTGAGAGTGAATCTGATAAATCAGAGTAAAAATAAGAAAGAAAAAAAAAACATACTCTATAAGCTACTATTGCATGTGTTGGCCATGTCAGTAAATCAGAAAGCTTCTTGCATATTATGCTTGCTGGCCTATGGAAAGCTGTCCTCATGAAACTGACTGTACGGACAGCAAACACATGAAAATTACAAAGGACTGAAGTATTCAGACAAATTTTTTTTTTTTAAAGTTTTCAGTTACTTTCTTTTTTTTTTTTTAAGATTTTATTTATTCATTTGAGACACAGAGATAGAGAGAGAGAGAGCATGAGCAGGGAGAGAGGCAGAGGGAGAAAGAGAAGCAGGCTTCCCACTGAGCCAGGAGCCCGATGTGGGGCTCGATCCCAGGATCCTGGGATCATGACCCGAGCTGAAGGCAGACGCTTAACCATCTGAGCCACCCAGGCGCCCCTCAGACAAATTTAACTGTTTTAAATAATGTTATTACCATGCAAGTAAAAATTGAGAAATAACTAAAAACAAGTTTTAAAAATGTGATACATGTTTATTTCTTTGAATTCTCAGTAAAACTGAATTTTTATAGTTACAAATTTGAACTCATTAAGTATAAAAATATTAGTTTCACTAATATGCGTGTGTGTGTGTGTGTGTGTGTGTGTGTATAATTTTGAAGGTATTCACCTGATTATGAGTAATGTAGGCATACGGCATAAACTGGGAAAACATAAGAAAACATTTAAAAATTGTAATCACATAATGTACAATCATCCAAACAGATAAAATTTTAATGATTTTGAATATTGTATGTTTGAAATGTGTTTTATAATTTTGAAGTTCAAAATTTGTTGCTCAGTATTATATTTATTTTCCAATTTTATAAAATACTTTCTACAGATTTTGTAATAGCTGCATACTGTTCCATCTTCTACGAAGCTGGAAAAACCCAATTTGGTAGTTTAGGATACGAATAGAGCCATATTATTCTACTTAATCACTTTGACCTCTTTCCAACCTTATTAGGAAGAAATCCATTGTTTTTCTCTTGAGACTACCCTGGCCTGAAATCATTGAAGAACACAAGCATGACTTATTTAATCCAAAATATTCAGTGATGTTTTCAAATATCAGGCCGAATGGTAACTACAAAGCCAATCTCAGTGTTTTGTCACTGTCATGAGAAGCTGCTCACAGGCATTGATCACGTACAGGGTGCAGTAGAAGCTTGTCCAGTGTAATAAGTATTCCCTGGCTGAATGTGTAACAGCATTCTAAACAGTCTTAAGGGTTAACTTGCTTTAAGCTTATGCACCCCCTGCTTGCTGACATAAGTCCTTTGGTTTGTAGCAGAGCTAACCTACTTTCCTTCAGATGTTGCAGACAACTGGCCTTGAGGAATGAATGACCAGACTTCCCCAGAAGATAAGGCTTGACCACATTTGAAAATAGCTGTCACTGGGGGACCTTGCTGGCTCAGACGGTAGAACATGCAGGTCTTGACCTCAGGGTCATGAGTTTGAATCCCACATTGGGTACAGAGATTACTTAAATAAATAAACTTAAAAAAATAGCTGCCACTGATGCCCGCAATTCTGTTCAGAGTCATGAGCACAAGCTCCACCTGTACTTAGCCCCCACCATTTCCCTGGCCTTCCCCTTAAAAACTCTTTGGCGTCCCCTGGACTGGGAAGACTATCTTTGCAGCATTAGTCCACCATCTTTTCAGGTTGCTGACTCTGTGAATAAAACAATCTTTCCTTTCCCACCATTACTTGTCTCTTTAGTATTGATTTTTGAAGAGTGAACAGCTGAACCTGAGTTCAGAACCAGTTGTCTGTCTCATAACAGTCGAGGTCCCTGGTTAAACAGCAGATTTTTCCATCCTTCAGCCTAAGGTTTATGTCTATTTTTCCTTCCTAACTCATACCCAGAAACTGTTTTCAAGGAAAGATTGTTCTAGAGTGAGGCTTCCAGTATTTACACAAGTTTTATTAAGAAACAACATTACCTTCATATGTCTTCTATTAGCCATTCTCCAAAGAAGACATGAGAATGGCTGACACATGAAAAAATGTTCAACATCATTAGCCATTAGGGAAATACAAATCAAAACCACAATGAGATACCACCTTACACCAGTTAGAACAGCAAAAATTGACAAGGCAGGAAACAACAAATGTTGAGGATGTAGAGAAAGGGGAACCCTCTTAAACTGTTAGTGGGAATGCAAGTTGGTACTGCCACTTTGGAAAACAGTGTGGAGGTCCTCAAAAAGTTAAAAATAGAGCTTCCCTATGACCCAGCAATTGCACTACTGGGTATTTACCCCAAAGATACAGATGTAGTGAAAAGAAGGGCCACATGCACCTCAGTGTTCATGGCAGCAATGTCCACAATAGCCAAACTGTGGAAGGGGCTGAGATGCCCTTCAACAGATGAATGGATAAAGAAGATGTGGTCCATATATACAATGGAATATTACTCAGCCATCAGAAAGGATGAATACCCACCATTTGCATCGACATGGAGGGAACTGGAGGGGATTATGCTAAGTGAAATAAGTCAAGTAGAGAAAGTCAATTATCATATGGTTTCACTTATTTGTGGAACATAAGGAATAGCGTGGAGGACATTAGGAGAAGGAAGGGAAAAATGAAGGGGCGAAATCAGAGGGGGAGATGAACCATGAGAGACGATGGACTCTGGGAAACAAACTGAGGGTTCTAGAGGGGAGGGGGTGGGGGGATGGGTTAGCCTGGTGATGGGTATTAAGGAGGGCACGATTGCAAGGAGCAGTGGGTGGTATATGCAAACAATGAATCATGGAACACTACATCAAAAACTAATGAAGTACTGTATGGTGACTAACATAACATAAAAAAAAAAGAAACAACATTACCTCATGCCCATTTAGGTTCATATGTTGTACTTGAGTTCACCAAACCAAACCTTTTTCTTTCCCACATTATGTGACCTTCCACTTACTGTGTGATGCTTATCAGAAGAACTTTTTTTTCCAGTTCATAAGGTGTTTATAAGAATACTTGGGCAAATTTTTCTAACTTGAAATTCTAGAAGTGTCTCTTCCTATAAAGAGGTATCTAGGGTTTTCTATATTAATTGAAATACTCTCTCATCCATTGTCTTATTCAAGAATTATTTACTGAGTTCCTACAATGTGTCAAGTACTTTTACATCCTTTGCAGATACAACAGTGTGAATAAAAAGTGTCTGCTGCCCTCTTGGAGTTTATGTTCTAGAGGTAGAAACCACAAACAAATTGACTAATTGAAAGTATGAGGAAATACTAGGCAGTAAGAAGTTCTTTGGAGTACATAACACTTGCACTAATAACTCAATCAAGAAAGAATGAATCATAGAATGGTAATGGCTGAAGTAGGTTTCTGGCAGGTTTTAGCTAGTCTAATAACCCAAAACCTGGAACATGCTTTGTGAGTTCTAGGAGGAGAAAGAAGACCAGCATTGATGAGGCCACTGGTTTGCTGCTCCGGGGGAGAAAAAAAGAGAGAGAGAGATGCAGGATATGTGGACAAAAATATAGGCTTGTAATAGAACAGGTAGGGTCTTCTATGCCAAATAATGAGTTTAATTTTGTCAAATGCAATGGAATGCCACTGAAAGGCTTTAAGTAAGAGAGTAGTGTTATTGTTTTATCAAAGAAACTACTCTGGCTGTTTTGTGGAGAATAAATTGTTCATGAGTGAAAATGGAATCAAGAATAATTAGGAGGCTATTATAGCAATTGAAGCAAGAGATAATGGATTATAGACACTGTAAAGAAGGAGAAAATTGGATATGATAACTAGCAAGAAAAGATTTGAATGTAGCAATGACAAGTAGTTTAAATTAAGTAAAATAAAATATGGTCATAATGAATAAATAGATGGGAATCTTAACAGAGAGAATAGAGATAGCAAAAATATAAAAATTCAAGAAGTGAGAAACACAATTTCTGAAATTAAAAAAAAATTCTATCTGATTACAACAGTGGGATGAGGGGGTGAAGACTAAAAATATGAACAAGCAAAAAGACAACTGAATTTGAATTCATATCTTTTCAGAAGTCTAGCTTATAAAATTGTATAATTACTATGAGCCAGTTCAAAAGACTTCAGACTACATTAACATTTTTATCTGTTAAATGGCTATCTAATACTACCATTAATTCATTAATGTACTTTGGCTACTTATTTACTTTATTAATTTATTTTGCATCTTGCTCAAAAAGAGGATCAGGAGTCTTATAGACATTAACACAATGCAGCAAGATAAAATGATAAAGAGGGAGAAAAAGTAGAAATTACTAAAAATTTGGAAAATGTGATCAAATTCTGGTAAAGACGTACCCAAAACATTGGATTTAGAACCAGACTGAAATTTGTAACTAACTAGATGTGTGAAATTGGCCAAGTTACATAAAATTTGGTATCCTCTTTTCTCATCTATAAAATAGGAATAGTAATACATGTCAATAAGGTTGATGAAGATGTTAGAGAAAATATATGCAAAATACCAAGAACCTATAGGTATAAATCACTGATGAAGAAGACACTTGAAGTAATGAGCACTGGGTGTTGTATGCAACTGATGAATCACTAAATTCTACCTCTGAAACTAAAAATACACTATATGTTAATTAAATTGAATTTAAATAAAAAAGAGTAAATCTTTAAAGCCATCTAATAATGGTAATATTATTGCTATTGTTATTGTTTATAATTTAAACACTAGTCTACAATATAACGTCTTGTAACATATATTTAATATGTAGAATAGTGAGAATTGTTGATCATGGGCTCTAAAAATTACTTGGCATGTCAAGGTTGCTAATTAAGGCAGAAATTTTTTCTTTAATCATTACCTAACTTGAAATCATTAAAATCCCTATATAAAAGTCAAGGGTAAAATCACCATGGAAACACTATTAATTTGTTTTGAGGTGTTTTAAGACTTTAAAAAGTTATCTTTAAAAATGATAATTTGATTTGGACGTTTTCTGATCATATATTTTGATAAAAATATTGATGTTTAGTTGTCTATTAAGGTATGTCTTAAACACACACACACAAAACAAAAATAAAAAGCCAACCATACATATAAGGAATCATGAAAGGTTTCCATTATTAGTGGCAGAGGAAAAAATTAACTTTGTGAGAAAATAGCTTCCCAAGTAAAGCCTGTACCTTATACCTTTAGTTCATAAATTTAGACCCATAATCAGATCTTCAAAACTAAGGCCTATTATATTTTTTTCAGAAAAATAAAAGGCTTACTACAAGATTTAATCTTTAATTCATTTATTATTTAATTTATTATTTAATTTAAATCTTTAGAATTTCAAACAACTTCATCTACCTTTTGATCTTTTTATTTCTTATTAAATACCCTGAAGTTTCCTTATGCTGATAGTTTTTATCATATTCATTCATTAGTTCATCATATACTTATTGAGTCCATCTTTGTATCACACATAATTTTTAATTCTAGGAATTCAGCAGTGATCACATAAACCAAAAAATCTCTACCTTCATTGAGATGCATTCTAATTTACAAAGTCTGTTGATTGTATCTCTGTAGAGAAGAGTCAATCTTAAATAGGAAGATCATAGAAGGACTCACTGAGATAACATTTGAACAAAAGCTAAATGTGTTTGCCCATACATTATTTCCCTGTATGGAAAACAAGGGGAATAAATCATTCTAGGCTAAAGAAACACTAAATTCAAAGGTTCTAAGATGAGTATATATGGTTTGTTGAGGAACAGCAAGGAGGTAGTGTAGGGAGGAAGTTGTAAGATTTGTCATAGAAGTAATGTGGGCCCTTGGAAGCCATTATAAGTTCTTTGGTTTTATTTCTGAGTGAAAAGGGGAAGATGTTGGAGTGTTTTGAATAGAAATGAATATAAAAATAATAAGTAACTTTATTTTTTGTATAGGTTCATTCTAAGTGCTAGGTATAGACATTAGGGATCCATATAGGGAAATGGACTAGTTAGGAGAAAACAGAACTGTTTCAAGACAAGAGTGGCTTGGATCAGCGTGAAGGTGGTGAGAAGTAGAGCTAATAGGCTTTACTGATTGAGTATAAAAGAGAGGAAAGAGAGATGTAAAAGATAATTTAAAAAAAGCTTTGGCAAAAGGAAAATGAACTGGAAAAATTGCACGAGCAGTCAGTTTCAGGATAAAGGGGATTATGTTTGGACATGTCAAATTTTAGATGTCTATTGAATACTGATGTATATATGGCAAGAAGAAAGATGGATATGCAGATTTAGGATTCAAGCAAGAGCTGGTCTAATGATATAAGTGTGTAAGTCTTACTATTTCCTAGGAAATAGTTATAGGTATACAATTGTAGAACCAAAGACTCAGCCTTGAGGACATCAACTTTAAAAATTAGAAATGAGAGGAGAAAGAAGAGAAGGAGACTGAGAAGAGGAAAGCCAGGAGGGTGCAGATCCTGAAAACTAAGGAAGGGGGAGTAATCAAGTGTATAAATATTACTGGTAAGCCAAGGAGGATGAAGATGAAAATTTTTTGTTGGATTTAGCAACTGGAGATAATGTGATCCTCCCAAAAAGGATTTTTAGAGGGAAACAGAATGAAAGTCTAACTGGATTGGATCCAAGAGAATGGTAAGATATGAATACCATCTTATGTACCGATAATTCTCTTAAACTACTGCTCTATAAAAGGGATGAGAATAAAAAAGGAACAGTAACTGGAAGGAAATATAGAGTCATGAGATTTTTTTAAATATTTTTTAAGATAATGGGAGAAATAGAGGTATATTGATATGCTAAGAATTATCTATTAGAAAGGGAAAATATTGATGATGGTAGGGAAAGTGGGGAGAAAAAGTGACATACCCTTTATTTGGTAAGGGAGATGGCCCATAGTCACAGGTGGAAAGTTTTGTTAAATAAGAGAGCATAGGGAATTCACCCAGAGAAAGAAGGAATAAGTCAGAGCTTAGAGTCACTGCTGTTCCTATGTGCAAAAATGTAGCACTGAAAACCACAACAATAAGTCATTTGCTCACAATTCTGCAACTGGGGCAGAGACTGCAGAAAATGGTTCACCTCCTTGAGAATGGCTGCCCCACATGGTTTCTGTGAGGGCTAGACTGTCCAAAAGGGCCTTTTCACCCTATAATCAATGTCTCTTTCTGTAACTGAAGACTGGTCATACATATCTCTTATTTTCACACGGTTCCTTTGCCTGGCTCATGGCCATCCTTCAACCATGGTGGTCTCAACGATAGTAAAATTGTACTATAATGGCTGACTTCACCCAGAGCACAAGAGCAGAAGCTTTGGGACACCTAGAATATCACTTCTGCCACATTTTATAATCAAAGCAGTCACAGGGCCAGCCCAGATTCAAGGGGAGGGAAAACAGACTATATCTCTGAAATGGAGGAGTAGCAAAGCCATATTGAAACAGAATTTGTGGAATAGAAAATATTGTTGTGATTATCTCTGGAAACATGATCCACTGTGATACAACATAAGGTTGTAGTAAGCACTTAAAATTCTTTAAATAACATGAAAGAACTTAGTAATTAGGTAAATACTCAACAAAATAAGGATGGGATTATCATGTTACTGTTTTATGATATACCATTTATCTCTCCATTATACTCAGTCCTAAAATTCCCCTTCCTTCAGGTTGGAGATTTACTTCTATTTGAGAGGAACAGAGAATCAAATTGTGATATACAAGGTAAAAGTTTAAAAATGAGTTCAAGCTAGTACTTCTTATGACTCCAAATTCAATATGGGAAAAAATAATTACAGATTATTTTCATTGCAAAGTGGGTGCTCAAATATTTATTTTTATTTCAAAGCACTTTATAGTTCATTGGCTTCAGCTATAGTATGAATGATCTTAATTGTTGAGAGCCAATGACTTTATAGAAAAATAACTTAAACCTGTCAATATATTAGTTCCCAAACTGAGAGATTATGAATTCTGTTAAATCATGTTCTCCAAATTTTAGCAGTGTGATTAAATTATTACAATGGGAAAAATGAATATATAAAGACAAATATATCCCCATCAAGAACAACATGGTATGTTACATTGGTTATGGAGCACTTTAAGTTAGTCCGATTGCATTATCTTCTTTGACTTAACACAATTAGTTCTATATTCCTGGGTAAATCAACCAAGATTTCAAGATTTATCAATTTTGTAATCAAGAAAACAGATTTCTAATTTCTATAATATACTAAGATTTCCAGACTAGCTAAGAAATTATCTTAGGCATTAAAATTACCCTGGGTATATATTTTTATACCACATATATATATTCATTTTATATTTCTGCATAACCAATTATATGAGTAACACAGGAACTAAAAATGAGACTTATTAGCTCAGAGGTCTATAGGTCAGAATTCTAGCACAGAATGCTGGGATTCTCTGCTCTAAGTATCACAAGACTGAAATCAATGTTTCAGCTGGGCCATATTCTTGTGTGGAAAATTACACTTCCAAGCTTATTTTTGTTGTTGACAGAATCCAGTTCCTTATGGGCGGGCACAGAACTGAGGTCTTCATTACCTTACTATGTGGCTACTTCATTATCAAGCCATCAATGGTATATCAGATCTGTCTTATATTTCAAATCACCGACTTTTTCTGTAGTCAGGTAGAGAAAACTTTCAGCTTTTAAAGGGCTCATGAGATTAAGTTAGGACTCCCCATATAATTTTTCTATCTAAAGGTCACCTGGGACCTATAACACAATCATGGTAATAAAATCTACTAGAGACGCTTTTCTGAGATTATACATGGAGTGGATATCAGGGATGGAAAATCTTCAGGGACATCTTAGAATTCTGCCTACAACAATGTAAAATGGCAATTTCTCTACTAGTAGCAAATTTGTACACTTAAACATTTCCTCGGTATCCCCAGCTTCTGATAACCAACATGCTATATATACCTTAAACTTAGGCAATGTTATATGTCAATTATATCTTGGAAAAAAAGAAACCAGCAAAAAAAATAAATGACACATTCTCCTAGTCTCAAAATGATTCCTCCTGCTTTTTCTGATCCAGACATGAAGATTAAATGAGGCATGGGAATTTTTTTTTTCCTGTAATGATTATTTACACCACTGTAATGGCATTTCTACTGAGGTAATCTTTTTTTATTGCAACCTTAGCAGTGAGAAACAATTTTCTTTTTCTGTTTTTTTTTTCAACTTAGTAAATTACACATCTTACAGAGTTAAAGGAGTTGTAAGATAATTAATAAGAAACAAAATAGATCAAGTTTATGATGTTGATTATGCTTGAAGTACAAACTAGAGAATCTAATTGGGGAACTTAAAAATAAACTAACAGAAGTGTATGATATAATCTCACTGAAAGGGTGGAGTAAAATGTGAGCCAAAGGAACTATAAAAAATGATGTTTTTAATGGCTGAAGAATTATACATAAATGTTGTAACTATTTCAAGGGTTATCAAACCAATTTGTGAGCAAAATCTGGTCACCACCTTATATAGCCAGCAAGGTAAAAATGTTTTACATTTTAAAATGTAAAATATAAATCTAGCACTTTACAAAAAATATCTACCAACCTGTACCCTAGTTCATAATTTTTTTCCACATAGAAGTAATGGTTACCAATTCTGAAATTACCTTATATATATCCAAGGTTTAACAAATAACCATATAAATTATAGATAATGGGAGCCAGGTTTTTCACTGTCAGAGAAATAATTTACAATTAAGCAAGAGGGGAGACTAGAATGAATCCCATGGTGTTGGATTAGAATAGCTATATGAGTTCATGTTTATTTTAGTATAGATAGGAGATAGATTAATAGAGTGATGGAGGGTGCCTGGGTGGCTCAGTTGGTTAAGCGACTGCCTTCGGCTCAGGTCATGATCCTGGAGTCCCGGGATCAAGTCCCACATCGGGCTCCCTGCTCAGCAGGGAGTCTGCTTCTCCCTCTGACCCTCTTCCCTCTCGTGCTCTCTATCTCTCATTCTCTCTCTCTCTCAAATAAATAAATAAAATCTTAAAAAAATAATAGAGTGATGGATGATAGATACAGGTAGATATAGATGTCTGAGTGTATGTATGCATATTACTATACACACTTATATTTGTTTGATCTGCCAGCTGAGAGGCCCAGAAGCAGTGACACCCCAGTAACAATGAACAAACTTATTCCCAGATCTTGATTTCCAAATACTATTCTCCATTAAAATGAACTGAGGACATGAGGCAAGGAAAATACAAGATGAAACTGAAACATAAAGTAAGAAAACACATCTGGGACATTGGTCTTGGCAATGATTTTTTGGATATGACACCAAGAGCACAAGCGGCAAAAGCAAAAATCAACACATTAGACTACATCAAACTCAAAAGCTTCTGCGCAGCAACAGAAACAATCAACAAAAGGAAAAGACAACCTACTGAATTAGAGCAAATATTTGTAAACCATATATTGGCTAAGGGGTTAATATCCAAAATATATAAAGAACTCATAAAACTCAATAACAAAAAATAAACAACCCAATTAAAAAATGAGCAAAGGAACTAAATAGACACTTTTCAGAAGACATACAAATGAGCAACAGTTACATGTAGGTGTTCAACATAACTAGGTGTTCATCAGGGAAACACAAATCAAAACCACAATGCGATATCACTTCTTACCTGTTAGAATGACTATCATTAAGAAGATAAGATATAACAAGTATTGACAAGGATGCAGAAGAAAGAGAACTCTTGTACGCTGTCAGTGGGAATACAAATTGGGGCAAACACTATGGAAAACAGTATGGCAGTTCCTAAAAAATAAAAACAGAACTGCCATAGGATACAGCAATTCCATTTCTGGGTGTATACCAAAGGAAATGAAAAGAGGATATTGAAAAGATATCTGCCACTCCCATGTTTATTGAAGCATTATTCACAACAGCCAACATATAGAAACAACAGAAGTGCCCATCAACACATGAGTGGATAAAAAAGATGTAAGATGTATATACACACAATGAAATATTATTCAGCCCTGAGAAAGAAGGGAATCTTGCATTTGCAACAACACTGATGAATTTTAAGGGTATTATGCTTAGTGAGATAAGTCAGACAAATACTATATGGTATCACTTAGACATGAAATTAAAAAAAAAAAAAACTTGTAACAAGAGTGTAAAATGGTCATCACCAAGGACTGGTGGACGGGGGGAGAAGAAGAGATGTTGTTTGTAGGTACAAACTTGCAACTAACAGACAAAAAAAAAAAACAAACAAAAAACACATCTCCTAGAGATATAGTAATTATAGATATCAATGTTGTATTATAAACATCAAACTTGCTAAGAAACTATATCCTAATTATTCCCACCACAAAAAATAAAGGGTAATTATATGATGTGATAAACGTGCTATCTAATGCTACAATGGCAATCATACTGTAATATATAATTGATTTAAGTTAATATGCTGCACACCTAAAACTTACACAATGTGTTTTTTAATTTTTAAGAACTTACACAATGTCATATAAAATAAACAAATAAATTAATACATGATAAGGGGGCAAGTCAAATGTACACAGGAGCCAACATGAAAGATATTTCACTATTTGAACAACAAAATAAATAGCAATAGTATCCTATAATAACTTAAAGAATAAAAAGATGTGATTCCATACTGATATGAAAATATTGAATATCAAATAAATGAGGGAAAGGGACAACCCATTCTTATAGAAGGATTTAAAATAATATATTCTGATATGTTTTATTCAGGAGGTGGCAATTATTTACTACCTTTCCTCCCTACACCAGTATGGGATAATAAATTTAATGACTCACATCAAAGAAAAGAGAATGAGACAAAAAAATAAAAAATAATAATAGAAAGTAACTTCTTTACAGCAGAGAGTACCAGCAAACACTGCCTTACCCAAGTAATCCACTTTCATATCACCTTTGATATCATGTTGATATCATGTACTCTCTGATATAATGTGATGAGAATGGCATTTTACCTGCATGGTCTTCAGCCCTATATCTCTAACCCCGTGTAATCCTGGGAAAACATCAAACAAACCCTATTGTAGGATTCTCCACAAAATACCTGGTCAGTATTCCTTAAAAGTGTCAATATAATAAAAAAAAATTTTTAAGAAACTCAGATTAGGAAATATAAAGACAAATTGCAACATGGTATCCTGCATTGGATCCAGTAACAGAAAAGTAATATTGGAATTCAAATTAAATTTTTAGTTTAGTATTGTAACAAAATCTTAATTTTGATAAATACACTATGATTATGGGAAGTGTTAACATTACAAGAAGCTGAATGGAGGCTATATATTATCTTTGTCATTCTTCTATAAATCTAAATTATTTCAAAGTAAAATACTTACTAATCACTTTAAAATAAATTAATACATAACAATTATTTTCCAATAACCATTGTTTTTTCTATAATTTGATAGCTTCACATTTTCCAATATAACATGTAATTTGAGCATGACATTTATTTTACAATAAATTAACAACCTTTTTTTTTTCCGACTCTAAAGGCAACAGCATTCTAATGGGGCAGGGGCAAAATTTTTTAAAAAGCACAGTGTCTTTATTAAAGAGTTAAATAATTTTCCTTTACAAAAAAACACATATCTATGCCATACAGTGACTCATGTTTGTGAGTATTTCTTATTGACAAAATCCATTAGCACACTGGCATATAGGTGCAGCCCATCAAATCCCCTAACTTTCATTTCTTTGATTGATGGATTTTTAGAAAAAAATAAATGTTTTGCTAATACCAGACTGACTGTCACATTTGATATTGGTTCACTGAGAGGGTATTTCCACATTCCAGATTGTGACAAAGGAAAATGTGTTTTGTACCAAAACTATGTTAGAAACCTTGAAAGGTTCAGAAGCTCATTTCAGATAAACTCTTCAACCTTACAGAAGACGCGATATGCTACAGCTACAAAACTGAGCTGAAAATTTCCTGGGTACGTGGTTTCTTATGAGATTCCTGAACCATGTCTTTTCCCCCTAGCAAGGTTTGCAAATGAAACAATCTTACATCTGGAAGTCAGTAAATCCAGTGGCAGTGTTCAGGGCAGATATTTCATGTGCTTGAGGATCCATGAGCCTCTTTGCCTTGTATAAGATCCGTTAGCTATTGCCCTTACTAAAGTTAGAGGGTCTAGACAAAACAAGGACCAAAGACACTAAATAATTCTGTTCTTAGTTTCAATTTTTCCAATTCGTCATCAATAAGTCATAAAGCAAGTAAGAACATGTTAGAAGTGAAATGACTTAACACTATAAAAAATTGAAAACTTTTACTTTTTCTAGAGACGTGTTACTACTTTGTAATATTTTCAATTCTATTTCTTCTGACTTGATAATTACATTAAATTCCACACACAGAGAAAATATTTTTAAAAAGAGTAAAACTTCAGACCAACTTGGTAAACTTCAAATCAGAATGAACATGATTATGGGTTTGATTATGAGAAGCTGTCTGGCCTTGTCATGCAGTCTATTATATTTCTTCCACTTCTGAACAGTTTCTTGTTTCTATTTCACCCATACTTCTCTGACCGCTCTCTCCATTTTGCTCAGGAAATACATTCAAATTCCTCTTTTTTCTTTTCTTTTTTTTTTTTTTTACTGATTGTAATTCCACCTAAATCTTCTCAGCTTTTCCTTAGGCTTAGAACTCTTCTGCACCAATACTTTTTGGTTTCTTCCTTTTATTTTTTTTTTCTTCTGACATCATCCAAGCAGCTTCTAAGATATATTTCCTTCATAATTAATGACTGGGCAGTATTTTATTTTTTATGCCTACCATGACACCTGTTTCATGTAAAAAAAATGTAATGGACTACATGAAAAAAATAGTATGTTATTTTCAAATTTTCATTTAACTTTAAAAACTAGAAAATGCAATGCTAACCTTGGGACTGTGTAATTAGTGACAAAATGTCCAGTTTATATTCTCCTCTGCAATGACCTTGGGGCCAATGCCATTGTGTTACACATAAAGAACTCTTAGATTTGTTCTACAGAATTGTGGAGAGGCAGTTGGAGTTGGTAGTATCAGACCCTAATTAGACTGATTACTTCCAACATGTTATTGATAAAGAGGTTACCATGTTATCATATTCCCTTAAACAGATCAATCAGTAACATGAGGAATGGTAAAGGATTTTGCCAGAGTTGAAAAAATTTGAAAGTCCAAAATCTCAGAGACAAGGGAACTGCAGAGAAATGATGTGATATTCTGTAGCCACTCTCCCTCTCAGTACCTCTGCCATTATTGATGTATGGAAAGGCCAAAAATCTAGAGAGTAAGTTTAGGCAGAGAGCTTTTTTCAAAGGAGCAGAGTTTTGGCAAATTCTCAAGAGTGGAGAGCCATAAATTTGAGTTTGGACTGTAAAGGTAGTCAGGAAATTGGGATATGGGTATTCACCTTGTAAGAAGGGAATCCCAGCAAAGTGATATTGATACTGTGCCAGTTTTCCACTTGAAGCATGCCAAATTCTTGAGATGCACAGGGCAATAGGATAAGAAGTTACTAAGAGCCACTGATCTGTGAAGCAGTTTTACATAGTCTGGTAACATAGAAGCAAAAAAAAAAATTGCCTGAAATTTCCAAAAAGAAAAGTGTTGAGAAAATATTCCAGACCTCAGCTGGAAATAGATGTTGGCTATACAGTTAGGAGTGTATGCATTCCCTAGAAAAGTTCAAGTGTACACACTTTCTATAAAGCCATAACCCAGCTTCTACTGAACTCAGTCTCTCTTGTGTTCACTCGTTTTGTCTGCCAGAGGACAAATAGAAACCTCTCAGAGGAAGAGAAAAAATCATATACAGTCTTTAAAATTTTAAATGACTGGCATTCTATAAAAAATAATTAGACATGTGAAGAAAAAGAACTAAGAGAAAAAGAAAGATAATATCAACAGACTCACAGATGACCCACTTTGGGGGATGATCACAAGTAAATTTTAAAATCCAGTATTATAAATTCAGAACTCAGATGAATTTAACAGCAGATTGGGCATATCACAAAAAAGAATGAGTGAACTGAAAGAAGGAAAGCAAAAATATACTAAATTTGGACAAGTATAGAAAAGAAATATAGGACAGAAGTAAATTAGTAATGTATATAATTAGATTCCCATAAAGAGCAGAGAGTGAAAATGGGGAAGAAACAATATTGCATTGGACACCAAACAAGAATTTCCAAATCTGTTCATAGGTATACATCAAGATAGATTAAGAAGCCCATGGGGTGCTTTGGTGGCTCAGTCACTTAAGCATCTGACTTCATCTCAGGTCATGATCTCAGGGTCCTGGGATTTAGCCCAGTGTTGGGCTCCCCACTCAGCGAAGAGTCTGCTTCGCCCTCTCCCTCTGCCACTCCCCAGACTCTCTCTCTCTCAAATAAATAAAATCTTTAAAAAAAAACCCTAAAAATATGAGGCAAGATAAATACAAAGAAAACAGCTCAGCCTATCATATTAAAGCTTATAATTCAGTATATTAAAAAAAATAAGGTATACAAACCATATTCTCCTCACAGATGAAAAAATGTATAAAAGTCAACACATATGCATGATAAAAATATGAATCTTAGCAAATTAAAATTAAAAGATAACTCTCTTAAAATATAAACAAAAAGTTACAAAAAGTTTCAACAATTAAAATTAATGGTCAAGTGTGGAAAGCTTTTCCCTAGAGACTGGGGAACAGAAAAGAATACCCCATATCATCACTTGTATTTGATGTGTCTCAAAGTTACTAGCTAATGTAAAGGAAGGCAAAAAAAAAAAAAAAAGGTTTAAATCCTACAAACTGGAAAAGAAAAATATAAAACTATGATTGCTTTCAGAAATTAAAAAAATAGCAATTACATTTATAATTGATACTATACAAAACAAAACATATCTAATAAACTATGTAATACTTTTATTCAGAAAACAATTTTAAAATACTGAGAGAAAGTAAAGAACCCTTAAACAAATGGATAAGCTTTGTACCTGGATGGGAAGACATAATCCCAGTGAAATATCTTTCCTTTCCCTTTTTTTTTTTTTTTTCTAGTACACAGACAAGCTGGTTATTTGTCTAAACTGGATAAATATATTCAAAAAACCTGTGAAGGGCACTGTCATATTTGGCTTAAATATTTGTATATATATATGTGACCTCTATGTAATTGCCACTTAAGTCAAAATTTAGAGTGTTTTCAACATCCTTTTTTTTCCCTTGTATATATTCCCAGGCTATGGTACTCCCCAGATGTAACTCTATTCTGATTTCAAACTGTGCTTGAACTTCATATAATTCACTAACTGTACTTGAATTTAAACATAAAACTGTATATGTTTATGCGTCTGACTTCTATTATCCATTACTATGTTTGTAAATTTTATCCATCTTGTTACATGTGACATTTATTTATTCTTTCCTACCGCTGTGAAGAATTATTTTTAAGTATATCATTATTACCCATTCTCCTTTGGTATGCAACTGGATTGTTTCCAGTTTTTAGCTATTACAAATAAAACTCCTGTGAACATCTTTTGCATGGATTTTTGTGGACGTATGCCCTTATTTCTTCTGGGTATATAATTTGGAGTAGAACTGCTGATCATAGGCTGAACACTGAAACAACTAAATTTCCAAAGTGCTTGTACCATTTTGCTTTCCTATGAGCAATGTATGAAAATACCAGTTTCTCCTCATTCTCATCAATATTTGGTATTTGTCTTTTTTTATTAACATATAATGTATTATTTGTTTCAGGGTACAGGTCTGTGATTCATCAGTCTTACACAATTCACAGCACTCATCATAGAACATACCCTCCCCAATGTCCATCACCCAGCCACCCCATCCCTCCCACCCTCCAATCAAGAAATGGGCAGAACACATGAACAGACATTTCTGCAAAGAAGGTATTGTCTTGTTTTAAATTTGTGTTATTCTGATGCATGTACAGTAATATCTCATTGTGGTCTTAATTTGCATTTCTCAAATGATTAACGATTTCCAGCAATTTTTTAAAAATTATTTCAATATCCTTTTTGTGAAGTATCTGTTCTAGTCTTTTCCCTATTAAAAATGGATTGTTTTTTTGCCTATATTATAGTCACATATTCATGTTATGTATCCATATATATGTGCATATGTACATATTTGTGTGTATATCTAAGCATATATAGGTGTATGTGTATATATGTATGTATATGAACCTTTTGCTACATATATATAATGTGAATATCTCACCGAAGTCTAATTTTTTAAAAACGTTTTTCAGTCATATCATTTGGTGAGCATGATTTTTTTTAAGTATGTCAAATTGTTCCAACATCATTCACTGAAAAGACCATTCTACACACATTGGATCATACTGTTGCCTAGGTCATAAATCAAGTGTGCAGATATGTGTACATGTGTGTGTTCCTGGACTCTATTCTTTCTCATTGATCTATTTATCTAACCTTATGCCAGTCCCATTTTTCCTTAACTTCTATAGCTCTATAGTAACTCAATTTCTGGTTAGGTAGGTTCTCCCAACTTAGTTCTTCATTTTGCTTTAGTGGCACATATAAGAATGTTCATGGAAGCATTTTTTTTATTTTTAAAAGTTTATTTGAGCAGAAGTTAATTCCAGTCAGGTAGCACTAAACTAGAAGTGCTTAGGAATGCTCCACCACAAGGAACCAGGGATAAGACTTTTATAGAGAAGATGTAGAAGCGAAGCAAGGAAATTATTTGGGTATAGCTTAAGCAGTTGCCTTATTTGGGAAAGCCTAGTTGCCTGTTTGTGATTGGTTGTACTCAGGTTTCGATTTCTTTGTCATTTACAGGCTTAAGACTTGGTTTGCTTACTTGGGCTACTAAGGCATTAAGCCTACCTCAGTGTAATGGCATCTTTATTTATTACTAATTGCCACTAACAAGTAGCAGAAATGTCCATCGTCAGTAGAATTTATATACTTAATTGTATATGCACATAGTGAAATTCTGTACAACAATGAAATTAATTTATATATGTAAAAAGATGGGTGAATCTCATAAAGCACTTTGTGAATATTAGACAAAAATATACATTTCATGATTCTTTTATAAAAATTTCAAAACAGCTATGAGTGATTGAATGCATTAGAAATCAGATTAACAGTTATTTTATGACAGGGTTGAGGGGAGATAGTGACTTGTAGCCAACTTGGGGGCAGAAGTTTTCCAAGGAGTTGGTAGTATTCTACTTCTTCATCTGAATGTTAGTTAGAATTGTGAATTTACCCTGTTGAATTCCATGCCAACTGTACACCTATGATTTATGTTGATTTCAGTAAATAATCTTCAGTTTGAAAAAAATAAGATTTTGTAAAATAAACAGAAATAGTAATTAAAAATTCATATTATGTTTCCATTAGAAATTATATAAGCAGTCCAAACTTTATGGAAATCATAACATTTCTACCTCATTCCCTTCTTAAATCATAACCTATTATTTGAGCAATCTTGTATTTTTTTTTTTAACTTCAGCAGAGTTGAGAATGCATTATCCTGGTCTACTTCACAAAATGTTATAAAATTGTTTCTGGCTTCTGTTTGTTTGTATTCTGTTGCCTTACTAGCAATGTTCTGTTTTGAATGTCAACCAGAGTTGTGGAAAAGAATTCAGTGATATAAAGGAAAAAATATTAAGCCAGAGCTTTATGCTTCTAATTGACTTGCTAACTTCAAGAACTGTTTGTTCTCAATATAATTCTTTATTTTTTTCCTGGTTTGTCAGGCTTCTAGACAAAAGCACTCTAAAATTCAACAAAAATCACATGGAACAACAACAACAAAATGAGTTGTTCCACATTATTTAATAACCAGTACATCACACATCTTACAGTAATCTAAAATTTTCTGTTTTTTTTTTTCCCCCAGGAAAATAAAAACAAAAAATCCTTAGCTATCTTTTAAAACGATTTTTTGGGCACCTGGGTGGCTCAGTTGGTTGAGCATCTGACTCTTGATTTCGGCTCAGGTCATGATCTCAGGGTCATGAGATTGAGCCCCATGTCAAGCTTTGTGCTCAGTGCAGAGTCTGCTTGTCCCTCTCTCTCTGCTCTGACACCCCCTTCTCTAAATGAGGAAATAAAATCTTTAAGGAAAAATAAAATGATTTTTTCTACTCTTGCCATTATTTCATTGTATCTCCAAGGAAAAAAAAAGGAATTCACAAAGCATTTTGTAAAATTGGTGGCTGAACTGCTGAAAGGGTTAGTTAACTAGAGAGAATTTAGGTTAGTGGCCAATGTAAAAAAATTACATTTTTGGTAAATGTTTTAGGTAATGCAATTGTGAAATCAATATATTTGTAATTCCCAAAGCCAGGTTCAAATTCTAAATATTGCTAATAAATTAGAGAAGTAAGTCTACTTCATACAAATCAAATTTCACCAAGAACTGTTCAGGGTATACAATAGCCAAGTACTATCTAATGCTTTGTTGATAGAAATGCAACTGAATTGGCATAGGCATTGCAGAATATTACAGATGTGAAGTGACTCAGTACTGGCATATAAAGAAAAAGTGGTAGCTTATTTAGGCCTCTTATGTATACGATAATGTAAGGATTAGTTTAAATTATTTTGTGTAAACATTCCTATAACCCTACCTGTCCATTGAAATATAGTATATATTATATATTTGGCACTATTTCTTGGGGGCTTCAAACAGGGGCAAGCTTATAGCAATTATGTTGTGATTATTTATAGAGTTAGTCCATCAATTAGCATTAAGTTTAACTTAACAGCAAACAAAAAACAAATGAGGGTTATGAAAGACAGGTGACTTCTCAGCAGTCATAAAGGTAATTAAGTACATAACCAGGATCTGACTACGTATTTGTCTGAATTCAAATCCCTTCTACATCATATTTATTTGCCTTAATGAAGATATCAATGGCCACTGTTATTATCTGAGTTATGTGAAGAGATGAAGAGGGAGAAGTTATAATTCCTTTTATGTAGTTCTCTCTCAAGAAAGGTTAAATAAATCTATCATAATTTTGTACAATTGTATAAACGATTTTTAATCATCTGAAAAACTTCAAGAGATGGCTCTACTCTTACTGACCTGTTAAGAGATCTTTATATATTTTGGATACCAGATATATCATTTGAAAATGTTTTCTCCCCATTTGTAAATTATCTTTTCACTTTCACTGTGGTTGTCATTTGAAGAACAAAAGATTGTAATTTTATGATGTCCAGTTTGTCATGTTTTTCTTCCATTGCTTGTGTTTTAATGTCACATGTAAGAAATCATGACCTAACCCAAGGACATGAAGATCTGTTTCTTTTTTTCTTTTAAGTGTTTAATAGTTTTACAAGCTAAGGGTTGCTGGAGTGGAGTGGGGTGGGAAGGATGGGGTGGCTGGGTGATGGACACTGGGGAGGGTATGTGCTATGGTGAGTGCTGTGAATTGTGTAAGACTGTTGAATCACAGACCTGTACCTCTGAAACAAATAATACATTATATGTTAACAATAGAAGAGAAAGAAAGAAAGAAAGAAAGAAAGAAAGAAAGAAAGAAAGAAAGA
>NW_027397066.1:53021722-53057191 GCF_003265705.2 Callorhinus ursinus | reverse complement strand
AAAGAAAGAAAGAAAGAAAGAAAGAAAGAAAGAAAGAAAGAAAGAAAAAGAATAGATGATAGATAGATAGATAGATAATTTCGCCTATAAAGAAAAGAGTTTAATAGTTTTAGCTCTTACATTTAGGTCTATCATGCATTTTGTCTTAACTTCTGTATATGGTGTTTGGTAGGTATCCAGATTCATATTTTGCATGTGTATACTCAGCTGCCCAAACACTGTTTGTTATAAAAACTATGTTTCCCAATCGAATTATCTTGGTACCTCTGTGAAAAATCACTTGAACATAAATGTAAGAATTTATTTCTGAATGCTTAATTCTATTCCTAGTTTGTTACTGTTTTTATCATAGGTAGGTATTGGATTTTTCTGTGTCTATTGAGATAATCGTGTGTTTTTTTGTCTTTCACTCCAAGCTAAATATTATAACTTAAGACTCTATACAGTCGCTTTTACTTCTGATTTTTTATAGTCAAGTACTGGGGGTATGAATGTGAGCAAAAGTCATATTCCTTCAGGCTAGATGAGATGCTTGGGTGAGGTAGGCAGAAAAACAGCTCCCAAAAGCATTCATGTCCTAATCACTGACACCTATAAGTATATTACTTTAGTCATGGCAAAAGGGACTTTGCAGGTATTTTTATCAAGGACGTTGAATTGAGGAGACTGTCCTAGATTAGTAGAGTGGGCCCAAAGCAATTACAGAGTCCTTTTCAGAAATTTTTATACAAAAAAACTATAGAAGAGTTTCTTGAAGGTCCTTAGATTAGAAGATGCTACAGTCCTGTCTTTGAAGATGGAGGAAGTAGGCCGAGCCAGGAAATGTAGGTGGTTTCTAGATGCTGGAAAGGGCAAGGGGATAAATTCTGCCCCCCCCACCTGTCTCCAGATGGAATGGAGCTCTGACATTGATTTTAGCCCAGAAAAACTCATTTTATACTACAAACCTCAAATCTGTAAGATAACAAATATGTGTTCTTTTAAGTCCTTCAGTTTGTGGCAATTCCTTGTAACAGCAATAGGAAACTAATACAATAGAGAAGATAATATAAAAATGCGATGCTTAAGACCTAGTTTGGGTTACCTCAGCTTAAATGGACAAGCTTGTGAAAATACTTTGTCACAATTTTTAAGCCTTCTTTATTGAAAACTGTGGTGGTTTCCTACAGTCAATGTGAAATCCTTATAATACTTCTGTATGCTACTGATCCGCATACATAGGCAGTTTTACATGCATTCTTTAATGTAGAGATAGAGAAAGAAAGACATAGAAAGGTGGAGAGACAAAGAGAGAGAGAGACTCTTAGAGGCGTATATATTTTACCTAACTTTTTTTTTATAACTCCAATTTTCAAATTAGTGCACTTTAAAATTCTGGTGGCTTGTTGTTCTTGTTTTAGCTTTGTTTTGACAAAGCAAGATATTATTCTACTATGGACTAAAACATTTGACATCTTCAAATGGTAACCAGTTTGACTGATTCATGAGTTTAGGAGAACTAAGATGTATAGGACTAGGCTCTACTTTGATTCACTTTAGAAACTCCTATCTATAAAATGCATTCATTCCACTGCTATGCACGAAAAGGCCTCTTACTGACAGAGGAGGTCTGAGCTTGTCCAGGGCTGCTTGTGACTACCTAATTCAAACCCAATTTTGGCATCACTGAGGCTTTTTTGTCCTAAAGCACCATTTTCTAACTGGCTTACTCAATAAGAATAATGTTATTTTGATTTCCATCTGTCTGACAGAGACACTTGTCTCTCTCAACTTGTTACAAATGTAAGCCTCCCCGAAAAAAAAAAAAAGTATAATTTCATGAATCATAAAACCCCAACAAAAATTAGAGGAATTTTTAAAGACAAAATCACTAGTTGGTAAACAAGAGTATTAGACATGTTTGTCATGTGACACTAGCATTTTATCTGACATGAGTACTCTAAAAATGGCCAATACACAGATAAACAGACACTGTGTGCTGAACCAAGCCAAAATGAATGTCCTGTTATATCAATAGAATTATTATTATGCAATATGTGCATCCTACTGGTTAATGCAATAAGAATCAATTCCAAAGGAATCAGTAAGATTTTGCCACCTCACTTCATTCAGTTTTCTCCTGAGTTCACAAGAAGGCTGTCCAAGCTCATAAACTCACAGCCTTCTAGTTTTGTCCTCTGTAATGCTGCAATCACTACACACATCTGAATGAACATTAAGCACTTGAAAATTTGCATTGGATACGCAGCCTTCTGAGATGCATCTAATGTGCACATTCAAATTAACTCTGCTACCACACCTGGGCCTACTGTCCATGGCTATAAGCGCATTTTCAAGGGGGATTTGAAAGGCAATTCATTAATTTAGTGTCATTCTCCAAAATCAACAACAATAAAAACATACAAAGGAGTGGCAGATTTGATGACTAATTCAGCCTAGAACTAGAACATCTGCCACAGAGCTAAGCTGGGTTTGTTTTGGCTTTTGTTTTGAAACATTATTTTTAAAGCCCCAATCTGTTTAATTTGAAGGGGTTTGGGAGCAGGGAAAGACGACTGAATATCAGAGTCCTGCAAACTTAGGTTTGTAGCACCATCAACAACAAAAGCCTTAGAATTTAAATTACAAGACCAACAAAATTCAAATCTTGGTTCTATCACCTTTATAGCTATTTGTCCTTGGGAAGTTAATTAACTGCTTTCATTATCAGTTTTCTCATCTATAAACTGGGTATAATAATATTTACCTCAAAATTTTTTTCAGGAGATTTCAAGGATAAAATGTTTATGAAGAACTTATCACTAGTTCTGGCCTGTAAATGGCAATCAGTAACTATTATCTGAATCTGAGTCTAAAGAGAGTTGGAAAGGCACATCTACACATTTAAGCTTACAGAGACTGAATTTGCATATTGCCTAGATAAATAAGATTTCACATATAACTGTCAGTCATAATTTCTGCATTTACCTGCTCTAAAAGCATAATAAAAATTCCAGGTAGGCACTCCTTAAGACACTGGGAAAAGCACTAAGTAAGTTTTTTTCAGTTCTATCAAACCCACACTAAATAAACATTCACTCTAAGTGAAAAGAACGATTTTCAAGGTAGGATCTCAGCCCTTCTTTCCGTAACACTGCCTCCTTCAATTCCCTCCATTACCAAGATTCTGTAGGCAAATTTGCCAAAGAGTGTGAATGAGATACTTAGTGTAATTGTCACTGGGTGTTAGTAAATGCAGCAAAATTAATAGAATTGTTAACAGTGAGTTGCAAAACTTTACCTATACCCTAACTTTTATGTGCTGAGAAAGTATTCATTTTTGATCTTACTTTGTTTACTCATTACTGCCTCATAAGAATTCACTCATGCTCTAATGTGAAAAAACATTAACTTTATTTAGCTATAAACCATATACTTAATCTTGTGTAATAATGTAAATCATCTCCTTAAGTGATGTTCAATCTCATTTTAATAAAAATAAAATCAGAATTTCAGAATGTGTTTCAATCCTATGGCCCTGGGGCAGGGGGTGTGGGGGGAGATGGGCAGAGACAGGGCGAAGATGGGATAGCACTAGTGAGAAGATGTCATCCTTTGGTTTAGGCCTTGTCCTCAGAACCCTCTGGTCACTGTCTCTTCACTCTTCTTCCTGCTGGAATCTGAGCTTGGTATAGAGAGTGAATTAATCTTTCTCTTGGATTGGACAGAACTCATTAGCACTCTCAAACTGATTCAAATACCTTTTGACTCTACATAGCTACCAGCCCCAAGGTTCCTCTAAAGAGGAAGAAACAGGCCAGCAGTCCCCCCCAGGGTCTATTTGTTGGAGAGAGAAAAATGGCTATCTTGCCTTGCCACTGTAGACTTCAGAGTAAGTGTGCTACCTTTCAACTCAGCATTGAGTCATGCCAACTGCTACATTAAAACGAAGTGCCTTGAATGAGAGAAAAAACTCTCAACTTCCATCTTCTTAGGTTGCCCACCAGCAAGATGAATAGGTATAGCCCTATGGAGAGTCTAGGTATCTGGGGCGCCTGGGTGGCTCAGTCGGTTAAGCATTGCCTTCGGCTCAGGTCATGATTTCAGGGTCCTGGCACCAAGCCCCAAATCAGGCTCCCTGCTCTGCGGAGAGCTTGCTTCTCCCTTTCCCTCTGCCACCCCTCCCCCCTCACTCATGCTTGCTCTCAAATCTTTTTTTAAAAAATATCTTATGTTTCCAAGACATAAAAGAAAATGGTGTTTCTGTTTTACAGCATTCCTACCCTCAAAAGGAGGACCAATGTGAGGTTTGTAACATTTAGATGTTTCAAAACCAAGTGGCTGGCTGGCTGGCTCTGAGTGGCAATGCAAATGCAATTTATATTGCTTTTGGTCTCCTACCAACTATATACGTATGCGTGCTCGTGTATGTGTGTCTGACACCCACCATCTCCACTCTGGACAACCCTGTGCAATGTTGAAATACCTGTTTTACTTGTGGACACTAATAACACAGAGGGGGTATCTGAAGTTCTACAGGACTTCCTAGCTTCCTGGAAGCAGGTAGGAATTCCCAGGAAGAGAGTGTAATAAATAAAAGCCTGAGAACAGAATATCTAGAAAGGCTTATTCAGTGTAGGTAAAGATGAAATATTTCTATTGCCTGCTATTTCTTCAATTCCTACACTCCGCCTTTGAACTCTATTAAATGATTTTGCAATTGGAAATGCCTACTTTTGTTCTTTAAGTCCCAGAGCTTTATACCTCCTTTATGAGAGAGATGTCTTCACATTCTATTTCACATTATACCCATGCTTTGCCACTTTGAAATAAAAATGAGGTTTCTGTTTCTTTCCTTATTCTTCTTAGCTCCCTTGTAATAAGTCCTTCATATCACAAGAATTAGATAATTTCCACATAACATTTCTGGATTTTGCAAAATAAATTTTTAGTTCTGACACCACAACAGTAAGGAAAATCAGTGTCTGACTCCACATTTCACAATTTTTATTTCTTCTTGCTCACCATTCCTGTTATTTTTACTGAATTACGTGCCTTTGCTTCAAATATATTCTTGATCAAATCTCTTCTTGTTCTTTGGAACTCCCTTTGGAGGAAAAAAGAGAGCATAGCTTTTGCTGTAGCTTAGTTCACCGAGATGTACACCTATGCCCTTGTATGAACTACCAGTAAAAAACAAATATTCCAAAAGGTGGGAAAATAATTTTTAAAATTATATTTGAGGGGCGCCTGAGTGGCTAAGTGGGTTAAGCATTTGCCTTCGGCTCAGGTCATGATCCTGGGGGTCCTGGGATCAAGCCCTACATCGGGTTCCCTGCTCAGTAGAGAGCCTGCCTCTCCCTCTCCCTCTGCCACAACCCCTGCTTGCATTCTTACTCTAACAAATAAAATCTTTAAAAAAATTATATTTGAAAATAAAAGTCAATTGACACTTTGAGACTCCAAATTATTTTACAGTTGAGTGTTTGTGTATGTGCTTATGTTTGAGTCTATTCTAGAATGAGGAAATCCATCATTACAGTGGTTAAGGCTGTTAAATTTCTAATCTGGTTCTTATTGAGAATTTGAGCCCCTCAACTTCTTCTACCACTCCAATTTCATTGTTGTCTATTTAACATATTGATCTTGCACATAAATTTTCTAGGAAAAGTATTCTTATGCCTAGAAACAAAAAGCTTGATACAATTACTGGTTTTAATAAAAGTTGATAAAACTGCCCTTCCGTGTGGTGCCATTGCCCTTCTAACAGAATTTTAGGGTACTTGCATCGATTTCAACTAATACATTTGACATACTTTTGACTTAACAAAAGTCAAAAGTCAAGGATGATGGAACCATCATCCTTCTGGTTTCATTCATAAATAAATATTTCATCTAGACATCTATCTCTTTGGATTATATATAATCATAAATCTAAACTTTTCTCCCCTTTGATAACTCAATCTTGCAATAAATCTTCTAAGTCATATATGATATATCTTAGGGTCAATCATTTTATTTGTACTAAACAAAATTGCCTGCCTCTTAGGACTGTTCTATAGCTTCCGACCTAGGAAGAGTTTTAAATCTAGCTCCATGCTTTATATCTCATTCTTCTGTTTTTAGTAGTCCAACTCATTTTAACATTTTTTTTCTTTTATTTTCATTTCTACCTAAGTTCCTAGGTTGTCATTTTAGTCAACTTCCAAAATGGTCTTAAATTGAATTTTCCAATGTTAGGATTGTTTTATGTGGTACATGCCCCTCATGATTGCCACATTTACTAAAAAACATTTTTTTTTTAGTATAATTAAGTTCCAAATAGTATTTACTTGAAATTCAAATTTAACAGTGTTGGTATTATATATGGCAACCCTATCTTTTTCAGATCTCTGAAAATTTCCAAATTTGACCCTCCTTCTTAGGCTCTATATTGTCACTTCCATATGTATTAATTATGCTACTTTTATAGGGTTCCTCCATTAAATAATCTTCATGATATAGGGATAGCCCCCCCCAAAAAAGAGGAAGAGACAGACAACAGAATATAGATAGGAGGGAATGCAAGATCCTTATAAGAAATCTATATGAAGCAAGTCCACATGGATAAGTAGTAATGTAAGAAAACCATGCAGAAATTATAAATGAAAAATTTCCTAAAAGATAGAAACAATATATAATTAAGTAAGAAGGGGGGGTTGTCGTTGTTCAAAGCTGCCACATTTCTGAAGGAACTTTTCAAGATAGCTAGACCAGGTCCACATAGCTGCTTGAGGTTGAGTGAATATGGATTCAAAACCACATTCATCAGATTTCAGGGCCCAAACTCTTAACTAATGTGAAGCCACATAAAGGGCCCTGTTCTTTGATGACTTATGTCCATGCATGATCAAAGGTCATTGTATCTGCCCCTCACTAAGTACTACTTTTTCTCCTTTTCTTTTTGGAGTCTATTTTCCTAAAGATATTTTCATGTATTTCTTATTAATATTTATGAACATTGTATTGATTAAACTAAGCAATACGTGCTTGGTCATTTTTGCAAATACTTCAGTTTTTCCAGGTTTCTTGCTTGATTACATTTGATTATATTAAGGTGTTCTTTTTTAATGTACATATGTTCAATAGATTTTTTAAAATGATTTTTAAACTTTCTTTTATGCCTCCAAGATACTCTAGACAAAATATAAGCTCATCCATATTTTTTTTATTTTCTTAGTTAACTATTTAATATATCAGGAATTTATCTTGGCCTTTGGTATGAAGAAACAGAGTATTTTCACTGTCTCCAGTAACCAATCATGATTCTTCACTGTTAATTTAAGTAAAGACTCGTTTCCACTAAATGTGTTCACAGTTCTGCATTGTACTTATATCACTTTTTGAACAGTAGACCAGTATACAGCTTGTACTAGGACTAATAATATCCCACAGCTCTTGGTTTTACTGTTAAATGTTATAGCTATAAATATCCTCCAGCAAGCATGGTCCCTTTTTCCTCTGTCATTATTCTTAATCCTTTCCATTTGAATGTGCTTCCATAAAATATGTAATACCTATGATTTTAAATACGGTACTCCAAATGTGATATCCTGTGGACTATCCCTGTTGATGAGCATTATACCATATTGGTTAAGATTAAATATACTGGAGTCAGAAGGCCTCACTTTGAATCCAGGCTCTTCCATTTACTACCGGCATGACTTTATATAAGCTAGTAAGCAATCTAGATCTGAATGTCTTCATATACACATAACACAGAGATAATAATAGTTTTCTATTAGGTCTTTGTGAGAATTAAATGGTGTATTACAAGGTGGAAAAAGCATGAAGCAGAGGGTGGAGGGAATGGTAAATGTTCATAATAAGTCTGTAGAACATAGTTCTTAAGAAAACAAGGTTTAAATTTAGAGTCATGTGGATTTGAAGCACGGTTCTCTCATTTACTGCCTTGTAGGACTTTTAAAAAGTTCCTTATTCACAACATGAATATAGTTTTGTCAAGCTCATAATGTAGTAATTTTGGAACGTGAGGTAGTAGTTAAGTGTGGGCTTTGGGACTAGACAATTTCTGTTCATGTTGTAGATCTAACGCTTGCAAGCTCTGTGATCTGGAAAGCCTTACCTTGGCTTGCTGCTCTATGAAGTGGGGGTTAACAACTGTGCCTGCCTTCTAGGTTGTTATGAGCCTATAATAAGTTAACACGTGTTCACCACCTAGAAAAGCACTTAACAGGTAAGAGGTGCTCAGTACAGTATTGCTATCATTAGTAAATTCTGCTCTTGAAGGATCCTTGATACTGACATTTTCTCATTTCCTAGCAGCAGCATATTTCTTTTTTCTTTATTGATTTGTCTAACATTTTGTATATATTTATCTTATTTTCTTTTTTGCCTTATATTATATGATTTTCTTTAAGATTTTATTTATTTGAGGGAGAGACAGAGAGAGCACAAGCAGGGGGAGGGACAGAGGGAGAGGGAGAAGGACAAGCAGACTCCCTGCCAAGCAGGGAGCCTAATGCAGGGCTGAATCCCAGGATCCTGAGATCATGACCTAAGCTGAAGTCAGATACTTAACGGACTGAGCCACCCAGGCACCCCTGTATGATTTTCATCTCTTGATCTTATTCTACTCTAATCCTTTTCACAATAATGTTTCTAATTCTTCTTCCTTTTATATATCTCATTCCACATTCACTTCTCAAGACTCATTGAGGAAACCGTCTTTACACAGAGAACCCATTTAATTGAGGAGGAAAGTGGTCATAGATAATAAGTAGCACACTGCAAATCATTGCCTACCATTCAGATGAACAGTATTAAGAATCAAGTTATTTTTTCCAATTACAAAGAATCTAGTTAAATACCTCTATTCACAATATGATTGTCTAAATAGTTTAATGTGATGATTACAGACTACACTTATTATATATTTTCATGGCTTACTCTAACCAAATATGATTATTATAGTATAGATATTAATTTTCAAATTGGGGTTCATGACTCATTAGTGGATCATGAAATCAATTTAGTGGGTTAAGACTTTCATTAATAAATAGGATTGAATAAGGCAGAATAAAATGTAATTGACTAGAACAGAATAGAGCAAATTACCATTATGCATTGTAAGGGGATGCATTTCTTTATGAAACATTTTTTAATTCCAGGTTTTTATATGAATGAGTATATATGTGTGTGCTGAGTATCAATGAAATGCATTACTTACTAGAAGACATTATCCAAAAACTTTTGGGAGACACTGGGATAAATGTTGTTAGCTCTGTAAAAATAATAGATCAGCAACACAATATTTTTGCATTATATCAATTAGTGTTGAAAACAAAGAGTTGATACTAACAGTTCAGCAAGTCACAGACTGTTCTGCTTTAAATATATGTGATCATTCTTTTCCAGCTAACTATGATCTCTATGTGTATCATAAAGACTTTTGATATACGAATAGCAAATGGGTTAATTCCAAGCTGGCTTCTTGTCACCACTTACTAGGACAAATCTTCCCTACCTTCTGTCAGTCATTCTGTGCCAGTCTTATTTGATATTGTTTATATCCTTAACATGATCCAAACAATATGAATTTGATTAATTTCATGGTTAAAACACCTGCATTCTGAATTAAAATTCTGGGTAGAAATAGGACAGCGTGTGGGGTGGCAATCCTTATATCAGACGAATTAGATTTTAAATGAAAGACTAATAAGAGATGAGTAAGGACACTATATCCTACTGAAAGGGTCTATCCAGCAAGAAGATCTAACAATTGTAAATTTCTATGCCCCAAACATGGGAGCAGCCAATTATATAAGCCAATTAATAACAAAAGCAAAAAAAAAAAACAAACATTGACAAAAATACAATAATAGTAGAGGACTTTAACACCGCCCTCACTGAAATGGACAGATCATCTAAGCAAAAGATCAACGAGGAAATAAAAGCTTTAAATGACACACTAGACCAAATGGACTTCACAGATATATTCAGAACATTCCATCCCAAAGCAACAGAAGACACATTCTTCTCTAGTGCCCATGGAACAGTCTCCAGAATAGATCACATCCTAGGTCACAAATCAGGTTTCAACCAGTACCAAAAGACTGGGATCATTCCCTGCATATTTTTGGACCACAAGACTTTGAAACTAGAAATCAATCATAAGAGGAGAGTCAGAAAGAACTCAAATACATGGAGGCTAAAGAGCATCCTACTAAAGAATGAATAGTTCAACCAGGAAATTAAAGAAGAAATAAAAAAATTCATGGAAACCAATGAAAATGAAAACACAACTGTTCAAAATCTTTGGGATGCAGCAAAGGCAGTCCTAAAAGTATATAGCAATATAAGCCTTTTTCAAGAAACAAGAAAGGTCTCAAATACACAACCTAACCCTACACCAAAAGGAGCTGGAGAAAGAACAGCAAATAAAGTCTAAACCCAGCAGGAGAAGAGAAATAATAAAGATCAGAGCAGAAATCAATGAAATAGAAACCAAAAAAAAAAAAAACAGTAGAACAGATCAACAAAACTAGGAGTTGGTTCTTTGAAAGAATTAATAAGATTGATAAAATCCTGGCCAGACTTATCAAAAAGAAAAGTGATGAAAATAAGTAAAATCATAAATGAAAGAGAGGAGCTCACAACCAACACCAAAGAAATACAAATAATTATAAGAACATATTATGAGCAACTACATGCCAGCAAATTGGATAATCTGGAAGAAATGGATGCATTCCTAGAGATGTATAAACTACCAAAACTAAACCAGGAAGAAATAAAAAACCTGAACAGATCCATAGCCAGCAAGGAAATTGAAGCAGCAATCAAAAATCTCCCAATAATCAAGAGTCCAGAGTGAGATGGCTTCCCAGGGGAATCCTACCAAACATTTCAAGAAGAATTAATACCTATTCTGAAACTGTTCAAAAAAATAGAAATGGAAGGAAAACTTCCAAACTCATTTTATGAGGCCATCATTACCTTGATCCCAAAACCAGAAAAAGACCCCATCAAAAAGGAGAATTACAGACCAATATCCCTGATGAACATGGATGCAAAAATTCTCACCAAAATACTAGCCAATAGGGTCCAACAGTACATTAAAAGGATTATTCACCATGACCAAGTGGGATTTATTCCTGGGCTGCAAGGTTGGTTCAACATCCAAGAATCAATCAATGTGATACAATACATTAATAAAAGAAAGATTTTGGGGTGAATCATATGATCCTGTCAATAGATGCAGAAAAAGCATTTGACAAAGTACAGCATTTTTTTTTTTAATCAAAACTCTTCACAGTGTACGGATAGAGGATACATACCTCAATATCATAAGAACCATCATTGAAAAACCCACAGTGAATATCATTCGCAATGGGGAAAAACTAAGAGCTTTTCCCCTAAGGTCTGGAACACGGCAGGAATGTCCACTATCACCACTGGTTTGTCCCTAGCCACAGCAATCAGACAATAAAAAGAAATAAAAGGCATCCGAATCAGCAAAGAAGAAGTCAAACTCTCACTCTTTGTAGATGATATGATACTTTATGTGGAAAACCCAAAAGACTCCACCCCAAAACTGCTAGAATTCATACAGGAATTCAGTCAAGTGGCAGGATATAAAATCAATGCACAGAAATCAGTGGCATTCCTATACACCAACAACAAGACAGAAGAAAGAGAACTTAAGGAGCCAATCCCATTTACAATTGCACCCTAAACCATAAGATACCAAGGAACAAATTTAACCAAAGAGGCAAAGGATCTGTACTCAGAAAACTATAAAATACTCATGAAAGAAATTGAGGAAGACACAAAGAAATGGAAAAACGTTCCATGCTCATGGATTGGAAGAACAAATATTGTGAAGATGTCAATGCTACCTTGAGCAATCTACACATTTAATGCAATCCCTATCAAAAGACCATCCACTTTTTTCAAAGAATGCGACAAATAATCCTAAAATTTGTATGGAACCAGAAAAGACCCCGAATAGCCAGAGGAATGTTGAAAAAGAAAAGCAAACTTGGTGGCATCACAATTCCGGACTTCAAGCTCTATTACAAAGGTGTAATCATCAAGACAGTATGGTACTGGCATAAAAATAGACACATAGATCAATGGAACAGAATAGAGAGCCCAGAAATGGACCCTCAACTCTATGGTCAACTAATCTTCAACAAAGCGGGAAAGAATGTCCAATGGAAAAAAGTCTCTTCAACAAATGGTGTTGGGAAAACTGGACAGCCACATGCAGAAGAATGAAACTGGACCATTTCCTTACACCACACACCAAGATAAACTCAAAATGGATGAAAGACCTCAATGTGAGACAGGAATCCATCAAAATCCTAGAGGAGAACACAGGCAGCAACCTCTTCAAACTTAGCCACAGCTAACTTCTTCCTAGACACATTGCCAAAGTTAAGGGAAGCAAGAGCAAAAATGAACTATTAGGACTTCATCAAGATAAAAAGCTTTTGCACAGCAAAAGAAACTGTCAAGAAAACCAAAAGATAATCGACAGGTTGGGAGAAGATATTTGCAAATGACATATCAGATAAAGGGCTAGTATCCAAAATCTATAAAGAACTTACTACCAAAATCAACACCCAAAGAACAACGAATCCAATCAAGAAATGGGCAGAAAACATGAACAGACATTTTTCCAAAGTAGACATTCAAATGGCCAACAGACTGATGAAAAAATGCTCAACATCACTTGGCATCAGGGAAATCAAAATCAAAATCTCCTTGAGATACCACCTCACACCAGTCAGAATGGCTAAAATTAACAAGTCAGGAAATGACAGATGTTGGAAAGGATGTGGAGAAAGGAGAACCCTCCTACACTGTTGGTGGGAATGCAAGCTGGTGCAGCCACTCTGGAAAACAGTATGGAGGTTCCTCAAAAAGTTGAAAATAGAGCTACCCTACGACCCAGCAATTGCTCTACTGGGTATTTATCTCAAAGATAGAAATGCAGTAATCCAAAGGGGTACATGTACCCGGATGTTTATAGCAGCAATGTCCACAATAGCCAAACTATAGAAAGAGCCAAGATGTCCATCAACAGGTGAATGGATAGAGATGTGATGTATGTGCGTGTGTGTATATATATATATGCATATATATATACACACACACACATATATATACACATATAAACAGTGGAATATTATGCAGCCATCAAAAAACCCCCAAATCTTGCCATTTGCAACAATGTGGTTGGAACTAGAGGGTATTATGCTAAGCAAAATAAGTCAATTAGAGAAAGACAAGTATCATATGATCTCACTGATATGAGAAATTCTTAATCTCAGGAAATAAACTGAGCATTGCTGGATTGGTGGGGGGTGGGAGGCATGGGGTGGCTGGGTGATAGACATTGGTGAGGGTATGTGCTATGGTGAGCGCTGTGAATTGTGTAAGCCTGATGAATCACAGACCTGTACCTCTGAAACAAATAATACATATATGTTTTAAAAAAAAGAATACAGTAGGAAGGAAAAAATGAAGGGGGGGAATTCAGAGGGGGAGATGAACCTGAGAAACAATGGACTCTAAGAAACAAACTGAGGGTTTAGAGAGGAGGGTGGTGGGGTGATGGTTTAGCCCGGTGATGGGTATTAAGGAGGGCACATATTGAATGGAGCACTGGGTGTTATATGTAAACAATAAATCATGGAACACTACAACAAAAACTAATGATGTTATGTATGGTGACTAACATAACAATAAAATAAAATTTAAAAAAATGAAATAGAACAGCTGTGATCATCTTCTCTTTGTTATCTGTTTCTCTGCTTACTTTAGTACAATAATAAGAGTGAGATCTATTCAATGACTTTTTTCATTTCTGCTTGTTGGTACTATGTGTTGATGACTAAATACAGACAAAATGAAAGAAAAAAGCTACTGAAATTTCTTTGGGTCTATTTCTACCTTCAGTGCTGTCAAGATTTCTTTTTTTATTTTGAAGTTCTGTTATTAGTTACAGATGCATTTGTGATTTTACATGTTTCTGTTGAATCAAAACCTTTATAAAGTGCCCCTTTTATCCATGAGAATACTCCGTATCTTGAAGTCTAATTTCTCTAATATTGATATTGCTCCACTAAGCTGTTTCATCGTTACTATTAGCATGATATAAACTTTCCTACACTTTTACCTTCAACTTAAGCATGTCTTTATATTTAATAAATATCTCTTTCAGAGGGGCAATCCAACCTGTAGTTAGGTCTTTTTATTTTCCCCTATCTATGATTATCTATGACTTTTAATTGAAATGTTAAGTTCATTCCATTTACCAGAGCTATTAATATCTTGTATTAAGCCTAAATACTTACTCTTTGTGTGTTTTTCCCCTATTTCTTTTTTGTTCCTGTTTTTCTTTTCTTGCTTTATTTTGGATTATTCTAATATTTTTGGATGGATTTTATTCTATATATTGGACTTTTTACCAAGTGCATCTTTATTTTATTTTCATTTTAGTGGTTTCTGTAAGAATTATGAAATGTATCTTTAATTTATCCCAGGATACTTAAGGTTATTATCATCACTTTATATTCATAGTTTTAAAATATATGAACCTTACCAACAGTGTAATTACATACATCATCCCCCATGCATTGGCTATTATGTATTTTAGTTCTACAGACGATATAAACCCAAACTACTACAACAGCATTATTTTCTGTTTCAAACAGTAATGTTTTTACATTACCTAACACCACCAACAAAATAAGTTCTTTATATGTACCACTTATAGTCCTTTTTCAGTGCTTTTAATTCCTTCTTTTGAATTAGTTTTTCTCCAGGTATTTTGGTATAATTTACTTTCAATCTGATAAAGTTTCTCTTTTTTTAAGATTTTATTTATTTATTTGACAGAGAGCGAGAGAGCACAAGTAGGCAGAGCAGCAAATAGGGAGAGGGAGAAGCAGGCTCCCCGCTGAGCAGGGACCCCGATGTGGGGCTCAATCCCAGGACCCTGGGTTCATGACCTTAGCCTAAGGCAGACGCTTAACCCACTGAGCCACCCAGGCGCCCTTCTGATTAAGTTTCTTATATCTGGTAGAGCAGTTTGCTAGCAACATATTTGCTTCACTTTTAGGTATTTGAAAATGTCTTAATTTCACCTGTATTTTTGATGGATATTTTTTGGATCTAGAATTTGGGAAAAATAGAAAACTTTTCTTTTTTGGCCTCTGTAGTTTCTAGTAGTTTCCTGTATATGATTCATCTTCCCTCACCCATGACCACCCACCCCATCTTCAAGATTTTTCTCTTCATCTTTTATTTTTAAAGGTCTATTCTGTCCCTAGATGCTTTTTCCTTTGTTTTTAATCTTCTTGAGATTCACTAAACCTCTTAGATTTTTAGGTTGATGTTTATCATCACATTTGGAAAATGCTTTCCATCATGATCTTTAAATTATTTTTTCTGATCCATTCTCTACCTCTGGGATTCTAATTACATGTTTGTGAGATCTCCTTATATTGTCTCACATTCCAGTGAGGTATTGTTTATTATCAATCCATCTCTTTTTGTCTCAATTTCAAATTGTATAGTTTCCAGCAATTAGACTCCAGGTTACTGACTCTCCATTTTGCCATCTCCAATCTGCTTTTAGGTCTGCCCAGTGAAGCCTCCCTATTCTTACATATAACAAACCAAACTGGTCATGTGTATTTATGAAGTAGTGACGTGACAGTAAAATGTAATCATCAGTGTCATATGCTGTAACAGGATTTTCAGTCTCAGAATTATTGACAGTTCTGGCTCAATAACAAGAAGACCATCGTGGGCATTATAGAAAGTTCAAGGCCTACTTGGCCACTATGTACTAGATGCCTGTACCAACCCCTCCTTCGACTGTAACAGTCAAACATGTATCCATGCATTGCCAAATGTCCCCTGGGGAGAAAATCACCCTTGGTTGAGCACCACTACTTAATAATTTATTTCTATTCATAACTATATATTCATTAAGAAAAATTTAGATTTTTAAAACAAGAGAAATTAAATCCAATCATGGACTGAATCACAAAATTAGTCAAGGCATAAGGTTGAATTACACATTTAAAGAACTAACTTGACTTACAGAAGTCGGTCTTACAAGGTATTACTCTGAAATGACTTTCCATGTGTTCAGTATGGAGTTAGACAGTACATAACTACATCCTTAAACAGCAATTGATTTCAAATATGTCAAATGAAAAAACACTGCTAACTATACATGTGCATTACATTCACAACTCTTTTCTTCATAATCTAGCTTTGAAAATTTAGTGCACAGGGAATGCTGGGATGTCCAAACTTAGCATATGACCTTCTGTAAACTGCTGTGCTTGCTGCCAAGCTGTGCATCTGTGGATATGCCCAGATGGCTTTATTGTAGCTATTTAAATTGGGGAATCTATAATAAGAAGTTATTGCTTATTTAACCTGCTTTTCCGGAACACTTAGCATACAAATTTGGTTAAAAATTCTAGGATTTTTGTCATCATGTATGCTTGTGTCTAGTGTGGGTCAGTGTGTGTATGCATGCACGCTTATGTGTTTGTGGAGATATACATTATACTAACCATCTCATAATTTGTTTTATTTTGTCAGTATAGATTTTAATTTGATTTTGTTGGCTGGAAAAGGACATTAACTGCTTTTTTTAAATTAAATACATTTCTGGTAACCAGAGTTTGTATGTGTAGGCACTTGATATATGTTTGTTGATGGTATGATAGTAATAATGAAAAGGAAAAAGAATAAGCTTTAAATGACATAAATTATGTGCCACTAGATAAGGCAAAGAAAAAGACAAATTATGGGTAAAAAGGGATATCGGCTTTCCTTGTGATTGTCCTTTTAGAACCAAACCAATACCCCATTTAAGAAAAAAGGTAAAGTGAACTTAAAGATAAATCAGTTTAATATAGTTATCTGTATTGTAATTTTCTAAAATGAGATAGTGTTCATAAATTAGACTGAGTGTATATGCATGAGTATATATGTATAAACAGGATACGTTCAACCTTTCTGCTGTTTGACAGTCCTCTATCAAATAGTAATCAGAAAAGAGAAAGAGTTAATATGGCAAACATTAAGTAAAAGTATATTTTCACTGACTAAATATAATCTGATAAAATAAACTCAAATACTATCCATATTAGTAATACATATTAAAATATATTTCATGATGAAAAGAACATTATTTTTTAGTGATTTTAAATATTTTTTCTCATGAGCTATATTCTATGACTGTATATGAATTGTGATAACTTATTAAAGCATAGTGGTTTGCCAACCTATTTGATTTTTTTTTGGTGCCATTCTATTTGAAATAAATCAGAGGTTACAGAGGGGCAAAGGTGGCTAAATACTTTCAATTTGACATTTATTAATATTATATCAAATATAAGTCATATTCTATCAAAAAACATATTATCTCATTTGCTATTTAAGTTGATAACAGTAAAGAATACATGATGAGATTTAGTAGTATCTCCCAAATAATCATGGAATTAAGAGTAACACTGATTATATTTATAAGACACAGAATTTTAAGAATTGTCACTCCACAAAATATTAGAGATTTTGTCTTTCTACATTAAAGAGAATACCCCTTTCCCAAACATGACCAACACTGGACTGAGTCTGAAAGGCTACTCTGGTATAGAAGTGGAAACAGTACTGAGATTAGATTCAAATATACTGGGTTCGAGTTTCATTTTTGTCATTTAACAGCTTAGTAATTATTTCAGTGAGAACCAAATTCACAAGAGAAACCACTTGAATATTTAAAAAAAGGGGTTTTGAATTTTGACATGCTGGCCAAATGGATGAAGAGGGAGAGGTGAGACTAAAAAGGAGAAAATAAGGTTTCTATGGATGAACTCCAGCAGAAAGTTAATAGAAACCCAAGACCAGACAGACAAAAGGAGGGAGAAAAGCTCCTGGAGTGCAGGGTCCACTTTACTCAGAAAATGTAGCAACTGACTGGTCCTATTTGATGGCAGTTGGAACTATATATTAGAGATACAGCAGGTAGGAAAAATGGAAGGAGAGAAGGGCAAGGAAAAGAGGGAGGAGGATAAATAACCTAGCTCTTCTCCTTTCTCTACACTGTCAATTCCTACTTCGGTACTGTTGTCTGATCACATCCAGAACCCAGGTAGCCGGGGAGTGTGGAAAGTGTAGCCTGAGGGTCAGCCTCTGCAATGTAGGAGAGAACAGACGACGGGCTCTGAGGGACAAGCACAGTCAGGTTTCCCTATCAGTAAAACAAGAAACAAGAGTTCCAATAACCGTCTCAAAAGTTTACTGCCAGGATTAATTTAAAACAGTGTGTGGGATTTGAAAAACATCATGCTGGTGAGAGCTATTACTACTATTACTGGAAGGAATCCAGCAATTACAGAGTTAAGGGTTCCTCCTTTTGGCTACCTTATAACTTTGGATACCTTAACTGTTTCTGATCATCAATAAGACTACAAACTGGGGCTTAGCTTTTTGAGCTTAGAAAGCACAAGAGAAATCTCTAACAAGTTGAAACATTAAAGTTTGAAACGATTTGCATTCCTAAAATGAAAGGTTGAAGTTTCCATTTTTAGAAGGCAACATGAGGAGCTCTGTGGATCTACTTCCCAGAAAAACTGGTGACATTTTTTTTTTTAATTAAGGTCTCTGGAAATAGTCCCAAGAGTATATAACAAATAAATATTTATTCAAGAAAATCTACTAAAATCCCTAAGAACAGCAAGAGTCTGCCATTTAAACCACAGCCCTTTCCCTCTCCTGGCCCTCCCAGCCCAGTATGATAGAAACTCTACCCCAGACAGGAGAAGCCAGGAACAAAACTCTACCCCCAGCTCCCGGTCAGGGATGGGGCATCAACATTTTACATTGTGTCTCCCAGTTACATCTTAGACTAAATTCCTAATGGGTGTAGCCAAGAGGCTCCCTTATTCTGTGCAGCTCCCATTAGTGGAATTGAGGCACCAGCTTGAGTTCTGTGTACTAAGAGTATAGGACCTCTGTTCATCCTCCCTGTCCTATCTATAAAGTGGTGGTTACAGTCAGGACAGGAAAGCTGAGGACCAGAGGTTAAGGCTACCACCACTTCACTGAATACTCAGTTCCTAAAGCAGAGGTGGCACTCAGAGAGTTGTCTCTGCCCCCCAGTTCCAGAGCCACTACTTTGAAACATTGCCCAGATAGAGAATCCTGAAGCTCCTCCCAAAAGAAATAGCTTTTTTGGAAATGAAGTGAAAAGTTAAGCATAAGGATGCCCTTAAAAACAATGGGAAGTGTGTGTGTTTTGTGGAGGGGAAGAGTTAGGAAGAGATTGGTAGTTTGATTGAAGATATAAGCAAAACCATAGGCTAGCTAGTTCATAAGAGAGAACCAGGAGAAGAGATAGCTACAGAGCATTCTGTTGGAGGCCAGAACAAATCTCAAACACTGACCTCAAAAACAATCACAGCAAATGAGCCAGACTTAAATTGGATCAGTCTGTGGAGCAATTTATGCCCAAGGGCATTGTTGAAGATGGAACAATCGACTGGAAATTAGTGGTGCTTATCTACTGTGTGGGGTCAGAAAGAGACAGAGAGCCTTGTTAAAACCATTGTTACCCCAGATGACTGTGCATGTTGGGCTCCACCCCTGAGGAACAATTTCAGAGGCTTTACATGCTGGGGAGTGCACTACAATAATCCAGCCAGTCACTAAACAAACAAAAAAGCAAACAACAGTAACAAACCCTGGGTAGTAGGTAACTAGTACTTAGATCTACTACAATATATTTTCTAATATCTAGTTTCCAACAACAGATATTTATAGGGCAAGTAAAGAAATAGGAAATTTTGACATGGGACAAAATCAGGCAACAGAATCTGCCTGTAAGAGCAACCAGCAGTCAGATTTAACAAAGATTTTAAAGGAGTCATTATAAGTATTTTCAAAGAAATATAGGAAATTATGTTTAAAAAAGTCAAGAAAGATATGATGAAGTCTCATCAAACAGAGAATATCAATAAAGAGATAGAAATTATTGAAAGAAAGAAAAAATGAACCAAATGGAAATACTGGAGTTCAAAGGTAAATAAGTAAAATAAAATAAATTTAACTAAAGGGGCTCAAAAGATTTGAACTGACAGGAAAAGGAATTAATGAATTTGAAGAAAGATTGACAGAGATTATGCAATCTGAAGAACAGAGGGAAAAAGAGGTTAAGAGAAATTAACAGATCCTCAGATAAATGTGGGATACTATTAAAAGCACTAACATATACTTACTGGGAGTCCCAGAAAGAGAGGTGAAGAGAAAGCATTCAAAGAAATAATGGCTGAAAACTTTAGAAATTTGTTGGAAACCATCCATCTACACAGATAGTAAGAAGTATTGGTGAGTATCTAGAGAAATCGGAACTCTCATACACTCTGGTGGGAATGTAAATGGCACAGTCACTTTGTACAACAGTCTTGGATTTCCTCAAACTGTTAAATAGAGTGTTATCATTTGGCCCAGCAGTTTCAATCTTAGGTATAGACTCAAGAGAAATGAAAACAAATGTCCACACAAAAATCTGAACACTAATATTCAAAGCAGTATTATTCACAATATACAACCCAAATACCCACCAACTGGTGAGTGGATAAACAGAATGTGGTTTATCCATATAGAATATCATTTGGCCATAAAAAATGAAGTATCAATACATGCTGCAACATACATAAATTGTAAAAACATGCTAAGAGAAAGAAGCCAGCCACAAAACAAAACACACATTATATGATTTTATATATATGAAATGCCCAGAAGAAGGAAATCTATAAGGACAGAAGTAGATTAGTGGTTACCTAGGGCTGGAGGGGTGATAGTTAAAGGGTGTAGTATTTGGATCTGGGGTAATGGAAATATTTCAAATTCGGTTGTGATGATAGCAAAATAGCTCTATGAATATGCTAAATTCTAATACTAAACTAAAATACTAAATCAATACTAAAATATTGAATTATACATTTTGAATGGATGAATTATATGGTCTGTAAATTATATCTCAATAAAAGCCACAAAAACAAAAATTAGAATGGGTCATTCTTCTGTAATTCTTAGGGAACTGTAAACATAAAATAGAATACAGTTGCCACTATTATCACCTTGTCTTTTTTAAACATGAGTCACATTCAAAGAGCAGAAAAATATTGGCTACTTAGTATTTTTTTTAATTAAACATGTAAAATATATGCTTTAATGCATTTCTCTGTTACTGATTTTTGTACTTCTTGGAACTAGACATTTTTGCACTAAAAATTCAAATAACTGAATTTGATGTTTCTAATTTTTGCAAACATGAAAAAAAATAGACACAATTTTGTGGTCATGTTGACTTTTAATTTTCATCCATTTCCCTGCCTTTGGGAATGTGGTTTTTGGGGGGTTTTTTCTTTTTCTTTTTTCTTTTTTTTTTTTTTACCCTGCAGGGCAGTCTGAGTACCAAGAGGTAGCTTTAATTTGCATTTGCTGGCTTTCGTATGCATGTGTTCTAACCTTAACATCTCTTAAATAGAGTTTATTTTGCAGAGAATCTGTTTATCTAGCATTAGTACGTGACAAAAACGGGAATGTAATAAGAATGCATAAATTGCAAATGCATAGTGCATAACTGAATATTTGAACATGTCTCAAAGCAATGGGGCAATTTGATCCTTATAATCCAGTTTCCTTTTTTTTTTTTCCCTGAGAGAAAAGGGCATGCTTATCTAGGATTTATTTCAACTGCAATTTTCACATGACAAAATTTACTTTTAAGTTTAAAATGATGTTGTTTCAGTCCCGGGTGTCTGAGTGTGATGAGAGTTGGAAAGGCAGACAGAACTACAAACGTCTAATCTTGGCATGGCATTTGCTTTCCATTTTCTTTAGTGTGCACTGGTGGGATATTACTGAATGTTAAAACCTTGGCAGAGTTACTAGTGTGTAGAGTCTATTTCTTTTGTGGAGAGGGAAGTAATTTTGAAGTACAACGAAGTTTATTTTCAATATTATTTCTGATTAGTTCTTAATTTTTATCATTAAATTTTCTTTTCTGCTGTATATAGCCTGAAGGGTACTGAATTTTCAGCCTACTAATCAGATATACTGGTAAATATACTACTTATCCTAGGTGAAGGATATGCATCTCTACTTTGTCTTTTGTGAATATATTGCACTCTTGTCAACAGTTAAAAAGAATGGCCCCAAAGTATGCATTACTCAACATTAACAACACTCCCTTCTCTTTCCCTATCTTCATAAACACTTCTGTTTCAAGGACTTAAGCTGAGTGTTATATTCTGTTTCTTACATGACCCATCTCACACTAATTCCTTATTTCAACTGTATTTTTCTCTCCTGCTTTTTAAAATCCTGAGGTAACCAAACATATAACAATACTTGCCAGTATTAAAAAAACAAAAAACAAAACTTGATTCTGCTCCTATTTTTAACTTGTCTAAATGGTCTCATTGTATAACCAGAAACTTAAGCTATTCCCTCTCTTCTGATTCTTCAGTTATATTTTCTTGAAATAACTCTGACTTACCCCTTTGAAATAACTCTCATAAGCTTTTCTGGATTTCCAATTATTCTATAAAATGCTTCAGAGAAGGAATATCATCACAGAAATCCTATTTCTACATATATGTATGGAGAGCTCAATAGGTGCCAGGCATCTTCTAGGTACTTAGGATATATCAGTGAACAAAGCAAAAATCTCTGTCCCTGTGGAGCATTGTCCTTCTGGCAGGAACAGGTCTATAATCAACAAAATAAAGTAACAAATTAAATAGTATAGAAATCTACATTATGGGAAAAAAAGGAAAATACAGAAGAAGGGAATGACATTGAAAGGGGTATGGTGTGGTTTAGTATAAACAATAAATGTCAATATTATTTCCAAAACTTAGCTTAATGCTTTTCATATGTCTTATAAAATACATGAAAGTAGCATCAATAAATGACCTTCTATAAAAAGCTTCTTTGTGATATTTCCTCTCATTACCTGTTTTTCACTCAGTGTGTATCATGTGAATATGGACATAGACATCCATGCAGATCTAGCTATATAGATACAGACATAGATAATGATACAGATACAGATGTTTGAACTTCTTGACACATTATCAATTATCCCATCCATATACAGTGATACACTTGTATGGACCCCATCCATTTTAGGAGAAGAATCATCTTTTAATCCCTCTATAGGACTGACTTAATGATAGGACTGAAGAAAGTAATGTGAGAGAACAGAGTAGAGAATTGTATAGTAAAGCTCTCAAGAGACAATAAAAAACAATCTGCAAGCCACAAAACTGGGAGTTGAAGGAGAAGACCAACAGTTAGGATCCCAAGATAATTCTCTAAATTCTTCCAGGAGCATGTAACTACTCTCCAGTTAGTGTGCAAGTCTCCATAAGTAGAAATGCATTACATTTTTTTTTTTTTGTATCACTCAGTATCCACAACATAGTAGGCATTCAACAAATATTGTTTTTTTTTTAAGATTTTATTTATTTATTTGAGAGAGAGAGAATGAGAGATAGAGAGCACAAGAGGGAAGAGGGTCAGAGGGAGAAGCAGACTCTCTGCTGAGCAGGGAGCCCGATGCAGGACTCGATCCCGGGACTCCAGGATCATGACCTGAGCTGAAGGCAGTCGCTTAACCAACTGAGCCACCCAGGCGCCCTCAACAAATATTGTTTATAAAGCTCTTTTGTCAGTTATGGGATCCAAAATGTAGAATAGATTTTGACTCTTTTAAGACATAGATAATCACTTATTATATCCCTATTATAATGAATAAAAAGTTAATATATATCAGAAGGAGCACATAAAGATCACCATGTTATGGGAACAGATACTCTAAGCAGGAGTAAAGACCTATTTCAAAACTGTCTTTGTTCAATTATACTTCACAAAATAAATGATTAATACTTTACAGTGATTATGATCAGCCCCAGCACATTATTAATGTATTTTTCACAAATCTCAAGAAGGCATTTAGGTCCTTTAAAGAGGTGTAATAAAGCATTGTGGTTGAGCTCAGAAGCTATGGTTTCAAATAATTTATGTAATCATTGATTAGGATTTATGCTTCAAAAGGAATACACAGTAGTAACCGGATTATAGTTTATGTTCGAATGCTGGTTCCTTCAGTCATTTGTTGTATGAATTTAGACAAATTTTTATAATACAATGTATCTCTGTGACAGTTCTCTTATCTGTAAATTAGCCTAATAAGAATACTCCTTATAGGATTGGTGTGAGTTTCAAATAAATTAATACAAATGAAAACATTCAGAAGAGAGTGTGCCAATTTACACATTCTAAATTAATGCTTAATTAAATAGTAATAGAAAATGCTGGAACAATTATTTTACCTATAATTTCTGGCAAAGTGTTTACTTTTCCTCATGTTTTGGAAACAACACTTTCTTCCTAACTTCTATGATGAAATTTATACAAATGTTGATTATTTAAAATTTGCCAGGGCCAGCATTACTCAGATACCAAAATCGGAAAAGGAGGCCACAAGAAAATGACAGGCCAATACCTTTCACAAACATAGAGGCAAAAATCCTCAACAAAATATTAACAAGTTGAGTCCAATAATACACAAAAATGATCACACACCATGAACAAGTAGAATGTATTCCAGAAATGCAAAGATGGTTTACCATCTGCAAATCAATGTAATATACCACACCAACAAAATGAAGGATAAAAAAAACATATAATCATCTCAATAGTTGTAGAAACAGTGTTTGACAAAATTCAACATCCATTTACAATAAAAACTCTCAACATAGTGTGTATAGAGGACATATACCTCATTATAATAAAGGCCACATATGACAAGCTACAGCTAACATCATACTGAATGGAGAATACCTGAAAGTTTTCCTTTAATATCAGGAAAAAGACAAAGATGCTCACTCTCACCACTTTTATTGAATGTAGCATTGTTAGTCATTGCCAGAGAAATTAGGCAAGAAAAAGAAATAAAAGGCATCCAAATCAGAAAGGAAAAAGTAAAACTGTCACTATTTGCAGAATACATATTATATACAGAAAACCCTAAAATCTCCACCAAAAACCATTAGAAATCATCAACAACTTCAGTACAGTTGCAGGTTATAAAATATATTAAAATCTGTTTCATTTCTATTAACTAAAAACTATCAGGAAAGAAATTAAGAAAACAACCACATTTACAATTGCATTAAAAAAAGGGATAAACTTAACCAAAGAGGTGAAAGACCCATACAATGAAAACTATAAGACATTGTTGAAAGAAAATGGAAAAAGACACATATAAATGGAAAGATATTCCATGCTCATGGATTAGAAGAATATTGTTAGAATATTCATGCTACCCAAAGCAATCTACAGATTCAAGGCAATCTTTATCAAAATTCCAATAGACTTTTTACAGAAATAGAACAAACATTCCTAAAATTTGTATGAATCCACAAAGCAATTTTGGGAAAGAACAAAGCTGGAGGCATTATACTCCCTGATTTCAAACTATATGACAGTGTTATAGTAATCAAAACAGTATGGTATTGGCACAAAAAAATGATGCATAGATAAATGGAAGAGAATAGAGGACCTGGAAATAAACCCATGTGTATATGGTCCATTAGTTTATAACAAAGGAATCAAGAATATGCAAAGGAATAAAACTAGATAATTATCTTACTCCATACACAAAATAAACTCAAAAATGGCTTAAAGACTTGAATGTAAGAATTGAAGCCATAATGGTGAGCACTGTGAATTGTGTAAGACTGATGAATCACAGACCTGTGCCTCTGAAACAAATAATACATTATATGTTAAAAAAAAAAAAAAGAAGATAGCAGGAAGGGAAAAATGAAATGGATGAAATCGGAGGGGAAGACAAACCATGAGAGACTATGGACTCTAAAAAACAAACTGAGGGTTCTAGAGGGGAGGGCGGTGGGAGGATGGGTTAGTCTGGTGATGGGTATTAAAGAGAGCACGTATTGACGGGCCACTGGGTGTTATATGCAAACAATGAATCATGGAACACTACATCAAAAACTAATGATATAATATATGGTGATTAACATAACATAATAAAATAAAATTAAAAAAAAGAACTGAAGCCATAAAACTCACAGAAGAAAAGATAGGCTATAAGCTGCTTTAAATAAGTCTTGGAGATGATTATTTTGGATTTGACACTAAAAGCAAAGCCAACAAAAGCAAAAACAAACATGTGGGACTTTATCAAACAGAACTGCTTCTGCACAGCAAAGAAAATCATCAATAAAATGAAAAGGCAACCTAAGAAATGGGTGAAAATATCTGCAAATCATATATCTGATAAGAGATTACTGTCTAAAATACATAAAGAGCTCATATAACTCAATAAGAAACAATCCCATTCAAAAATGAACAGAACAACTGAATAGACATTTTTCCAAAGAAGATATACTTTTCTCTCTCTTTCAGGTTCCATTTGTGGAATTATTTCAGTAGGAGGTGAAATATTGGAAATGAAATTCCAGGGCAAATAATGGGATCAGATATTGTCTACTCTTGCCAGTTTGGGTACTCACTAACCCAAGCAAATCTTATCAAAAATACCTACTCCTCTTTCCATTTGAAAGATTAATAATAGTTGTTCTTCAGTGTTGTACCTTGTTTTTCCCATTAGTTGAGAAATGATTCCCATAGATCTCTGATAAATTAAACATTATCTCTCCTTCTCTCTTACACACACACACACACACACACACACACACACACACATTGTGGTTTAACAGGCTTTTCTAAGAATGTCAAAGCTTTCAGAGAGGTGATGACATATCTAATGATTAAGGCTGGGCAGAAAGCCATTTGTTTCATATAACTAATTTCTCATGTGAAATATATTAACCTTAGATTTAGCTATCCCATGATTTCTATCTTCATATGATGGTCACTGTGCCTAAAATAGTTCTTTCTTCTTCTATTATCCCCGAGTCCACTTGCTAATGTCTACTTAGAGTTAAAATAGAACTTTCCAAGAGCAATTTTTCTTCAATCTGCCATTAGATTATGAACAGTGTCCTTTGGGCTGATTAGTCTTTAAAGCAAACCTTTTCAGTGCACTCATCATTGATTTTTCTCACCCATGGGTTGAAAGTTCCTTAAGGAAAATAATTATTTCCATGTTCTAGTGCCTAACAAAATATTTGGGGCAAAGAAACTTAATAAATGAATGTCTAAATATAAAACCCATAGAACTCTTTAATAAATTGCTTTCTTATGTCAGCAGAAAAATGTTATGCCTTGCTGATACTTTGATCATTGTTTAGAAAGTAGCACAGATTAAGTAACAAAAAAGAAAAAGTGGTAAATGGAAACATTATGATATCAATTCACCCAACTTTATGCCTTGATAACACATATTTAACAATACTTTTCAGAATTCTTTCAATATCTCTTTTAGACCCAGGTAACTGGGGCCCCTGATTAAGGCCCGAGCTTTAGAACATTTCTAATGGCTCTTCTTGTGTCAATATCCCCACAGCACGTTCACAGACATAAGGGGACATCCTCATCTGCATCTTCTCTAGACCATGCTCTAGATATCTGTTTATGGAATTTTCTGCCTATAGACTCACAAGGTTTCTTCTGGACTTCTGGATTACTTCTGCTTATTATCTCCCTTCCCAAATAGTTGTTTAAGATGTTCTCTAGATTTTTATTCTTGGCCTCTCATAGTGGCATTAATGATCTCTACTTTAGTCTCTGATAGTCTAAAAGAATGAAAGATGTTTATCTGAGCCTCATGTCTAATTCATTTTGTTTCAAGTTTAAAATTTTCCCCAGCTGGGGCACCTGAGTAGCTCAGTCAGTTGAGTATTTGCTTTTGGCTCAGGTCATGATCCTGGAGCCCTGAGATTGAGCCCCACATCAAGCTCCCTGCTCAGCAGGGAGTCGGCTTCTCCCTCTGCCCCTCACCCTGCTCATGTTTTCTCTCTCTCACTCTTTCTGTCTCTCTCTCAAATAATAAATAAATTTAAAAATAAATAAATAAATAAAATATTCCCCAGCTTAGGCCAGGACTTCTGGTTCAATCCTCAAAAAAACCTAATTTTAATTATCTTAAAAATGTATCATCCCTTACCTTCTCAATGTCATTTGGGGTCTCCTGCATTGCATAAACAATAGCTGTTATATTGTTCTTTTTAAACGTTTTCTTTAGGACTTTTAAGATTTTATTTGGAGAGACAGAGTCGGGGGAGGAACAGAGGGAGAGGGACAAGCAGACTCCACCCTGAGCACGGAGCCCGACGTGGGGCTCAATCTCAGGACCCTGAGATCATGACCCAAGCGGAAACTAAGAGTCAGATACTTAGCCAGCTGAGCCCCCCAGGTGCCCCTCTTTAGGATTTTCTTATGTCACCTTACATTTCTGATCTTTACTTTTTTTTTTAATCAATATCTCATGATTTGTATGCCAGGGCTTAAGGGAGAGAAAAATCTTTCTCTTACCTGGCTGTTCTTGCTCCTTTCTAAAATCTTCTACTCAGGTATATGTGCTCAAAGGAAAAAAAGTAAGTATGAGAAACAGGCTTTTTTTCCCCCCCAAGCTGGGTCTAGCCTGACACAGACGCTGTGAAATAACATTACCTAAGAACATATAATTTCTCCTCCTACCTAATCACTTTGTTTCGCATATATGTGCAAGTTGGAACTGTAATCTTCACTGCTTCTGAGGATTGTTCCCAAAAACATCTGGAACTGTGACCGCTCTGGCTTTACCCATACAAGTGTGAGCACAAGAGAGAAAGCACTCCTTCCAGAGGAATTTAATGCATTCCCAGAACCATCTTTTCTCACTGAGTCTTGATCAACCTCAACGGACTTAATGTTGGCTTTCAGTTTCTCAGAGAGCTAAAGTCTCTCTAAATACGATTTTGGAAGGAACCCAGCTGAAGATTCAACATATATACCTGCTTTCTTCTTATCCCTAGGAAATCTTCAGGACAAAGGGCATTCACTGGGTGAGAATTTGTATTATTCTCTTTTGTATTATTTCAATTTATCTAAATAAAACTAAAGTTTAGTAATTCTACCAGATAAAAATATGATAAGCTAAGCAAATTACATTTTTGCTTTTTGCCTCTGTGGTCTGAAGGGATTATTTTGTTTGTTGCTGTTAATGAGAGTTTGGAAATGTGGTTTATGTAGACATAAACTAATAGATATGTATCCATTACACAGCAAACTTCAGTACATGCCTAATATACATGATTTTGAAACATATTGAAAGAAATATTAGGTTCTAAAGGAGAAAACCATGTTATTTATCCCGATATTTTAATGACCTTTGTGATTTAAGCCTGCATTTCCCATTACTGAGGTCACAATGTATCCATATGTTAAGATAGAGTGGTAATATTATGATCCTTGTAAATACATTGTTATATTGCCAAGATGGTTGCATATCTCTGCTAAAAGATATGCAATGTACAAAATATAATATACACAATATACAACAAAGTACATTTAAATTGTACCATAAACAAGGTGGAGAATTAATATTTCATATTAATTTTTTATTTTTTGCTTTTCTTTCAAAGAAGACTTAAGCCTAAGTATTTTTGTGAATAACTTCCTACATATGTCTTCTCATTACAAAACAACCACTTACCAGCTGTATGACTTTGAGCAAATTATTTAAACTGTATGTCTTAGTTTGCTCAACTGTAAAACAAAGATAGTAATAGGACCTTTCGCACAGAGTTATTAATAGAATTAAATAACTTATAGGTTAAGCTATAATATGATATAATATAATGTAATATAATATAATATAATGTTATAATGTTATATTAGAAGGATGATGATGATGGCAACGACGGCAATGATGCTAACACAAAACATGTTTATAATCTCTGACTAGACACATTACTCAGGTAGTAAGAGAGGACCTGCTAAGATGAGTTAGGCCATATTATACATCTTCTATCCTGTTGGATAGAGGAATATATATTTAATGTTAATAGGTTTGGGTAACCATTGAAAGTGGTTGGGCAAGGGAATACTAATAAATTCAATTATATACTTATATAATTATAACACAAAGTATATGAGATTATATAACTTTTAATATAGGATTCAGATATGTGTAATATGGGACATCAAGAACAGGTAAAAATAATCTACTATGTCTAAAACTACTTTCTAGGGGCACCTGAGTGGCTCAGTCAGTTAAGTGTCCAACTCTTGATTTCGGCTCAGGTCATGATCTCAGGGTCGTGAGATCGACCACCACTCAGCAGGGATTCTACTTGAGATTCTCTCTCACCTGCTCCCACTGCCCCCAACACTCTCTAGTAATTGAATGTCTTTTTAAAAAATAAAAAATAAAACTATTTTCTATACTTTTAGTTTCACTTTTATAGAACACTAGTGATAAAGTTTCTAGGTGGATAAAATTTGTTGATTAGGATAAAATTGAATAAGGGAATAATTTCTTTACAACCAATATATACTGGATCCTAAATTTTTCATTATCTCATCGGGTAAGAATTAAAAAATAAAAATAAAAATTATAATTTCTGATTATCCACATTATTTTTATCTCTTAAATGGTATTAACTGCTTAAACAATGTCATACACATTGGAAAAAACCTCAATTTCTTTTTTGACTTAAAAATTGCAATATGCATTGAAAAAAAGTATATGTACTGCTTAGCAAACTGTCACAAAATGAATGTTTATGCTACAACCATGAAGCTCAAATCACAGTATACCAGTGTTTCGCTAACCCTCTTCATAACCTTCCCAAACATATTTGGGGAGGAAGTGTGGGGGAGATAACCATTGTTTTAATATTTAATATCAATATGACTATTTTTGGACATTATATATCTGGGATTATATAATATTCTTTTGTGCCTGGCTATATTTTTCCCCAAATTTTGGTTTGTGACATTTATTCGTGTTGCTTTGGTAGCTATAGTTTGTTCATTGCCATTTCTGTATAATATTCTATGATATGGGCATTCTTAGTAAATTTTCAAAGCACTGAGTTCATATATAGGTGAACACAGTACCAGAAAAAATTACTCTCATTTCAGAGTATAGTAGATAAGAACTGGCAACTATGAAAGAAAAAGAAGAAAAATGATAAAATAACACTTTTAAGAAAATCTGATTCTGTCTTAATTAGTTTAGAGTGTGTTATAACAAGATGACACAGACTGGGTGGCTTAAACAACATAAATTTTTCACATTGTGGAATCTTGAAGTCTGAGATAAGGGTGCCAGCATGGTTGGGCTCTAGTTGAGAGCCTCTTGTTTCATTTGCTTGGTGGGGAGGAGAGAGGGAGAAAGTATCTCATATTATATGAGCACTAATCCCTAATTACCTCCCAAAAGACCTCACCTTCTAATATCACCATATTCTATCATATGAGGTTAAGATTTCAACATACAACTTATGGGGAGTTCATGAATATTCAGTACATGACCATTTATTTCAATAATCTTGGATCTTATCATGTTTTCTTACTTTATTCCATTTCACGTTTTTCTTGTCTTCTCAAGGATAAAGTTGACCAAATTAGTCAATAAAAATACAGGTCCCCAGTCAAATCTGAATGTCAGATATATAAAAAAGAAAAAGGAAAAGAAAACTTCTGTATAAGTGTGTTACATAGGACATACTTAGAGTAAAAAAAAATATATTCTTTTTTTTTTTGTTCTGACACTCAAATTTAACTAGGGGCCTATATTTACATTTTATTTGTAAACCTATGCAAGGGATTTTATTTATTTATATATACACTATATATATAGGTGTATATATGTCTATATATACACACACTAATATGAATGTTTTATTCTTCTGAAACACATATGAAATTAATTGAAGTTTCTGTGTAGTATGAACTCACAGTTTTGCATCCATTTTTTAAAAGCTGATCTTTCTTCCAGATTCCAAATAAAAGGTTAATAGTTTTAAGTAGTAATCCTATTTTATACTTTATATCATTATTCATGAAAAAATAGAGAACAAATGCAAATATAAAATCTTCAAAAGTGTGCTGGGAAAAATGGTCAATAGAAGGTTTGTCAATATCTTATAAAAATGAAACACTAACTCAAAAAGATATATGCAACCTGTTATATACATACATATATACACACACACACGACTGGATAATTACTGAGCCATAAAAAGAAGATCTTGTCATTTGCAATGACATGCATGGCCCTAGAGGGTGTTATGCTCAGTAAAATAAGTAAAATCAGTCACACAGATAAAAATAAGCACTATGATTTCACTTATATGTGGAATTTAAAAAATAAACAGGGGGTGCCTGGGTGGCTCAATTTGTAAGTGTCTGCCTATAGCGTGGGTCATGATCCCAGGGTCCTGGTATAGAGCCCTGCGTGGGGCTCCCTGCTTAGCAGGGCGTCTGCTTCTTTTTCTCCCTCTGCCCCTCCTCCTGCTCATTCTCTCTCTCTCTCTCTCTCAAATAAGTAAAGAAAATCTTTTAAAAAATAAAAAAATAAAAAAAACAGGAACAGACCCATAAATACAAAGAACAAACTGATGATTGCCAGAAGGTAAGAGGTGGGTGTAAGGGTTGAGGAGGGGAAGGACGTGGGGGATACATGCTTTCAGTTATATAATGTCTAAGTCACAGGGATAAAAGGTCAATGGTATACGGTAATAGCATTCTACACTGACAGATGGTAGCTACACTTGTGGTGATCATAGCACAACAGAGTTGTTGAATCACTATGTTGTACACCTAAAACTGATGTAACATTGTGTGTCAACAATACCTCAATAAAAAAGGAAAAGGAAAGAAGAAATTCTAAAAACAATAAGAAAAAAAAAACTTGCTCATTGACATAAATTTTTAAAAAATGACAGTAAATGACCCAAATAAATAAAATCATGAATGAAAGAGGAGAGATCACAACCAACACCAAAGAAATACCAACAAATAAGAACATATTATGAGCAACTATATGCCAGCAAATTAGATAATCTGGAAGAAATGGATGCATTCCTAGAGATGTGTAAACTACCAGAACTGAAACAGGAAGAAATAGAAAACCTGAACAGACCTATAACCACTAAGGAAATTGAAGCAGTAATCAAAAATCCCCGAAAAAACAAAAGCGCAGTGCCAGATGGCTTCCCAGGGGAATTCTACCAAACATTTCAAGAAGAATTAATACCTATGCTTCTGAAACTGTTCAAAAAAATAGAAATGGAAGGAAAACTTCCAAACTCATTTTATGAGGCCACCATTACCTTGATCCCCAAACCAGACAAAGTCCCCATCAAATAGGAGAATTACAGACCAATATCCTTGATGACCATGTATGCAAAAATTCTTACCAAAATACTAGACAATAGGATCCATCAGTACATTAAAAGGATTATTCACCACGACCAAATGGGATTTATCCCTAGGCTGCAAGGTTGGTTCAAATCCACAAATCAATCAAAGTGACACAATACATTAACAGAAGAAAGAACAAGAATCATATGGTCCTGTCAATAGATGCAGAAAAAAACATTTGACAAAGTATAGCATTCTTTCTTGAACAAAACACTTCAGGGCATAGAGATAGAGGGTACATACCTCAATATCATAAAAGCCATCTATGAAAAACCCACAGAGAATATCATTCTCAATGGGGAAAAACTGAGAGCATCCCCCTAAGGTCAGGAACACGCAGGGATGTCCACTATCACCACTCCGTTTTCAACATAGTATTAGAAGTCCTAGCCACAGCATTCAGACAACAAAAAGAAATAAAAGGCATCCAAATTGGCAAAAAGGTCGTCAAACTCTCACTTTTTGCAGATGATATGATACTTTATGTGGAAAACCCAAAAGACTCCACCCCAGATCTGCTAGAACTCATACAGGAATTCAGTCAAGTGGCAGGATATAAAATCAATGCACAGAAATCAGTGGCATTCCTATACACCAACAACAAGACAGAAGAAAGAGAAATTAAGGAGCCGATCCCATTTACATTTGCACCCTAAGCCATAAGATACCTAGGAATAAATCTAACCAAAGAGATAAAAAATCTGTACTCAGAAAATTATAAAATACTCATGAAATAAATTGAGGAAGACACAAAGAGATGGAAAAATGTTCCATGCTCATGGATTGGAAGAACAAATATTGTGAAGATGTCAATGCTATCTTGAGCAATCTACACATTTAATGCAATCCCTATCAAAAGACCATCCACTTTTTTCAAAGATATGGAACAAATAATCCTAAAATTTGTGTGGAACCAGAAAAGACCGCAAATAGCCAGAGGAATGTTGAAAAAGAAAAGCAAACCTGGTGGCATCACAATTCCAGACTTCAAGCTCTATTACAAAGCTGTGATCATCAAGACAGTATGATACTGGCACAAAAACAGACACATAGATCAATGGAAGAGAATAGAGAGCGCAGAAATGGACCCTTAACTCTATGGTCAACTAATCTTTGACAAAGCAGGAATGAATGTCCACTAGAAAGAACACAGTCTCTTCAACAAATGGTGTTGGGAAAATTGGATAGCCACATGCAGAAGAATGAAACTGGACCATTTCCTTACACCACACGCAAAGATAAACTCAAAATGGATGAAGACTTCAATGTGAGACAGGAATCCATCGAAAACCTAGAGGAGAACACAGGCAGCCACCTCTTCAACCTTAGCCACAGCAACTTCTTCCTAGACACATCGCCAAAGCCAAGGGAAGTAAGGGCAAAAATGAACTTTTGGGACTTCATGAAGATAAAAAGCTTTTGCACAGCAAAGGAAACAGTCAACAAAACCAAAAGACAATCAACAGAATGGGAGAAGATATTTGCAAATGACATATCAGATAAAGGGCTAGTATCCAAAATCTATAAAGAATTTATCAAACTCAACACCCAAAGAACAATGAATCCAGTCAAGAAATGGGAAGAAGACATGAACAGACATTTTTCCAAAGAAGACATCCAAATGGCCAACAGACACATGAAAATGTGCTCAACATCTCTCGGCATCAGGGAAATTCAAATCAAAACCTCAATGAGATACCACCTCACACCAGTCAGTTGGCTAAAATTAACAAGTTAGGAAATGACAGATATTGATGGGGATGCGGAGAAAGGGGAACCCTCCTATACTGTTGGGGGGAAGGCAAGCTGGTGCAGCCACTCTGGAAAACAGTATGGAGGTTCCTCAAAAAGTTGAAAATAGAGCTACCTTACAACCCAGCAATTGCTCTACTGGGCATTTACCACAAAGATACAAATGTAGGGATCCGAAGTGGTACGTGCACCCTGATGTTTATAGCAGCAATGTCCACAATAGCCAAACTATGGAAAGAGCCAAGATGTCCATTGACAGATGAATGGATAAAGAGATGGTGTGTA
>NW_027397066.1:52996161-53021622 GCF_003265705.2 Callorhinus ursinus | reverse complement strand
AGGAAGGGAAAAATGAAGGGGGTGGAAGTCGGATGAGGAGACGAACCATGAGAGACTAAGGACTCCGAGAAACAAACTGAGGGTTCTAGAAGGGAGGAGGGTGGGGGGATGGGTTAGCCTGGTGATGGGTATTAAAGAGGGCACGTACTGAATGGAAAAAGGAAAAAAAGAGTACACCTATCATGATAAGCACAGAGTAATGTACAGAATTTTTGAATATACTGTACATCAGAAACAAATATAACGCCATATGTTAACTATACGGGAATTTAAAAAATATATATTATATTGGGAAAAACAAAAAATAAATTAATTATTTAAAAAATGACAGGAAAGATGAAAGGAAAGAAGAAATTTGACCAAGGAATCTAGATATGTATCAAAACAAAGGACTTAAAAAAATGAAGAAACCATAGACAAAAGACCATTATGAGCAGTTATTCCTCTTAAATGTGGAACAATTTCTAGGTAACAGTCAAATTTTTATTAAATTAAGGAAGGCACTTGTGATGTACGTGAAGGATGAATCACTTAATTCTATCCCTGAAACTCATATTATGCTGTCTGTGAACTATCTGAAATTTAAAATCTTGGAACTACAAAAAAAAAAAAATAAAGGAATGCAGTTATCGACACAAGAAAAAGAAATATTTTCAATGTTGGGAGTGAAATAATTATCCTGGAACTAAAAAAAATGAGAACTGAGGAGTGAGAGGAAATGTGTGAGTGCTGCTGACCTCATTACAGAAGAGGGGTAAATCTGCCCACAATCAAGACATGTATTTAAAAGAAATATGATTCCAACCACATTAATTTTTGTCATATTGTTTTTAATTAATAGTTAAATAAACTTAAGTTTTTAAAAATTAGTATCATTTGCCTTGCAGATAGCCATTCTTTCACTTGTAATTCAACTGCTTTTTCTTGTATTAATTTTAAATATAGTTTAATAATCCATATTCAAGTTACCACATATAATATAGCCATATTCTTATCAAAGGATTTTAATCTACTTCACTCTCCTAGTTGTTTTTTTTTTAAGATTTTATTTATTTATTTGACAGAGAGAGACAGCAAGAGAGGGAACACAAGCAGGGAGGGCAGAGGGAGAGGGAGAAGCAGGCTTCCTGCTGAGCAGGGAGCCTGATGTGGGGCCCGATCCCAGGACCCTGGGATCATGACGTGAGCCGAAGGCAGATCCTTAACGACTGAGCCACCTAGGCGCCCCACTCCTAGTTTTTCTATAAGCAAATAAATGTGTCTGGAAAGACACTAACCTAATTTTAATAATGATGCCTAATTTTTGGTAGTGGAAAATAAAGCAATTGTATATTTTTTCTCTTCAGATATTCAATTTGCTAAAATAAACATTTACTATTTTTACAAAAATAATATTTTGTTTTTATGTTAATATTATCATTTGCAGCCAGGGGCTTGTTTTAATGATTTAAGGACAGAGAAACATTTTGTAAGAGAAAGATAAAGAAGGCAGGTATTTCATTATCTTTTAAAAATATCATAAAAGTAAACATACATTGGATTTGTTGTAAAATAAATAGAAGAGCAACAAACACATATTTCAACAAGGTCTCCGATCCGATTTTCTCAGATTTGGTTTTTTAAGAACCAACGGATATTAGATATGATTTTCTCCTCAAATGTATTTAAGCAATGATTCCTTATGGAAGGTTTAGTGTACACAACTTTATATAGAATCAGAGGTAATTTGAAAAGAATAAAATAACAATTTGTATATGGATAATGTAGCAGGGAAATATAAATTTTTAAACATTCTTAATATTGCCAAAAGTTTTCAGTTTTCAAATTTTAAGGATCTTGAATATTTTATTTGTTGATTAGATCTAGTACTAAAACCTTGAAAAGATCTATAACCACAAGTTATTTTCACTATCTTTTTTTAACTTCTAACCTGGAACAAAAGCTAGAACTAAAAAGGCAAGTTATTACCTGGAGCTATGTGAGCCTGTCTTTCTTCGGGATCTGCCAACGAAGAATCTCATAATGAAAAAGGGTAATGACGTGTTTCAATGTGAAGAAGTTGTGCCCACTAATTCAAGTGTTGATTTGTGATTTTCATATTGTGATTTTTATTTTTGTATTAACATCTGCTCATGGAGATGACAAGTTGGTATGGGAATAGGGGTCTCAAATATATTCACAATTGAGTCAATGGGTGTTATCATATCTCCTATTAAAAAAAAAAAAAAACATTGGCTTTAACAATTCTGTTCTAATATCTATGTCACAGATTTGCCCAAGAGGGAATTTTACTGTGGTTTCCTGTGGGGTATAGTAAATGCAAATAATATTTTAAACTGTCCTATATTAACAGATGGCCCAGCAGAGGATTTTACTTCAGAGAATGCTGCTTGATGCTAGGTTATACAGAGTGGGCTAAGGTAATAATCATGGAAGCTGCAAATCTCTTCATTCACATGGATTAGATAAGGGGTATAGAGCCACATCAAGATCTGAAGATTTTGGAAGATAGCAGCTCTATCTGATACCTACTTAATTTAGGAAGATTAAAATAAAAGACTATGCAGAAAATAAAAATTAAAATTACTGAGGGTTACCAGGGTAGTCAAGAAAATTAAGAGTATTCACAAGATTAGGTCAAAAGAATTTTGGAATGCCAAATATGGCAATTTTAAGAAACTGATGGCATAATGTAAACCAATGTTTAGAAGTAAATTTATTTAGATCATTCTTTTACTTGTCATATTTATAAAGTGTTTCCTGAATCTCATATCACTCCAAGATATTATTTGAACACTCTATTTACCTATCTTCCTTTATACAAATGTTCATAAAAATTATCCAAATTTAAAAATATGGCAAAGGATCACTGTATGTCTTTGAAAAGCTATCCTAGAACATAGTCCAAAAAGTCTGCCTAAAGTCATCTGAATCCAAAAAGGTTTCTCTGTTATTTGATTTTTTATTTGCTGTTTATTAGGACCCAATGTCCGTAATGTTAGAAGCTACCTTGAATACTGATAATTTGCAAATAATTTTTGTCTGGTAGAAGTGCTCATAATTTCTATTTGGTAGAAAAGATAATCCCAAATATAGTTTTATAATCAATTTTGCAAATATATTTTACAATTCTACAACTGAATTTTGACATTTTATTCCTTATTGATTATATGTATACTTTTAGTCATCCACATTCTTTTTTAAATAAATTTTTGACATGTGCTCCCTCTGTATCTGTATGAAAGTCACATTTGGTTTTTTTTGTGAAATGCCTATATTCACCCACTTGCCTGTGAACTCTGTTTTAGCTCTATAATCCTAACAACTATATTGTAACCATCCTGGTACTTGTTAAGCTCCCAATAAATGCTTTTTCAAAGAATGTGTCAATAACGGTAAATGTATACATATAAGCAATATGGCAACAATTACATATCTGTATGTGTATATAAATGCATATATATTTTAAGTTTTAAATATTTGTTTATATAGATTTCTACTAGATAAGATAGAAAGCAAAATATTTGTTTAGATTCAGACTATTTAGCATGTGTGCACAAGCAATGAGGGAATAGACCCAAAGCCATTATATTTGTTCACATCAGGGAAAGGTTTTTCCCTACAGAAGATTTACTATCAAGGGGAAAAGTTCTAGCAACCACACATAAGGTCTCTTCTTTTGATCCTTACCTCACATTTAAAAACCTCTAGGTTGTGCTTTTTAGAATATTAACACAACGCTGTTGAAAATTCCAAAATATAGCCTGCAACCTGCTAAGATGAGTGACTGTCATAATCATCATAACCTTACTCTTTGTGTTGATTGGTGTTGATGCATTTAAACAATGCATCACAGGCATGATATGGCTTAATTCTGGCTGATGTGTCCCCAGAGACCTAGGGAAGGAGGGAGGAGGGCACAAAAGAAATCTCTTCAGGGTGGGGAATGCAGAAGCACTATATGATGAATTAAAGTTAGTGGAAAGGAGACAGTAATTTAGACAGAAAAAAAAAAGAATCTACCTTTTTAAATCTAAGGATATGTTTCCAATCAGACTTTAAAATCTTTACTGCTGAAACCAAGCAAATGAAATTCTCCATCCCTGTCAGCCATTCATATACTTTCTGTTCCAGCTCTTTTCTTGGGAATTTATTTTTGTCAACACAAAAATATGAAAATAATGATAAATAAAAATTAGTAGGCACTTGTATGGTGATTAACATAAGATAATAAGAAAATAGGCACTAAAAATTGTCAGGTACTATGTTATGCAGTTAAAAAAATTTACTAATCAAAGCAACTGTAGGGTAAATTGAGTTTAGGCAGAGATAGTTCAGTAATTTGCCTATATCACACAATTAAAGTGTCTTATCCTGATGCCTTTATTTTAAACTTGGCACACACAGTTCTTTTTCCTTAAAATCTTGTGTTGGGCTACAACTTTAAAATTTTTCAGTCTTTCCAAAAATTGTTATAACCCCAACTCACACAAACTGGTACATTAATGGACTACTATTCTCTCTGATAAGAAAGTGTGCTTTAATTAAGGTACAGATTCACCTTCATATAACTCCCAAAACATAGTTTAGTCCAAGAAAACATTGAGTTGAGGACAAGTCCTTACTGTTTCAAGAAAGCAGTTAGCAGAGAATGTAAATTAAGTTTCTATTGTCAGAGAACAGAGGATTAAACACCAATCTATGTATATTTAAAACTTTTTGAAGACCACACCAAATTGCAAATTTTAAATAATTATTGAAAATAAAGAATAGAAGGTACATCAAACAAGATATCTATTTCCTATCTGTTCTGAATTAAGGCTTCTAAAGTTAGAGGTGTGTGAGTCAGAAAGGATGTATTATTTCTAGAATACAAATTTCCAAAAGGGAATTTTTAAATAAGGATTTAAATTTCCAAAATTGGAGTTAAGTTTAGTTTGAGCAATGTTAACTTTCTTTTTTTTAAGATTTATTTCCCACCAGTATTCTTCCATTCATTTTCCTAAGCTAGTCACTTCAACACAGCTCTTTCTCTCATTTGATTCCATATGAAATCTGTCTCCCTAATTTTCTACCCTACCTATACCTCCAGTTTAGCTAGACTCTTCTTCCAGATCTACTAAATTCTGTAGAAATGATGTGGTCCTTATCTGTCGTCCGTAGAATCTCTAAATTGTCATTACTTGCTATACTTAGACATATATTTACCAGGTTACATGATGTCTTGTGTGAAAGTGAAATTTGGAGAGATTAAAAATTTTTTTCAAGAGTTAACATATATCATTTGTATATTGGGGTTACAATGGCTTGGAGAGATTGAAAAATTTGAAAGTTATGTTTTAATTATTTAAAAATTTTCGATCCATTTTTCAAAACAGGTCTAACTCCACTATTTTGCACTGAGCTACCACAGTATACTTCTCTCCCTACTTAAACCTTTCTTCTACTTCTTTTACATCCCTCAAAAAGTACAAAAAGTTCCTGGAAACTTTAAAGATTTTTCTTGACTTCAATCAAATTGTACTACTGTCTTTTCCTTGGTTATAATTAGTCTCTTTCACATACATGTGCTCTTCTCAAGATATAACCTTCAACAACATATCAAAATCTGCACTTTAAAAAAGTTCACCACATTAATAAAAGAAAGGATAAGACAAAAGGATTTGACAAAATATAGCATCCTTTCCTGATAAAAAGTCTCAACAAACTAGGGATAGATGGAACATTCCTCAACATCATAAAGGCCATATATGAAAGACCCACAGCTAATATCATCCTCAATGGAAAGAAAAACCTGAGAGCCTTTCTCCTATGGTCAGGAACAAGACAGAGAAGTTCACTCTCACCATTGCTATTTAACAAAGTACTGGAAGTCCTAGCCTCAGCAATCAGACAACAAAAAGAAAGAGCATCCAAGTCAGCAAGGAAGAAGTCAAACTTTCTCTATATGAAGATGACATGATACTCTATGTAGAAAACCTGAAAGACTCCACCAAAAAATTGTTAGAACTGATACATGAATTCAGCAAACTCACACCATATAAAAGCAATGTGCAGAAATCTGTTGCATTTCTATACATCAATAATGAAGTGGTGGAAAAAGAAATCAAGGAATTGATCCCATTTGTAATTGCACCAAAAAATCATAAGATACCTAGGAATAAACTTAAAGAGGTAAACAATCTGTATTCTGAAAACTATAGAACACTTAGGAGAAAAATTGAAGAGGACACAAAGAAATGGAAAAGCAGTCCATGCTCATGGAATTGGAAAAACAAACATTGTTAAAATGTCTATACTACCCAAAGCAATCTGCGCATTTAATGCAATCCCTATCAAAATATCATTGACATTTTTCACAGAGCTAGAACAAACAATCTAAAAATTTGTATGGAACCACAAAAGACTCTGAATAGCCAATGCAATTCTGAAAAAGAAAAACAAAACTGGAGGCACCATGATTCCAGATTTAAGTTATATTACAAAGCTGAAGTGATCAAGACAGCATGGTACTGGCATAAAAACAGACATATAGATCAATGGAACAGAATGGAAAACCCAGAAATGGACACACAACCATATGGTTAACTAATCTTTGACAAAGCAGGAAAGAATACCCAGTGGGAAAAAGACAGGCTCTTCAGCAAATGGTGCTGGGAAAACTGGACAGCAGCATGCAGAAGAATGAAACTGGACCACTTTCTGACAGCATACACAAAAATAAATTTAAAATGGGTGAAAGGGCTAACTGTGAGACAGGAAACCACCAAAATCAAGAGAAGAACAGGGGCAGCAACCTTTTGGACCTTGACCTTAGCAACTTCTTATTAGACTCATCACCATAGGCAAGGGAATCAAAAGATAAATGAATGATTGGGACTTCATCAAGATAAAAAGCTTCTGCACAGCAAAGGAAACAATTAATAAAACTAAAAGGCAGCCTACAGAATGGGAGAAGATATTTGCAAATGACATATCTGTTAGTATCCAAAATCTATAAGAAACTTATAAACTCAACACCCAAAAACAAATAATCCATTAAGAAATGGCAGAAGACATGAGTAGAAAATTTTCCAAAGACATCCAGATGGCTAACAGACACATGAAAAGATGCTCAACATCACTCATCATAAGGGATATACAAATTATAACCACAATGAAATACCACTTCACACCTGTCAGAATGGCTAAAATTAACAACACAGGAAACAACAGATTTTGGCGAGGATGCAAAAAATGGGAAACCCTTTTACACTGTTGGTGGGAATTCAAACTGGTGCAACCACTCTGGAAATCAGTATAGAGGTTCCTCAAAAAGTTAAAAACAGAACTACCCTACAATCCAGCAATCGCAGTACTAGGTATTTACCCAAAGGATATAAAATTACAGCTTTGAAAGGGTACATGCACCCTGATGTTCATACTACCATTATCAACAATGATCAAACTATAGAAAGAGCCCAAATGTCCATCCATTGATGAATGGCTAAAGAAGATGTAGTGTATATAACACAATGGAATATTACTCAGCCATCAAAAAGAATGAAATTTTGCCATTTGCAATGATGTGGAGAGAGCCAGAATATATTACACTAAGTGATATAAGTCAGAGAAAGACACATACCATATGATTTCACTCATATGTGGAATTTAAGAACAAAACAGATGAACATATGTGGGGGAGAGAGAGGGAAGCAAATCATAAGAGGCTCTTAAAGATAGAGAACAAACTGAGGGGTGATGGAGGGAAGTGGTTGGGGGAATGGGCTAGATGGGTGATGGGTATTAAGGAGGGCACTTATTATGATGACCACTGGGTGTTGTATGTAAGTGATGAATCACTGAATTCTACTCCTGAAACCAATACTGCACTGAATGTTAGCTAACTAGAATTTTATTAAAATTTGAAAAAAAATTAAAAAGCTGACACAGTCTCAATTTTGCTTCTGAAAAGATGGAGCGGTTATACTTTTGACTATTCCTCCCACTAAGTACAATGAAAACCCTGGATATTATATATATGGATGAATCAAAAATTACACCAACATCTCATGCAGTTCTAAATGTAGGCCAAAATAATATTTAAGACAATTATAAATAGGGAAGGAAAAGGAAGGTAAAAGTAGGTATGGTTTCTAAACTTAATCAAAAGTTTCCCAAATAAAAGTTAAGGATGTTCAAATTTACTAAGCTGGCCTTACAAGAAATGTTAAAGGGACTATTTTAGGTAGAAAATAAAATGCCATAATTAGAAGACAATTACGAATAAAAGATGTAAAATATGATGACATATATATAGAATGTGGAGGACTGAGTAAACATAAGTTCTTTTAGAATGTGTTCAAACTTAATGATCATCAACTTCATATAAAATGTTATATACTTAAGATCCTACATATGAAAATCATGGTAACCACAAACCTAAAATTTATTAGATACACAAAAAAATAGAAAGAAACCAAGTCTAACACTATAGAGAGTCATTGATCCACAGGAAAGTGAACAAGAGAAGAAAGGAACAGAGAAGAACTGCCAAAAAAATGGCAATAAATATATACCTATCAATAATAATTTAATGTAAATGTTCCAAATGCTCCAATCAAAAGACATGGGGGGGGCAGAATAGATAACAATAATAATAGTAATACGGACTCATCTCTATGCTGCCTACAAGAGAATCACTTTAGATGTGGAAACTGTGTAACATGCTATTAAACACTCAATGGGCGAATAAAGAAATAAAAGAGAAAATCCAAAAATTATGAAGACAAATGAAAATGAAAATCTTATGGTCCACAATCTTTGGGATGCAGCAAAAGCAATTCTAAGAAGAAAAATGATGGTCATACAGATCTATCTCAAGAAACAAGAGAAATAAACAATTTATACTTTTAAGGAAAGGGGAAAAAAGAACAAAGCTTAAAGTTAATAAAAGGAAAAAAAATAAAGTATCAGAGCAGAAATTAAGTAGACACTAACAACAACAAAAACAACAACAAAAACAGAAAAGATAGAAAAGAAAAAAATCAATAAAATTAGGGGGATCAGAAAAGATGGCAGAGGAGTAGGGGACCCTATTCCAACTGGCCCCAGGATTGAGCTGGATAACTACCAGACCACTCCGAACACCCACAAAATCATCCTAAGATGTAAGAAGATAGATCTGGATCTCTACAGAATATCACAGGTGGTTGGTTTTGAGGTACGATGCAGGGAGCGAAGATTCCACAGGCAGATATCAGAGGATAAATGGAAGGGGGAGGGAGCTGAGGCATTGGGATCCTACACTGCCAGTGAGCGATAGCCTCCCGGGCTGGGGACCAGACACAGACTCACAGACTGGTAGCACTGGGGAAAGGACTTTAGGGCAGCCCCCTGGACTGAAACCTGGAGCAGCAGGGCCACATGTGCGAACTGGGGGCAGGGGACAGTTTTGAAGCACAAAGGGCAGAGACATGCCCTGACCTGGATGCAAGGACTGGGAGTGCTGTTGAAGGGTGCACAACCCAGGATGCTCCAGTTTATAGCAGCACAGACAGAAATGGAGTTAGTGTGCCATGGAGAGCTCACTGAAGAACAGACTGCAATCTCTTACCTCTGAGTCAAAGGGTTGGAAACGATCTCTTCTGCTCTGATTCTCAGAATAGACACGGAAAGCCACCAGGAAAAGCCACCAGAGAACAAAAGCCCCCCCAAACCAGTTTTTACTGAGCCCATCCCCCGCAACAGGGGACAGGGCAACTCTGCCCAAACAGGGTTGCCTGAGTAACAGGGCGGCAGTTCCCACCCCCAGAAAACAGGCTGGGAAAACAAGAGGCCAGCGACCATAAGGTCCCTATAAAACAGATGCATCTTGCTTGGGTTGTGGTCAATAATTTGGACTCTATACATTCCCTCAACCACCCCTCAACAGAATGACTAGGAGAAGGAACCCCCAAAATAGGAAAGACTCAGAGACTATGACTTATGCCACAGATTTACAAATGGATACAGATATTACCAAGATGTCAGAGATGTGATTCAGGGTAGCAATTGTGAAGACAAGAGCTAGAATGGAGAAATCGATTAATGGAAACATAGAGTCTCTAATGGTAGAAATGAAAGCTGAATTGGCAGAATTTAAAAATGCTATCAATGAAATGCAATCTAATCTAGATAATCTAACAGCTAGGGTAAGTGAGGCAGAAGAACGAATTACTGATCTAGAAGACCAATTAATAGACAAGAAGGAAAAAGAGGAGGCCAGGGAAAAACAACTCAAAATCCATGAAAACAGAATCAGCAAAATAAGTGACATGTTCCAATGAAATGAAACGTTCCAATGTCTGAATTATTGGGATCCCTGAGGGGGGGAGAGAGAGAGGACTAGAAGATATATTTGAGCAAATCATAGCTGAGAACTTCCCTAATCTGATGAATGAAACAAACATTCATGTCCTAGAGGCAGAGAGGAAAACAAGCCAACACCCTGGCATGTAATAGGAAAACTCGCAAATCTTAGAACCAAGGAAACCATCTTAAGGGCAGTTAGGGGGAAGAGATTCCTTATATACAGAGAGAGGAACATCAGAATAACGTCAGACCTACCCACAGAGACCTGGCAAGCCAGAAAAGGCTGGCAAGGCATATTCAGGGTACTAAACGAGAAGAACATACAGCCAAGAATACTTTATCCAGCAAGGCTGTCATTTAGAATGGATGGAGAGATGCAGAGCTTCCAAGACTGGCAGAAACTGAAAGAATGTGTGACTAAGCCCGCCCTGCAAGAAATATTAAGGGGGGTTCTATAAAAGGAAAAATACCCCGAGTGATACAGGACAGAAATTTACAGAGACAATCTATAAAAACAAGGTCTTCACAGACAACATGATGACAATAAATTCATACCTTTCAATAATCACTCTCAACGTGAATGGCCTTAAATGCTCCTATAAAATGGCACAGGGTTGCAGATTGGATAAAAAGACAGGACCCATCCATATGCTGTATACAAGAGACTTGTTTTGAACCTAAAGATACATCCAGACTGAAAGTGAGGGGATGGAGATCTATCTTCCATGCCAACAGACCTCAAAAGAAAGCTGGGGTAGCAATTCTTATATTAGACAAGTTAGATTTTAAACTAAAGACTGTAGTTAGAGACACAGAAAGACACTATATCATTCTTAAAGGGTCTATCCAACAAGAAGATCTGACAATTATAAATATCTACGCCCCCAACACGGGAGCAGCCATCTACATAGGCCAATTGTTAACCAAAATAAAGAGTCATATTGATAATGATACCTTAATTGTAGGAGACCTCAATATTCCACTCTCAGCAATAGACAGTCATCTAAGCAGAAAATCAACAAAGAAACAAGAGCTTTGAATGACACACTGGACCAAATGGACCCCATAGATATATACAGAACATTCCACCCTAAAACAACAGAATACTCATTCTTCTCGAGCACACATGGAACTTTCTCCAGAATAGACCATATACTGGGTCACAAATCAGGTCTCAACCAATACCAAGAGATTGAGATTATTCCCTGCATATTCTCAGAGCATAATGCTTTAAAACTGGGACTCAGTCACAAGAAAAAAATTGGAAGAAATTCAAACACATGGAAGCTAAAGACCACTCTGCTCAAGAATGTTTGGGTCAACCAGGGAACCAAAGAAGAACTTAAACAATTCATGGAAACCAATGAGAACAAAAACACATCGGTCCAAAACCTATGGGATACGGCAAGGCGGTCCTAAGGGAGAAATACATAGCCATCCAAGCCTCACTCAAAAAAATAGAAAAGTCTCGAATTCATCAACTAATTTTACACCTTAAAGAACTAGAGAAAAAGCAACAAACGATCCCCAGCCATACATTAGAAGAGAAATAATTAAGATTAGAGCAGATATCAATGAATTAGAAACCAGAAACACAGGAGCTCAGATCAACAAAACTAGAAGCTGGTTCTTTGAAAGAATTAATAAGATCTATAAACCAGACTTATCCAAAAGAAAAGATAAAGGAGCCAAATTAATAAAATTATGAAAGAAAGGAGAGAGACCACAACTAACACCAAGGAAATAGAAACAATTACTAGAAATTATTATCAACAACTAAATGCCAATAAATTAAGCAACCTGGATGAAATGGATGCCTTCCTGGAAACCTATAAATTCCCAAGACTGAAACAGGAAGAAACTGACAACTTGAATAGGCCAATAACCAATAATGAGATTGAAGCAGTGATCAAAAACCTCCCAAAAAACAAGAGTCCAGGGCCTGATGGATTCCCTGGGGAATTCTACCAAACATTCAAAGAAGAAATAATACCAATTCTCCTGAAGCTGTTTCAAAAAATAGAAACAGAAGGAAAGCTTCCAGACTCATTCTATGAGGCCAGCATTACCCTAATCCCCAAACCAGGCAAAGACCCCATCAAAAAGGAGAATTTCAGACCGATATCCCTGATAAATATGGATTCCAAAATTCTCAACAAATCCTAGCTAATAAGATCCAACAATACATTAAAAGAATCATCCACCACAACCAAGTGGGATTTATCCCCGGGATGCAAGGGTGGTTCAACATTCACAAATCAATCAATGTGATAGAAACCATTGATAAGAGCAGAGAGAAGAACCATATGGTTCTCTCAATAGATGCAGAAAAAGCATTTGACAAAATACAGCATCCTTTCCTGATTAAAACTCTTCAGAGTATAGGGATAGAGAGAACATTCCTCAAGTTCATAAAATCCATCTATGAAAAACCCACAGCAAATATCATCCTCAACGGGGAAAATCTGAAAGCCTTTCCCTTAAGATCAGGAACATGACAAGGATGCCCACTCTTGCCACTATTGTTTAACTAGTACTAGAAGTCCGAGCAACAGCAATCAGACAATAAAAAGAAATAAAAGGTATTCAAATTGGCAGAGAAAAAGTCAAACTCTCTCTCTTTGCAGATGACATGATACTTTATGTGGAAAATCCAAAAGACTCCACCCCCAAATTACTAGAACTCATATAGCAATTCAGTAATGTGGCAGGATCAAAATCAATGCACAAAAATCAGTTGCTTTCTTATACACTAACAATGCAACTGTAGAAAGAGAAATTAGAGAAATGATTCCATTTACAATAGCACCAAAAACCATAAGATATCTTGGAATAAATCTAACCAAAGAGGTAAAGGATCTATACTTTAGGAACTACAAAACACTCATGAAAGAAATTGAAGAAGAAACAAAAACATGGAAAAACATTCCATGCTCATGGATTGGAAGAATAAACACTGTTAAAATGTCTATGCTACCTTGAGCAATCTATACCTTCAGTGCCATCCTGATCAAAATTCCAATGACTTTTTTCCAAGTGTTAGAACAAACAATCCTAAAATTTGTATGGAATCAGGAAAGACCCCAAATAGCCAAGGAAATCTTGAAAAAGAAAAACAAGGCTGGGAGCATCACGTTGCCTGATTTCAAGCTATATTACAAAGCAGTGATCACCAAGACAGCATGGTACCGGCACAAAAAAAGACATATTGACCAGTGGAACAGAATAGAGAACCCAGACATGGAACCTCAACTCTATGGTCAAATAGTCTTCGACAGAGCAGGAAAAAATATGGAATGGAAAAAAGACAGTCTCTTCAATAAATGGTGCTGGGAAAATTGGACATCTATATACAGAAGAATGAAACTCGACCATTGTCTAACACCACACACAAAGATAAACTCAAAATGGATGAAAGACCTCAATGTGAGACAGGAATCCATCAAAATCCTAGAGGAGAACACAGGCAGTAACCTCTTTGACATCAGCCCCAGCAACTTCTTTCAAGATACATCTCTAAAGGCTAGTGAAACAAATGCAAAAATGAACTTTTAGGACTTCATCAAGATAAAAAGCTTCTGCACAGCAAAGGAAACAGTGAACAAAACAAAGAGGCAACCCACGGAATGGGAGAAGATATTTCAAATGACACTACAGATAAAAGGTTGGTATCCAAGATCTATAAAGAGTTTCTCAAACTCAACACCCAAATAAACAAATAATCAAGTAAAAAAATGGGCAGAAGACATGAACAGACACTTCTCCAAAGAAGCCATACAAATAGCTAACAGACATGAAAAAATGTTCATCATCATTAGCCATCAGGGAAATCCAAATCAAAAGCACATTGAGATACCACCTTACACCAGTTAGAATGGCAAAAATTGACAAGCAAGAAACCACAAATTTTGGAGAGGTTGTGGAGAAAGGGGAACTCTGTTACACTGTTGGTGGGAATGCAAGTTGGTACAGCCACTTCTTGAAAACAGTGTGGAGGTGCCTCAAGAAATTAAAAATAGAGCTACCCTATGACCCAGCAATTGCACTACTGGGTATTTATCCCAAAGACACAGATGTAGTGAAAAGAAGGGCGATATGACCCCCAGTGTTCATAGCGGCAATGTCCGCAATAGCCAAACTGTGGAAAGAGCCAAGATGCCCTTCAACAGATGAATGGATAAAGATGTGGTCCATATATACAATGGAATATTACTCAGCCATCAGAAAGGATGAATACCCAACCTTTACATCAACATGGATGGGACTGGAGGAGATTATGCTAAGTGAAATAAGTCAAGCAGAGAAAGTCAATTATCATATGGTTTCACTTATTTGAGGAATATAAGGAATACCATGGAGGACATTAGGAGAAGGAAGGGAAAAATGAAGGGGGGGAAATCGGAGGGAGAGACAAACCATGAGGGACTATGCACTCTGAGAAACGAACTGAGGGGAGGAGGCTGGGAAGAGGGGTTAGCCCGATGATGGGAATTAAGGAGGGCATGTACTGCATGGAGCACTGTGTGTTATACAAAAACAATGAATCGTGGAACACTACATCAAAAACTAATGATGTATGGTGACTAACATAACATAATAAAATAAAATTAAATAAAATCAATAAAATCAAGAGCTGTTTCTTTGAAAAGATAAACAAAATTGATAACCCTAGCCTGAGTCATCAAGAACAAATGAGGACACAATCAGAAACAAGAGAACAATCAACACCACAGAAATAAAAAGGATTACAAATGTGTCATGAAAAATTAAATATCAGCAGGCTGAACAACCTAGAAGAAACAGATAAATTTCTAGAAACATACAATCTTCCAAAACTGAAACAGAAAAAATTGAAAATATGAACAAATTTCTAGTAATGAAATTGAATTGGTAACCAAAAAAAAAAAAAAAATCAAAACAAGACTCCAGGATCCAATGGAATCATAGATGAATTCTACCAAACATTTAAAGAATTAATATCTATTCTCCTCAAAGTATTCCAAAAAATTGTAGAGGAAGGAAGGTTTCCAAATACATTCTATGAGGCCAGCATTATCCTGATATCAAAACCAGAAAAAGACACTACAAAAAAAACAAAAAACAAAAAACAAAAACTACAGGTTAATATCCCTGATGAACACCAATGCAAAAATCCCCAACAAATTATTATTAGCAAATTGTACACAACACTTATCATATTCAAGTGGAACTTCTTTTGGAGATGAAAGGATGGCTCAATATTCATAAATCAGTCAATATAATGTACCACATCAACAAAATGAAGGATAAAACTCATAAGATTGTCTCAACAGATGCAAAAAAATGCTTGACAAAATTCAACATTGTTAATGATAAAAACTCACAACAAAGTGGGTGTAGAGAGAATATACCTCAACATACTAAAGGCCATTAAAAAACACATGTCACCATCATACTCAATGGTGAAAATCATAGTTTTTCCTCTAAGATCAAAAACAAGACAGGGAAGTCTACTCACCATTTTTATTCATGATTGTGCTGGAAGTGTTAGTCACAGCAATCAGACAAGAAATAAAAGACATCCAAATTGGTAAAGAAGAAATTAAATCGTCACTATTTACAGATGACATAATACTTTACATAGAGTAAAGTTGCTGGATATAAAATTAATACATAGAAATTGGTTGCATTTCCATACACTAATAAGAAAGTAGCAGAAAGAGAAATTATGAAATGCAAATCCCATTTGCAACTGCACGGAAAAGAAAAAAAAATACCTAGGAATAAACTCCACCATGGATATGAAAGACCTGTATTCTGAACCTATAAAACAGTGATGAAAAAAACTGAAGATGACACAAATAGAAAGATATTCCATGCTCGTGGATTAGAAGAACAAATATTGTTAAAATTTCCATACTACCCAAAGCAATCTACAGATTCAATGCAATCTCTACCAAAATATAAACAGCATTTTTAACAGAATGAGAACCAGCAATACTAAAATTTGTATGGAACCACAAATACCCTCAATAGCCAAAGCAATCTTGAGAAAGAACAAAATTGGAGGTATCATATTCCCAGATTTCAAATGTACTACAAAGCTGTAGTAATCAAAACAGTATGGTACTGGCACTAAAACAGACACATATGCTGTTCGATGACACAGAATAGATTAGAGCCTGGAAATAAAGGACACAAGAATATACAAAGGGGAAAAGATAGTCTCTTCAATAAGTGGTGCTGGGGAAACTGAACAGCTACATGCAAAAGAATGAAACTGGAGCACTGTCTTAAAACCTACACAAAAATAAACTTAAAATGGATTAAAAACCTAAATATAAGATCTGAAACCATAAAAATCCTAGAAGAAAACATAGGCAGTAATTTCTCTGACATTGGCTGTAACGATATTTTTCTAGATATGTCTCCTTAGGGAAGGGAAACAAAAGTATAAATAAACTATTGGGTCTACATCAAAATACAAAGCTTTTATACAGCAAAGGAAACCATAAACAAAACAGAAGGGCAACCTACTGAATGGGAGAAGATATTCACAAATGATATTTCTGGTAAGGGGTTAGTATCAAAATGTATAAAAAATCTTATACATCTGAACACTAAAACAACAAATGCTCTGATTAAAAATGGACAGGGAAATCATATATTTTTCCTGAGAAGACATACAGATGGCAAAGAGACACATGAAAAGGTGCTCAACATCACTAATGGTTGGGAAAATGCAAATCAAAACTACTATGAGATCATCTAACAAATAACAGAATGGCTAGAAACAAAAAGACAAGATAGCAGAAGGGGAAGAATGAAGGGGGGGAAATCGGAGGGGGAGATGAACCATGAGAGACTATGGACTCTGAAAAACAAACTGAGAGTTCTAGAGGGGAGGGGGGTAGGAGGATGGGTTAGCCTGGTGATGGGTATTAAAGAGGTAACATTCTGCATGGAGCACTGGGTGTTATATGCAAACAATGAATCATGGAACACTACATCAAAAACTAATGATGTAATGTATGGTGATTAACATAATAAAAAAATAGAAAAAAACTAATAAAAAAAAGACAAGAAATGAGTGTTGGTGAATATGTGGAGAAAACAGAACTCTCATGCGCTGTTGGTGGTAATGTGAATTGATGCAGCCATTGTGGAAAACAGTATAGATAGTTCTCAAAAAAAAAAATACCATATGATTCAATAATTTACCTAAAAGAAAACAAAATACTAATTCAAAAAGATATATCCACTCCTATGTTTATTGCAGCATTATTTACAATAGCCAAGATATGGAAACACACACACACATACACACACACACACACACACAGGAATATTACTCAGCTATAGTGAAGGATGAGATCTTACAATTTGCAGCAACATGGATGGACCTAGAAGGTATTATGCCAAGTGAAATAAGTCAGACAGACAAAGGCAAATTTCATAATCCCTTTGGATTCAGATGACTCTAGGCAGGCTTTTTGGACAATGCTCTAGGATAGCTTTTCAAAGACATACAATGATCCTTTGCCATATTTCTGAATTCAGCTAATTTTTATGAAAATTTGTATAAGGGAAGATAGGTAACAGGGAAATTTCCAAATATATAAAAACTAACTAACTTGTAAATAATCATGGTCCAAAAAGGAAATCAAGAGAAACAAAACAATGAACTGAATGAAAATATGTCAAAATTGGTATAAAATAGCTAAAGATGGAGAAGGAAATTTATAACATTTAAAGCATTAACTTCAATTATTGTTTCAGGGATCTAAGGCAATTTCAGTATTCAAAAATCACTCAGTGTTATCAACCATATTAACAGGTTAAAGAGGAAAAATCTTTAGAATAATGGTATGTTTCAAGTCAATAACCTAAACTCATACTTCAAGAACCTAAAAATAAACAACAACAAAAAAACAAGGATATTCCCCAGGAATAAAAAAGAGAAAAAAACAATGAAATTTTCATCATAAAAATAATGTAATAAAACCAGACTCTTTGAAGAGGAAAAAAAAAAAAAGCCTGACTCTTTGAAAAGATAAATAAAATTGGGAATCCACTTGCAAGACTAGCAAAGTAAAAAGAGAGAAGACATGAATTACTAACATCCTGGATGAAACAACGGCTATCACTACAGAGCTAGCAAAGATCAAAAAGATAGTCAAGGAATAATATGAACACTACTATAAACATAAATTTGACAACTGAGATAAAAATGAAATGGTTCCTCAAAAAGCACAAATATCCCAATTTACCCAATATGAAAGATTATGTAAATATCCTTATAACCATTAAAAGCACTAAATATGCATTTTTAAACTTCACAAAAGGAAACCTCCAGGCACAGCTAGTTTCAACAAAGAATGTGCCAAATATTAAAGTGGTATTAGCACTGATCCTATACAATATTTTCCAGAAAACAGAAGAGGATTGTACATTTCTCAATTTCTTTTGTGATGCTACTACTACTGTGATAGAAAAAACCTTACAGAATACAACAAAACTACAGATCAGTATCTAGTATAAATTTAGATTAAAAAATTCTCAACAAAATATTAGAAAATAGAATTTAGCAATAATTAAAAATAATTATCCCCCCAAATGAATTGAGATTTATCCCAAGGTTGCAAGGGAATTTTGATATTCAAAAGTCAGTGTAATCCATCATAATAAGGCAGTTCTATTTACCATAATAAGGCAAGAAAATACAAATAAAATACAGATTGGAAAGGAAGAAATGAAGCCATCCATTGATAGATGAATGGATAAAGAGCATGTGGTTTGTGTACACACACACACACACACACACACACACAAATATTAACCATAAAAAAGAATGAGATCTTACCATTTGTGACAACATTGATTGAAGTAGAGTGTATTATGCTAAGTGGAATAAGCCAAAGGCAAATACCATGTGATTTTATATACATGTGGAATCTAAAAAACAAACTCTTAAATACAAAGTGTGGTTGCCAGAGTAGAGTTGGGGGTGGCCAAAATAAATAAAGGAGATTAGGAGGTATGAACTTCCAGTTATTATAAGTAACAGGTGAAAAGCACACTATATGGAACATAGCCAATATTAATGTAATAATGTGTGGTCACAGATGGTCACTACACTTATCATACTGAGCATATAATAATGTATACAACTGGCAAATCAGTATGTTGTATACCTGAAATTAATACAAAATTGTATATTATACTTCAATAATACAAAAGTGGGTCACTAACATTTTGAAGATAAAGATATAATATTAATTTTTAAAATAAAATGTTAGTTTTTTGTATCCTAAAAATAATGAAAATATAAAATTAAAAAAATAGAATCATTCAATAAGGGAAATACTTTGGGACAAATCTAACAGAACATATTCAGATCTTATATGGTAAAAATTAGAAAATGATGATGAAAGAAATCAAAGAAGATCTATGTAAAAGGAGAGACATACTATAATTCATATTCTAGAAAAACTGAACATAGAAATAATGTAAATTCTCCATAAAACAAATTTTTAAAGATTTTATTTATTTATTTGGCAGAGAGATAGAGAACAAGAAGGCAGAGAGGCAGGCAGAGGGAGAGGGAGAAGCAGGCTCCCCGCCGAGCAGGGAGCCCTATGAGGGGTTCGATCCCAGGACCCTGGGATTATGACCTGAGCTGAAGGCAGCCACTTAACCGACTGAGCCACCCAGGTGTCCCTCTCCATAAAGTTTTTTATGTGGGCTTAACACGATCCCTAAAAATAATCCTAGCAAGACTTTTTTGTATACAAAAATATAAATTTTTTTGTATACAAAATAATATTATTCTAAAACTTATATAGAATGGAAAATGAATTAGAATAGTTGACATGGGAGAAATTAATCCATGAGATTTGAAGATTATATAGCTAGTTTGTGTGGTATTGGCAAAGGGCTATATACATATGTCAATTGATAAAAATAGAGCATCTAGAAATAGAACCACACAAATATGCCCAAGTAATTTTTTTTTATAATGGTGCAAAAGCAATTCATCATGGAAGAATAGCCTACCACACATGGTGAAGAACAACTGGCTATCCAAAGAGGAAAAAAAAAAAAAAATGAACCAGACGTAAAGCTCACACTGTATATGGAGCACACTTAATATGGGTCACTAACTTAAATTTAAATAGTAAAGTGTAAAACTTTTAGAAAAAAATAATTTGAGATGTAGTTAGGTAGAGAGTTCTTGAATGCCAAATAACGATTAAATTCATCAAATTAATTTTTCTCCACAAAAGGTCCTGTTAAGAGGATGAAAAGACAAACTATAAATTAAGATCTGGGAGAAAATATTTGCAAACCACATATCCAAAAGATTGATATCTAAAATATATAAAGAACTCACCAACCTCAAAAATGAAAAAAAAATCCTATTTGAAAATGGGCAAAAGATACAGACATTTCATTAAAGAGATACAGAGAGCAAGTAAGCACTTGAAAAGATGTTCAACATTAGCCATTTGGGAAATGCAAATTAAGGTCACAATGAAATACATGTCTATCAGAATTGCTAAAATAATAGTGACAACATTAAATGCTAGTGAGAAGCAAAGAAGCTGGATCACTCATACATTTCTGATGGGTAGGTAAAATGGGACAATCACAATGGAAAACAGTCTGGCAATTTCTTTTACAAAAAGCAACTGTGATAAAATAAACCAAGAGTTGCTCTTCTGGGCATCTGTCCTAGAGAAATAGACTACAGTCACATAAAACCTTGTCCCTGGATAACTAGACATTAATAATAGCCAAGAACAAGAAAAAAATTAGATGTTCTTCAACAAGTGAATATTTAAGCAAACTTTGGAACACCCATACCATGTAATACTACTCAAGAACATGAAGAAATTATATATACAACTTGGGTGGATATCTCCAGAGAGTTATGCTGCATGGAAAAAGCCAATCCTATGTATGCTTCCACTTATACAACATTTTTGAAAGAGAAGAATTATAGAAATAGAGGACGGATTAGTGATTGCCAGGGGTTAAGGATAGGAGCTAGCAGCAGGGAATTGGGTTTTGTTATTAAAAAGCAACATGAAGAATCCTCGCAGTGACAGAAATGTTCCATGGTTTTGTGAAATGTCTAAAGCTATCAGTCACTAGCTCTGTGATCTTAAAAAAAAAAAAAAAAAAAAAAATCAGTTAACCAATCTGTACCACAATCTTAGCAAATAAGAGTAATAATTTGACTTATTTCAAAATATTATGAAAAGTGTCAAATTAGGTAATATGGTTCCAGAGTTTGATATCTATGTAATTTGGTGTTCATATTTTTGTTATCAGAAAGGTAATTAAATGTAGTGAATGCTTAATAAACAAATGTCAAGGAGCACCTGGGTGGCTCAGTCAGTTAAGCATCTGCTTTAGGCTCGGGTTGTGATCCCAGAGTGCTGGGATACAGCCCCCCCATCAGGTTCCCTGCTCAGCAGGGAGCCTGCTTCTCCCTCTCTCTCTGCTACTCCCTCTGCTTGTGCTCTGTCTCTCTCTGTCAAATAAATAAATAAAATCTTAAAAAAAATGTCAAGTGAATAATAGTTAAGCCAGCTTAACATATATACTTTAAGGATATAAGAATAACTTTAATTTTTATTCACAAATTGTGTGCTCATAATGGATATTCAGTAAGGAAGAATTTGTTGAACAACAGGTCATTGTGGCAACATTTTTAATGAGTCATTTTAATAACATATTTCCTTGGTTTATTTTGTTTTTTCTCTAATCAAGTGGTCATTCAATTAAGAACTATAGAGTTACTTTCAACTAAATATTATTTTCTAGGAATAAATCACTTTGAAACATTTTTATTAATAGTTTCTGACATACAGCCTTTGTTCATAAGGTGCTTGGAAGAATAAAAGAAACGATATTAATGAGCTCAGTGTGGTTTATTCTCAGACACTCAACCACTGCTTGAATGGTGCTTGTCAGAATTCAGGAGATATTTGACAAGTGAGCCCTCAATGACTTTAGACTCTGAGGACATCTTATTTTCTGACGTATACTCCACAATATTTAGCATAGCATGGGTAAATTAATACTATATAATTGATTAAATTCATAAATTCCACATTGCAAAGTTTGTCTCTATCTTCTGTCAGTTATCCTAAATCTTGAAAAAGAATATGTGTAAAATTTATGTTGTTTAAATGTTATGAATGACTTATTCTGAGGTGAGCATTAAATCAGCCCCACTGCTTTAATATTTGCTAGTGTTTCTAATGTATTGTTTTATGGTAGTTAAATATCTAAAACTTCATGATTGAATTTCATCTTGTATTGGCTTTCTTACATAAATTTAAACTTTATCTCTGAGATTTCTCATTTGTTAAATAAATACAGCTATACTCAATACCAAGAAATGTTTAAAAATCTCTTTATGATTTTAAAATATTGATTTATGATAAAAATAAAAATGATCAAAAATACCATAAAAAGTCCTAAGGTATCTAAATACAGAATAATGAAACACGATGAGAACCCTATCATTCCTTGTTGGGGAAAAAAATCTATTTACTGTTACTTAGCAATCCAGAATAATTGAATCTTTATTTACCTAACTTTATTTACTTAATTTATTTCTTGAAATTCCTAGGAAAAAGTTTACAATGATCAACCAAGGAAAGGCTATTATTTTCCATTATACCTCCATGACTATGTGTACCAATGTTGGTAGTATCTTTGACCTTAATATGGATATCTGAAAAGTAATTGCTTAAATGTTGATAAGAATACTTTACATTGAGGGACACTTGGATGGCTCAGTCGGTTAAGAATCTGACTCTTGGTTTTGGCTCAGATCATGCTCTTAGGGTTGTGAGACTGAGACCCATATCAGGCTCTGCACTTGTAGCAGAGTCTGCTTGGGATTCTCTCTCCTTTCCCTCTACCCCTCCCCCAACTTTTTCTCTCACTGTCTCGTAAGAAAGAAAGAAAGAAAGAAAGAAAGAAAGAAAGAAAGAAAGAAAGAGAAAAAAAGAGAGAAAGAAAAGAATATTTTACATTGAAAATTGAAAACTAGTATTTTTTAACTTTTTAATTAATGGGAATATTTCTTGGTTTGCTCAGAGAATCAAAAACAATATTTATTCAAGTGAATCCTACAAGACATTTAAAGAAGAGTTAGTACCTAGTCTCCTCAAACTATTCCAAAAAATGGAACAGGAGGAAAAGTTTCCAGATACATTCTATAAGGCCAGGATTACCCTGATACCAAACACACCATCGCAAAAAAGTAAACTACAGTCTAATATCCTTGATGAACATGGATGCAAAACTTCTGAACCATATATTAGTAAACCACATACAACAGTACATTAAAAAGATCATTTACTGTGATCAGGTGGAATTTATTCCCAGGATGCAAGGATGGTTCAGTATTCACAAATCAACCAATGCCATACACCACATCAACAAAATGAAGGATAAAAATCATATGATCATCTTAATAGATGCAGAAAAAGTATTTGGCAATATTCAACATCCATTCATGTAAAAACTCTCAACAAAATGTGGTTAGAGGCAACATACCTCAACATAATAAAAGCCTTATATAAAAACCCACAGCTAACATCATCCTCAGTGGGGGGAAAACTGAGAGATTTTCCCTTAAGGTCAGGAACAAGACAAGGATGTCCACTCTCACTACTTAAATTCAACATAGTACTAGACATCCTAGCACCTTCATGCACTATTGATGGGGATGTAAATTGTTGCAACCACTGTGGAAAACAGTATGGAGATTCCTCAAAAAGTTAAAAATAGAAATACAATATGACCCAATAATTCTACTATTGGGTATTTACTTAGGAAAAATGAAAACACTAACTGAAAAAGATATATGTACTCTAATGTTTACTGCTGCATTATTTAAAATAACCAAGACATGGAAGCAAACTAAGTGTCTATCAACAGATGAATGGATAATGTGTACACACACACACACACACACACACACACACACACACACAAACACAGGGGAATATTACACAGTCACAAAAAAGGATGAGGTCATGCCATTTGAGAAAACATGGATGGACCCAGAGGGGATTATGCTAAGTGATATAAGTCAGACTGACAAAGACAAATGCCATATGATTCCACTCATAAATAGAATCTTTTAAAAACGAATAAGCACTGGGTGTTATATGCAAATAATGAATCATGGAACACTACATCAAAAACTAATGATGGATGGTGATTAACATAATAAAATTAAATTAAAAAAATAAGCAAACAAAAAGCAGATTCAAAACTATAAATAGAGAGAACAAACTGATGATCCAGGAGGCAAAATCAGTGAAGGGCAAAACCAGTGAAGAGGAGAGGGAGATATAGGACTCCAGTTATGGAATGAGTAGGTCATGGGAATAACAAGTGGAGAATAAAGAATAAAGTCAATGATACTTCAATAGGGACATAATGGGACAGACAGTAGCTATCCTTGTGGTGAACACAGCATAATGTATAAACTTATCAAATCACTAGTTTGTACACCTGAAACTACTGTAACATTTTATATCAAGTATGCTCAAATTTAAATAAATAAATACAAACAAATAAAAAAGTGCTCAGTAGACATATGTGGCTAGTGGATTGCACAATTTTAGCATGAAGATATAGGACATTTTCATCACTTCAAAAAACTCTATTAGTCCAGATCTAGAACTTTTCCAGTATGACTCATATTTCATAAAGCTATAAACGTACAACTTCATCTATAAAGTCAATGCAATTCCAATCAAAGTCTAGCAAGTTATTTTTTGGATATCAATAAACTGATTGTAACATTTATATGGAAAAGCAAAAGACCAAGAATAGCCAACACAATACTGAATGAAAATAGCCAACACAATAATCACACTACCCTACTTCAAGACTTACTCTAAAATTATATTTTTCAAGACAGCATGGTATCAGCAAATGAACAGACAAAGATATAAATGGAAGAGAATAGAGAGCCCAGCAATAGATCTTATAGTCAACTGATTTCTGATGAAAGAGCGAAGACAATAAAGTGGAAAAAATATAGTCGCTTCAATCAATGGTTCTGAAACAATTAGCCATCCACATCCAAGAAAGAAAAAGAGAGAGAGAGAG
>NW_027397066.1:52790842-52996061 GCF_003265705.2 Callorhinus ursinus | reverse complement strand
AAAGAAAGAAAGAAAGAAAGAAAGAAAGAAAGAGAAAGAAAGGAAAAGAAAAGAAAGAGAGAGAGAGAGAGAAAGAGAGGAAAGAAAGGAAAGAAGGAAAATAATCTAGACACACACCTTACACCCTTCACAAATTTAATTCAAAACAGATTATTGAGCTAAATATAAAATGCAAAACTATAAAACTTTTACAAAGTAACATAGGAGAAAATCTAGATGACCTTGGATATTACAATGACTTTTTAAACACTTCACCAAAAACACAATCTATGAAAGAAATAATTGATAAGCTGGACTTCATTAAAACTTGAGCTTTGTAAAAGACAATGTCAAGAGAATGAGAAGACAAACTACAGACTGGGAGAAAATATTTGCAAAAGACACATCTAATAAAGGACACTTATCCAAAATATACAAAGAACTCGAACTTCAGCAACAAAAAACAAACAATCTGATTACAAATAGGCTGGTGGGAACGCAAAATGGCACAGCCTCTTTGGAAGACAGTTTGGCAGTTTCTTACAAATTAAACCCATTATGACTATATGATCCAGGAATCATGCCTCTTGGAATTTACCCAAACTTTTTATCTACATAAAAACCTACACACAGATGTTTATAGCATCTATATTCCTAATTGTCAAAACTTAGAAGCAGTCAAGATATCTTGAATGAATAAACTGTGGTATATCCCAAAAAGAAATGAGCTATCAAGCCATGAAATGACATAGAGAAACCTTAAATGCATATCACTAAGTGAAAGAAACCAGTGTCAAAAGGCTATGAATTGTATAATTCTAACTATATGATACTTTGGAAAAGGCAAAATTATGGAAACAATAAAATGATTTTTGGTTGCCAGAGGTTGAAGGGAGGAATAGTTGGAGCATTGATGATTTTCAGGGCACTGAAACTACTTCATATGATACCATAATTATGGTTACATGGCATATACATTTGTCTAAACCCATAGAATGTATAACACCAAGAGTTAACTGCAATGCAAAACTGTGGACTTTGGTTTATTATGATGTGTCAATGTAGGTTCATCAAATTGTAGCAAATGTAGCCGTCTGGTCGGGAATGTTGATCATGGGAGAGGCTATGCATGTGTTAGGACAGGGGTATATGGGAAATCTCTGTATATTCTCAATTTTACTGTGAACCTGAAACTTCTCTGAAAAAGTCTTTAAAAAATCTATTGTATGAAGTAATCTGTTGAAAAGGAGGTATTTAAGTCATATGCATTAACTAATCTTTATTTGGTCATTGTATCTGCCTAAAGATATAATTTGTATATACTTCTTGGATTATCAATAAAATGCCTTCTTTTTTATTATCTGGTTTTCTTTAGCTTTTCAACTTTATTCAATAGGCACACTAGGACTTATATAAGAAAGAGACATTTTTCTATTTAAAAACATTTTTCATTACTGTTGGTTTCTTATACCATATAAACTCACTATTTGGTTAATACTCCCAGTCAGAAGCATAATCTTGAACAGGAATATATGGATCAGCTTTAAAAATCTTGACACTCATAGAGGAAATTAGGTGTGGGAAGAAATAAGAATCACCTTGACACTTATGGGTAGGTGTAACCAGAGAAACAAAAGCAGTAACCAGAGAAGCAATGGGAGATTTTATATATTTCCCTGTATGTAAAACATATTTTATATGTATATATATAAAACATACATGTATATACACACACAACATAGCATATGAGCATGAGCAATAATTATATATGTAATAGCGATAGATTGATAAACATCTATATATATCAGGGGATTTATTAAAAGGAATTTGCTTACATGTCTGTGGGAACTGGCCGAGCAAGTCTGGAATTCAGAGGGTGGGACAGTAGGAGAGCAGACTGGAACTTCTGGGCACACACCGAAGCTGGGATTCACAGGCATAATTTCCTCTTACTCAGGAAAGCCCTACTTCTGTTCTTAAGGCCTCTCAAATGATGGATCAAGGCCACACAGATTATCAAGGATAATATTTGTTACTGAAAGCCAATTGATTATGGACTTCCATCACATCCAATTAATAACTTCATGGCAACACCTATATTACTGTTTGTTAAATAACTGGAATTATAAGTCTTGTCAAGTGGACACATAAAACTGACCATCACAATAGGAATTATAACTACTGCAGGAATTTTTTTAGAGAGAGAATTCGAGAGAGAGACAAAGAGAAGGAGAGAGAGAGAGAATGTGAGAGAGCATGTGAGAGAGAATGTGAAAGAGAGTGCAAGAGTGCGAGAGAGAGAGAGACTACGAGAGAGAGAATGCGAGAGTGCGAGAGAATGTGAGAGTGTGAGAGAGAGTGTGAGAGAGCGCGAAAGAGAGAGAGAATGCGAGAGAGAGTGCAAGAGCGCGCGAGAGACAGTGCAAGAGAGAGTGTGAGAAAGAGAGAGAGAATGCGAGGGGGAGGGGGAGGATATGAGGGGGAGGGGGAGGGTGCGAGGGGGAGGGGGAGGATGTGAGGGGGAGGATGTGAGGGGGAGAATGCGGAATGCAGAGGAATGAGAGAGAGGGAATAAGGGAGAGAATGAGAGGGGGGAGGGAGGGAAAGAGAGAGTGCAAGGGGGGGATGGTCAGAGTGAGAGGCAGAAAAAGAATCTGAAGCTGACTCCCCACTGAGTGTGGAGCTCTATGTGGGGCTCAGTCTTATGACCCTGACATCATGACCTGAGCCAAAATCAAGAAGCTTAACTGACTGAGCTACTCACTCAACTACTGCAGGATTTTTAATGATGACTCAGAAAAAAAAAAAAAGTTGAATACTCCTGTCTCATCATAACATTTAACCCATGGTTTAACACAATAAAATACATTTATTATTTTCCTAAAATGGCTTCAAATGGAATACTACATAATTCTTTTTATTTTTCAGCAAACTATCTTTTTAGCAAAAAAAAATTTACAATGTACAATAGTTCTACTTTTTATACTTCTGAATTTGTAATAAATACAAAAAAAGACAACCTAATGTTTGCACAGGTAGTGCTCTTCTGTTTTATATAACATTTCAAAATTCCCTTAAGGTTAAGTAGAAAGAAGATAATATATATTTCAAAATATTTTGGCAGAATTTGAAAAACAATTTAGAGTGTTTCTCATTTATCCTCAGAATTGTTTTAATCTATTTTTTCATATAGTTTGACTTAAGCAAAGAAACAATTTGAACAAATAAAAATTTGAACATCAAGACCTGAGAAAACTGGGAACACAATCCAGAACTATTATTTCACCAAACTGTTTAGTTTTTACCACAAAATGAAATTATGCATTTTAGAGATGGATGTTCTGATTATTCTTATTTTCACTTAACTCTCATTTTTAACCAATGTTGTCATTTCCTTGAAATCTCAATTATGATTCTTTTTTCCTTTAAAAGAAGCTTAAAGAGAATTTTAAAGACAAATTCAACATCTGTTATCTTAAAGTGTTACCATTTTTAATCAAAAAGTACATTTGCCCTAAGGTGCTTAATGTTCTTTATAAAGTTTATCAAAGATATAGTTGCTGATCTTCAATCAACTTTCGGAGTACATGAAAAAACAGGCTTTTGTGAAAAAAGGAACAAATAGAGGAATAGATACAAGAAGCAAATTAATGATTTTGAAGGGATAAAAGAAAGCCAAGGTCATTAGATTTAGTCCAGGGATTTGAGTCTTTAATTAGTCATTCCCTGATGCAAACAATCAAAATAAAAAAAAGGAAAGAAAAACTAGCTACCACTGTTTTGTAACTTTCATTTACAAGATAAGAGCCTTTACTTTAAAGAGAAAAGTGGTTTTTATTTAGACAAAAATACTGGAGATCTCACCACTGTGTCCAAGACTATTTAAAAAGTTTTCCATAAATTCATTCGTTCAGAATCATAGTGTTTGAGCAACCAACTTGTTCAATTAGCTTAACTTCACTGGTAAGTGGGATATATCAGGCAGAAATACACATTTCCTAACATCAAAAAGGTCTCAGGTTAGCAAGGCAGGAAGAAACACTGTATTTCAACTGAGGAAAAGTGTGTTGGAGCAGAGTGAGTCTGGGGAGGAGAGAGTTTCTGGTATAGGAAAAAGGAAAAAGCATGTACAAAGACCTAGGTTCAAGGAAGAACATAGTGTATTTCGGGGGAAAAAAGGATATTTCTGTGATTAGAATGCGGAAACTGAGGAGTAGATTGATTGGTCTTAGTAGGAAATGAGACTATAGTAGTTGTAAGTTATCTTGTATGTTTTGTCAGGTAATGTATACTTTTATGTAAAATATGGTTTGTTAAATTTGCAATGCCTAGGAGATATTCATCTACATCCTGGCCTCTCAGATCTTGTACCTCCTCACTTTTAATAATCTTTTCATCCACCCAACTTTGACACATCCCCAGAGTAATAACCAAGTCCATGTCATACCCAACTGAATTATCTCTGAAATTCAATTTCAAGCTTTGTGCTCTATAACAATCACCCACTTTTTAGGTCATTTACTCTATTTCCACCAGTTAAAGAAATACATTTCAACTTCATTCAGACATCCAATCCATTGAGCCTGCTATTTTTTTCTCTATTAACTTACCTTTCTTTTTATGCATCTTACATCATTTGTGCAGTATGATAGGCCCTAACAAAGAGCCCTAGTTTCTTTGATTTCTTCTCTTTTCTTTGTATTCGCTTACTGTATTAGGATCCTTTCAGTAACACTACAGAAACAACAACACTCAATAATAAATACATCAAATAAGGATTTATTCCTTACAATTACAGAATTCTGATCCATATCGCTTCACTTCAGAAATGGCAAAAGTATCTATAGAGCAGGAGGATGTGAAAAATTTATGCTATGGCATTAGAGATTAATTCAGAAGTAATATGTATATATCAAATTAGCTTACATATATGGAAAAAACCCAAGTCACATAATTACACTTATTCTCAAGGGATAAGGCAGTACAATCATATTAGGTACCTGGGAGGGGAGAAAATTGGAGTATTTACTAATAGCTCTAATGACTATCATGCCTGACCAAATCTAGTCCTGCTTAAACCCAGCTAGCTGCTTATTCTTTATCTTCACCAAAACAGCTCAAAATTTCCAGAAAGAAAAGGAAAAATAAGAAACCCCAGAAGACTCACTTTTCTCACTTAACATTATGCCAACAAATAACAAATGGGCACTTAACATTGTCTTGCTACACTTTCCTAAAATATATAATTTCCCATTTTACAAAGCAAATATTTCATACTCTGCCCACTCTTCAAAACCCAACTTCCCATCCCTAACTCTTATGATATTTTCTACTGAGAAATTATGAACACTCATTCAGGAACTATTTCATATTCCCACGTTCATAACTACTAAACTACCATTTATATCTTTCCCTTTCAGTACAATAAATTACTCATTTTTGTATACATCAAAGCCTAAACCCTCCATCTGTGTCATGGATCTTGCCCTATAAGCTATATGAAGAGATTTTTTTTTTTCAATTTCTTCATTATATTCTTAGCAGTTTCCTTTACTCTCTTGGATCATCTTCAAAGGTATATAAATATCTCAGTAGGTTTAAAACAATTAAAATATTTAATATTTAAATATTTAAAATGATTAAAAGAAACAAAACCAAAAACATCAACCACAAAAATTTCTCTATCTTAAGTCTATATCCAACATAAACAGAATGTCCAGCTTCCTTTCACAACAAAACTCTTAAAAAATTTTTAGTGGCCTTCTGCTCTTGCTTGCCTCCCATTCCATCCACAATCCACTACAGTTGGCTTTCTTTCCCCTCTACTGCAGGACATTTCTCTCATCAAATGTCCCATTAGCTTCCTTGCTGTCAAGTCCCATCTTATTTGACTTTTCCAGACACATCAGAGACTGTTACCATAACCACTTCTTTGAAACACATTTTTATTTTGCTTTCCAGATTTCCATCTATCTCAGTAACTTAGTCTTTTTGCTAGCTCCCATCTGTGGCTTATCCACTAAACACTGAAGTGCAACAGGAGTTACTTCTGAGTTCCCTTTTATTACTCCATTGAAGGCTTATATCACATAGTTGCATGCCTTTAAACACACTCATTAGGCAGATTTTAGAAACTATCTCCAATTTTGAACTTCACACTTGTTTATCCAGCTTAAGACATTCATTTGATGGTCTCTAGGTAAAATGTCTCATTGAATATACCTTGTACATGAGATCTCCTAGAGTAGTCTAAGGTAGAAGATAGAATGTCTGCTATGTATCTAAGCTAAGCAACTCCATCAAAGACCTCCTGATACCTGGTATTCTGCAATCTACATTCTTGCCAGTTTTTGTGTCTCAGTAAATAGCAACACCATTTACATCACCACTGAAATCTAACACTAATATTCTTTTTTTTTCCTTTTACCACAGTCCCAAATCACTGTATTGGGAAGTCTTGATTACTGTATCCCAAACTATTTCTGAATCTGGCCACCTTCGAGGGCTCCATTGTGGTACTCTCCATTCTTGTCTAAGCCACCGCCATCATTTAACTATTACTGAGATAATCACTTCATTTACTCTCTTGCCTCCACTATTGTTCCCTGTGACAGAGCCAGAGGGAATATTTAAAACACCACACACACACACACACACACACACACACACAGTAGGTCATTCCTCTGTTAATATTCTGCAGTATTTTTCCTTTCTATTTTCTTTTTTTTTCAATAATATTCTGACAGTTGTCTACTTTTCTGACCAAATTCTTCTTTTTGATCAGCAGAATCCAGACCTAGCTACACCTGATGTAGTTCTAACACTTAGGAGAATAATCTAATCTGGCAATAAAATCCCTGAAACATATTTAAAAATAGATAAATCTCCTAGTTTTTAGGCATGCATTTTTCAGTTTTAAAATTCATAAAAATTGATTGCACTTTTAATTCCTTCATTTGCTTTTTACTAGTCCTACTTCTGGCTCAGAAAAAAAATACCTAGGTAAATTTTTTAGAAAAATACCAACATACCTCTTTCTTAATATGGGAATATGATGGATAGATGATGGATAGGCAGACAGATAATAGACTAGTACAGCTGAATGCATTACTACAATAAGAATGTTTTTAAATTTGTATTTTGTTAATAAAGTGACAAATGGAGTGACAAATTCCCACATTAACAGGATGGAGGAAGAAAGTGAGAGAGGGACAGAGAGACTAAGAGTGATATTTAGGGAGAGAAAGAGAAATTGAGATTGGGAGAAAGAAAGAAAGAAGAGAAAGAAAAGAAAGAAAGAGACAGAGGTTGGGAGAAAGAGACAGAAGGGATGAGAGGAAAGGACAATAGCACTGACAGTAACGATGTGTGTATTGAAATGTAGCTCTGGAGCACCTGGGTGGCTCCATCAGATTTTTGATTTCAGCTCAGGCCATGATCTAAGGGTTGTGAGATCAAGCCCCACATCTGGCTCCCTGCTCAGCCAGGAGTCTGCTTGAGATTCTTTTCCTCTCCTGCTCCCTCTGCCTCTCCCTCTGCTCCGATGCACGCTCGCATGTGCACTCTCAAATAAATCAATCTTAAAATAAAAAAAAAAGAAAGAAAAAGAAAAATGTAGCCCTGATGAGTGTGGAATGAAGAATGAAAATCCATTCTGTTCTTTCCATCTTCTTATATCCCATACTCTCTGGGTAGCCTAAATAAACTGAATTTCTTAGAGTGATTTAGTATATAGTCAGATATGTCTTATCTTCATCTTTCTCCCCTTTGTACCTTAGAGAGAAAAAAATTAGCAAGAAATCCAAGTATCCTCTTAATAGGGTAGATCTTACTCGCCTGGAAGTAGTAATGCCAGAACGTATAGTAGTTGAGTGGCTCCTTCTTCGTAATAAAGCTGTCAGGGTTGACATCCCCAGGATTCATGGTCTCCTCCTTCCTCCTCCTTGAGCATGGTGAGGGGATTATGCAGATGAGTCTCAACACTGTCTGCCTAGGAAACCTTGTCTTGTGTTCTTGGCATACTCTGAATTTGTTTCTATACCACTGAATACCCACAGCTCAGAACTATGTCTAGGGGATAAACACCTTAACAAAGCTGTTTAGCAGTTCCACTAAACGGTTTTGGCAGGCACACACTTGAGAGTGGATAGGAGAAAAATTTCTCGCCCACTCCATTCTTCTATATACCCTTATTCAAAACTCTCTTTTCTCTTTCTGTCTATCTCTTTTCTCTCTACTTCTTTAAGTCTGTCTCTCACTCCATCACTCTCCTCTGAACACTTGAAGTTTTACAAAAACTAAAATAACTTCTTAGAGTTCCTTTCATTAAAGCGAGGGATTATCTTTTATATTACTAGCTCAGAGAGAACAGAGAGGATATTGGGAATGGAGAGAGTGTTAGTCATCCAATAATCCTCAGTTTCAGATCACAAAAGGCCTTTGACACTGTGGGGCACAGTTAAAATTTTATCCCCAGTATGATCGAATCTTTATAGAATTTTGAACAGAGAAGATTCATGATTTTTTTTAAAATACCAAGCTTTGGATTAAAGTACGTGAAGAATAGTCCCTAGTGGGTAGGCAGTAAGATTGGAAGCAGAGAGATAAGCCAGAATGCTAACGCAGAAGTCCGACAGGTGCGGGACTGTAGCTGGAACTAGAGACGGTGTGCTCTTCTTTTTGCCAGTCTGTCTTTCCTTAGTTTCAAATAGTTTAATGCCTTACAAATAAGTCTTTTTCTCCATTTTTGAGAAAAGCCTCCACAAGTAGATGTTAAACTCATCTATCTCTATTTTCCCATTGTTTATAAATACTATAGTTTCAGGGTTCCCCCCCCCAAGTTTATCTAGGTTAGATCTCAATGGAGTAGTTATATTTGCAACAATTTCCTTAGCATCTCTTAAAGACTGAAAAGAGTTATGCAAACTAAATCTTTCTCTAAAGAACTTCAGTTTAAAGGAGATTCTCAAGTTTTTTCCAAAGGAAAATCAGATTTAGGAGTCACACTACTCAACTTAAATTTGTATCTAATCCTTATTTTACATTAGAGTTAACTACTCTAAATCCTTGATAGGAGCAGCCATAGAAAACGAGTGAGATCTTAGGGGTTTATCTGCAGTAGTTTTGCCCAGATGAGTCACTCAGTGGCATTCTATTTCTCTTTTTTTTTTCCTCTGAGAAATAAAGGTTTATGAATGCATTAATCTATTTACGTTCTCCAGCATATTGTTTTTAACGCTTCTGGAAAAATGCCTTATCAATCCACATAAATATAGATTTTATTTAATCTATACATCCATATAAAATCAGTTCTGTTGTAAGCCTATTTGTACAAAAGAGCTAAATTTACTATATGGAGAATTTGGGAACTAATAAAATGTTTGACTAGTCCATAACTAATATTTGAATGATCTGTTGTTTCAAATATAAGAATTACAGAATTTAAGAATTTTTTTAAAGATCTTTTAGATTTTAAGCCATGCACCAAAATTGACCTAATCATGTGTAATCCCCATCTAAGGCCAACAAATTAGAGTCTTATATTTTAAGGTTATTAAATGTTTAAATTACCATTTTTCTAGATCAAAAATAGGTATTTTGATATTGTCAATTTAGATTCAAACTATATAGAGACTATGAAGTGATTCAAATACACACATGGGGAATGCTTCTAATAGACACAATTTAAGATTTTATGCTAGCTAATTAAAAACATGCAGTAAAAGCTACTTCAGGGTAGATATGGAATTCAATGAATTTACATAATATCCCTCACTGTAACTGATGGAGATTTCCTTATGTCTAAGAATAATATTTCATCCTCCAAATAGCTCTTAAATCCTAAAACCTGCAGGGTTAAATTTTTGTTTTCCTTCTTTTCTCGTTGTCTCTCACATAAATTCAACTACTGCTGTACACTATCACTAGTCCCATATATCTTCCCAAATCAAACCATGTATTTAATTCTGCATACATCATTTATACTTTCTTCAGGTATTTGAAATGTATATATGCAGAATAACCTTTCTTCCCTCCCACCATATTTTGTCATTTTTCATTTAAGCCTTGGGTGGTGACATCACCAAGCACCCACTCTGAAAATAAGACATCTTGGTGTCAACCTTAGATTCTCGTTTCTTGACTTCTACTTTCAATAAATCAACAAAACAGGCTGATTCTATCTCAGAAATGTAACTCAGTTACTGCTTCTTTCCTCTACCACTCCAGTTCTACTACCTCAATTCAGGTCTTCGTCGTGTCTCTCTGGATTGTTACAAAGGATTCCTAATGGTTTCCCCTAGGATTTTCCTCTCCTAGCCAATTGGTTAAGCGAGTCTGTTCTTAGATGACAAAGAGAAAGTTGATGTTATCAACTCTGATTAAAACTTTATGCTTTCTTTTTTAAAAATTAAGGCGTCCTCTAATCTTATCTGAAGCTGTATGGACATCCCCATTTCCTGCCAATGCACTATACTTTGTTTTGCTGATATGCTGAAATTCTCACTACCATCATGTGTTGAGATTGTTATTGCGATTGCTATTAATATTACCTTTTACATTCTTGTAACTTATCCCTTTGTATTTTTTGTTTTGTTTCTTGCCTAATAACTTTGCTTTTATTCCTTCCAAGTCATTGGTCACCTCCTACTCTTCCCTCAGAACCAAGTTTACTTCATGTAATCTTTTTTACCTTCAGGAGTTGTTTTGTTTTTTATGTTACCAAAGCAAACTATGACATATTATAACCTACTTTATTAATCTTGTGTCTCCAAATTTGGCAAAATTTTATTTCAAGGAATATTTTATCTCCTCAAAAATATGTTTGGCAAATATAAATGTCCCAAATATCAGTATTTTAGAAGTCCTGCTTAAGACAGGCTAATTCCTCTATGAATCAAAATTTACTACCAGTTTAAGAGAAAACCATATAATTGAGGAGCAATATTAGGTAAGGTGAGGCCTACTAAAAACTAATCTGTTTTGTAGATAATAATCCCTTAAATATATATTTAATCAAATGATTGTATTTGTGTATTTATCAATAGGATCACAGAACATTTTTAATGTAAACCATTAAAAAGATGATTTCAATAATTTTTTCAGAGAGTAAGATTTGATCAGGAGGAAAGTTACTTTTTTTTTTTTACACTGGACCATAATAAGCACACCTAAAGATGTTATTTTACTAAAATGAGTTTCTCTTTCATCTATATCATTCTGCTGAAAAGAGAAACATTAAGTGAATTGGAGAGTCTAACTTTGTAGGAAGAAAAAAGCCTAATGTTCCAAAAAGAGAATAACACTGCGTGTTTTCTTTGAATTCATTTTACTTGATTTTTGTTCAGTATACGGATGACTAACATTGATGACAATGAACCTGTTCTATACAGGCCATGCAAAGATAACCATGGATTTGATTGTGGGGGTGGTATCCAGGTTATTTTTTTTAATTTTCTTTTAGAATTATTTATCAAGGAGAACAATGCAATGTGATAGAATTTTAAAGAAAAAAAACTGTAAATATTCTCAAAACATTGCTTTCTTATTCTCTCTAGTTGTAACACTATAAGGATGCATAGTCAGATATAGTAAGATGAAAGATGTAAAATTCAAACTAAAGTCTCTGATGAAGTGGGAATCTGTAACCATTTTTGAAAGTGGTGAAAACTACAGAAACAGTCTTCATTCCAAAATTTGCAATAAAAATAAATGATAAAATTGAAGACTTCAATATCCTTTATTAACATTTCAGAGCAAATCATTAAATAGGGATCTCATTTTTGCACTAGATATATTACCACAAAGATGGCTAATTTTTTGACATTTGATATTTTATACTTTCATTTTTGATCCTGCCAACTCCAAATTTATGTACATGTTTTCTCCTGCTAATCTCAGTATTTGTAGATCAGGGCTTCTTGATGGTCTGTGATATTTTATATTTTATTTAAAGAATAACTCAAATAACTGAAACAACAAATATATTCAACCAAGGGAAGTGACACTGTGGCACAGTGGCACATTTTTGTTTTAATAAAGTTAATCCAATAATATAGGTTTTCTTGGTTTCTTTTCAGTTGTGGCCTTTCAATTAATTATCAGAGCCCAAAATGTGGCCTAGTAAGGACCATAGCCTTAGACACAAAGACCACAAAACTCAATCGAGTCAACTCATGCTATTGACTTCACCACATAGGTAATCACTATGGATATCGTCTTCAGTGGTTCTGGTCCAAAAATCAGAAAATGAAGAAGACATTAATGACACAGTTAAAACAGAATAGATCCAATAATAAACCATAATCTAGATATAAATTATATCTAATTTATATTAGATATAAATTAAATATCTAATAATTTAGATATTAGTCTAATTTAGACTAATATCTAAATTAATCCATTTAGTAAAGTAAAAATCACAGATCTGCAAAATAAGAAATGACCAAGGAGGAAATAACTATTAGAAGAGAAGGAAGAAACACAAATTCCAATAGTGTCCATTTCATAGAATTCTAGGCAAATATATACGGAAACCTAGGTTAGGTTAAATAGGTTAAAAAGAAAAAATTTACTTGAAAATCTGGGATGCCTGGGTGGCTCAGTTGGTTAAGCGTCTGCCTTCAGCTCAGGTCACGATCCCAGGGTTCTGGGATCAAGTCCCACGTCAGGTTCACTGCTCAATGGGGAGTCTCCTTTCCCTCTGCCTGCCACTCCCCCTGCTTGTGCTCTCTCTGACAAATAAATAAAATATTAAAAAAAGAAAATGCAATTTTCCAAATTGACAATAGAAATAGTAAACTTAAATACGTTAATTTTGTTAGGATGAATAGAGAAGACTGTCAATGAATTGCTCCCAAAACTACCAGGTTTTGTTACTTTATCAGGAAAACTGAACTAAACTTTTAAAAACAGATAGTCCCAATGATAAATTGTTCCAAAGAAGATAAAATGAAGGGAAACGTCTAAATACTTTTATAAAGTATGTCACATGACCATCAGTAATATTTGCCTCATAGAAAAAAGGGAAACTTTGAATAAAATCTCTTTCATCTTCTTTTCAGACCTATCCTTCTTTTCTATCTTTTATTGTCACCATTGAGGATAATCCTTTGCCTGGGCTCTGGGGCTCATTCTTATCTATCATCAGAATCCTATCTAATGTCTTTCCTGGAGTTCTTCACGAAATGTATTTTTACTTGCATAAATCACGCACAAGGGAAATATAGAGACACAGTATATAGTTTTATCATATTAATTTTTGAATTTCTTAAAATTCACAGAATCTTCAAAATGATTAAGCAATAGCTGATTTGTGTGACTCTTGTTATTGTTCCCTCAGAGAAATAACTTCCATGGCTGTTGAAAGGGAGTTTCAAGAAACCAAACCTCCCTTGTACGTGTTGCTCTGCATACATTTCACCTAAATTCCTCTCAACATGACTATGTGATGATTTTAAATGACATGTATTTATACGAAAATGTAGAAGTCCCTAAAATGAATACATTTTAGTTGAGACCTAGTTTTGTGAATAGGCTATGCTATTGGAAATGGGAAAAATGCATGCAATAGTATATTTAAAGAAACACAGTAATTATATAATTTTGATATGTTCTTTTTTGAAGGAAAATGTATGCATCTTAGAGTATAAAAAGCATTTCTTTTATACTGGTTGGAATAAAAATTGATCATTATTTAGATCATTCTTAGGCTGTGGGGAAGTGAGACTTAATTTTTATTTTTGAGATTTTCTTTAGAATTTGCAATATTTTATAAGCATTCTTGCCAAGGCATCTAAAAATCTAACATTAATCCAAATATATTTTCCCAATTTGACTTCCTGCTTCATTGCTACATTTGATTAATCCAGAATGCATATTTGTATTGGAAAACAAAATCCAAAAATTCAATGAATGGTATTCACAGAAAATTTAAAATGACTAGTGACCTTCATCCCTACTCATAGCAGAAATAGAAATCAAAACAACAACAAAAGTATTTTTCACATGTGAGAACTGCACAAATAGTTTAAAGTTTGAAATTTTAATATTTTAATAGTGTGGGGAGAGGAGAACTTTCATGCAAAAATTTGAAGGGTTATATGGTAATATCTAACAAATTTATAAATATGTATGACCCTTGTCAAAACAATTTTAGTGTAAGAATTTGTACAATATACACAAAACTTCAGCAGACTGCATGTGAATATATTCATTATTATTTGTAGAGAAAAATGGAAACAATCTATAAATCCATCATTCTAGACATGTTTAAGTAGTTATCAAATGTACAAAACTATGCCCTTAGTAAAATAACAAAAACCATCCAAATATTCATCAATAGGGGAACTGTTTCAATAATTCTGGCATATCCATAAAAATCAATTCTATTCCTCAGAAAAAATTACTTTGTATATGTTGATTTGTAAAAAGCTCAAAGATAAATTATAAAATGATTAAAGAAGAGTGAAGAGTATGGATAGTATGAAAACAAATATTAATTAAATATATTTATATGCTGGTATATGCATACCAGCAACTTTTAAGGGTTTACTCTTTAAAAAGAGTAAAACTAGTTGTTTTAAAATATCTTCTACTGCTACTGTCTAAAATTTAAATCCCAAACCAAAGCTTCTCATTCGTAAGAATTGCAAGAAAATATCTCTGTACTTCTTAAGCATCCCAATATTAGAAACTTGAGGTAATTCAACAAAAGACCATGTCTATCTGTAGAGCTTTAAAATGATATTATGCTTTGACATTTTTAATAAAGAAAAAGAACATAAAATCAGCAATAGATATTTTCCTTTATAAATATATATTTATGTTCATTCTGCCCATCTGGGAAATAAAATATTTGGTGTAGTCAGAGAATTTACTGACTTTTGGTGTTTAGCATAATAATTCCTTCTCTTTGTTTCTACTCTGACATTTACCTAGAATTCAAGTCAAAGAGACAACTAAAATGTCTGTTGCTTTTGTGAGCTTGGTTGCTGTGTTACCCATACAATAAAAGATTTGTGATAGTCAGGGAGGGTATGGGACTGGGAAAGATAGGAGAAAAAGACAAAGAATGAAGGAAGAAAAAAACACACAGAGAATCTAAGCTTGTGCCCCTTAACTGAAAAGGCACAGTTGAATTTATTACCAATCCAATGAATTTGAAAATTAACAAACATGAGATGTATAGAAAACTAATTCTAGAATACTATTACCATGGGAACATTTCAGAGGGATCCATGTTGCCACTGGAATGAAAACACATACATATACACATATATACATTTACACAGGACTTTGAGATCTCAGCAAGTTGGTGCCCTCGAAAATTGTCATATCCACGCTACAAAGCTTTTATTCATCAACATATTGGGTTTAGTCTAAAGCTCCTAACCTCCCTCTAGTATTGATTTCAGCAACCTTCAAAAATCACTGTAGCTTGCTACAATTTGCATTTTGCTGGGTAGCATCAGAAGAATTGACGATATTTCCTAAAGCTTGTATAATTTTCCCAATAAAACTCTTTTAAAAACCTGTTTAGTTGTTCAATATCCATTTTTATTCATGTATCTATGCTCCTCTAATCCTGTTGGGTCAATTCCCTAAATCTGCCTTATTTCTGTGAATTCCCTACAAAATGTTCAATAGACATTTATAAATAAGTGATGTTGCATTCACAAGTATATGTTTGCTATTGACCATGCATTAGTGTTCCCTATGCATGCCTTAAGAAATCTTTTTACCTTGATGGCACATATTTATGACAAGGGTTCACTCTTTCACACCAAATCTCATTACTGAAAATTGAAAACTACTACTGCTTTCCTTACTGGTTTTACCTGTTCAATTTATTTAATGTGTATATTTCCCATGATCCATTCTAATCACAAATAAAATGATCAGAGGAGACAGAGCTACTTAAATGGGAAAGGCTGTAACTAGAATTCTGGATGGCTACTCTTCATGAAAGAGGGTCAGGTGTTGGATCTCAGAGCAAAAAGAAGTCACCAAAAACCTGACTTCTTTATCATTGATGCTAGGGATAATAATCAATGATGTGTACTTACTGGAGTAGTTTTCACTGCATAACACAACTGTAGTGGTATGAAAGAGTATGCAGTTATTTCTCAATCATACATCTGTGTGTTAGATTGGGTGGCTCTACTTTAGGCTTTTTGTTGAGTTTTGGTTAGCTACACAGATCTCGTTCTGAGGCAAGTCTGGAGGGACAACATCTACTGGGCCTTCCTTTTTTCATGGAGAAAGGTGGAAGATCTCAGAGGGCTCAGTAAAAGCACACGCAATAGATTGAGAGAATTCATGTTCTGTCACTTCCACATGATTTTAGTTGTAGTCAAGACCAACACTAATGGAACATAAAGGTGAGCTGATGAAGGAGCAGGGTAAAATACGTGCTGAATAATAAGTTAATTTATTACAGTAGTCATTAGGAAAGAGACCAAAGAAACAAATGAGTTTCTTTACAAATTCCCTATACCAAAACAGAATAAATTAATTGAATGTAAGGGGTTAGCAGCCTTCAGTATTCATGAAAAAGTGTTCCTTTTTAAACATTTCTGTCCTATTCTACTTTGTGATAGCATAGTGGGAGACCCAGCCTGCTCCCCAAGCTATTTCCACCAGGTGAATCCAAACTTCTAGGACTAATGTGCAAGGTAGAGGAGCACACAGTTTATTTCCATGCACTTTTTTTTTTCACTCTTTTTTATTGTTATGTTAATCACCATATATTACATCATTAGTTTTTGGTGCAGTGTTCCATGATTCATTGTTTGTTCATAACACCCAGTGCTCCATGCAGAACGTGCCCTCCTCAATACCCATCACCAGGATAACCCATCCCCCTCCCCCCTCCCCTCTAGAACCCTCAGTTTGTTTTTCAGAGTCCATCATCTCTCATGGTTCGTCTCCCCCTCTGACATACTCCCCTTTTCTTCCTCTCCTGTTATCTTCTTCTTTTTCTTTTCTCTTAAAATATGTTGCATTAATTGTTTCAGAAGTACAGATCTGTGATTCAAGTCTTGCACAATTCACAGCGCTCACCGTAGCACATACCCTCCCCAATGTCTATCACCCAGCCACCCCATCCCTCCCACCCCCAATCACTCCAGTAACACTCAGTTTGTTTCCTGAGATTAAGAATTCCTCATATCAGTTTTGAAGAGCAAACTAGGAAGGCATTAATCCCTAGTGAAATGGAATTGGCCCTAAATAAAATCCAGATATCAGAAGGAATAGGTATTCCACATATCCAGAAATCCAGACTTGTGTTCAACTTAGATCCCCATAGACAAAACTGGGTTTTGCAGAGAGGAGAGGATACTAGGTAGAAATAGAGAATTTTGATATGGGTAACACTTCAGTATGGGATCGGTTAATAAATTATCATGTACTTGTTATAGACATTATCCCCTACTTTGCTTTAGCATCTTATGGAGCTATGCCCTTTGAGGTTAGTGATAGCCATGGCCAGGAAGGAGCCTTGCTGAAATCTCCTTCAAAACAAACTGCTGCTAAAATAATAGTTCATTCACATCCAACACCTACCATCCTTTTGGATCTACCAAGATGGTCGCAGGAAGGTCATACATCCTCTTGGGCTACTCTCAGGCAATGACTTAATGTGATGGGGCAGAGTGGTATTAGAGCTTCCCCACTCAGGCCAGACTCAGAATTCCTATAATGGGCACTCTTTGCTCTTGTGGACTTCACATTGGCTGGCCAGGGCTTTCCCAGAACTGTGCCGCAGTCAGAGACTCTCCCCACTCAATTTTTCTTTCACTCCCTTTTTTTTTTCACAGGAGTCAGCATGCTTTCGGTCTGAAGGCTCTCACTGCTGCACACTCCTACTTTATCCTTCACGGAATTTCCCCCCAGTAAAAGCTTTGTACGTCTAATCTCACATAGGTATTTGATTCTACAAGAACCCAAACTGACATAGTAATTGAAAGTGAAACTAGTGGTAGTAATAAAAGACTGAATTTGATGCATAAAGTAGTGTACTTTAGAAAGCACATGACATCACACAGAAGAAAGGAATGGCCTTCAGCACCTTATGGAATTAACTCCATGATGCTAACCACATAGCATGTTAGCCACATAGGTTTAAATCTCTGATGAATATAGCTTGGAGATAAAGATAGATCAAACAGAAATAAGTTGTAAAATCCAGCTTCATTCTGATTCCTCACACATTAAGAGAAGGATGTTAATTCAGTGTATAAATAAGATGCCCATAGTAAAGTGATCTTACAGTGAAGGGACACTTGGATTGCCACCTTTAACTCCACTAACATTCAAACCTGTCCTGCCATTTAATGGTCTAGTACATTTTCTTCTATAGACATGGAAAGCCATAAAAATCTGTTTTGTTACTGAGTAATTGACAGTGACCTAATAACCACTATTCTTTAAAAAAGAAAATAAGCAGAGTGGAGGCTGAGTAGGAGGAAGAGAATGCTTACAATTCCATGGTATTTTGGATGTCATGAGTCAAGTGACAAAGGCTACTTGCCAGACTGTTAGGTTTAGTAGGGAAGAGCAGATCCAATGTCTGGGAGAAGCTGGTACCAAGTTACAAATCAAAAGTGATCTGCATGCTGTTCTTATAAATCACTGTTTATTTCTTCTTCATTGTCATATACTCTGTATTTTTTAAAAACAGTGAACACTGAGTTAAAAAAAATAAATGAGAACAATGACAGGTAGCTCATAACAGAGAAATTTGAGTACAGAAAGTTAACAAAACAAATGAAATGGAATTTGGAGAGCAAAAATTGGATGTGGATTAGTCTTTAAAAGATCATAAATTACATCCAAATGTATTTTGTTACTGGATTTATTGTTTCAGTTTCCTATCATGTATGGTGTTTCCTACCTCACAGTAAAGTGTTTGAAGTCACCAAGGGATGCCCAGGTGGCTCAGTTGGTTAAGCATCTGCCTTTGCCTCAGGTCATGAGCCCTGCAACAGGCTCCCTGCTCAGCAGGGGAGTCTGCTTCTCCCTCTCCCTCTGGTCCTGCTCGTGCTCTCTTTCTCTAATAAGACCTTTAAAAATAAAATAAAATAAATACATAAATAAAAATAAAGTCACTGAGTTGCTTTTAACAAACTGGAGTGATATACAGTATTGTAATATTCAGTTGATGGTAGGGGTCTGAGCTAAGGTGATAGTTACGAGAACTCAGGGGAAGGAATGGTGAAAAAGGCATTGCAAAGAAAAAAATAAATCTCTTGTTTTGAGTCTTGAATACCATCCCTTTCTTTCCAAATCAAGATGACAGATTTTAAAAACAAAATGTATTTTGGAGTTTGGTGGGGGGATGGGTGAATTAGGAAAAGGGGATTAAGGGTACTCTTATTGTTATGAGCACTGAGTACTATATAGAATTGTTGAATCATTATATTGTACACCGAAGCTAATATAAACAATTATACTTGAGATATTCTTTAATATGAAATAGTTTTAATAAAAATCCTAGAATATTAAAAATTTAAATAGAGGGGTGCCTGGGTGGCTCAGTAAGTTAAGTGTCTGACTCTTGATTTTGGCTCAGATCATGATCTCAGGGTCATGAAATGGGCCCCACGTTGGGCTCCTGGCTCAGAGCAGAGTCTGCTGAAGATTTTCTCTCTCTCTGCCCCTCCCCCCATTCATGCATGCAGACACACTCTCAAATAAGTAAATCTTTAAAAAAATTAAATACAGATAAACAGACTGGTATTCTATATACATATAAAATGCAAGTATATATGTGACTCCAACTTGCTTATTATCTGAATTTTAGATAGAAAGAATTTAAGTTCTATAGCTACCAGGTTGTTGAAGTCTTATGTAGAAGAAAATATACCAAAACATCCAATACAAATGCCAATTTTTGACAGTTGTATTCTTCGTTAAGTACCTTTCTTTTAGGCCACTGGACTTTCTGCATGTATACAGTCAATTACTGAGATTTTCACTTGACAGTCCTCAAAAGTTTCAACAGGAAACTTAACCTTTCATAGGTGCTATTCTGCTGAAACTCTTCTTATATCCTCTGTGTGGATAAGTGGATTTTAAATAAGACAGCCAGAAATCAATCAATTACCCACACTGTGCTTAAAAGTAGGCTAAGAATTTCTCATTGGTATGCAACTATTCTAGGATCTTCAATTCAAAACTGTTATTTATGTACTAAAATTTTATTTATGCTATTGTTTAGCAGGCCTATGTAGCTACATAAATTCCAGGTCTCTCTTTCTCAAGTGTCCACCAGGGAAAGAGTTCAAATATACTTTTAGCAGTCAATATCCTACTGTAGGCTACAGTAAACAGTCATTATTTTACCCTTTTATCCCAATTTTATATACATTTTAAATGTAGGACGACCAGAAATCACAAACTGACTATGACAATAATGAAGAAAACTTTTCCAAAGCATATTAAAAGTCATTTGTTAAAATCAACTTGTTAATAATCTTTCACCAGCTTTTGGTTTTTTGTGTTTTTCACTTTTTTCGTCTAAGAAAGCAACCCTGGAAGCCAGCCTCAGCTCAGAGAATTATCGCTATACTGTGAGCACACTCCAGACATTTTCTAACATCCCTTCATCACTATTGCACAGCAGAAACTTTGATTACCCTATGAAAAAAGAAAGCCAAACATAATGTAATGGATTTTGACATAAAACTGAGCATTTAAATGTATCCAAGTTTGGTATGCAAAGCAATAACTCACAGGAAGTTCTGCCACAATTCAATTAGTCTCTTTGTTTTATGGTTACAATCTGTTATTCAATGGTAACTTCTTTCTCTTGTGTTCCATTTGAATAATTCTCATATTTAAAAACATATTAAAATGCTTGAGGCATACCTTTTAGTTCTTTACTTTAAATGTTCCATCAATCCTAAGGTGAAAGCAACTATAAAGTATATAATACTTTACTCGATATAGGTTAACTGCTCTCTCAGATAGGTATCAGTATCAAATTTTATTATCTGCTTTGCCTTCAGTTAATATTTTAAAGTTAGTATAATTTTTTTCCTTTTCTTAAATAGTAGCAACAACTTAGTATTTTTGAAATGATAAAATATCTTATTCAATTACACATTTACTGCATGTCTACTAAGTGACAAGCACTATGCTAAGCACGGAGCATAAGGAAGGAAGACATGTCCCTGCCCTCCACAAAAGCTCCCCAAGAGTCTTACTGTGGAGATGAACAACTAAAAACCCGATATAATCTAATAGTTGTTTTGAAGAAGACAGGCTACAAATAGTACCCGAGAATATGAGGGACAATTAACAAGACTGGAAGTTAACAAAGAGTCAGGAAGTTTTACTGGAAGAGGTAATAATGGGATGAAAGGAAGAGAGAACATGCCAGGGATAGGAAGAACAAAGGGTAAGATGTCTAAGTACCCATCTGGGAATTGTTTCCCTACGTCCTCCTCTGTATTCACTGAATTACTTCATAGTCCCTTCTTCCCTCCCATAGCCCACATAAATAAAAATGGGGCAGCAATTGTGGTAACAAAGAAGTACATACAGACATAGTGAGTTTTCCATTAAAACGGACTTAGAAGTTGGAAACTGATTCAGAAGTTGGCTATTATCCCTGTTGTTATCTTGGGAGATCCTTCAAACATTAGGAATCAGCCTGGGGCCTTTTGGTCATGTAGATTTCAGAAACACTGATTGTCTTTAGAGATCCTGCTTAGCCTCAGACCAATTAACACATGCAGATTTTCTACTACTAATTTATTCTTTGAATTTGTGTAAGTCCTAGAGACTCATGTCACAGGCATGAAAAGCACTTTTCTACCAAGCCCCATTATGAAACAATATTCTAAGTAGAATAGAAAAGTACAAAATCACAGACACATGAGAAAACATTTGATGGAATTTGGGTTACCGTAACATATGGTAGGATGGGAGTACCTTCAAGTCTATGGTTTCTGTGTAGGCAGCCAAAAGTGTTTGAATTTTCCCTATTGGGATATTTTCAAACACCTCAACTGAAGTCCTTGAGGACTGAGCTAATATGAACCACATTGACTCTGGGGATATTGTCCACAGCTCAGAATATTTTGATGCAAAGGTAACATTCCAGACTCACATTTTATCCCTGTCATTTTTACATATTTAATCTTTTATTCCTTAATATGTACATAGTAACTTTAGTGATATTAATTCCTTCAAATAAGTCAACACACTTAAAAGATATGTGATGATGGTTCTGTGGCCTTAAACATGTACACAGTGTCTTAATTTTACCCTATATTGAGAAGCACATAAAACCTGCGTATAGAGAAGATATTGAAAGGATTTAAGAAAACAAGTCCCATGACTGGATCTGAAATTTGGGAAATAACATTTATGTGAACAGACTGACACTACTGGGATATTTCTGAAATGAATTTATAAAAGGCTGAACCAACACAAAGACCCTGGCTACATACAACCATGTCAATTCAAAGTATTAAGGTAGCATAGCATAAGCGCAGATGGGAGTTGGGAGTGCAACAGGTTTACTTGGGGTAGCAGCTATAAACAATGAAGGTGGAGGAAGCAGGACTTCTCAGCAAAAGATTTCAGATAGCAAGACTCACCTGGCACCTGTTAAATGAAAGGGGACTAGGAAGGAGATTTGGGCAAAGAGAGTCTCAGAATGTGTTGCAGATCTAGTTAAGTTTTTACCCCAAAACACTGAGCTCTAGAGCAAAGATCCCCTGTTATAGGAGTCCGGTGCTGCAAAGAAAAGGCTAAGCCTGAGAACTCCTGCTGTGCACGTTCACTGTGTGGGCTTCCCTGTGAAGAGCATGGCCTTGAGAGAAAGTGGCAGATTCTCAAGTTGTGGCAGCTGGAGGCAAGTTCTTCCTTGAAGGGAGAACTGAGTGGTGCACTTCCAGGCTGCCACAGGTGAACATTTGTGGTGCACAGATCCCCTCCTCTGTACTTATTTGGAGAGAAACTCACCTAGGTCTCTAGTGGGCCTCATTTCCTAAGGGGGAGACTTAAAAGGTAGAGGGCCTTAATTTCCATCGATCATTTTTTATTCTAATATTCCTTCCAAATTTCCTTTGTCTTCAGCTATCGTTTCTGCTAGTCTTGGGGACTCAGCTTGAAAAGAGATACAAATCTTCATTTCCTCAGAAATGAGATTCCCTGGTATTAAATTCCATGCCTAAAGCCCCCAGATAGTGGTGTCAGCTGAGACCCTTTGGGCAGAAAATACAAGGCATACCCAGAGTAGGTGACTGTTGTTTTGAGAACAAATTGCAAGATCTTTTAAAATAGAAAGGACTCAGTAAATTCATAACCAAGTAGCTGATTGTTTCTTTCATATATGGTGACATATCAAGGGCTCATCATTTATTTCTGTTGCTGCCATGTTGGGCATCCAGAGGAAGCAATAACTAGATAAACCGTGATTAAGTAGGAATCCATGTCCTTGAACCTATGCACAGCTTCCACTTCTGCCACCATGGATTTCCATTTGTGGGCCTGATAATGCCTTGTGAATGAGTAGTCTTTCTGTCCCTCTTTCCACATTGAAATTAAGTACACACACCGCCCCCACCCCTAAAATCAAAGGCCACATATCATGAGCTCAGAGTGTATTAATCTACTCTAATAAAAATGCCAATCCAGCATGGCAGATGACATTTGGACTACTACTTGGTTGAGCTTGTGGTAATCTACAATCATTCTCCAGAATCCATTTGATTATTGTTGTGGCTAGACTACTGAATTGAATAAAGGTATATAAAGGACTGTTATTCCACGTACTTGAGATACTTAAAGGTGGCATTAAACTTCATCACTTCCCTGCCACCTCAAAAGGATGTTACACTGCTTTAGATTTACTACTTTGGCCAAAGGGGTGTGATTTCAGAAGGTCCCATTAGGCCTTTACCACTATAATAGCCCTTACTCCACAGGCCAAGCACCTAATAGAAAACGTTGCTCCAAACGTCAAATAAGTCAGTCTCAATCATAAATTCAGAGTATTGAGAACTAACCAACAAGTGGATCTGTGAATGCTGTGAGGCTGGACTTTAGCCAAGCCTTCATGTTTTACATGACCCTTATATGTCACCATCTTAATAGGTCACTATAATGATGTTTTGACCTCTGAGAATTAATGTCATTTAGACTGTTTCCAGTAGTTATTAAAGTGTCTGCTAGTCCTCCTTCCCCATCCTACAGTACACATAAGCAAGTGGCTTTATAGTCTATGGAAAGCGTGGGGGCTCCTGGGTGGCTCAGATGGTTGAGCGTCGGCCTTCGGCTCAGGTCGTGATCCCAGAGTCCTGGGATTGAGTCCTGCATCGGGCTCCCTGCTCCTTGGGAGCCTGCTTCTCCCTCTGCCTCTGTCTCTCTCTTTCTCTCTCTCTCTCTCTCTCTCTCTTCCCCCCCATCTCTCATGAATAAATAAATAAAATCTTTAAAAAAATAAAGAAAGCCTGGGGACTCATTATGCATATACTTGCTCTATGGCTGTAGAGTCCTTCCTCCTGGTGACCAGTCATCCTTTCATTCAATAGTATAAGGTTGGAAAATGGTCTCATTCCCAGGAATTGAATAAAGGGACTTGAACTTTTATTGAGGTAACTAGCCTTGAACTCCTACTCATCCGTTTTCCTTCCTTTTGATTATTTATGTGTTGTAGTATGCTAATTGACTACCTATTTATTTTTGCCCTCAGGAATGCCATACTCTAGTATTCATCTGCATTATTCTATGTGTGTTCAGGTCCCTTAGTTGCAACTCTGATCTTGCTGGTATTATGATAATTGTGACCACTTGGTGTCTGGCATTTTAGTATACTCATTGATGTCTATTTCTCTGAGGCCCCTCACACCCAAGCAAGCCAAACTGTGTGACAGCTTCTCCTGCCATCAGCCTTGGCTTTAGAAAAGAACCAACCACCACTGAACTTCTTAGTGAAATTAAAGCCCCTCTCACCTCATTCTTGATGACCCTGGTGAATGGTGTGGTGGTTCTTTTGGTCTCATGTAATATATCCGTTTTACCATACCCAGTTTCCTGGACCTTTTAATCCTTTCCACCACTACCTGCCATGGAAATTCAAATATTTTCACATCACTCAACAGGACCTACATTTTTTCCAAGTTTCTAGAAGTAATTCAAACAGCTAGTTAGCAACTTCCCCTGGGTTCTTTACTACAGTATTCCATTTTGTATCTCCATAATATTTCTGAATCACAAATCAGTGAAGTCTCTCTCTTTTACAGTCTCCTTGATTATCAAGCATCCCCTTAAACCCAGAACACTGGTACTCTCCTAACTCCTGATTAATTATGCTATCTAACTTTTGCAGCTCCTTTAGGGCATGGACTCTTTCCTCCTGAATCAGGTCTGGCATATGCCTGGCTAGATGATGCTACAATTGGCAGTAGTCAAAGAGTTAGGAAAAGATCTTAGTGGGGCAGATCCTGTTATGGAGCCTCTTCAGTGACTTTCTACTCGAGGAAGGTGACAGTTCCTATTAGGGAAGGACAGACTTCTGCAAAGTTAAAGGTTTAAAAGAGTCTAGGAAGCCAAAATCTTGAGTGTAATGCATTCAGATGCCCCATGTTATGTCCTAGAGAGACTGGCTTTTTGAACCAGGTGCCTAACTTTACCATAACAGACCTTCATCAGCTGTACATTCAGTGGGTCTTTTGAAACTCAGGAACTCTATTAAATACTGAGTTTAGTCTTCATATTTTCTTGCTCTCCCACAGTAGCAGACAAGGGTTTCTTTGTAAGTTACCAAAAGGTCCTCAACCTCACACTTAGTTTTCAATTTTTTATTAGCAGCTCTGCTTTTCATTTGCTGTAAGAGGTCAATGCAACTTAATATCAGCTAGCCAATTCCATTGCCCTGTTGTGCGTTGTGCCCTCCTCTCCATCCCTTTCAAACTGGTGAATTATTGTACTAAGACATTTCCTTCCACTGGAACGTTTTCCCAAGTATTTGAGGGTTTAAAGATTAATTATATGTTAGAAAAATCCATTGCCTGATTTTTTCATTGAGTTGTATATTTTCCAACTATTGAAAAAAAATCACCAAATTATGAATATGAAAACATAACAAGCCACAGTTATCTCTATTGCTGACTATGCAAAATGAAATTATTTTCAAAAAAAATTACTTATTGTATGAGAATGTAGAAACTAAAACAGTGAGTAAACAAGAAATTTGTAATGAATTCCTGTCCATTAAGGGAGTTTTAATTAAGAATTCAAAAAGAGAAACCAAAGTAATCATTCAAGAGTAAAATATAATCTCCAAGTGATTGGAGACTCAAAGGTAAGTAGAGAAATATTATGCTTCTTAAAAGTATAAATGTGTAGGATTATATAGTGAAATACTACTAAAACTCTACCATGTTATAGCAAAAGCAAACAAGATCCTTTCCCGAGAGATGGTCTTCTTTTTAAAAATAGAATGTCGGAAGTTTGGTGTATTAGTGGCAAAATGTGTTTATCTAAGTGGCATCAATATATTAAATTCTATCTGATAATTGAATGATATTACATGTTTTAATGTACTTTTCACACTACTGAAGAGGAAAATATCATTTCTGTAGAGGTGCATAGTTTTTTCTGTTCCTTTGTCAAAAGAAGAAAAAAAGAAGAGGAAGAGGAGGAGGAAAAAGAAAAAGACAGGAGGAGGGCGCCTGGGTGGCTCAGTTGGTTAAGCGACTGACTTCAGCTCGGGTCAAGATCCTGGAGTCCCGCATCGGGCTCCCTGCTCAGCAGGGAGTCTGCTTCTCCCTCTGACCCTCCCCTCTCATATGCGCTCTCTCTCTCTGTCTCTCTCTCATTCTCTTTCAAGTAAATAAATAAATCAATCTTAAAAAATAAAAGACGGGAGGAAATGAGCAGGCAATAATAAATAGCTCTATCTAAGACTTTCCAGACAAGCAGAATATGAAGACAATAAAGTTGATGATCTAAAGCAAATAGACTGGAAAAATTGTGGAAAAAGTAATTCTAGGTATTTATCAATAAAAAATATTTATATTCCTACATTTTTTTCTAAAGTAGCCACCAACAATGTGGGATTGAAGATGAAAGAGCTTGAGGAAAATACTTAAAATTAGCCCATACATATATATTACCTCAACACTCCGCCAACTAGAGTCAAAAATGATTTCTCCACGTGTGCATATAAGTGCGTGTGTGCGCGCGCACACACACACACACAAATTCTCACAAGCTAATGCCAAAAGCATAGTAGCTATTTGTTGCTAAAGAGCACATTTTTAAACAAATGTAAATTGCATAATTGCCATATTTAACGTATTTATATAAAAAATTACTAGTTTTATATACATTAACTTTAACATTATATTTAGTTCTTATTTTGAATGTATATTATTTTTAGTAATTTATTTATAAACTATTAGAATGTTAACTCTGGCCTACATTACATTTTATGTATTTTATACTCTTAGTGCGTATATATATAAAATTGTATATATATAATTGCATATTTGTATAATTGTATATATATATAAAATTGTATATTTGAATTCATTAGTTTTACTGATTTTATATTATGAATTCTAAATATTTTTAAACTTTGAACACTTATACTGATTATGTTGTAATCTCTTAAAAATTCTGAACACTTTCAAATTTAATATTGAAATGCATTTTGTTCTGCTTTTTTAATCACTCTGAGGCTCTAGGATGGATGATGCTATCCACTGCATTATTAATGCATAAGGACATGCTCAGAATTTTTATCAAAGGAAGTGGCTGAATAGTGGTCAGATAATAGAACAGATATTCACCCTGATCCTCTATCCAGTATCTGAATGTCTGAATTCCTTTCTTAATCATTTTACATATAAAGTTACAAATTTTTATATTTTTGGAAAGATTTTTTTTCAAGTTAACTAAAATGGGCTGTCTTCTCAGTTTATCTGAGTTTTCTCAGTAGGTTTCTCTCTGCTTGAAGTCACTTTCCTCTGACGAGCACATACTTTTCTTATAATAAATCATGGACACTTTAATTTTTCACTGCCTTTTAGTTTTCCAAATTATTCCTAGTTATTCCTTCAAAAATACGGAATGTGAGGATTTAGACAAACATTAGTAAAAGTCTCCCTGCCCTCAATGATATCATAGCATAACAGAGGTGAGAAACACATAAATCAACAATTATAATTCAAGGATAAGAGTGCTCTATAAATGTTTCTGAAGGGACAACATAAGGACAAAGGGGAAAATGAATAATGAGATATTTGATTAGAAATGGATTGAATGGACATTCTCAGGGCCTAAGTTATGTGGAAAAATAAGTAGAAGATTGCTATCCAGGGTTAAAAAGAAGCTTGCCAATCTAGATAAGGTCAAAGTCAAAGTGGATTGAAAGAATTATGATTCTGGGATAATAGGAAGTTGTGCCAACAAGTAAGATGCTCAAATTTTTTTTTAAATTTTTTATTGTTATGTTAATCACCATACATTACATCATTAGTCTTGGATGTAGTGTTCCATGTTTCATTGTTTGCGTATAACGCCCAGTGCTCCATGCAGTACATGCCCCCCTTAATACCCATCACCAGGCTAACCCATCCACCCACCCCCTCCCCTCTAGAACCCTCAGTTTGTTTCTCAGCATCCATCGTCTCTCATGGTTCTTCTCCGCCTCCGACTTACTCCCCTTCATTCTTCCCCTCCTGCTAGTAAGATGCTCAAATTTAAAGACACAGAGATTGAGGAATTCCAAGAGACCACAAAGTCTGGAAAATCATCCTGAGTAACAATGGCTGAGTGAAGGTAGAATCATGGAAATGAGAATGTGAAATTCTATTCCATCTGTTGTTCTGTCTACAAGTATGCAGGTGGTTTGAATAGGAATGTATTTTCTAAAATCAAATACGAATTCAAGCTCATTCTGACTTCTGATCAAACATTTTTTAATGAATGGTCTACAGTTCTACACTGAGATCGATACCATCTGAAAATTAATGAACATTCCATTTTAACAACTTAAATGTTAAATCTGGTTTTGTCTTTGATCTCTGGTATTGCAATATTACCAATTACTTCATGGTTTAAAGACCATACACATACTAAACAATTAAGAATTTACTATGCACCGAGCACTGTTCTATGTATTGTTTATATAGCAACACACAATGTGGTAAAGATTCAGAGGTCAAGAAGTCTCCTATGTTTTGATCTTCCTACAGCCAATAATACATTCACTTCTAAGTCATATAAAGCACACTACAGACAACTCCAGTGATATTTATTGATTCCCTCCACTATTAGTAGACCTTAGTTAAGAGATCAGGTAGTCAGTAAGAGTATGTTTTTGGCTCCCTACTATACCACAAACTTTAGTACCTAGAAATTAGAAGAAGCAATATGCTTTTCTTAAAGATGTTAGTATCAGTTATGATTTTTCTTTATAAAAAAATCTGGGTGTTTTATCACATTGTCATTAAGAGCTTGGAAAATTGTTCTCTTTGGAGAATGACACTCTCATCTCTCTGTTTCAGTATCTTAGCTCAAAACATCTACTAAATTTTCTCCTTACCACAAATACAATAATGTCTAAAACAGTTTTGTTTTTTTTTTTTAAAGATTTTATTTATACAGAGACACAGCGAGAGAGGGAACACAAGCAGGGGGAATGGGAGAGGGAGAAGCAGGCTCCTCGTGGAGCAAGGGAGCCCGATGCGGGGCTCGATCCCAGGACCCTGGGAACATGACCTGAGCCGAAGGCAGACGCTTAACGACTGAGCCACCCAGGCGCCCCTAAAACAGTTTTTTAATCTTTCCCTCAATCTCTACCAATTTATCTGTATTTTAAAGATGGACTCCTAGGCTTCCTATTATCTTTGAAGCAAATATTTCAGTACGTGTAATTATGTCACAGAGACCCATCATTTTCCTTCAAATGTTAGGATATTCCTTTTCCAAATTTATGTCCATTTCTCATGTTATCATCCTAACTCATATCCTTAACCCTCATATTACATTATTAAAACCGTCTTCTGTGTAACCTTCTGCACTAAAGCTGCTATTCACTCTGTGAGATAAATCCCAGATCTTGTAGATTTGAAAATGGCAGGGGTGCCTGGGTGGCTCAGTTGGTTAAGCTTCCAACTCTTAGATTTATCTTAGGTCATGATCTCAGGGTCATGGGATCCAGTTGACCGTCAGGCTCCACACTCAGGGAGGAGTCCGCTTGTCCCTCTCCCCGCCCCCCACCTTGTGCTCCCTATCTATATTATTTAAATATTATTAAAAGCAGGGAGGGTACACAAGCAGGGCGAATAGCAGAGGGAGAAGCATACTCCCCACTGAGCAGGGAGCCCCATGGGGGTCGGATACCAGCACCCCAGGATCATGACCTGAGCTGACAGGCAAACACTTAACTTACTGAGCCACCCAGGTGCCCCAATAAATAAAATCTTAAAAAAAGAAAAGAAACAAAGAAAAAGGAAAAGAAAAAAGAAAAAAGAAAAGATGGCAGCATCTTCTAGTGTCCCAGGTATGGATAATTTAAAGTTAAGTGTGTAGCATTTGAAGACTGATGTAGTGCTCTGGTTTGATTTAGAGTAGTGTTTCCCAAAATATGTTTCCTGCTCTGGAGGCAACATCACCACCTGGGACTTAGAGATGCAAATTCTCAGGCACCACCTTGGACCTACTATATCAGAAGAAACTCTGGGAGCATGGTCCTGCAGTCAGTGGTTAAGCAAGCTCTCCAAGTTATTAAAATGGACCCTAAAGTTTGAGGGTCACTGATTTAGGACACTATTTCAGGCTGCATTTAACACTCACTGTAGCCCTTACTTTTATTTGTGGGGGGAAAGGTTGTGGGTTCCAGGTCTCTGCATAATGTCAGCAACTTTAACTGATGTTAGCATGGTTAAACTAGTAACCACAGATATTGCAAATAAAAACCATCAACAGAAATACCTGAAACTTCACCCAAAGGACTGTTCTGACTTTGCTTTTCAGCTGTATGAAATAAGCCCACAAATCATCTCTCCTAGGTTCTCACCCTGCTGTCTTTAAACCCCAGCTGCAGCTTTTTATCTGATCATGCTGAAATTTGGTGATTTTACATTACACTTTGTATCTTGTCTCTGATGTGACAAGGGTGCTGATGCTAGTAACTAATGCCCTGGTTGTTACGCTATTAGAAGTACGCCCAGGGGTGCCTGGGTGGCTCAGATGGTTAAGCTTCTGCCTTCGGCTCAGATCATGATCCCAGAGTCCTGGGATCGAGTCCCGCATCGGGCTCCCTGCTCCTTGGGAGCCTGCTTCTCCCTCTGCTTCTCTCTCTCTCCCTCTCTCCTCCTCTGTCTCTCATGAATAAATAAATAAATGAATCTTTAAAAAAAAAGAGAAGCATGTCCAGGCACTATGCATCTAAAAAGGGAGTTTGAGCCATTTAATACATTTGTGTGTTATCTTCCCTTTGGGATTAGGAAATCTATATGGGCGGTGATTATGCTTTATACACCTGTGTTCTACTTATTAACCAGTACAGTGAAGCTCAGACTTGTAATATATTAACTGTGTAATTTTGGCTTTACCTCCATTTTGACTTGACAAACTTTGTTTATATTTTACTTCATTTTCAGGTATAAATAATCATAAAACCAAGTGACTGTTGAAAAATGAACTACGTATTTGGACATCATCTTGGATTCTTATATTGACTGTTTCTCGATTTTTCATTAGATCGGTAGCCCTCTATAAGTCTGCATGCTGTTATAAACTTTTAAACACTACCTCTGCGATTCAGAGCTTATTGTAAAATTCAGTGAAATCCGTCTTATGATACCATGGTAAATAAAATACGACCATAGATCATGTGCAGCTTCTCTTGTTAAAAGTGAAGCTTGCTTCCTTACCCCTTGAATCTTGGCAGACCTTATACCTGCTTTGGAGAATAAATGGTAGTAGAAGTCACATTGTGTGAGTTCTAGAGCCCAGGCCTCAGGAGGTTTTGCTGTGTCTACTTTCACTCTCTTGAAACAGTTCCAGACGAAGTCCATCCTTACCTCCAGTAAGTGGAGAGACCTTATACAGTAGAACCACAGAGCCTGGACCAACAGCCAGCCAGCAGCGACCAGACTTGTGAGTGCAGCCATCTTTACTTAACCTCCTAGACCAGCTGATTCTCTAGCTGAAAGCAGCCATGGGAGTGAGGCCAGGTGCAACTAACAGAAGAAACCACTGGCTAAAACAACAGAACTGGGAGAAATAATAAATTAGGTTTAAATCAAAATGTTTGGTAGTTGGTAATGCATCCTTAGTAATCTAACTAAAATTTTTAAAAAAGCAAATAATATTCTGAATTGTTTTGTTATAATTTTCTATATATTTTTTGTTTATATGCTGATAATGGTTGATCAGAAATTTTAAAGGCAGCCTTTTGAATTTGCTTCCATTAGAACTTATTTTAAAATAAAAGACCAATGCTGGGAAATTTGTAATTAATGATCTAGGAAAATCTGGTCTCACTGCCAACTGTGCACTTCTAAGGAGAGATTCTATCATTCTAACTACTATTCCCCTGTTTTCTTCTCTGACAAGGTTATAGTTAATGGGCTTCTCACTGTGTATCTGAAATATGATAATTAAAGAGAAATCCTTCTTCAAGCATATGCAGCATTATAAAAATGACTTCCAAATAACAAACTGACATATAATACTTATGTCTGGAATATACTAAATGTTTAAGTTATTTGCTTTTTTTTCCAAGAGTATGGTTTGGTGACTATATTAAAAATCTATTAAAATGTAAACAAAGAAGTCATATTAGTCACATTATTTATAATGTTTTTGTGAATCAATAATTCCCATTATTTTATTTGTAGTTCAAATTTTGTAAGAAACTTAAAACTTACCTGCAATAGATCAGATAATAAGTATGGAATTCAAAACTAACATATCTCAAGTATTTTATTTAGGAACACACAGAAACATCCCTTCTAAAATTTCATAATTTTAAACCATTTAAAAATAATTTTCAAATATCATCCATTTACATAATTTTGTTTAAATGATCCAACATAATTTTTGAATTCCTACCATGTGCCAGATAACTATTTTCAGACCCCGGGACACAGGGAAATGAACAAAAGAAAAGAAATGGCTCTATTGCTGGAACTTGCATTCTAGAGTGGGGGGAGATAGACAATAAATAACATAAATAAACACATTATACAAAAGTGTTTATACAATCTTCTGCATGCTGGATGGTAAGACATGTTAGATGTTTGACAATACATAATATTTTTGTTATAATTTTTGATGTCTGTATTTGATGTTGTATTTTGACGTTTGTAATAGAAGATGTAAAGACAGGGAGAATGGAAAATGGGCATAAAGACTAATGTTAATGTGGAGGGAGATGGAGTGGTGCCATTTTACATAGGCTTGTCATGGAAAACCTCACCAAAAATATGGCATTAAAGCAAAAACTTAGTAGATGCAAGGAATAAAATAAATGTATTTGAATATCTGGGAAGGGCCCAATTTAGAGGGAAGTTTAAGCACAAAGACTTGAAACAGAAGCATGTACAAGGAAAATCTGGGAGGTTAGTATAGATGAAAAACAGTTAAATGATGTGAAAAAGAGGAGATGCATTCGGAGTTAAGGCAAGTCCTTGGTCTTGTCCATCCACAGCTTTGTCGACTGGTAAAGACTTTGGCTTTTAGTCCTCAGAGTGAGATGAAAAGTGATTTAGAGCATTTTTGAACAGAGTATTCTTTTGATTTGACTTATATTTTTATTTATTTATTTTTTATTTTTCTTTTTAAAGATTTTATTTATTTATTGGACAGAGAGAGAGAGCGAGAGCAGGAACACAAGCAGGGGGAGTGGGAGATGGAGAAGCAGGCTTCCTGCTGAGCAGGGAGCCCGATGTGGGACTCGATCCCAGGACCCTGGGATCATGACCTGAGCCAAAGGCAGACGCTTAACGACTGATCCACCCAGGTGCCCTGACTTATATTTTTAAACGGTTACTTGATAACTCTATAAAATAGACTGGGTGAGTGAAAAGAGGTTGTTGCAATGATGGAAGTTTGGACTAGGGTGATAGTGGCAGAGGCTAGAGGTAAATGGCAGGGTTCACTTACTGATTCATCCTCAGTATAAGGACTGAGCCAACATGATCTATTGATGAAATAGGTGAGGGAGTGAGAGGGAAGATGAGGATTACTCCAATTTTTTTTTGTTTAGAATGCCATGCATACTTTCTATGAAGTGACTATATGTATAATCATTTCTTATATAACACTGTGTTGTGTGGTTTTACCATAATTATCATAACCACTCCTATATGGCTGATTATTTGTCAGATTGTAATAAACATTATGTTTATTTACCATCCAACATGAGAAATTATGTTAGGTCAAAAATGAATGAAACGCAGTCCCTGTCCTTGAGTATACTACAAATCTAGTGTGAGAGACAAACATATATATAAAAATCCTTTTGATTTAGTGTAGGAAGTGATAAGATACAGATCTAAACATGATGAAACAGAAACAAAGTACACTGATCTGATCCAAACTCATGGAAGGCATAGGAGTAAATTTCAAGGCTGGGAAAAATTTCTCAGATAAACTTAGATAAGTTTATAGATAAAAATAAATCAGAACTAAATAAATGGGGAGATACATCATCTTAATAGACTGGGAAACTCAATATTATAATTAATAACAGTGATTTTCCAGGAATTCATGATAGATTAAATGCAATTCTATTTAAGATATCCACAGGATCATTGTTTTTAGTATACTGTTAAAAGATGATTCTAAAGGGAAAATAATAAAGATACTCAATAGAAATACATGGTGGAAGAATTTACTCTAAAATAGCAGAGCAATATTAAACTTATGATAATTAAGATGAGGTATTGGTTCAAGTGTAGAAAAATACTCATGTAAACAGAAGAAGAATTAGAAAAAAAAAGAGATGTATGGACTAATGTATAAGTAAGAGGAAAGATCAGCATTTTAAGTAAATGACAATAGGGCAATGGGGTATCTATATGAAATATAATAAAATCATAACCTCTTCTTCTGCCATATTAAAAAATCAATTCCAAGTACAGAAAAGCTAAACTTATAAATATTTAGGACATAACACAGTAGAATATTTTCCCGAATCTACTGCAAGGAAAGAGTTATTAAACAAGAAACATAAAACATTGACCACAGAGTAAAAGACTCATAAGTTAAAATACAGAAAATTAAGAATTTATTCATCAAAAGATACCATAAAGAGAATACAAATACCAGTTGAAACATTGGAGACAATATCAAAAATGAAAAAAGCTAACAAACAACTAGTGTCCAAAATATATAAAGAATATTTTCCAATAAGTTAAAAAAAACAGATATTAACTCAGATGAAAAAACAAATCTTCCAAAGACTTTAAAGGGACTTTCTAAAAGTAATCTGAAGTAGGGAATATTAGAGATTACATGTAATAGTTTAAACCTTAAACAATACCATTATTGAAAATATCAACTGATAGCAAGGAACATCATGAGCTACCATATTCTTCGGAACACTTCTGATATGATCTATTAAATTATAAGATTTGCATAGTTGAACTGTCAAGTGCACCAAAAAACATACATAGGACATCAAAAGAAGCATAGTTTGTCACAGACAAAAATGGAAACAAACCAAATGATCATTTACAGTACAATGGGTTAAATAAATATATGGTATATGCATAGAGTGGAAGAGCACATGACAATAAAAATGAATAAGCTAAGCCTACATGCAACAATTTGGAGAATTTACACGTAATTTTGAACAACAGGAACCAGATGCAAGAGAAGTATATACTGTCTGAATCCATTCTTAGAAATTTTAAAAACAAGTAAAACTGAAAAGAAAAAAAAATGATTGTTTCAGGATGCATACGTAAATCCAAACTGAAGAAATAAAAACAAGGGGAGGAAGTATCAATTTTATAACAGGGGAAGGGAAGCTGGGGCGCTTCTGAAGTACTGATAATATTCTATTTTTTTATACACCACAATGAGATTATTCACTTTTTAAATTGTATTTACACTTGAAGTATGTGTTCTATTCACTTTTCTGCTATTTATGTATAACATTTTAAAGAAAAAATATATAAAAAGTTAATATTTTACTGTGGAACCCAAATATTTTTGGTTACTTTTAAAAAAATAGCTGTAAAAGGGGCCCCTGGGTGGCTCAGTCAGTTGAGCATCCAACTCTTGGTTTTGGCTCAGGTCATGGTCTCAAAGTTGTGGGATCGAGCCCACATCAGGTATTGCACTCAGCGGGGAGTCTGCTTGAGATTCTCTCTCTCCTTCTGTCCCTCCCTCGTTCTCTCAAATAATAAATCTTAAAAAAAGTAGCTTTAAGAAAAAAAATACCTGTATGTAAATATGTTACTGAGATAGAGAATATCTCAAAATCATTCTTTTTGATATAATTTTTCATAGCTATTAATACATTAAAATAAAACATGTAAAAGTTAAATTATAAAACATAAAATCTAGTATGTTAATGTTGAAAGGAAGAAAGCATCAGAAATGCTACTTCCAGAAATTGCAATCTAAGAAGGCTGAGGAAATCTACCCAACAGAAAAGAAATATATGACTGAACCAAGTTGTCATAAACAATATCAAGATAATGAAGAATGATTGAAGGTAGATGATACCTTGAAAAGCACAACTGATTCTTATTATTCATGGTAGCTTGTTGAGAAACATCATCAAAAAGACATGTCCACCAGGTGACAAGGGAGGTGGACCCCACATACTTGGAGGCTATCACCCCAACCTCTGTCCTTGGAATGTGGGTTCTGCTTGCTTTTGCATTCCCAGAGGCTGCTCCAAGGGCATAGCCTTGAGATAATGATATGATATTGAAAACACCTGCGTAGGGCGCCTGGGTGCCTCAGTTGGTTAAGTGACTGCCTTCGGCTCAGGTCATGATCCTGGAGTCCCGGGATCAAGTCCCATATTGGGCTCCCTGCTCAGCAGGGAGTCTGCTTCTCCCTCTGACCCTCTTCCCTCTCGTGCTCTCTATCTCTCATTCTCTCTCTCTCTCAAATAAATAAATAAAATCTTAAAAAAAAAAGAAAGAAAACACCTGCATAATATACATGACTGAACCCAGTTAAGTCTTCTTTACAAATTTCCAAGATTTGGCAGGTGGGGCAGGTATCCATTAGTCTTGATGCTGCTTGAGACAAGCCTCCTGTGTAAGTTCCCTTTGCTTATTAAAACTGCCATCAACCAAATTGGAGTGGCCTGCCTTTTACTTTGGTCTCTCCCTGACCTCTGAGTACGGGGACCAGTTTCAGATTACACCAGGGAAACTCCAGAGAGGGTTGCCAAACAACATAGTTATGTTCTAGAAAGTTCCTGTGAACACTGAATTGATGAATACTAAATTATTGCCCTTAAGGGAAATACAAGGTTAGGTTCCTCCTAGCCTGTGGTCACAACTTTCATTATCAGATCAATACATAACTTTATTTTGTGTTTGTTTTTGTTTAAATATATCTTATTAAATATATATTATTGATTCATTAACAGTGAACTCATGGCCAACAGACCAACTCATGACTAAATAAAGCTTGTGTAATCAAAAATATATTTTCTTGGGCGAGGTATATTATAGGCTTATTTTGCTTAGGAAAACTAGACAGTCCTTTAGCACTACGCTTGGGAGGTGTTTTAAACAGTGAAAGAACCCCCCCCAAAAAAAAAGCACAAAAATCCAACAAATGTGGCACTAAACAAACTGTGAAATGCACACATGTTTACAGAATGAGACTTAAACAAGAAAACAGAGCATTACCTTGTTCAGCTTCAGTTGGGAATATGTGTCATTCAAAGTTTTCTCCATTCTACATATGTCTATAAATGAGTGAAGAAACCCATGAGTATTGTTTTGGGGATTAGAAATAAATTTCAGTGAGTGGACAAATTTGCAAATATAGAATCAGTGAATAATGAGGATTGACTACTCATTAAAAAAAGAGTATGAGTATCCACTCATAAAGAAACTGTTTCCATATTGTGTAAGATCCATGAACTTGTGACATTAAGTGACAGAACTTTCATTCCTCCACCAAGAATGACTAACCTCACATTTTGACAGAAATGATGAACTTTGTTCAGCGCAAGTGACAGAGCACCCAGAAATTTAACACAGAGATTTTGGAATGGAGAGAGCCATATTGACCTGCCATGGTAAACTGGCTTACTGCCAAGATATACATACACGTAGGAGACCCTAGGGACTCCAGTTAAAATGCAAAGCCAGAAAAAAGTTGCAAATTTGCTGCATCTTGAATGCAACACAAGCAACGGCGAGTGAACATATTACTGCATTTAGGTGTTTGAACATAATCTTTACCAAATTTAGCATTGCCTCAGTGCTAAAAAATCCAACTCTAGGGAGCCAGGAACCCAAGTATGATTAGTACAAAGAAATTCTTATTATACCCAACTGCTGGAAGCCAACATACAGAGAAAGTCTTGAAAGCGGCAAGGGAAAAATTACGCCTCACAGAAATGCAACGTATAACTAATGGTTATCTTCTAATAAAAATATTTATGTCAAAAGACATGGAATGACACATTGAATGTGCTGACAATAAAAATCGCCAATAATTCTATAATCAGCAAATTTGTCCTCAAATTAAAGAAAGTTCCCACAATGTGTGAAATAAAACAGACAAAAGTAGAAGGAAAAAAAGTAAAAGAAAAAATAGCCAAAAACAATTATAATTGGATATTTCAATATTCTTTTATTTATTAACAGAGAAACCAAAAAGAAAATCAGTAGGGATACAGAAAAGTTGAAAAAACATTATCAACCAACTTGGACAAATCAATGACTCTAGAACTTTACATCCATACACATTCTTTGAGACACAAGGAAAACTTACCATAACAGATCATATGCTGGACAATAAAATAATTCTCAATCATTTTAAAGGATTCAATCATATACTTGTTTAATCAGTACTTGTTTTCTAATCATGCCAGAGTTAAATTAGATACAAAAATCAGAAAGAAATCAAGGGAATCATATATGAATATTAAACCACATGCTTCTCAATTACCCATGGATTAAAGAAGTAACTTGAAAATTCAGAAAATATTTGAACAGAATGATGTTAAAGTGCAAATCAAGATTTGTGGAATGAAGTTAAAGAAATGTTTGGAGGGCAATATATAGTTTGAATGTTAATGGTAAATATAATAAATCATTTTTCTAAGCTTCCACCTTCAGAAATTAGAAAAAACTAAAATTAAACCCAAGATAAGTAGAAAAAAGGAAACCAGAAAGACGAGTAGAAGTCAATAAAACTGAAAACAGTTAAACAATAAAGATAAGCAATAAAACTAAAGATTGATTATTTGAAAAGATTAATAAAATGGGTAAAAAATAGCTAAACCAATCCGGCAAAAAAAAAAAAAAAAAAGAGAGAGAGAGAAGGCAAAAATTACCAATATCAGAAATGAAACGGGACATCCCTAGAGGTAATAAGCATATTGAAAGAATAATAAAGGAATATTATGGAATAGATCAAAGTCTTCACAAAATAGAAAAAAAGGAACATTTTGTAACTCGTTTTGAGTCCAGTGTCCAAAGCCAGACAAAAGGATCACCAGGAAGGAAATCTGAAACTATATCACTTATTGAGCTGGGCACAAAAGCCCTAAAAAAAAATTAGCAAATAAAATGCAGTAATATATAAAAAGGATAATATACCTTGACTAAGTAGGGTTAATTAAAAAATTTAAGGTTGTTTTAACTTCCAAATATCAATTAATACTACATACTATATTAATAAATTTAAGACATATCATATGATCTTAAATGCAAAAAAAATACCTGGCCAAACCAACACCCATTTGTCATTAAAAATTTTAGCAAACTAGAAAGCAAAAATAGCAACCTTAATTTGATAATAAGCATATATGAAAAATCTATGGCTAATATCTTAGTGATAAAAACTAAATGATTCCTAGTGAAGGGCAAGAACAAATCACAGATGTCCACTTTAATCTCTCCTCTTCAAGGTTGTACTGTAAATCCTGTCAGTTCAATCAGGAAGAAAAAAAATAAAATTCATACAGTTTACTGAAGATACACTAGGGTATTTAGAAAACACTAAGAAATCTACAAAAACTCCTAGAAGTAATGAGAGAGCAAATGTGAAGCACCCAAGATCAGTATTCTATATCACAATATATCAGCAATGAAGGATAAGGTAACAGAGGTATAGGAAAAGTTAAGAAATTTTCTCAAGTTTACAGAGGAAGGATGTTGTAGAGCCAAGATCTGATGGCAACTGACGTATAGGGAATAGTGAATTTTAAAAAATAATGACATGCACACACAGCAATTTATAATTTGTTTTAGAATATTTCAGATCCCTTCCTGTATGTATGTATGCCCATGTACAAACATGTTCTTTTTCAGATCATTTTTACATAAACTGAGTAACAATACACATATTCTTCTGTCAACATTTTTTTAACTTTACATGTGTCTTAGAAATCTTTTCATTTTACTGTATCTTCTTTTGAATGGCTGCATAATTTTCCAAAGGATTCATTTTTTTCTGTGATGAAGTTCTTCTTTTATTGACAGACATTTAGATTGTTTCCAGCTGGTCATAATTACAAGCAATACTGCTGTGGATATACCTGCATGTAATTTAAAAATATTAAATATACAGAGTTGTTTTTCTATGGAACAGGTGTCTTACATTGAATGTGTGAATCAGTGAAAATATTTATTTTAAATTTGACATAGAATACTGAAATGTTACCATCCAGTGCTTTGGTCAATTTACTTGGCACCAGGATATAAAAATGCTCTTATTCCCATACCCTAGTGATAACAGATATAATAATTTTTTTAAATGTTGCCACTCTGTTGGAACAAAATACTATGTCATTGATCTTTTTATTTTCATTTTTCTGTTTGTTAGGTAAAGTTATGTAAGAAATTTGGATTAAAATATAACTATTTTCAATTTTTTACTCTTTTAAATTGAGTGTCCTATTTTTTTAATGTTAGAATATTTCATATATTGTGACCAAAAAATCCTCTGCTCTATATTACAAGTATTTCATGCAGGCTTTATTCTTTTTAAATTTTATGTGATATTTTTTCTTTACAGGGATTTTAAATTTTATTCATTTTTTGGCAATATTTTACTTCAGAAATTTGAAGCTTATGGTGGACATCCTGAATTCTAAGTTTATTTTTAAAACTCCTAGATTTATTCCCATATCTTTATATTTTGGTTATTTACGTTTGGGCCTTCAGTCATTTTGGAATGTATTTCCACATATGTGTTAATGTGTTATGTGCAGATTTAATTCTGTTATATTTTAAATGGATGGCCAGTTTGAACTTAATAAATTATAAAAGAGATTTTTACTATCTTAACAATTAGCTTTTTTCTCCTGCAGCTTTAACTTGCTATATTTAATTTCTCTGTACTTTCAATCCTCAACACGGGTTGAGTTATCAGAAATGCCACTGTTCACATTTCTGAGTAACTAACTGACTGGCAAAGTAGAATTTGTTCTTACCTATTCAAAATAACACATTCACCACTATTTCTGTTTATACCTATTTTGTACATACTACCTTTAAGTCTCTATAAAAATCATTCTTTGCCCAGCTGATCATAGCCCAAATATCTCCAGAATTCAGTTTTGCCAGACAGACTATTCTGACAGAATTAGTAGAGGTCAATAGATAAGAATTTATTCCTCAAAATCTGTACCTCCCAAAAGTCATATTCCACATCAAGTATATAGATGTTGAATTAAAGTCAGGTGCATAAAAAAAGGTTTTTGTTTGTTGTTTGTTTTTTACAGTTTGAATGTTATCCATCTCTCTCTCTCTCTCTCTCTCTCTCTCTCTCTCTCACACACACACACACAGACACACACACAGACACACACACACACACACTCCAGTGCAGAGTTTGAGTCTCCCTATTGATCCTCTCTCTTAGTTATATTATGGATAGGGGAACTTTGGGAATCTTGCTGAGTAGCTGGTAATGTTAAGGTGATGCATCACTGTGATATAAACACATTAAAATAAAGTACTACTGCTTAATACTAATTCAAACAGCACAGCACATTCAATTTTCACTAAATAGCTTTTCCCAACCCCTTATACCCATGTCTAGAGGATTACTGGAGCTGTATTTCAAAGAGTTACTCAAATTTTGCACAGCCTTCCAACAACATGTTATGGTTACCAAAGACAAGAAGTAATAATGGATTAATTCAGCAAGGGCTGAATATGCCTTTAATAGCCATGCAATAGGCTTATCTGGGCCGACAAAGTGACCCCCTTTCATGTCTGTTCAATTAGAGATAATAGTTGAAGGCATTAATCACACATATTTTCAACAAAACTTTCTCAGTTAAAGACACCCTGCAAATGATGTGGTCCAATGCACATCCGCCCATTAGGGTTGCTATGACTATGGTGAGCCTGATGTGAAAGACAGGATACAATCAGGTCTGAGACAATGAGTGGATTTTCATATTTAATGGCCTGGGTTTTCAGCTTGGCACAGCAAACTGAATAGCAGTGACCTAAAGATGACCTTCCATTTTTCTTCTTTGATTTGTCCCCAGGAATGGATAAGGCATTGGGATCCTGGGAGTAATCAGAAAGCAAGCATATTCTCTTGTATAAATGAAAACATCAAGGAAGAGTCTACCCCAGAAAACTTTTGTTTTGTTACTGATATGGGAGAATCCTCTTGTTATTAAATTATTCTCAACTTAAAGGTCTAAGAATACAATAAAAAATTTATAACAACCAGGAGTAATGGGACCTAGGAATTCACTCTACCACTAAATGTCCTTGGTTATATGCTTTTGTCAGGTTTTCAGTTTGCCCATCTATAGAAGCATTTGAACAGATTATCTAAAGTATTTAGATATCAATTTAAATGGGTTTTATTTTATAAAGTGAATATGGAATAGAAATATGAATTAATGAGTTGAATGGGTCTCTTTTCTCTGAGGCAGAAATGAGATGGTGCATGGAAAGTGCTTAACCAAAGACTTGGTACAACATATGCTGGGTGTGTTCATGTTGCTCCTTCTCTCCTTTTCTGTGTCGTTACGGTGCATGATATTCCTTTCAACTTTGAGAATGCTGGCATTCTTCATTCCTAGAAGTTTCCTAGAAAACTTTTCTCAAGAAAACATCAGATATCAACTATTAATATTTATGAATTGAATTTTACACATTGTTATTTTAGTTGAATAGTGCTGATTACAGAACTACCATATATTGAACAAAAGAATCCGACGCTACCAAGTATGTGTGAAAAAAAGCAAAGGCTTCTAGTAACACAATAATACAGTCTTTGCACTTGAAGTAAAAAAAAATGTATATATAACATATATATACACACTATATAATATATATATAATTCAAAAGACATTAAAACTGTTAACTCATAAAACAATTTACTAGTGATATAAGGATTGCCCGAAAGTTGGAAATGACCATGAGTAGTTGAGTTAGGAGATAGTGTAAATTAAGCAATCAGAGGAATTATGTGAACTAAGGAATTTGTCTTTATATCCAGATAAATTCATTTTATTTCACATGCTTAATTTAAACTAACCCATTCAGTTAGTATTCCCTGGTCACACAGATTGAAATCATTTATTTCCTGTGTAGTCCCACTTCTCCTGGACATCAATCACAGCATTTGTATTATTCAGCCTTCTGTTGGCATTGTTTGTAGGTATAGCTTTACCAGTACTTAAACAGAGGTTGTAATTTTTCATTACCTCTACAGTACTATGATATTTTGCCTGATTTATTAAGACTAAGGCTTTTTGTTTGTTTGCTTGTTTTTTGTTTGTTTTAATTGAGTGGAAAATGAGGGAATACAACTCTGCATAAAAGTAAAATTTATGTGAATTGAAAGTGTAGGACTCGTAAAATCTTTGACTAAGTGTGTGGTGTTTGAAAGAAAAAACAAAGCTGAAAACATAAGGGGATATAAGTGTTTACTGGTAGAATATATTATAAAGAGGTATAAATACTTACATTTTCATTTTCAAGAGAGCTGAACACCAGTAAATGCTTCTGGGATATGGCAAGTTTGGGACCAATTGGATTGCTAGAGAAAAAAAAGTACCCTTAGCAGGTAATATTATAAATTATAGTGTGTGGATGTCTAAGAGTGTTTAAATAGGCTATAGTTATATCATTTTATTTTTTAATTTTTTAGGTATATAATTTTAAAACTGTATAATTTATCTCTAAATTTTAAATGGAAACTTTTTTTAAGAATTCTGAATTTCTGTTATAGTTCTGCCTGGTTTATTTGTTGATAGAGTATTCTTTACTAGATACAGGTAAACTGATAAGGATAGATATGTATAGATATATATAGAGAAAAATTATCTTACTGAAAATTTGTTCCTCCCTGGCGTACTAGAATTAGTTAATGATATAACACAAGCTGGCAGTAATTTTAAAATTTATTTAAATACACATACACAAATTATATATATATATGTATTTATATATGCACACATATAAATAGGTTAGAACAAATTAGTATTGTAATCACTGTTCAAAATATAATATGTAATCGATTATATATCGATTATATATATATAATCTAAAAGTTTCTAAAACTTTTTTTAAGATTGTATTTATTTGTCAGAGAGAGAGAGCACATGCAAGGGGAGCGACACGCAGAACAGGCAGAGGGAGAAGCAGGCTCCCCGCTGAGCAAGGAGCCTGGTGCAGGACTCAATCCCAGGACCCTGGGATCCTGACCTGAGCTGAAGGCAGTTACTTAACTGACTGAGCCACCCAGGCGTCCAACTAAAACTTTTTATATGGAAATAATTTTAAAATACAGAAAATTTCAAGAATAGTGTTATATAATACATATGCACACTCTTATATTAGACTTCTCCAGAGAAACAGAACCACCGTGTATGTATATATGTACAGAAAGACAGGGAGAGAGATAGAGAGATGTGACTTATAGGGGGAGAGAAAGACTTATTTTAAAGAATTGCATCACACACCTGTAGGAGCTAGTCATTTTGCAATCAGTGGAACAGGCCAGCAGGTGGTAAATTCACATAAGAGTGGATGTTTCAATCTTTAGGCCAAAATCGTTAGGACAGGTCAGCAGGTGGGAACTCAGGCAGGGTTCCCACGCTGCAGACTTGAGTCAAAATTTCTTATACTTCTTATGGAAAGTGCGGTCTTTGCTCTTAAGGTCTTTAAATGATTGGATGAGTCCTACCCACATTATGGAGAGTGATCTTAAAGTCTACTCATTGTGAACATTAATCACATCTACAAAAGACCTGCACAGCAACGTCTAGACGAGTTTTTGACCAACTAGGCACCATCACCTAAGCCAAGCGGACACATAAAATTAACCACAAAAACACTATCCAATTCGTGATTATTAATTTGCATCGTGTTTCTTGGGACATCTAGGTGGCTCAGTTGATTAAGCGTCTTCTGCTCAGGTCACGATCAAGGCCAAAGTCGGGCTCCCTGCTCAGCGGGGAACCTGCCTCTCCCTCTGCCTGCCGCGCCCCCTGCTTGTGCGCTCTCTGTCTCTCTCTGACAAATAAGCAAAATCTTTAAAAAAGTATTTGTATCCTGTTTCTTTTATCTACCTATTATTTTTTATGAATTATTTGAGATTAAGTTGCATATATCATAGACCTTTACTCCTAAATATTTCAAAGTATACTTGCTAACAATAAGGCCAGCAGGTACAGGAGAAGATGCACAAAATAACTAACCATCAGGGAAATGGAAATCAAAACCACAATGAGATTTCACCTCAATCTGTTAGAATGGCTATCATCAAAAACATAAGACATAACAAATGTAAGGTGAAAATGTGGAGAGAAGGGAACACTTGTGCACTGTTGAGAATGTAAATTGTACATGAGAATGTAAAATGTAAAATTCCACTCTAAAAATGTGTGGAGATTCGTAAAAATATTAAAAATAGAACTATGTGTGATCCAGCAATTCCACTTGGGTATATACCCCAAGGAAATAAAAACAGAACATCAAAACAATATCTGCACTCTTCTGTTTATTGCAGCATTATTTTCAATAGCCAAGATATTGAAACAACCCAAGTTCCTGTCAATGTATGAATGGATAAAGAAGATGTGGTATATATACAATGAAAGACCATTCGGACATGACAAGGGAAGAAATCATGGCATTTGTGACAACATGGATGGACCTTGAGATAATTAGGCTATGTGAGGCAAGTCAGGCAGAGAAAGGCAAATAGTGCATGATATCACTTATATGTGGAATCTAAAAAAGTCAAGCTTGTTGAAAGATAGATTAGAATGGTAGTTACTAGGGGATGGGGGCTGGGGAAATTGGGGAAAGGTTGGTCAAAGGACACTAACTTGCAGTCAGAAGATGAATATGTTCTGGAGATCTAGTGCACAGCATTGTAATTACAGTTAAACAATATTGTAATATACCTCAGAATTGCTAACAGATCAGGTCTTAAATGTTCTCACTGTAAAGCAGACACGGGACATGATGGGGGTATTTATTAGCTAACATTACTCCTAGGAATGGTAATACACTGTAATATGTACAATGTCAATTATATCTCAATAATAAAAGACTCTAGTATTAATGAAAAAAGTCTCTAGCATAACCATGTACACTAATAAGATTCAGTAATTTTAATATATGATGCTTTTATGCTAATGCCACCCATATTCCAATTGACAGAATACATTGCTTATAAGATATTTTTTCCACTTCAATATATTGATTCAATCTAAAATCAAGCATTATATTTAGTGGTCCCATCTGTTTAGTCTCCTTTGATTTGGAATATTTTACAGTTTTACATTATCTTTTGTATCATTAACTTTTTTGTAAGAGTATACTTCCATGCCACTTTTTTTTTCATAGAACATTCTTCATTTTAATTTTGTCTGTTTCCTCATGATTAGATTCAAGTTATGGATTCCTGGCAAGGATATTACATATGTGATATCATTGTCCTCAGAGTATCGTGTCTGGAGACCCACAATATCCATCTGCCCCTTATTGATGTTGTTAATTTTAATCACTCAATCAAGGTGTTATCTGTACAGTTGTTATTTTTCTCTGGGAAATACGAAATATATAGGAATAAATTTTGAGCCATGCAGATATCCTCTTCCTCAACCAATTCTTCTTTATATTTATAAGCCATTGAATTTTTTTTTTTTTTGTCTGAGCCGATTTTTATTTTGGTGGTTGGTGATATTTTCATCTCCAGAACTCCCTCTACCAATCGACCTGTGAAATTTACCGTAAGAGTTCTTCCTGCTCTTCATTTGTTATTTTTGTTATAGTTGTTAAATATCAGTATGGACTCAGGATTTCCCATTTTTACATTGGCCTTATTCCATTATCATCCTTCATTATTTTAAAATTCAAAATGTCCTACGTTGGCCACTTGGAGATCCTTCAGGCTAAGTCCTATGTACTTGTGACTATCCCTATCATCTTCAGAGCACTTACTCACTTTCCATAACAGCCAGGTGTTCCCGGATCATTTTGTATTACGCTGCCCCAGGCCTAGTATCAGCCATTTCAACAAAGAGAATGTTAGTTTAGTTGAGAATGATGAATTATTCTATTAGAAACTAAGATCAGGACAGTAGTTCTGCTCATTGGCACTCAGTTGTCTTTGTTTCTGAGTCCATTTTGTGTACAGAGCTAGCAATTTATGTACTTACACATATACACATATAAATGCACCCACACATACATATGCATATATATTATACACATATACATATTTTAGAAATGATGGGGATCAAAGTGATACTCTCAATTTCAACACATCTCCTCTGGGATTTTTTTTTTGTCTTTCCCATTCTATATTTGTGCATCATATATTCCACCATGAGAACTGTGGCTCCTCAGAACTTCATTATATTAATCCATTCTTTCAGTCTACAATATATGTAAATTTGTTCAGAATCACTTCAACCATATCACTACCAAATATAAACCCACCAAAAAGAGTACAGGATTTCCCTTCTCATCCATCCCATCAGGACTGAGGACAGGTAGTCAAATTTTTTGTCCCTGGATTTTTTTTTTTTTCCTTTCAATGTGCTTAGGTTATCCATTAGGAAATTCATTTAGGTTTGTTTGTTTTAGTTTTAGTTTAGTTTAGTTTCACATCTGCTTTAAGTTTTATATTCCTCTTCCCATCATTATTGACTTAATATATATTTTAAGGTTCATAGAGTATTAAATATTGACTATTGGTTTCCACAAGTCAAAATTTATACAAAATTATAGAATTAGAAGAGCATTTCTTTCATATATTCCTTCTACTCCTTTACCCACTACCTATTGTATGTGAGTAACTTCTTCCTATGCTTCTTTTTATGAAGATAAAATATGTATGTTCTCTTATGTCACTTCTTTCCATATATACATTTTTGTCTTTATATTTTTTCATTGAAAAACATCTCCTGATATCAAACCATATCAGTTCACAGACACCTTTCTCATTCTTTAACAGCTGCAGAATAGACCCTTTTATGTATATATCATAAGCTGAATATATTGATCAATTGCTCATGTTAGAAACTTAGGTAGCCTCTAATGTTTTTCAATTATAAAAATACTCATCTACATACAAAGAATAATCATTGAGATATATATTTTTTTGTATTGGTGGAAGTGTATCTTCAGGGTAAATTCTTACAAGCGACATTGTTGAGTCAAAACTTATAGCCTATGTCATTTTGTTCTATGTTGCCAAATTTCATTCCCTAGAAATTGTACCAGTTTGCATTTGCAGCAACAATATACTAAAAGGCTTACCAGAGGTGCAACCTAAACTCTACTGAGTACAATTTCTGATTTATTTAATATAATCAGCAAACACTATATTACTTTCAATTATGGAGGAAAATAAAAATATATAAACCAGAGCTAAAAGTAGACCAAATCCTACCAGATCCGTAGTCGAGCATCTTTGAGTGCAGATCTTTTGTAAATTAAGATGATTAGCCACTATTACATTGCTCTACTCTCTGGAAGAAGATACCATTAACAGTAATATCTATATTTGTAATGCACACTTTCTCTAGCATTCATAAAGTAATTATTAGATATAACAAAATATAGAGTCACATAACTGAAAAATAAGATTTAAAAAATGCACAGTAGAACACAGACAAAAATATGGTACAGATATTTATATAGGCAAATACAGAATGAGATGGAGGAATAAAAGATGGAGAATTTAATCAGATTGTTAAATCCATTAAAATGACATTCTAAATTAAAAAAATAAAATATTTGATATTAATAATTATTAAATGGGCTTAATAAAGGATTAGCCACAACTGGATTCAGGATTAGTAAACTGGAAGATGGGATAAAATGTCTTAGAAAAGAAATGGAAACTATATAAAACAACATTAAATATAGACCGGGTACTATAAAAGTCTAACCTACAGTTGGAGTGACAGCAGAAGAAAAGAATAGGGACAGACATAATAGGGATGAAAAATGGCTGAGAAGTTTCAAAGCTGATGAAAGACCTCAAGTCGCATATTCAAGAGTCTCTGCAAACTTCAAGCAAAATAAATAGTAACAAAACTGCACCTAGAGACACACAACAGTAAGACTTCTGAGAAATCAGACAAGTTTACTATTTTAAAAGCATCTAGAGGAAAGTGTGCATTATCTACAAAGGAGTAATATTAAGACAGCAAACATGTTTCAATAGAAATTATAGAACCTTGAAATCAATGGAATGGCAATGTCTAAGTGCTAAAACTTAAGGAATCCAAAACCCAAGGAACTACTCCTCAAGATGAAGGTAAAATAAATGGTTCTGATAAAAATCTGATAGCATTTGTTACCAATCAAGACTAAGAGAATTTTAAAGTAATTTGTGAAGACTGAAGGAAAATGACCATACATGGAAACACAGAAGTACAGGAAGGAGAGCACAAAGAAAAAAATAATAAGAAGAAAAGAATAAAAATAAATGAATAGTAATAAAGTAAATGAAGACACAAAATAAGAAGTGTTTGTGGTGGGGCGCCTGGGTGGCTCAGTTGGTTAAGCCACTGCCTTCGGCTCAGGTCATGATCCTGGAGTCATGGGATCGAGTCCCGCTCGGGCTCCCTGCTCGGCAGGGAGTCTGCTTCTCCCTCTGACCTCCCCCCTCTCTCTTTCTCTCAAATAAATAAATAAAATCCTTAAAAAAAAAAGTGTTTGTGCCTTTAAACTTTTTAGAACAGTAACTCAAAATGTGGGAAGGAGTAAATGGAGTTAAATGTTCCAAGTTTCTAGCAGTATTAGTAAAAGTAACAATTTGTGTTAAAGTGTAACAAATAAAAATTAAAAGTTTTCATCTATATAACAATAGTAAAATAATATACATAGCAAGTAATAGAGGCTAAAATAGCTTTATACATTATAAATTATTTTAAAAATCTGAATTAGACAAGAAAAGAATATAGAAAAGGTAGGTCCACAGAAAACAAATAATAATATGAAGTATTTAAAAATGATCCACATACGTGGATGCCTTTAATAAAAGAAAGTAAACGCTAAAAACATAAAGGGGAAAGCAAGAGATATTAAGAAAAAAAACAGGAGTAGTGTATAGACATTAAAAAAATAACTGATAATAACATTAAGTCACAGGAATCCTATACTTACAGGTTGAATAGATAGGGGCAGATGAGTTTTTATAAATCCGCATACATTTGAGGAATTCACAAACAAAAAATAGTCTCTTAGTTACTAGTTAGATCATTCACATATATTTATATTATTTGTTTTTATTTTTCTCTTTCTGAATTAAATAGCAGAAAAATAATTCAAATAATAAATTTATCCTGTGTTCAATTTTTTGCCTAAAAGAATTATGCAAAATTTATATACTACTCAAATTCTTTATCATTAGGGTGGCAACGTAATGAAACTGTTTTCTAGAGTTTTTTTAGAAATCTATCTCTGAATTATTTGAAAACTAAAATGATTCTTCTAAAAATGTATCTGAATATTATCTAAAATACTAAGAATCAGTATTTTAAGCTTCTCACTAGACCACTAGATCAGGACTTCTTAGTGAGGACACCATAGATACCTTGAGCTGGATAATTCTTATTGTGGGGGACTCTCCTGTTCACTGTAGGATGTCATGCAGGGTCCCTGGCCTCTACCAGAGATTGCCCCAGTTGAGAACAACTGCAGCACTTGGTCTCTAAGTATTTATTATAATTCGGAGGATAGCTATGACTTTTATTTTCAGGGACAGATGACTTAATTTCATTGGATGTTAGTTCTCCAGAAACATTAGACATCTTCATTAAGTAAAATATGCTATATCACTGTGAAATTTACATATCAATAATACTTGTTTTGAAAATGTTTTGTTATGACGTAGGAAAAATAAGAAAATACCAAATTCTCAACCTATATGGTAGAAAACATTCTGCAGCAAAGAAAGGGAGTCTTAAAAGATATTTCCACAGAAATTCTTGGGACTTTCCTGTTTCTATTTTTGTGCAAAGATCAATTATGACAGGCTAGTGCAAAATTTGACCTTTATTTGGAAGAAATCTGTCACAGGCTGTCATTTATTACATGAGAAATTATAAACATTTTGTACTAAACAAGAACATTATCAACATTTACAGTGACTGCACATCTGCCTAGTGAGATTCCAGTCATACCTAATATCACCCTGTCGCCTGAGTTGGAAATAACCTCATTTTTAACTCCACAGCAAGAACAAAGGATTTGGTTTATAAAAATATGCTTCCTGAATCATAGCACCTTTTTATTCTTTCACTGATAATTGTATTTCAAATGACATCTAGTTCAGTAATATGCATATCTTTCATATACAGATTCTTCATATATTCATTTTAAAATGCATATCTACTGATTATTAGAGGGCAGGTGTTATGATAGTTTGACATAAACCTTGAATAAAATGCAAATGTCTGACATTTAATGAAAGACATAGGAAAGTAAATAAATTGTCATAGCTGATAAAATATTTAAAAGAGGTTTAAACAAATTATTTTTTTCAGGATGATTCCATCTGGTATTTTGTTTTTCAGAAATTATGTATAATGAGGATGACAAATGTAACGAATATTTAACAGTGGGTAAAATATATCAGTCTCCAAATGTGGCATGTATATACACCTGGGAGTACCTGAAGATTTTTCTGTGAGATATTCAGGAAAAGAATAGATTTAAAGAGTATGCAGATCCTCAACAAAGACTAGTCTGTAATCAAAAGGTATACTTTCATAATTACCATTCTGCTATTTTTCCCTCCAATTTATGAGTGAGGGAAGCAATATTAGGCAAAGGGAGAATATGAACTGCAATTCACTTACAACAGAGGCCTCAGCTGATGGCACTTCAGAAGTATCCCATATGGAGGCAAGAAGTTTGGGCCTTTGTACTCCACATGGACCAATTTTGGGAAGTGGGCTGTCACTTAGGGAGGTTGTAACTATGGGGAAGCTGTTATCTTTGATAGTGGGAAGTTCCTTGAGTCCCATATGTGAGTTGTCTGTAGCTCTCAGTTGTAGCAGTATTGAGTGCTTTGGTCTTGAGGTTGTGGCTCTGAGTCAAAAATATAACACCCAACACAGTCCACCTCTTGAATAGTTATAATCTATTTGTTTTGTAAAATAACTTCACCTTACCTGGGAATATATTCTCCAAGATTCTGCCTGATTAATTTTCTGGACAATTTATAAAAAAGGTTAGTGGAACAGAAATATTCTCAACACCACAGCTGAGCTCATGGTTGCAACTGTTTATTCATTATTTGCTTCCTATACCAAGTGTTTTCGTTTTTGTTTCCTTTACTGTTGGTTAAAATCTCTGTTGGTCTAAAAGACTTACCTATTGAGGTGACCCAGATTTGCATACCTAAGAGGTCTGAGTTTATTGATCTCCATGCCCTTCTTAGATCATTAGATCTAAGTGTTACACTTGCTCACTTACAAACAAAATTGTGCAGAGGAGGTCAAATAGATGCCCCAGAGGGTTAATATGGTGGTAAACATGTCTTCCTAGCCCCCATTATATCAGAGCAACTGTATCTACTCCTGATGGTCAAGATCAATTATCCTTGCTAGTATAGCATTACTTTTAAGTGACTGCAGGGCTTTTGGCACAGAGAGCCCAAAGTGATCACTGGGCAGCAGCAGATTATGTTTAGTCAAACTCTTACAAGTATTCCACCTCTGGAAACTGCAACATCTAGAACTGTAGAGATTAGGGTTTCAGGTCAGGAAGTACAAGTAATTCAAATAAGTCACTGGGACCTAAGACTAATAAAAGCAATTGCTAGGGCCACCAGTTGGTTCTACACATATGTATCAGGGACACAGCACTATAAAAGGTTACACCTCTCCCATAACTTCATCTGTATGCCTCTTTACAGATGTCTATGTTCCAGAGTTTTCATATTTCTTCTCCCAGGGCTTTACCAATCAGCAAAACCATTGACTACTCCACACAAAATAGCCTGATAATGATTATATCTCCCACCTCCCAAAGCCTAAGAAATAGACTCTCCGGTGTAATCCCTTCCACAGTAATTCTATCCTAGATGATCACTGTTGGACATTTTAGCAATTGTGGTCTAGCACTATGTCAGTGGCTATGATACCCTACCTTCCACAAGCGATGAGTCCTCATTTCTAGCTTGCCTTCAGGTAATCCAGCTCCAAAATTTCATTTTAGATTCTGCTTTCCAGAAACAAGACTTCTGCCTGCCCCCAAAGTCTGGGATCCCTTGGAAATAGACTCTAAGATTTGGCCACACAAGGTACATTTAGTAATGTTCTCAGGAACAACTCCAGTAAGATAATAGTACACCAGGATTGGGAAGCGGGAGAAGTTGAACAGAGGCCCCAGGCAATCCCATGAGGGGCCATTCAGGGATGTCCCTAATTTAGGCATTTACCAGTTATTGCATGCAGCTTAATCCTGTTCTCAGTTCCAGAAAGTCAATGACCATGAGATAGCACATATTACCATATATATCACTATCCTAGGACTGTTTTAATTCCTGCTCAATAGAATATAATTTTTGATTTTCTCTTCTCGGGTCTACTTTACCCCAGTATTTTTTTTCCTTCTTTAAATTTTTTTATTGTTATGTTAATCACCATACATTACATCATTAGTTTTTGATGTAGTGTTCCATGATTCATTGTACCCCTGTATTAATTAGGTAATTTTGTTTCCTGGTATTATTGTAGCCTGAGAACTATCCCTTGGCCTGTAACCTAGAGTGCTTCTTCATCCTTAAGGAAAAAGAATGAATTCAGTTTACACTACCTGCCTCTCTGTTTAAAACTTTGAGCAGTCATAAGATAAATGTTTTATAGTAATCACAAAAGTTGCCACATTTAATAGATTCAATTCAATTTTAATTTAACATGAAAGGAAGAATTTCATATCAGCTCCAGTGGGTAAAATTAATATGTGAATTCAAAAAAAATTTTAAGTCAACTCATTTGACACTTCTTTCAATGAAGACAGAAATAAGAGCCAATACCAAATTTACATATACTCACTAATATTAAATCACAGTCTTCAAATAAATTCTTAAATTTTGGTTTCTGTTGGAATGTAATAAAATGTAAGTGACTTATAGAATTTCTATAATTTGATGGTAACTGTACCAAATGTAATCACCTTCTACTATTTTGCTAAATTGTAGTAAAAAGTAAAAAAATGAAAGCATAAAATATATAATTTATTAACATTTATTAAAAAGCCCTATGAAACACAAACCATTGAAATAGTTGTTACAGTGAATAAACATTAACAAAAAGAGGTATATTTCTCAGAAAGATCTCCTCCTAAAATATGTTGGGGTTTGCGTGTGGATAGGCATAGCTGAGGCCAAATAGTATTCAATGGTTTAGACAGAGTAGCTAGTATAATTTTAACAATGGGATAAACCAGGGCAAGGCCCACCAGGAAGGCAATAAACAATGGGAGAACATGAGAATTAATTTATAAAGGCCTTTTAAATTTTAAGCAAAAATAATTATGTTCAGTTTAGTACTCAGGGATGAATATAGAAGCTAAAATAATACTATAGGTTGGGTAGCAGAAGAAAATCAATAAACGCTGGGTGGATTTGAAGATTTTGTTTTAGAGAATTCATAAGATTAAAACATACAGAGAGTTCATAATCCAGTTAGCCTGTATGAAATAAATAAATGTTGACTTTTACTTTTTTAAGTTTTGAAATTTAGTGATATTTAAGAAAGATATTGTTTGCATTTACTTAGTCACATTTTCCTATACACAAACATTTCTTATTTAAAAGATGACATTTAATAACATATTATTATGCCATGCTTGGCCCTTGGATTAGATAAATAGATAATAATTTGGAGAAAATAATTAGGTATAATCTCAGCAATGGGATACATAACTACATAACATGGTACCTATTTGGGAGTCGAGAGAGTAGCAGTATTTACTGTAAAATTTCTGGTTGTATTTTTGTGCCTGGAAGGAAAACTGGGAATAGACTCTATATAAGTCTATTTGATAGCGAAAGGAAAAACAGATATATACACCTTTCAGTTATATCGATGCAAGGCTACTTCAGCCCCATTTTTCTGAGATAACTGCATAACTTCATAGTTTTTGGCTTGGGACGAACCCAGTCATAGCATTCAAAATGTTTTAGAAGCACAGAAGTAAAAGTAAGGACCAATCAGAACTGATATTAGCCATAGCAGTGGAGCTCCATCTTGGAGAACCTATGTTGTGCCAAGAGATAATAACATATTATGTGCTTGACAGGGGCAAGGTGCAGAAGTGTCCAGGAGATCAAGGGTACAATAGTGAGAGCACTGAGAAATTCAGAAATATTTTAACAACCAGTAGGGGTATACCACCCTCCTGGTTGAATATGAACTCCAGACTAGCTCTTGACCTGGAGAGTCAGTTCAGTCCCACATATCCATCACCTCTCATCAATCCATGCTAATGTATTAGATGGTGCCTTAGGGAGAATGTGGATCTATGTGCATAACGAACATAGACATCTCTCTAAATGAATGTGACCAAGATACCAACCCCTGACTTTTGAGATTTGCAGTTATGTTTAACAAACCGAGGTGGTCCTGGGGCACCTGTGTGGCTCAGTTGGTTAAGCCTCTGACTCTTGATTTTGGCTCAGGGCATGATCTCAGGGTTATGAGATAGAGCCCCGCATCAGGCTTAGCACTGGATGTGGAACCTGCTTAAGATTGTTTCTCTCCCTCTCTGCCCCTCCCCCACCTTTCTCTCTAAAAAAATACAAAAACAAATACAAAAAACAACAAACAAAAAAAACCTGAGGTGGTCCTAACTGATGCCAAATGGAGGATTTCATTGAAAAGAAATGTAAGTGTACCCAAAGAAATAGAGAAGTTTGGATGGATACCAGAATTTAGGTAATGCTTTTTTTTTTTTTTTTTTTTTTTTTTTGAGCATAGCTTGTGTATGGAAGTCCCCAAGTCCAGGAACGTGGGTAGAATTGAGAAAGTGGATATATATTTAAAAACTAAAAAATGTTAAAGACTAGAGCTTTAGCTCTGGGAGCTCAGGTTTGGTTTTGTTTTGTCTTATGTAGTGTTTTTGTTTTGGTATGGCAGTGATTGATGATAACAGTCAGAGAATATTTTATATTCTTTTACTACAATACACATGAAGATTGTAGTTACTATTGCAGTTCATTGTAGTTCATTTTTGTAACAAACAAGGCATTAGAAACTAAGATGCTTCCTGTGGTCAATAGGCACTATTTCCTTATTAGGAGAAAGCCTCTTTTACAAGATGATACCATTTGCCAATGCCAGTGGAATTTGGCGGCAATGTGGCCCACTGACTGATATAACAGACTTCCAAGTTATTAAGTTTTCATATAAGGGTAATAAGGACTGGACCTTTGGACTGAGTGAATGACACTAAAGGCACTGAATTTAATATTTCAAAGAATTATATGACTTTATATTGTATCCTTCATTCATGAAATAGGATATAACACATTGATTTAGGTAATCAGGAGAGGAATTTTGTTCTAATTTAGAGTCAAAATTGATGGTAATTTGTGGTGGAATCTGTTTTGAGCTTGAAATCCATTTTCCGGTATTTGTTGGCTTAACAGAACCCTGATAATGTTTCTAGTCCCCAGATTGCAGATTATAATTGAATTAAGTCAATCATGGTTTGACTTTTTTTCTATTTTTCTAACCACTTTAAAAAAAAAGATTTTATTTATTTGACAGAGAGAGAGACAGCGAGAGCAGGAACACAAGCAGGGGGAGTGGGAGGGGGAGAAGCAGGCCTCCCGCTGAGCAGGGAGCCCGATGCGGGGCTCGATCCCAGGACCCTGGGATCATGACCTGAGCCAAGGCAGATGCTTAACGACTGAGCCATCCAGGTGCCCCTTTTCTAACCACTTTTGAAGCTAGAAGTGGCCACATGATCTAGTTCTTTCCTAAACTGTTAAATTTAAGTAGAAATCTGCTAGAAAAAAAAAGGTTCTCTCCATACTTTTGCTCTGTTGATTATTAGAGAAGCTATCATCACCTACAACATGATATTCCTGTTTTATCCTGCCTTTAATATAAATGTGACTTCTAAAACAACCTATAACCTTCTAATCTATAACATGAGATTACAGTCTATAAAGCCAGGCTGGGAGAATTGTAGAGACTGTCTCTGGCATCAAAAGACCTTTAAATCCATGCCGGTAATGGTCGGCATCAGACCTCTCCCAGTTTCTGTTAGCTGTAACCCAAAACAATGCTAGCTCATACAATACTGTATCTGAAAACACCTTGAAAATTAAAGGCAAAGAAAAAATGGACTTACTAAATTAATTTATTCTTTAAATTATATTAATTAAAGAATATTTAAATGCAAGCCTGTAAGTTGAACATCCCAGCTTTTCCTAGAATACCTAGCAGTCTTTAATTGACATCATGATCAAAAAAAAAAAGAAAGAAATTTATCAGCAAATGAACCAGAGCCAATTTCTTCTCCCAGTTCTTTTGGCAATTAATTTAGATTTCATTGTGTATTCACTCTAACCTAAATTGCTTATTCATATTTAGCACCAATTTTTCTGTAGATCATATATTGGCCTAATTTTCTCTTCTTTATTTTTATTATGCAATTTTTAAAATGTGCTTTGTCCAATGTTATGTATCAGGTTAGTCTTTGGCATATGGACAAAATGAGTTTTTTTTTTTTCTTTAGCCATATGGTACTATTTGTTATACAAAATACCTGTTTATCTACATATTTTAGCTAATGTCTTTGATTAGTAATTACAACAATTGATTACTTAAACTTTCATACAGTGTTACAATTTAGCTCATACATTATATAATGATATAATCATTGCGAATATATTGTAAGAATATTGATAAAGTATGTGAGTAAAGACTATTTTTTCAGCTAACAATCGATATTTTTTCATTCCCAAAGTTTTTGCTGTTGTCCTCATTCGTATATTTAATAATTCAGTGATGTTCTTTGCTTTGTGAAGCTTGTCAGATACAACTCAGAACAAAGTCGCTTGAATATATAAATGAATTTTTTAAATGCCTAGCACAGACATAATGTACAAAGGCTAGCACTTTAATTTTAAGAGGTGCTTAAGAAAAGAAAAATGGTGTTTTAAGATCTAAAAATCTTGGTTTGCAATAGCAAGAGCACATATCCTAGGAAATCTAGAGCACAGTTAATACATGGGTTGAAGATGTGCTCATGATTGTGTAAGCACTTGTTTTATTAACCTCCACATAGGGAGGAAATGTGAACCATTTCTGGATTTGGGGTCAGGATTTAAGCAGAAAGAGGAAAAAAGAAAATTATTCATCATTAAGAACTTCCAGTCCCTATATCTGCTCAGGTCTTATCTCCCAAAGTGAATCAGAAACAACAGAAACCAAAGATAATTTGAGGTGATCCCGAAGCACAGGGCAAATGTAATGAATTTCCAATGTTGTAGGAGAGGGAGAGAGCAAGCTTTTTAGCAGAGTTTCATGTCCTTTGTGATGCTGCAGGGACAGAGGATGAGTGAGGTGACTACACATAGAGGATTGCATTTAGCTCTGTAGAGACCCTACTATTTGAGAAATGAGAGGAAAATTTTGAAAATTTTAGGTAAAATAGCTAGATGCCACATACCTTTTAAGTTAATTAAGCAAAGAGGCCATTAGGCTGAGGTTGCTCTTAAGGCTGTAATGGCCTACATAAACAAACCAAAACCTGTCTATAAATGTCTGAAGATTATGAAATTAAAAGCTAAGGACAACTAATCACAAACAGCCAACTAGGCTTGAGGCTATAGTCAATCAAATAATTTCCTTTCTTTTCTTCCATACTTTCTCTACAATAATCTTTCTCCTTCTTACTTCCAGTTTGGTAATGACTGATTGGAATTGGTTTTGCTCAAATTGTTAATATGCCTCAGTTTATCTTTTAATGCACCAAAAACGAATTCCAGCCTTCATAAAGAGTACCAGAGCTAATAGTGGAAATCTGGTCATTAACCATGGATGCAAGCAGAATCAGAGATGGACAAACACCAAATAGGAGGGACTTCACTCCACAGTGTGGGCCACCAGGCCAATGCAGTGCTAAATATTCTAGAAATATTGCTCCAGATATCAGGTATACAAGTAAGCTGTCTGTGGGGTCAGGTGTCCAACATGGAAGAAGGGAAAGCATAAGATAAGTTTGTGAAACTTGGATTCCAATATTTACCAAGGAACACTGATTTAAACTAGAAATGACTAAAGACCTTGAATTGGCAAGAATAAGTTTTATGACTTCAGAAGAAATTGAAAACTTGAAAGTCAAGTTTGGTTCAGTTATAGAAATTAAGGGACTTATGTTTTTGCAAATTCTAGTGTTACGACTGTATAACTTAAACCTAATGCCAAGATATTGAGTTTCCAATTCAGGTTGAATACGAATAGTTTTTAATCTGTATGTTTGTGTGTTTGGGTGTTTTATTTTTTGGTATTGTTTTATTTTTGAGACAGAAGAGGGTATTTTAATGAAACAATACAAAGTTTAGTCAGATGATCTGGTTTCAGATTTCAGTTTTGACATCTACAAGGAATAATTATTTATGGGGGTGAAGAGTGAGCCCTTACCTTCCCTGCATTTCAATTACTTTATTAGCAAATGAAGTGATACATCACTGGCCTAGTCTTTAATGCAAACACAAAAGAAACGTTGAAAGATGTATTTTGGGAAGTAACACTGAAAATGTTAAAACATTAAATTGTCAAATATTGCATAATTTTAACTTTATACAATGTAGTAGATATTGGAAAATGATGATTCAATTCTTACTATTTTCCTTTTATCCTATATTTTAGTCATTTCTATTTTTATTCTGTGAAACACTTCGGTATCTCAATATATGCTCTTTCCTCTGACAGCAATTTTTTTCAATTGCCTAATTGTCCCATTCCTGACTATTAGTCAATTCTACATATCCTCTATGATTAAAAGTAGATGTAATTTCTTTAGGAATGCTTTTCCATCTTCAACAAGTCTGTGCAAATATCTCTTAGGTGTTCACACAAAAGCCTATATAGTTCCTTTGTCATTAAATTTAGTTCAGTGTTTGAGAATTACTTTAATTACCTGTATGTTTACTTACCTGCACCATTCAACAGTGGAAGGCAGGACCATTGTGTGCTTTATATTGTTTCTCCAGCTCCTACCAACGTTACGTGGTATGCACACAGCTACTATTAATTAAATAAATAATGAATAACAGATTAGCCCATGTAAGTAAGTGCTGGCCAAAAGATTTGTCTAAGCGTCAATTTTCTGTTGGTTGTTTCATGGTTACTGCAAGCAAGAGGAGCTTAATTATGCAAAATACTCATAATAGTTGTTATGATACATCAATGAATTAAATTTCCTTAACCACCTTTCCAAGTTGAATTCCATCAGTTTCAAAGATCATGTCTGTTTTCATGTATATTTTGTTGAGTAGCTGGTAAAATGTAGTCTTTTATAGTTATTGGTGGGTTTCATCTTACCATGAATTTAGACCCAAATATATGTGGAATATGGTAAAAAAATATAGACTCCATTTCATAAGTATAAATTTCATGGTATAGCTGTAAACCACAGGAAAATTCTCTAATATACCATGTACGTGGGATAAGTTGAATGACAGTTTTTAAATGGAAACTCTTTTATCACAATTTAGATACAGTCATGCCTATGAAATAAGCTAGGTGAAAATTTACTTGTTTAATTAAGCTTTGTAGGGTAAATTCTTTGTTCACTTGTTTTAATAGATTTCGACATGCATATGCAGTGACTGTGACTTTTACCTTAGATGTCAGTAGGTTATTAACTGAACCTAATTCTTCGGTGTCTGGATTTCAGGATGGTTAATAAGAGAGTTAAAGTGCATACAATTCTATATCTGAAAAACCTATACATCAAGTGTAAACTTTTAAAAAGTCTATATACTGTTTTTCTTCAATTCTTGTTAAATTAGTTGAAAAGCTGAAAAAAAGCGTGCTTAATCAAAATGGAAGACTGGAATAAATGTCAGAACATACTACAGAATTTTGTAGAAATTTAAATTGTCCTTTCAAAAGTTTTTGCACTTTCACCCTTTTCTGCTTATAGGGAGTTTAATTTTATACAATTATTAGAATGTTACACAGTACAACCTCTTTAAATGGTAAGTGCTTAATCATTTAACTTGTAAATTTTTATGAAAACCTACAGTTAAATTACTTTAAAATATGCTTAAAAAAAGCAGTTTTGAAAGCGTTGATTATATAAGTAAAAAGAACATTATAAAATGCAGAAAATGCATGAAAGAAATTAAACCCATCCAAAGAACCCTACTCAGTGACCACAGTTAACTGACTTTTGGTAAATTTCCCTCTTTCTTGTACAATATTTTACATGGCAGAATATTTCATATATATATATATAATTTGATATTTTAACTTTCCACTTAACATGAGGATGTAAGCATTTCCAAAATTATTAACATTTTGTGCACATTTTAAATGATTCTATGATTCTATTTATGAATTAGCCACAAATTACATTATTTATTTTCTACTGTTATGAATTACTGTGAGCTATTTTGTTTTTCTACTTTGTTTGGCTAATCTAAAAGCAGCTCCAATGAACATGCAGTGTGAAAGAACATGCATTTTTTAGAGTAACTGAAAAGTTTTGAAAGTCACAGAGTTTATTGTGACCTAAACATATGGTTTCATTCTGAGCATTTCATAATTTTATTTTATAGCAATGTCTCCATAATTGAAAGAAAAAAATACATGGCCTATTCAGGAACAATATCTACTAACAATACAATGTTCATCTTATGAAGATGATTTAAGTAAAGGATTTTCTATTTTGGTAAGGAAAAACCACAATCTTTTTATATGCTTAAGCACTAGAAAGGGTTATAACAATATATGAGGATTTCACAGAAATCCTGATGATCCAAGGCCAAGATATAGACAAGAACAGCATTACTAGATAAAATATATTTTCTTTAGGCATTGACAAAAAGAAATATTTCCTATATAGTTTATTACATTCCTCAAAGAACATCAGATTCGTATCATAGAGTGTTCTGGGGTTAACCATCACCATGGAATTATGAAAAGTATACTTTTTCAGAGTTGAAATGGCAGTAAGTTTGTATCAGGGATGAATCATAAGTTAGCTGTGTTTATTTGCCATTTGACTATTGTAGGAAAATGATGTTTTTCTCCTTTCCTTTTCACAAACATATTAACCTGATTTTTTAGAATGTCTAGTATTGATTTGTCCAGAGACCCTAAAGGCCACATCATCATGCTATAAAAGGCAAAAACCCAATTTACATAATTTCTCTGGTTCTCTTCTCATTCACTTCCAAAAGACCATGGGTAATTGGTGTCAATACTTCTTTTAGTTCCCACTTTTTTACTTCTGTCTCTATGTTGCTGGGCAGAAGAGGATAAAACACCAGTTCACACAGGAGGGAGGGAGGTTTAACCCTAAGCCTGGTGACTTAACCCCAGGTTTCATTAGAAAGATCTGGGATGTTAGAAACTTACCCAACAATTACTCATTTAATTATCTCTCTCTCTCTTTTTTTTTTATTGAGCATGTGGAAAACTTTAAATATAAGATTTAATTGGTAATTGGAAGAATACAGTTGAATATTTGTAGATACCTGATCATAGTATAAACCAAAAGTAACATTATCATACTTTACTAGCAATATATAAAATAATAGTGAATTAATTAATAGACATGTGAAATTTGTTTTCACAACTATTGGAATATAATTCCAAGCTATTGAAAAATTTATTTTCCCAAATAGTTACAATCTGATGGTTTGAGTGACTTGATAAAGTGGTTATTATTTATCACAACATCTTTATGTTAGTCATATGAAGTTTTGTGGGCACAGATAACATTTTTTAATAAAGAGTTAGCTTATGCCTATTAATAGAGCAATAGCACAAGATTTATATTTAGTCTTCTCCTTCTCAAGGAGGCTTTTAGTCATATTAAAAAATGATGTAAAACTGTTATGAAATGTTGAGAGACATGTACTCATTAAATGTATACATGCATGTTTTTCTTTCTTTCAGTAAATATTCCTTCTAACCCACGCATACACATCTGAAAATTAAGGAAAATATCTTTTGTTATATGGTTTTCTAGAGCCTAATTTTTCTAATGAGAGACCACCTTTAGAATGTAAAAGTAAGGTGTGGAACAATTATATATTTAAAAACAAAAACTTCTCTTGGGTCACCGAATGGCTCAGTTTGTTAAACGTCTGACTTGATTTCAGCTCAAGTCATGATCTCAGAACCCTGGGCACTGGGCTCTTGGCAATGGGTTCTGCGCTCAGCATGGAGTTTTCCTCCTTCTCTCTCTCTCTCTCTCTCTCCCTCTACCCCTACCCCTGCATGCTCTCTCTCTCTAAAATAAATAAACATTAAAAAAAAAAACCAACTTCTCTTTACTGAGTCCCTTTTCCCCCCAGAATAACTAGAGTGCTTTCCTGAATGGACCCTTTTTTCAAATATCAAAATGTATAATTGGTATATATATATATGTGTATATTATATGATGTATATGATATATATGTGTGTGTGTATCAATTCTACATATTGATATATATATCTTATATTCATTTTTTATTTTAACTGGGAAAAAATACATCTCAGAGTCAATATTTGTTATGCTATCCACCAATTCAAGGTACTAATCTCTTCGTGAAAAACCCTGACAAACATACCCCAGAACAGTGTGTCCCCAGCTGTCTAGACATCCGCTATTTCAGTCAAATTAGTCTACGTAAAATAAGTCATTACAAGTCTTCCAAAATATCAATTTAGGTGATAAAGTTCATTAACTGTATATACAATTTGGGGGTAAACACTACTTTGCAGGGACTCCAAAATAACCTCACAACCCATTTTGTAATTTGATATCAATGATCTCTATGCCTCTGTTGAAACAGAAAATAAGTCCAATTTTAATTCCGTAATCACTTAAGAAAGTACTCAATTTAGTTTCTGAGCATCAGATTTATCCTAAGTAATCAACTCAATTTTATTCCTATTTATTTATCATCTATTAGTTAAAAGCACTGAGAAAATGATTTAGAGAATGAGATGTGCATGGTGGTGGGGTCAGAAAGCTTACTCATTGTTAAGTGAACTGCATGTCCTCTGCCATCATGTTGTTCTCCTACGTGTATTGTTCCTCAACCTAAATAATGTATATTTTAAAGTAACTAATGTTACATGAACATCATGCAGCATTAATGTAACTGATGATAGAACATCATGTCTGTAAGTATTTTTTTCTTTCTTTATTTTTTTTGGCTGGACATGTTTTTGAAATTGTAAAAACCCTGAAAGTAGAAGTTATGTATTAAATTATTCTATTCATGTAACGCATTAATAATGGCAGTGCATTGCTCAGAAAAGTCATATAAAATATTATTTGTGGTAGAATAAATATTTTCACTAAATTTAACTAAGTGCTATACTAGTTCAAAATGCTTAACCCCATGCATTGGAGTTATAATTTTGTAACATGAAACATGTTGGAATATTCTTAGTAGCAATTCAAGATTATAATTTGGTTTACCTCCCTTTTTTTCTACTTTCCCTTATAAAATACCAGGTGGGTAATAACCAGGCATTAAAAGAAAATGCATAGATGAAAACTGTCTTTTTATTCTAAAATGCATTAGTTAATTAATTCAGTTGAAAGTTGGTTAAGCCCTACTGGCAATCAAGCTGTGTTAAAGAGGTTAATTTATCACTTAATTTTAAGAAATCAGGTTTCATCTGGAGGTGGGCTTTCCCCACAATTTTACCTGTGAGAGTGTTAAGGCTCCTCAAGAAAATGATTGAAGACTAGAAGTAGTAAGTAGGTTGCTAGAGGGAAAATGCTATATATCATCCCGAAGTCACATCATTAGAATGGATGCTTAATTAAGAAATAAAAGTAAAGAACATCATGGTCTCTCCTTCCCCTTCCTCCCTCACTCCCATCAACTCTCTTTAGTGCGTGCATGTGCACACACACACACACTCAAAATAATTAAAGCAAGAACTTAAAACAAAGAAAGATGGGCCAAATAGAGATGCTAAGAAAATGTAGTTGGATTGTTTATTTAGGTGATATTTCTCAGGAACAGAGAACCTGCAACATTTAAGTGTATAGTTGAGATCCTGAAATTGTGGCTATGTTTAAAAAAAAAACAAAAAACAAAATGTACATGTAATTGGCACTTCTTTTTCCTGACTTATTTCACTCCACTACTTCTATGTCTTGGTGTTACCTTTAAGGTGGAAGCAACTAGTCATTCTGATGATAAATTAACAAGACCAATATGCATTAGCAACCCAAGAAAATCTCTCTGAAAACTTATTATTCATTTTTTTTTTTAGTGAGGCTTACAAAATTGAGTTATTGTTTTCTCACTTCTCTTTTAACACTGTTTAGTTGTGTGGCTTATGAAGAAATATGGAAGATCTAAATAGGTTTTTTGCATGTTTAAATCTAGTCACATCGAATAATCATTATTATGTGCCTAGTACCTGCAATCATGTGCTAAGCTGCTGGAAAGACACTTAAATAACACATCTTTCTGAAAAGGATTCATTACTCTACCTCCCAGTCCTATATTTGCAATAAAACATATGCTTCTGTTTTACGTTCATGCCAGGGGAGTATCTACTTTTAATTGCAAAATTTCTTGGCTCTATCATGACCTATGAGACTTAACTGGAATATTAAAGTCATGCACCTTTTATTTGCAATAACATTTATAGAGCATGAAGTCAAAGACAAATAAACAAATGCTTAAGTAATTGCCTATTCTATAAGAGGAACCAAAATGCACACACCCACATACATATTTACAAACACATATGGGTACATGCACATGGAATCTCAACACAGGGTAGCAAAGAATCTTAGATGAGAGAAAACTGAGTAACCTCAATCAATTATTAGTTTCTTGGAATTTTTACAATAATTTGAAATACACATAACTTGCCATTACTTAAAACTCTTAACTAATCACTGCAATGAAGAAAATTCTCCAGCTGGGGAAAAATCATAAGATATCAGAGATGATAGATATCTTTAGCCAAAGCTATTGCAGACACTCAGAGAGGCCTCCAAATATATTAATGCATGAAAAAAAACAAGAAAGAGACTGCAATCTAGGATCTGATCCATCAGATGAAAATAGCTTAAATTCCTGTTATATACCGCTGACTCAGTGCTACTGATAGTCTTTCAGTTCATTTCTCCCATTAAAGGAATTTTCTAGAGTTAATTTATATATGTATATGTATATAATTTATATACATGTATATATGATATCTCTATATCTCTACATATATGTTTTTGGACTTTGGCAAAACTAAAACGTCTTACTGTTGCTTAGATTTTTCCTCTACTTTGAGCCACCTAAAATTTAGTGGGTGTACTCTAAATGTGTAGAGGATATATGGAAATTTTAGTTTCTATTTTACACTAATAAATACAGAAATGAAAAGTAAATATGTTTCCATTTTCAGTTATGACTACAGTATGAACACAATATACACACAGTATAAACAAAATCTACTGGCACAATAAGGCCCATGATAGAGTCATAGACGGTTTTATATAAATCTGCCGGTAATATAACCAGGTTTTTTTGGTTCTATTTCTCAGTCGAACTGACATTAGAATCTTGCTTCAATATAGCAACTTTTCAAAGTCAGAGTCAAACTTTAATAATTATGTTCTTGCTTAATGTATTGTATTTTGGCATTGGAAATGGTTTCTTTAATAAATCACCTTCAGAGTCCTTTAGATAAATATCCTTCTTCAGAGCTGAATAATATCAGCCTACTCATTGAACTTGACTCTAAATAATTTTTAATGGCTTCCAAAACTAATTCATTATCAATGAATGTAAAGTTTTCATTACTAAGGATAGTCAAAAGTATGTGTCATGATTTCTGAAATGAAAAAAAAAATTAAGTGGGACAAGATTGTTTGGGATAATATATAGTCTCTCAAGCATAATATTTTGAAAAATAAGAATATTTCATTGAGTTTTACTTTGGAATGTATGTCAAATAATTATTTTCATGGGTTACTTGTATTCTACCTTATATTCTGATTCAACTTCTTAAAATAACTTGATTAGTATTCTGTTTATATACCACATTGATGTATTTGACAACCTGATAATATGCTACAGAAAAATATAAATGTGTGTGTTTGTGTGTGTGTATTCCATTATTCTGCAAGCAAAATTGTAGGTTTCACTTTAATATTTTCTATGTCTAGTTTCACTTAATAAGCAAAATTTTTCCTGTAATAATTGGGGACTGTGAGGTAAAAATGAAAGTTTTAAAAAGGACAAAGTGTTCTCCTGAGTAGACTTGGAGGGTCTGGAAAAATACTGAAGCATGATTTAGTCTATTTTTATTATGCCTCCTGAGAGCTTAGATACTCGGCAGTTTTCACCCTAAAAAAGTCCATGTCCAGAGTAATAATCCTCATCAACTTTTCATTTATACAGCTGTTTCTACATTTGTGGAGCTAAAAACAAGTCTAAAGCAAATAAGCTACGACTTTTGGTACTATTATCATGTAAGAAATAATTGGCATAAGGAATTTTTAGAGGAAAATTTGTGCTTGTTTAGTAAAAGGAAGAAAATGGCAATGATGCTCTCTCTGAGGTTAAGCCTCAGGGAAGCCTTAAGAATTGAGGACCCCTGCCCCAGGCCCCCATGTTGCGGCTGGAGTACCAGAACTGAGAGATTTCACCTCTTACCCCTGCTCTGCCCCCAGCTTGCTATGAGAACCTGAGTGAAATAATAATTTGCCTCAAAATCTTCATTTGTAAAAGTGAGAAGAACTGATTAAATTCACAGGATTTTTACAAATCTAATTTGTTTGACTTTCCTAGATAATACTATAGAAATATACAAGGCATTCTATTGATTTTGCATTGAAAAGCCAAATATTTTCCATTCACTAGGCTACACATTTAAAGTATTGTCAAGAGGTTTAGCATTCTAACACTGAAGGATGAATTTAGGCACAGTGATGTCAGGTAAAATTTGTCCTTGTTGATATTTCCATTCTACCCATTCTTTGTCTACTATTCCCTAACAATTCCTTCCCCACTGATCTCAGATTTCCCTATTCTTTTTTTCTGTCTAAAGGAATAATCTAAATAAATGGATAAATAAAATGAAAGAACTGATGAACTAATTCACACTAAGTTTTGGGTAATACATTTTTCATTTATCCAGGGAAGTTTGCTGTTCAAAGAAAACTATAGGAAAAGGGTTCAGACAAAAAAAGTAATGTAAACTTGTTCAATTTTGGTAACAGGGTTACCTAAGTGATACCCAAATTGTACCCAAGTAGCAGAAATGCTATTTTGTATGATGCACAGAGTAAGAACTCTTCCCACCATGCAAGGATTTCTTTATTTTGTCAGCCTTACAGACGTGGCTTCTCCTTCCTCCAAAAATCTGACAATGCAACCAACAACTCAAAATTCAGAAAAATGACATTGTTATTATATTAACTTCCTGACATATTTGTATAACACTTTCCTTTATATTTTGAATGTGTTCTTTGATTACTTCTTGAACTGACAATAATTTTATAATTGTAAATTTTAATTACACATTGTATAATGTACACTTTAAATTTTAAAGTGGAAATTTGTAAAGTGAAAAGGGAGAGATAAATCAATCTTTCTTCTAGTATTATTCATTAATGATAAAATGGTGCATCAAGTATTTGCAATTATGTATGCTACATCATCGAGTATATTTTTGACAAGAAAGAACTTTTATTTTGACTATGCTAGTATGAGAATCAAATTCTTCACTTAAAACTTTGAATATCTTTATATTAGAGAAGTTCCCATAGACTAGCTTCAGGCTCTATAAATTTCAAGCTCTATTTTTTCTCTACTGTCCATATACTTCCAGTGCCAAATGCTTTGGGACATATTCATATAAAAAGTATATATATATATATATATGTGTGTGTGTGTGTTTGTGTATTTATACATATGTGTATATATATAATATATATACACTTTCTATGTATGTCACAAACCGTCTGGCACTGGAAGTATGTGGATATGAGTAGGTATCCATATAGAAATTATGTATGTACACATTATGTACAGTTAATTATGTATTATACATCTATATGTATATATACATAATTTCTACATGATTATGTCCCAAAGCATACATAGAATACATACAAGTGTGTGTACACACAAGAATAACAGCATAAAATATTATGTCTCACTGGAATCAAACTAGTATATCTGATGTAGAGTATGATATTAAAATGTATTTTCTAATCCCTACAACAACCACTAAGAAAAAACAAAAAGTATTGTTGAAAAGATCAGGTTACATCAGTGATAACCAGACCTGGAATGCATGAAATCCCCCTGAGTAGATTGCTTTGTGTCTGGAAGTTCTTTTTCACTAAGTGTTGTTTCAAGCCCATGTGCAACAACATTCCAATAAAACTTTATTTACAGAAACAGTGCAGTGAATTTGATCTTGAGACTGTAGTTTACCAACTACTATTCTAGGTGATAAAGGGTGAAATTAGTATAGCATGTAACTTTATAAAAATGGAAATATTACTTTGATATTTTTATTTGCAGCTCATCTCATCTAACTAGTTAAGCAATGATTATTTTACAGGCAGGCCGAACTTAAAAATGACAGGAATAAAATGTTCATTAATGGAAGATAACCATTTAATCAGTATTATAAGTGCTTTGCAAGTTTTAAACACATTAGGACAAAGGATAAAAAAATTATTTTTGTGAAGCTGTAAAAATAAAAACTGAATAGAACAATATTAAACAAGATGAACAAAATGTTATACCCAGAACCTTTGTAATTATGATTTTAACTTATACATTTGCATTTTATGTTGTATTAGCCTGGTCATTGTCAGGAAATAAAAGTCATAAACAACCTATTAATGGCACAGTGGCCAGAAGATTGAGATAGTTGTCACAGACTTGGATAATTGTGGCTTTTTTAGCAATAAGATTTTTTAGCCATTATATCATCTGTTAAATCATTAGAAATAATAAAAGGTGCCAGCCGTAAATTGTGAGATTAAAAAAAAAATGTGATGCATAAAGACTATTGTGTATTATTCCTTTGACTGGAAAAAAATAATGTAGTTTATTGCTAATAAATATCCATTTATTATGGCCTGAAATGATATTCTGATTTATCAAAAATATAATAAATATTAGTTTTTATTAAAATGGCTCATATAAGCATATTTTATTATATACAACTCTGAAAATTGTCAATTAGGTGATGTTTATTAACTGGGCTTATTAAATTAACGAGAATGACCTATTCCCTAAACATTCTAAATAAACATTTAATCCCTTATTTATTTATCTATTTATTTATTTTTCATCCCTGATTTATTTTAAAAATATCTAACACTATAGGTATAGAAATCTTAGCCCAGTGACATTCAACATTCTAACAAGTTTCAAGAAAGATCAAAAGCACATAAAATGGTCATTTCGGTGTTTCCAGATTCTGTGGTCATCTTTTCAGCTCACATTTGCATTCACTTTTCTCTTCAGAACAGATTTTCTGAAAACCCAGTGACAGACTTTACACAACATATTCATGTGTATTCCATAGCACACTTTATTATCATTATTTCCACAGCTTGTATATCCTTTATGCAAATCATAAGAATAATATGACAATTGATGGTGTTACTGAGTTAATTTTACAGGATATAATTTTTTTTCTCTATATTGCTTATCTCAAGTATCCCATTTGTAATAGCCATCATACTAATTTTGAAGGCTTTATAAAAATGTCTTTGGTTATTGGTTTTTAGTGACCATTTACAATTTCATTCTAGATGAATACTTTTGGTTTAGAATTTTTAAAAATATAATATTTATTCCATTTTGTCTACTTCCTTTTTCTTCCTGATCCTTCTTTTTTGAAAAACCAGTTTCTATGATATATATTCAATTTTAAAATTGAACATTCAACAAGCTCATTAGGGGTACAAAATGAATTGAGTTTCTCTGACAAAGAATTTCAAATAGATTTTGTGTAGGGGGTTATTAAAAGGTAAAAGATATTCCACATCTTCCTAAAATGAATACTCCATTTATTAAATGGGTGGTTTGTTTGCTTAAAGGCACTTTTTCAATTTGTACCACTTGGTAATATACCCACCAGGAGGCAGGTTGGCCTTCTCACCCTAAATATATTTAATGCTTTCTCCAGCCCCCAGCATCCATTTTCCCTAACCAGTTGGGGCATATCTTGTAAACAGAATAAATAATCAGCTACTTAACAGCTTCTTACTTGGAACATGAATTTTTAATCACTTAAGTGCAACATGGCAGAATGAGTGAACATATGCCTATATTCTCCTAAGAAAATAATGATCAGAATTACTATTCTCAGCAGGGCTCTTAAAAAAAAAAGAAAGAGAGATAGAGAGAAAGAAAAGAAAGATTTAATGGAGCTTGGTGGCCTTAGGACACTATTCAGTAACCAAGAACACAACTAGGTTTCTTGGAAAAACTCTGGCTTACACATTTAAAAAAACAAAAACAAAAACAAAAACAGTACCTGTGAGCCACATATCTCCTCAACAACTTCCCTTTCAAGTATCCTGCCTGCCATATTAGCAGTCAAAGAAATCCATACTTCAGTTATAGTATGGTACATTTTAAACAGTGTCCTGTCTGTTATTTTTCATATCTTCCTAAAACATAGTAAGAAAATAGAGAATTCATAATATAAGTGATTTTAACACTTGAAACCTTACCATCGAATTTTTTTTTATTTTTCCCATATTGGAATTGTTCATATCTTTCATGACTATAAATTTTCCACTCCCTTTTTCTTTCTAGTAATTAAAGAAACATTGCTATAAGAATATTATTGTAAGTCACACTGAGGAGCCATTTAGCTTTTTTTTTGTACATGACTTGTGCAAACAAGCTGTAGCATGTCCTAGAAATTTATCCCAAATTAGGTCACATGCCCCAATTTTAAAATGTTACAGTTCTCCTTTGTCTCATGAGAAAAACATCTGGCTAGCTGAGTTTACCTGGGCTATACCCTTTATTAATTCTTGCCTGTTAGACAACTTTTTCAAAGTACTGAATCTTCTGATTCATTCAGTTTTTCTTGAAGTGTCATATCCTGAATTGCTCAGCAGAAAGCTTGAAGTTGACTGTGTACTTAAAAAGAACACAAGTAAGATCCTTCCCTTCCCTTTTCCTTCCTTCACTTTCCTTCCTTCCTTGCTTCCTTCCTTCTTTTCTTTCTCTTCCCTTTTTGAATTAAAGGAAGGGAGACCTGCTTTCCAATTTACACCATTAGCAAGACCTGTGGTTGGATGCCATTGTTACTAATGGATCTACAATGCAATGTGACACCACTTGTGATCTCCATTGGGAGATACATGCACATAATACATATGTTAGTTTTAAGTCTAAAAGGGTATACTAATGGTTTCAGCACTTTAGTGTTAAGTAATGAAAAAATTCCCCCTTTGGTAGGAAATGTGTTGTAATATAATCCATGTTTTCATGGGATAATAGGGTCTTTTCTCTTTATTGGAACTATGCTGAAGTTTGAAATTAGATCCATGAATTAAGATGGACATGCTAGTAGTTTGCTACAATTAACTCTTACCTCACCTTCTGTCATATATGCATCAGGAGACCTCATTCTCACAGACTTCAACTGACATATAGTTTAATATCCAATATATTGCTCTAAGATTGTAACTGCATTGGGCTTGTGTGCTTATGATTTATTATATCATTGCACAGTTTGTTTGTTTTACTGAATCTCATTTGAATACTTGATAGCTGCTAAGCCCTAAGTAAGATATATTACTTTTAAAAAATAAATAACAGAAGACTCTGATTCTTAAACCTGGTAGAGACTACTATATATGAAATTTCAGATTAAGAAACAAAAGTCCTGTGAATTTGCTCAAGCAATGAACCTTGAATCAATTAATTAACTGGTGAATATATTCCTCTTATTTTCACTTTTTCTTATTTTTTATATTACTATTGACAGTCCAAGCCATAGTAGGAAATAACAAAATTTAGGTGTCAGCTAGTGAAGATTTTATGTTTGAGAAATTGGAGGAAATATTTAAATTAGATAAGGATATGCAGCTTGCAGTTTGGATTCTAAAAAACCAGAGACCATCAATGGGTGTAACCAGAGAATAAGCACTTACTGTGGATCTCTCATATTCTTAACTGTTTCTTAGGCACTTTTAATCCAAGCAGGGAATAGAGAACATTCATGACGACCACATTTTCTGAGGGATGCAAAGTGGTCAGGTTGTTAATTTCAAGTACAATCCCTACTATTCCTCTCCTTTTCAAATTCAATCTTCACTCAGGAGGGCACACGTTGGTGTAGCATCAAAAATAAAATAAAGACAAAAAAAGAATAAATTAAAGCTCCACATTAAGTATAAACAAAATCTGGCATTTGAAAGCACTTAGGAAGTCTATATGTCCCCTGAAACCATCAAATGTGAAGTACTGAATATTGCATGCTTCATAGAATGCTGTGATAACACGGATGCTAAGCTCCTTGCAAGTTGGATATCAAGTAACTGTGGAATACTACAATGCTGCAGAAGGAATAGTGACTTGTATGAGTGGTTTATTATTAGGATTTAGCGTTAGCTATGTTTTATTGTTGATATATACAACTTCTTATATAATGCTTGCATATCTCCACAGGCTACAGAGCTCAGTGAACAGATGCCATCTACATATACCAAGCCACTTATGCACAAGTGTGGGCATCTTTAATAGTCACTTTAAGGGGGTATTACAAAAGAGTGATTTTACTAGGGATTATCCAGTTTTAATTTTACACCATCATCTTTTATAATATTATTTCTTAAATCCATCTTTGTTTTACTTTTGTGCCAATATTTCTATCATGGATATGGAGTTTTTAGACAACCATTAATTTTGGTATAATTTTTACAAATATTGCTCATCATATTTTTGTCATTTGTTACTAAGACTATTAAATAATATTAAAAACTTAATAAAACAAAAAAAATTAGTCTGTCCATCTCAGGATAGCAAATGCTCCCTAAAACCTCATTGATTTTAAAATACTTGAATAGAGAATTAGAACAGTTCAGCTTCTGAATTGGTTAATTTTTCACAAAAAGTTATATTTTCCCTAAAGTTGTACTAGGTTTTTTTTTTTTAAGTTTTTATTTATTTATTTGACAGAGAGAGAGCAGGAGAGCACAAGCAGTGGGAGCGGCAGAGGGAGAGGGAGAACAGGCCGCCTGCCTAGCAGGGAGTCCGACACGGGGCTCGATCCCAGGACCCTGGGATCATGACCGGAGTCAAAGGCAGTCACTTAACCAACTGAGCCACCCAGACGTCCTGTAGATTTTAAACTCAAATTGTAAATTGAATGAAAAGAAATAGTACCATGGAGGTCTCTTATTATTCAGAAAATACTAAACTAATAATTAGAGCATTTTTGGGTTTTGCTGTTCCAAATGTCTTAGAAGTAAGAAACATTTCACATGTTTCACTCAGTATCTTCTCACCCCACTGATATAAATACACAAAGAGCAGGTATCACATACTTATTGTACATTGAGTAAATGGAGATAAAGAAAGTTCTGTGGCTCACCAATGGTTAGAGAGCTGACTTTCAACAGGACTAAAACCAAATTCACACCTTATTTTTTCAGTTCTCCTGTTCTTTACATTCAACTCTACTATTTATGTCAATAATGCAAGATAGAGGCTGTAGCAATAAAAAAGGTTTATACATTTTAGGTATTAAAAGTGGAATGATACATTCATACTGCATTTATGTAATTGGATTGTCATGCAGCCTACATCTTATTTCAGTTATTTACTTAAAACTCACCCAATTGCTTAAAAGTTCTTGTTATTTTTAAAATGTAAAGATTGAATAATTCTGCTTTAAGTGGCAGAAATGGTTAATTTGGACACACACTGACAAGAAAAGGCAATGGAAGACAGTAATAGGGCAGTCAATGCCAAGTGAAATAAAACAATTGCGCCAGTAGTTGGAATGGCATATAGAAAAATGAACCTGGTTTCATATGCAGAATGGAGAAAAATCTGTCAAGGGTTATTTTTGTTGCATATTCATGACCTGATAACTTGTGTTAATTGCTAAAAGAATGAAGAGTCAACCAAGGATGGATTTGCTGTGATAAAAATGGAATATGCTAAGAATAGCAAATGTAGTTTCAAAAATCTATATAGGTGGTAGTTCAAGGTTTTTATTTCACTTAGGACTGTCAGGGGCTACTGTTGGGGCGCCTGGGTAGCTCAGTTGGTTAAGCGACTGCCTTCAGCTCAGGTCATGATCCTGGAGTCCCAGGATCGAGTCCCGCATCGGGCTCCCTGCTCAGCAGGGAGTCTGCTTCTCCCTCTGACCCTTTCCCTCTCGTGCGCTCTATCTCTCATTCTCTCTCTCTCTCAAATAAATAAATAAAATCTTTAAAAGAAAAAAAAAAGAACTGTCAGAGGGGAGGGGCACCTGGGTGGCTCAGTCGGTTAAGCGTCTGCCTTTGGCTCAGGCCATGATCCCGGGGTCCTGGGATAGAGCCCTGCATTGGGCTCCCTGCTCAGCAGGAAGCCTGCTTCTCCCTCTCCCTCTCTCTGTCAAATAAATAAATAAAATCTTAAAAAAAAGAACTGTCAGGGTGGAAAGAACTTTATTTTATCCATATTAAAATATATTTTCATATTTCATATATCTTTCTTATAAAAGAGAAATCTCAAATCTTGAGTCATTTATTGTATACTTATTTATCACATATATAAATAGATTTATCACATATATAAATAGATACACATTAAATGACAAGAGTTTGAGGAACTTTTCTATGTTTTTTTAACCTGTTTTATTCTATAAAGTGCTACCTGCTGCACATCTCTGACTATAAATAAAATACTTTTTTTGTGTTTTGTTGTTGTTGGTGATGGTGGTGATTTTTGCACAGAACCCAGAAGGAATAGTTAAGATTTGAAGTCCAAACAAATGTGAACACATTAATTTTAGGCTCATATTTCCAAACACCACCTTTCAAACTCCCCAATTAAATCAAATGTAATTTAAACAATCCATTTTACATACAAACCATGAACATTCTTTTGAGCACTAGCTTTCAGCAGGTTATAAGAGGCAAGTTTAGAGAACAAAGACATAAAAGCTACCAAGCAAATAGTTCCTGGTTTGTTTTTTTGTTTTTTGTTTTGTTTTGTTTTTGAATAGACAGAGAAATATATAAAAGGTTGTATTTAGTGACTAAGCTATGAAAAAGTGCCAAACTGAGTACTAAGTGAAAGCAGCATTTCAGATACTTTTTAGCAATTACCCAAAGCTTTGGCTTGATTTGCTTGGATAACGCATAAAATCCATTTAAGGAAACCTGTGATTTAGGAGCAGTTCTAGAATAAACTTTTCTTTAAAAGTGCAGCCACTCTGGAAAACAGTGTGGAGGTTCCTCAAAAAGTTGAAAATAGAGCTAACCTATGACCTAGCAATTGCACTACTGGGTTTTTACCCCAAAGATACAAATGTAGTGATCCGAAGGATTATGTGCACCCCAATGTTTATAGCAGCAATGTCCAATAGCCAAACTATGGAAAGAGCTAAGATGTCCATCATCAGATGAGTGGATAAAGATGTGGTATATATACACAATGGAATATTATGCAGCCATCAAAAAAACCAAAATCTTGCCATTTGCAATTATGTGGATGGAACTAGAGGGTATTATGCTAAGTGAAATAAGTCAAAAGAGAAAGACATGTATCATATGATCTCACTGATATGAGGAATTCTTAATCTCAGGAAACTGAGTGTTGCTGGAGTGGTGGGGGTTGGGAGGGAAGGGGTGGCTGGGTGATAGACACTGGGGAGGGTATGTGCTATGGTGAGTGCTGTGAATTGTATAAGACTGTTGAATCACAGACCTGTACCTCTGAAACAAATAATACATTAGATGTTAAAAAAAAAAAAAAGAACATAGTAGGAAGGGAAAAATGAAGGGGGTAGATCAGAGGGGGAGATGAACCATGAGAGACTATGGACTCTGAGAAACAAGCTGAGGGTTCTAGAGGGGAGGGGGTGGGGGGATGGGTTAGCCTGGTGATGGGTATTAAAGAGGGCACGTTCTACGTGGAGCACTAGGTGTTATGCACAAACAATGAATCATGGAACACTACATCCAAAACTAATGATGTAATGTATGATTAACATAATAAAATAAAATTAAAAAAAAGTTCTCTGAAGTATTCTCATCTCCTAGAACTATTGTATATTCTCACTAGGTTTTCCTAACTCCATACCAACCTAGAAAAGCTCCTTGGAATTTCACAATGAGCCAACTGACCTAGCTAAAAAGACATGGAATCAACTAGCCTTCTTCTTTTAAGTCAGTGATTTCAGACAACAATTAAATATCTATTTTTCAGTATTTTAACATGACTCATTACCAAGAACTTAAGTAAAGCTATAATAGTTGAGATAACATATTCACACAAACTATATATTTATCTGTGAAATTACTATATACAGTCTTTTGTAAGAGGCATGCCTAATGGCTCCATTGTGCCAACTTGAAACAATAAGAAATATGCACTAAACAAATTGTACAAACGAATGAATGGTGTATTATCCATTAATATATCCTTAATAACTTTCACCAATCAACTTCTAGGGTAGTAAGTTGTCTTCTTATTTGCTACCATTATGTAGGAATGTTTTAAGAAACTATTCAAAGTGTATTGCATTGAAATGTATTAGAAGGATAATACAATATAACAATAACAGTACTATTTTAAAACATTAAAATTTGCAGAATATTATTTAGATTCTCCTACTCCTGTCCCATATCATGCTGAACTTCTCCTTTGAAGTACCTTACCCTTATATTCACATCTTCCTTCTAGACTCTAAGCTCCCTGAGGGTGAGACCTGTAACTCTGTTGTCACCACTATATTCTGCTACCAAGTACAGTGTTTGCTGTAGGATAGGCCCTAGAAATATTTTTGAGTAAATAAGGATGCCTCCTAAAATTTGATTAATTGGAGTATAGATTTTTGGAGTGATGTAAACGTACCTACAGGTAATGAATTTCAAAGTTAAGTGACCAATTTTTAGAAGTGGTCACAAATTTTATACATGTCTCTTAATAATGAATCATTGTCTTTATAATGAGACAGCATTAGATGTTATATGAATCCCATATGTCACATGGGTCCAAAGCATACATATTCCATCAAACCAGCTCATTATTAACAAATCTAGCATTTTAAAGCAACCATGTGGATGGAATACCATAAGCTCTTCATTTTAAAGCCAATGCCCAATTGTATGTAGAAAATTAACACACACACACACACACACACACACACACACACACTTCTTTCTCAAGCAGCAATGCTCCACTGAATTGTAGGGAAGTCAACCTCTTTACCTAGAGTACCTCTTAATATCATGTCAATGCTTACATGAATACAGGCTACTTAACATATTTTTTAGAAAGTAATTTTTTTCATTTAATACTGAAAACAAACCAAGGATGACATTATATGCATATTTCATCAGGTGGTAAGATAATAACCACAAAGATAATAAAATACTACCGTTTATCAAGCAGCTAGGAAATATCAGGCAATTTAAAAGGGCCTTATGTACACTACCTCATGCAATCTTCACACCTACTTTATAGATGAGGAAATTCATTTTCAAGGGATATGCAGAAGTTTTAACAATGTTTTCGAAGTCACATGATTAAGTTAAAGAGCTATCATTTGACATCAGGTTTACTGAATATTCACACACATGTATTTTCCTCTAATCAATATCCCTTTAGTTATGTATATTAACATTTTAAATCCAAGATGCAGTTGGCATTCAACATGTTTATTTCTCTGATTGAAATTTCATTTAATGTCATTAAAAAGTAATTTTTCTTGAGGAAATTCAGCAACAACCACAATAATATATCCAAATAAGATGAGTTGCATATTTAGTAATAAATTTCCTGACATTGCATATGGTATTTAGCCCTTTAGTTGATACCAAGGAAAGTTGCCAGTTTTGACTAAGGAAAAAAAAACAGTAAAATTGTTCCACAGTATAACAAAAAGAATGTTTAATGTGACAAAAACAAATAATGCCCCCATATGAACACATGCCAACTCCCAAAAAAGTTTAAAAAACTCATCCAGCTCACAGAAGTGTTATTATAGAATACAGGAATAATAGATACAGTGACTGAAAAACTAATTGTGTATTGATTCTTATTTACTCATTTTCAGACTGTTCCGTTATTTTCATTTTGTCTGAGAATACTTATTGATTTTGTTGATCATCTTTCCTCACATGTATTAGAATTTTAGTTTGCAAGCTCATTTAAGTGTATTTTTAAACTTTTGTCCCTGCTTACTCCTATTACCACATTGTGATTGTACAGAATAAATTTTCACTTTTTTTCTTGAAGCTTAATTACTCCCATCCCATGGTGATATTGAGCATATGAACATTACAGATCCAATCACTTTATCATAAAGTAACTTAGCTCAAATTCTGCTTACAAGTTCTACCTCCAATAGCTCTAGACATAGGTCAGTTGCAGCCTCAGTTTGCAGCTAGAGGTATAAGTCCCTATTTTACACACAAGTTTGGCTCAGGTAACTCATGTTATATTTGGCATTGCTTTTTTGTTTGTTTGTTTTGTCGCTCATTGATCATTTCCCTTTCTTTTCTTTTCTTTTTTTTTTTTTTTTAGTTTGCCTACTGCGGAGATGCAGAGGGTAAGGCCATCTATTGGTTTCATCCATTCCTTGCTATCCTCATTGCTTTAGGTCATTATCTTTCACCTACCATAATAATATTGTGATGATTTCCTCTTGAGAAGCCCTTGAGAGGTAGAAATTACATTGCTTTAAGGCTGTCAGAATAATGTAGAAGGCTATGTCAAAATGTGTATTTTGGATAGCTAAATGAATGGGACCAGCGTTAATACAGAAATACAAAAGAGGAGGAAGTTAAAAAGTTTAGGTAAAGAGTTCAGTTTTGAATGAGTATTAAGTTGGGATCCAGCAATGTTTCCATAGGTCTCTAGATCTACTTTAGGTACATCAGATAATGTGTCTCCAGCAGTGTCTAATGAAAAGAATGCTGACCTGCAAATCAGAAAGCTTGTTTATTTGTTGTTGTTCTTAGCCTTTTTTCTCTACTCATATTTGTTGTTTTTTTTTTCTTTTTGTTTTTAATGTATGTGTGTCTGTGCGTGTGTGTGTGTTTGCCTTTAACATTAAGCAGGTTATTTACCATGTAGGCTGTTTTCCTTATACATAGATGCTATTTTTGATAGTAATACCAGCTTGGTAATTATACCAGGTTATTATAAAAATCAACAGGTTATAGTTAACAAAGATCTGTATAGCCCTGTACAAAATTTAACTGCAGAGTCCTATACAAAACTAAAGAATTATTATTAGGTAATTTAGTCCAGGATTTAATTGGACTAGATCTAGATGATATTTTCTATGAAAATATTCATAATTAGCTTAGATGTTCATAATTAGCATATGTAAGTAGTATCATTTAAAAATGAATCTAAAGCATAGTGTTAATTTTTTCTATATATTACAGATCTTATGAAGTATTGTATAACATTGTAAAAAGTACTTTATTTTTTCCATAGGTCTCCACCTAATTTCTGAGATTTTTTGCAACTTAAAATCTAGATATCCTGTAAAAAAAAAATCCCTGGCATAAAGGTTAACCAAATAGTCAATTAATTTACAATAGATTAAAATAACTTCAAAATATTAAACAAAAATTGCAACTTGTTTAAACCTGCACTAGGAAGCTATATTATTTGTAAGAATGTTTTGGAAAATAAAGACCATGATTACTGATTAAGTTTCCTTATGTTGTATATTCTAATACTTGAGACATGTTTCCTATGACACAAATTTCCATTACACAAGTCTTCTCAAGTTGTTAGAAATTTCCTTTTCCCTAACTGTGTTCCTTGTATTTTGGAGAAATTTTCCCACAAAGACTCAGAATCCATCCCTCACTTCTTCCACTCTCATTTCTCTGCTGGCAAGACCACTTGCTAATCTCTGTTCCTCTGCATCCTCTGTCTCAAACTGGCAGTGCTACTGCCCTCTGACTTCAGGTAATAGATCATTGCTCTCTCGAGCATCAGTTTTTAACCTCATATTTGTCTAAGGAAAACATCCGTATTTCCATCCCCCAATCCTGTATCAAAGTCTTCCCAAGATAACTGATAATAAAAGTTATTTTCCCCTGAGAAGTCTCTTGACCCCTTCCATAGGTGTATGGTCTGCCTTGATCTTTACATTAGAGTTCACTGTCAGTACGTTTCTACAAAAATCTGTGTTATTCAGTAGTACTCATGGTATACTTATGAAATACTTATTTTTTGTAATCTAGGGAATACTGATCAGAGAATAAAAGTAAGTTTCTAAGCTGAATTTATGCCTGACATATGGAGAATTTCAAAGTGAAGAGGATTGCATCTATGCCGAGTTCAGTACCTACTCTCCCTTTACTAGTTTTCACACTCTAATAAAGCTTGGTGATAGAAGAAAAGCAGTAGAGGTTCAGACATATGGAAACACTTATAAAAATCTGACCAGCCAGGCAGAAGTGCATCCAGGTGATGACAGTGAGTGCATCTTCCTCTAATTATGTTTCATTTTGTTCAATCTTTTACTGGAATTTATTTTATCCTTTCATCAATATGCTATTTAAGTCCCTTCCTTCCTTAATGGATATATTTAGGTAAGTATTCTCCAGCAATGACTTCTAATTCTTCAATAAAAAACCATGTTCTTTTCTTCCTGGGTGCACGGTCATACTACATTTTCCAGGTTCCATTGTAGGTGTGGCCCTATGATTGAATCCAGGCCAATGCATTTGAGAAGAAGTAATGAATGGTACTTCCATGCTAGAACGTAAAAATCTCCATGCACTCTCATCCTACCTCTTTCCTCTTCTTCCAGCTAGAAACTGATGGTGGCAACTTAGACTTGACTATGCACGTAAGAACAGGCTGATGTTGGAAACCAGTGCCAAAGATGGTAAAATGTCTGGCAAACTGAGTGCCAGAAAGATTTTATAAGAAGAATAGCCCCCCGTGATGTGTACAACTGCACAGATATTCTATTATTTTTTTAATTAAAAAAGATTTTATTTATTTATTTTGGGAAAGAGAGAGAATGAAAGTGAGCTTGAGCGGGGGGAGGGGCAGAGTGAGAAAGAGGTTCTTAAACAGACTCCCTGCTGAGGGCTGAGTCTGAAGCAGGACTCCATCTCACTACCCTGAGTTCATGACCTGAGCCAAAATCAAGAGTCAAATGTTCAACTGACTGAGCCACTCAGGTGCCCCAACAGGTGCCGCAAAACAGATTCTATTATAAGCCACTAAGATTATGGTGTCTATTTTTTACCTCAGCCTACACTATACAAACTAATGCAGTATCTGTGAGATTTTTGGAAAAGTTGATGATTTATAAGTCTTGACTACTTAAAGGATTTTATTTTCTTTACACATTTAGTCTTCAAGGTTTTGTGATTTTGTGAAGGACAGTGATTAGTTGATTTCTTTCTTCTGTTTGAATGATTGTTTTACCACAGAATAACACAGCTAATTTGTGGGAAGTGCAACTCAAACCACAAGTACAACAAATGGCCAACAACTATTGAATATCTGGAAATTAAGCTTTTTCCTTTGGAGCAAAAGGGCCTAATTTGTATTCAATTACCTAATTAATGGTCACAAATCACCTCTGCCTGAAGTGGTTACACTAAGGAGAAACCACTGTATATTCAGATATAAAACACAGTTAATTTCCATTTCACTGGAGTTCCCAATGATCCCCTGAGTTATGATTAAGCAATCATATAGACCTTAGCATTGACCTCAACAGCATTTGAGATACTAGAAGTTAATAATTTATTATTAATATTCAATCTTCATTTATCATATAGTTGGTGTAGAGGAAATAACATATTGTAAAAGACTCTTTTTCATGAACCATTGGTAGAAAGTAAGTAAACTGGAGTTAAGTACCTGTTGAGTGATGATGGATATAGATATACTTCTGAAAGGGCCAATACATTCTTTTGGTGGTCTGTGACAGATTGGAAATGATGGGCATTTGCTTCCTGAAGTTTGGTTTTGATCCCATCATATATGTATGTATAAGTATATGTGTGTGTCTGTGTAAGACACACAAGTTTTAGATTAAATAAGTGCTTTTATATTGTAGTGTTAAATGTTGTCTTTAGGTTTCCCAGTAACTTTAAAGACTTCATTTATCACTTCTGTAGAACATGTCTCCTCCATGAATTGTTTATATTGCAATCAAGGATAAAATATCAATTGTGCATTGAATAAACTGTTTGAGTGCATTTATATTTTAAGATCTCTGTATTGTGTCCTGCTCTCTGTGGCATATGTGAAAATAATAGTTAATACTCACTTGAGGGCTTACTATATGTCACACACTGTTCTATGTGCAATACATGTGTTAACTCATGTAATACTCTCAGTGACTCTACAGGAGTCTACCAAATTTACAAATAAGAAACTGGCATTTAGAAAGTTTAAATATCTTGCCTTAAGGTCTCACAACTAGAAATGACAGAGATGTGATTTGAGCTCATTTGATCTGGCTCCAGAATTCAGTATCTGTATTGCCCATATTTTTACTTATAAATACCTATATAGGTTTTGAGATATGTTTTAGAATTTTTCCCAAATCCATATAAAATTATAAAAGGCTCAAAGTAAAAATATTAAACCAGCTTATTTCATTATACAAATATTTTAATAGAAAATGTTTTGAGGAGATTATGGATGATGAATTTTATCTGAAGCAGCTTAATTTAATATTGTTTTTTCATTTCAAACTTCTGCTCAAAATCAAATACAAGTAATGGTAGCCATGAGAATTTTAGGATATTTGTTTAAAAAATAGGCTATTTTTCACAAATCAGTGTAAAATTCTTGGTCCTGATTCTTTCCCCTCATTTTCCTAGCCCCCCCTTTTAAGTATATATGTTATTTTTGTTTTTATTTCAGAATATTGGTTCATTTCTGCTCTACCACTTAATACTTCTGACCCACAGTATGTTGTAAAAACTCTTAGCATCTTTTTTCTCTTGGTAATAAATAACTGCTGGTAATTCCAAATAATAGTAGTAATATTGTTTACCTCATAGAGCTACTGAAGGGATAAAGTTAACTTTTTAGGTAAGTCATAGTACATATGGTCAGGAACAAAAGGGAGGCACAATAAATGATATTTAATAATAATAAAAACAATGTAAAGTTGTATAGAAGTGTTAAGGCGTGCCGTCTCATGACTTAACTTTGAAAATGAGTCACTAAAAGTACAAGAGAACATTTAAATTATTATTATGGCCTTTATGTATTACAACTGAAAAACACAATAATTGTTCTAGAGCTATTATTCCTTTAAAGTCATAGTAGTAGGAAATATGACTCCTACTGCCCCCTAAAGATATACAGTCCTGGAACTTCTACTAAACTTGCAATGACAAGAGAGAGTAAAAACAGTGCAAGTGTTTCAGTGCACAGTAACTACTGGAGAGAAGAAGAGATACTAGACCTGAGTAAATATAGCAGAGACTGATGCTGAGCTCACAAGTATCCCAGAGGAATATTCTCACTAATCAGAAGACAAGGGTGGCCTCACTAACTCACTTTTGTAGTCAACCCTTTGAAATGTCTTAGTTTGGAAGTAAAGAACCATCCAAAAACCCACTGCATTCTTTCTTTCAGCCATATTAGGAATGGTCCTGGGTGTTCTACAGTAGTAGACCATTATGACATGGTTTTAAGATTTATTTTTCTTCAGTCAGATTTATGTCAAGCTATTGCTTTGGACAGATCAACTTGCCTCAACTTAATTTATACATTATTGATATTTATTCAGCCTTAATATTATTTGATATGCTCATATTACTTATCCTTAAATACATTCAATGAGTCTCATTTCTATAATAATTTTCTTCAATGATTTTTTGTCATTTTTTCTAGTACACTATTAGTGATTGGGTATATTACGTAATTTTTTTAATGATACAAAGACAGTATCATCTATACATTATTTCCTTTAGATTTTTAATTAAATCTACTTTGAACCATATTAAGATACTGTTAAATACAGCTCAGTTTTGTCATTTGTTTTGGCAAATTATACTCTTGTTCCCTTGCACAGCCAAGGAGTGGTAACTCTGTGCTCATTTCTTGTTTGTTTCAAGAACAGAATCCATTGTGAACACATCTGTTTCTTTTTTCTTTTTTTTTCATGCATCACACACTAGAAAGACTTAAATGATTCTAGTAACTTCCCTAGGCCCTGTTTTTTTTTTTAATCTTTTTTTTTTCTTTTGGTCTCTATGTCCCTTCTGCATTGAATAATCTCTCTTTTCACACAGTTCTAGTTCAGATAAACATAACTACTTTGTGCTTATCTACCTTGTTTCAATATAATCCTCAGAAAAATCTTTGGGGCAGCTATCTAGATAATGCCAGCATTCTGATTTCCTGGGTTTCTTCTCTTTCCTCAGATAACAATCCTTTTACCTCTTCACACATCACATGGAATGGTTTTGGGACATATTTCCTAATTTCTTTTGCTTTCTGAGCATTAATTTCTTATTTTTAATCACCCAAATATAAATATTTATTCTCTGGCACTCAGTTTTTGTGTATTTGACCCTCTATTTTTAAAACAAGATTGATGTTGGGGCACCTGGGTGGCTCAGGTGGTTAAGCATCTGCCTTCGGCTCATGTCATGATCCTGGGGTCCTGCAATCAAGCCCCGCATTGGGCTCCCTGCTCAGTGGGGAGCCTGCTTCTCCCTCTCCTCCCCTCTCGTGCTCTCCCTATCTCTGTTGCTGTCTCTCAAATAAATACAATTTAAAAAATAAATAAATAATTAAAGCAAGATTGACCTATAATATTTGTTGCTTATGTTTTTACTAAAAATGGTTAACTTCCTCATTTAAGTTCCAAATAATTATTCCAAATCAGTCTCTTATGTTTTCAAAAATATATCAAATTGCTTTTCCTTACTTGAAAATTAGTCTATGTGAACATAACTGAAATAAAACAAGCAGAAGGAAAAAAAAAACACCAACTTTTCTATTTCAATATATTTAATATATGTTTGCCTTGTATGCATATTTCTGCCTTTTCAAATTACCTTTTACCTCGACTTCATTTGGAATATAGAAGATGGTGTGGGAAACCAATGTCTGAGTACGGTTCTCCCACTCACCAAACTTAACATTCTCTTAGCTTCATAGAACCAAGACCCACAAAATGAAAGTATGGATGGTTTTTATCATATGGCATTAATTATGCCCCAAATTGATGGTCTTCTCAAACGTTGTTCTAATTGCTGACTTCATTGCTACTCATCTTAGCTAATGAAATTTTTGTTTCAGGTCTTTTCTTCAAGTCCTTCCTTCAAACTCATGTCAAAATTCATTTTATAAAAATACAACTACCCTTTATAATATATCCCATATAAACAGGTCTTATTAGAAAATAAGCTGGTCCATGGTTGAATATATTTGAAAAATGTTAAGTACAACTGGTGAGCTTTAGAGTTTTTAATTTGCTAGTGTGCATTGTTAACTCCAAAAGAATTATACATTCAGTATTTCCCCAACAAGACACACTTTTACCTGGCATCATGGCAAACTAGCATAATAAAATATACGCAATGAGAAAGTTTGGCAACATAGCAAACTCCCAAGTTTCTGGCCTCTTCCTAGCTCTCCAGAGAGCTGTGTTTGTTGTTTGTTTGTTTAAAGAACAAAATCCATTGTGAACACACCTATTTATTTTTCTTTTCCTTTTTTCTTTCTTTTTTTTTCATGCATCACACACTAGAAAGACTTACATGATTGTAGTACCTTTGCTAGCCCACAGTGTATTTTTTTAAAATCTTTTTTCTTTTGTTTTCTATGTTCCCTCTGCATTGAATAATCTCTTTTTTTCACAGAGTCCTTCTTGAAGGTATGGACTAATGCCACTAAAGCCATATCCATCTTTTATGCCTGATTCCTTACATAGTATCTGGCACAAATTTAACATGCAATAAATATTTATTGAATAAGTCAGTAAATATATGTGTGGCGGCTAATGCACACAAACTGCATATGGTCAGTGATTGCCCTCGGTTTTCTCTATTCTTTCACTTAAGGCTTTCTTTTGCACCAGCACTTAGAATTTACCATAATTTCGCATTATCAAAAAATCTCAAATTATTAAGGAATACAAAGTGCCAGGGGCTAATAGGGCAACAAGGAACACCTATTTTCTTTTTCTAATTATAAGACCTGTAAACTTAGTTAAGTTTATCATAACCTATTTTTACTTTTCAAACATTAAAAATGGATTATGTTCTTTAAGTTTGATTCATCTAATAGATTTATGATGATTCTGTTTTCTTATTAATTAGTTTTTTTGAGGAGTAGAACTTGCCAGTATACCTTTGTATTAGTTAAGAATGTGTTTGGCTGCAAAGAATTATGTCATATCAAACATCTGACTCTTTGGCCTTTCCTATATGGTCATAATATGGCTGTTACAAATCCTGTCATTTTCTGTCTTCAAGGCAGGAAGGAAAGTAGGATTCACTGGCGCATATATATATATATATGTATATATATATATATACATATATATATATATATTTTTTTTTTTTAGAAAGTAAATGTTTTCCCAGAAGTCAGATGTTTCCCCAGTTCCTTGAAGTTCCCCAGAGTGAACTTCTGTTTAGTCACATTAGCCTGACCTGCATTGTATGTCCAACCTTAGCTGCAATTGAAGCTGGGAAGTGTGGAGCAGAATTTTCCTATTTGACATCCATTAAGATCTATCCCTTAGGATCAAGCATCTTGCAATAGCAGAGTTCTGCTAATAAGGTAGAAGAGGATGTTGCTTATTTGTTTGCCTTCGAAACTTTTATTCGTTTTTTTTTTCAGTATCATTTAATATGAAAGCAGAACCTTATAAGTATTTTGCAATAGAAACAATTATTTCACTAAGTAAGAATCCAGTGCCTTCCTGGGTTAAAAAATACATATGTTTCTGTGATTTGATTTGAAAATGTTTATAATATAAATCCTAAGAGGAAGGAGGACTGTCCCATATTTTCATTACTAAAAATACATTTCTTTATAGTATTATAAAAGTGTACATAATTAAAATTTTCAGTCTTTGAAATTTGGTAATATATTTTCCAACAATTTCTCACCATTTTGACAAAGAATTAATGTTTTACAATTTGAAGGCCTGAAAAAAAACAATTTTCTAAAGAAAAGGAGAAAAGCAGTCTTAATGAGGGGGGGCAGGGAGATAGAGAAGTCTACATTAACACACTGACTAGATGGGTTGTCAAGTGAAGGTATCTCCTTTCTGGGGCTGCAACGAGTACTGAAATGAGAAGAGACACCAAATGAGAGGTGGGAAGAAAGGGAACACTTCACAAATTTAACTATTTTACACATTCCAAGGAACTAACTGTGTCTTTCTCAAGGTACTTAAAGGGTCTATAGTTTTTAAAAGGTACTACTTTTTCATTTGGAAAATTATATTATTAGATAGACTATAGTCATTTAGGCTCATTTGATCCTTAGAAATCTTTTGGTGAATTTTCAAATAAGTGACACTCTTCATTCCATTTATCTATTTATTTTCATAGTTAAAATATTTCTGAATCTATATGTGTAATGTTTTCTTCTCAAATTAAGAAGATGCTCTCTTGTTATGCCCAAGAGTAGTCCTACATATATTCTCTCAAATACATACTTCTGAATTATTTGTATACTATTAACATATCAAAGAAATGCAGATGAATTAATTAGATAGAGCTGTGAATCCTTTCTTTGTTAGACTATCAGCAGAAGAGCTATAAGGGGCAATATAATTGTCAGTTCTACCATTTTCTAGCTATAGAACAACGGAAGAGGGATTGGCATTAGCCTTGATATATACAGTATTAGTTTCCTATGGCTGCTATAACAAATTATCACAAATCTAGCAGCTTAAACAACATAGAAAGTTTGTTATCCTAAAGTTCTGTAAAGTTGCAAAACAAGTGCTCTTAACCACATCCTTATCTTTATAATGCAGCCTTACAAAACTATTTGGTAATCTAAACTTGCTGTGATTTTTCTTATATTTGAATCTGTGCATACTTAATATTTCAACTTAAAACAATGCTTCAGGTCTGTTTCCTTCTCCATCTCCTATTTCTCATCTATAGCTTATCTGAATCATATTTCTACATGTGGATAGGCACTATTTCCTGTCTAAGATTGTGGCAGGTTTTTCTCACTGTTTCATAGAACCCTTCATTTATCCCTCCTGTCATTAATCATCTATTCTGTAGCTGCTTTCTTGTCTGTATTTCCTCTTCTACTATTAGCTAAGTGAAGAGAGGGATATTGCTTTCTCAACTTCTATTGGATTTCTTCTACTTAGCACTGCATCCTAATAAATATTTGTTGAGTAAACGCTTTAGTAAATAAATTAAATGATGAGGTATTTTAACTAATGTCTTAATTGTATCATAAAATCCAGGAATATCTGACTAGACAAATGTACCAATATATGTTCATTCATTAATGGATACATTTGGAACTATCATATTTTTACTTAAGATCCCAGATATTGAAATTTAAATTCAGTTAGAAAACTTTAAGAAGTTATCTGCTTTAATTGAATAAATCTGGAATATCAGTATTCTAAAGAATTTCATAACCAGTATTTCTGGAAATGTTGATTGCTAGGCTGAAGGAATTTCAATTTTAACTTAATTTGAGTGTTTTTTTTTGTTTTTGAAAAAAATTGTGATTCTTTATTACACCCCTTTATTTGGGAAATCTTCCATGTGTATACCTAGAAAGCAAATAGGAAAAGGCTTTATAATAACAGGGAAAGTTATATCTACATGATAGCATTCAGAGATGCTAAAAAATTAACATATCTTCTATTCACCCTTTTTTAAAATAATGTTCTGTGTTTATAGGAAATTATGGGATATTTATCCTGTTTTTCTTAATCTAAGGATATGAAGGCATATATATATATATGCTTTCTGTGGCAGCCCCAAGGAAAAGTTGTAATTTGAGTCTGAAGTCAGTCTCCCAGGACAGTTCCCTATTCTTACAGGGAAGTCTGTCTTTTTTTATTAAGCCTTCCACTTATTAGACGAGATCCAACCACATTATGGAGGGTAAATGGCTTTATTCAAGATCTACTGATTTAAATGCTAACCTCATTTGAAAAATTCCTTCACAGAAACATCTAGAATAATGTTTGAATAAAGGATATGATAGTCTAGCCAAATTGACACATAAAATTAATCATATTTTCTATGTCCTCATTTGTGTTTTTGCTTTTTAGAAACTGTAGCTTGATCTTCCTTCACACAGCAAGTCTGTTCCTGCCCTCAGAATCTCTCTCAACATTGGTAATTTATAAGATAAAACTGATAACCACATACATCATATTTTGTTTTATCTTCACTTAATCCTCTGTAATATTCTATGTAGAACTGAGTTTCTACTTCTCCTTCTCTAGTTTTTTTTTTAACATTTTTAAATTTAAATTTAATTAATGAACATATAATATATTATTGGTTTCAGAGGTACAGGGCTATGATTCATCTGTCTTATATAATACCCAGTGCTCATTACATCATATGCCCTCCTTAATGTCCATCACACAGTTACCCCATTCTCCCGCCCACCTCCCCACCAGCAACCCTCAGTTTGTTTCCTTTGGTTAAGAGTCTCCTATGTTTGTTTCCCTATCTGGTTTCATCTTATTTTATTTTTTCCTCTCTTCCCTGTGGTCCTCTGTCTTGTTTCTTAAACTCCACATATCAGTAAGATGATATGATAATTGTCTTTCTCTGATTGACTTATTTCGCTTAGCATAATACCCTCTAGTTCCATCCATGTTGTTGCAAATGACAAGATTTCATTTTTTGATGGCTGCATAATATTCCTGTGTATGTGTGTATATGTGTGTGTGTGTGTGTGTGTGTGTGTGTGTCTGTGTGTGTATACCACATCTTCCATCCATTCATCTGTTGATGGACATCTGGGCTCTTTCCATAGTTTGGCTATTGTGGACATTGCTGTTATAAAACATTGGGGTACAGGTGTCCCTTTGGATCACTATATTTGTATCTTTGGAATAAATACCTAGTAGTGCAATTGCTGGGTCATAAAGTAACTCTGTTTTCAACTTTTTGAGGAAACTCCATACTGTTTTCCAGAGTGGCTGCACCAGCTTGCATTCCCACCAATGGTGTAGGTGTCCCCTTTCTCTGCATCCTCACCAACATCTGTCCTTTCCTGACTTGTTAATTTTAGCCACTCTGACTGCTGTGAGGTGGTATTGCATTGGGGTTTTGATTTGTATTTCCCTGATGCCAAGTGATGTTGAGTACTTTTTCATGTGTCTGTTGGCCATTTGGATGTCTTCTTTGGAAAAATGTCTGTTCATGCCTTCTGCCCACTTCTTGATTGGATTGCTTGTTCTTTGGGGGTTGAGTTTGATAAGTTCTTTATAAATTTTGTATACTAGCCCTTTTTCCGGTATGTCATTTGCAAATATCTTCTCCCATTTTGTTGGTTGTATTTTGGTTTTGTTGACTGTTTCCTTTGCTGTGCAAAAGATTTTATCTTGATGAAGTCCTAATAGTTCATTTTTGACTTTGTTTCCCTTGTCTTTGGAGACTTGTCTAGCAAGAAGTTGCTGCAGCCCAGGTCAAGGAGGCTGCTCCTTTAAGAGATGGATTCCTGTCTCTCATTTAGGTCTTTCATCCATTTTGAGTCTATTTTTGTGTATGGTGTGAGGAAATGGCTCAGTTTCATTCTTCTGCATGTGGCTGTCCAATTTTCCCAACACCATTTGTTGAAGAGACTGCCTTTTTCCATTGGATATTCTTTGCTGCTTTGTCAGAGATTAGTTGACCATAGAGTTGAGTGTCAATTTCTGGGTTTTCTATTCTGTTCCATTGATCTATGTGTCTGTTTTGTGCCAGTACCATACTGTCCTGATGATTACAGCTTTGTAATAGAGCTTGAAGTCCGAAAACATGCGGGGAATAATCCCAATCTTTTGGTACCGGTTGAGACCTGATTTGTGACCTAGGATGTGATCAATTCTGGAAAATGTTCCATGGGCACTAGAGAAGAATGTGTATTCTGTTGTTTGGGATGGAATGTTCTGAATATGTCTGTGAAGTCCATTTGGTCCAGTGTGTCATTTAAAGTCTTTATTTCCTTGTTGATCTTTTGCTTAGATGATCTGTCCATTTCAGTCAGGGGGTGTTAAAATCCCCCATTATTGTATTGTTGTCAATGTGTTTCTTTGCTTTTGTTATTAATTGCCTTATATAATTGGCTGCTCCCACGTTAGGGGCATAGATATTTACAATTGTTAGATAATCTTGTTGGATAGATGCTTTAAGTAGGATATAGTGTCCTTCTTCATCTCTTATTACAGTCTTTGTTTTAAAATCTAATTTGTCTGATATAAGGATTGCCACCCCAGCTTTTTTTTGGTGTCCATTAGCATGGTAAATGGTTTTCCACCCCCTCACTTTCAATGTGCGGGTGTCTTTGGGTCTAAAATGAGTCTCTTGCAGACAGCATATTGATGGGTCTTAGTTTTTAATCCAATCTGATAGCCTGTGTCTTTTGATTGGGGTATTTAGCCCATTTACATTCAGGGTAACTATTGAAAGATATGAATTTAGTGCCATTGTATTGCCTGTAAGGTGACTGTTACTGTATATTGTCTGTGTTCCTTTCTGATCTATGCTGCTTAAAAGCTCTCTCTTTGCTTAGAGGACCCCTTTCAAGATTTTTTGTAGGGCTGGTTTCGTGTTTGCAAATTCCTTTAGTTTTTGTTTGTCCTGGAAGCTTTTTATCTCTCCTTCTATTTTCAATGACAGCCTAGCTGGATATAGTATTCTTGGCTGCATATTTTTCTTGTTTACTCCTCTGAAGATATGCCAGTCCTTTCTAGCCTGCCAGGTCTCTGTGGATAGGTCTGTTGCCAATCTAATGTTTCTACCATTGTAGGTTACATATCTCTTCTCCCAAGCTGCTTTCAGGATTTTCTCTTTGTCTCTGGGACTTGTAAGTTGTACTATTAGATGTTGGGGTGTTGACCTATTATTATTGATTTTGAGAGGGGTTCTCTGTGCCTCCTGGATTTTGATGCCTGTTTCCTTCCTCACATTAGGGAAGTTCTCTGCTATTATTTGCTCCAATATACCTTCTGCCCCTCTCTCTCTTTCTTCTTCTTCTGGGATCCCAATTATTCTAATGTTTCATCTTATCATATCACTTATCTCTCGAATTCTGCCCTCGTGATCCTGAAGTTGTTTCTCTCTCTTTTTCTCAGCCTCTTTATTTTCCATCATTTGGTCTTCTATATCGCTGATTCTGTCTTCTGCCTCATTTATCCTAGCAGTTAGTGCCCCCATTTTTTATTGCACCTCATTAATAGCCTTTTTGATTTCGACTTGGTTAGATTTTAGTTCTTTTATTTCTCCAGAAAGGGTTTCTCTAATAACTTCCACGCCTTTTTCAAGCCCAGCTAGTATCTTTAAAGTCATGATTCTGAACTCTAGGTCCGACATCATACTAATGTCCGTATTGAGTAGGTCCCTGGCAGACGGTACTACCTCTTGTTCTTTTTGCTGAGGTGATTTTTTTCGTCTTGTCATTTTGTCCAGAAGAGAATAGATGAATGAGAGAACAAAATGCTAACAGGTTTACAACGTCCCCTGCAAATATACTGTATAAAAATCAGGAAAGACCTGAAACCAGGGAAAAAGAAAGGGAAAGAAAGAAGAAAGAAAGAGAAAAAAAGAGAGAAAGAAAAAGATAAAAACAAACAAAAACAGAACAAAACAAAAAAAACAGAATATGATTAAATATGATCAGGCTAGTACATAGATCAGTGCCACACACTAGATTTTGGGCATATTTTGGTCTGTTAGAAAAAAGTGCCTCCTAAAATTTTAAAGGAAGAAAGACTTATATATGTACAAAATAAGGGTTGATACAATGAAGGGATGGAAGATGACTGTAAAGATGAAAATTATAAAAGATTTTATAAAAGGAATTGATAAGATAAGAAGTTGTTTGAAAAAAGAAAGAAGGAGATTTGAAAAAGAAAAGAAAAAAAAAGGGAGAGAATGTGATCAGGCAGGAGACTAGAACAAATCCATACACTAGTGATATAGGGTATATTTTGATCTGTTAGAAGAAACTGTATCTTAAAATTTTAAAGAGAGAACAACTTATATATATATGCCAAAAATAAGGGTAACTACTATGAAGGGATAAAATATGACTCTAAAAATGAAAAATAAAAGAATGTTTTTTTTAAAAAAGGATTGATAAGATGTTGTTTAAAAAGGGAAAAAGAAAAATTAAAAAAAAAAACAGAAAAAAATTAACTTTGAAAAACTAATGAATCATGGTAAAAAAGCCATGAATTCTATGTGCAGTATTCCCCTAGCGCTGGAGTTCTCCCATTCTCCTTGATCGGTAAACTTGGTCTTGACTTGCTGGCTGTTCGTGCTGATCTTCTGGGGAAGGGGCCTGTTGCCGTGGTTCCCAAATGTCTTTGCCGGAGGCTGAATTGCCCCACCCTTGTCAGTCTGGGCTAAGCAATCTGCTCGGGTTTGCTCTCAGGAGCTTTTGTTCCCTGCAAACTCTCGGTACAGCTTTGGAGGACCAGAATGAAAATGGTGGCCTCCCAGTCTCCACCCGGAGGAGCTGAGAACTCGGGGTCCCGCTCCTCAGTGTGCCCCCACAGAAAAGCAGTCACTGCCATCTCCCCGGTCTCCGGCCGCACTCCGTGCTCACCCGGCCTGTGACTGAGTGTTTCTATCTCTGGCACCCGACCCCGAGTGGAGTCTCCAAACCCAGCAGATCCCTGTGGTGCGCTCCAGCGCCGCTCCTCCCCAGGGGAGGAAGGAGAGTCTCCCTGGATCTGCCGCTTGTTGGGTCCCTGCTGGAGGAGCAGTGGCCTGACTGGGCCGCGGATCACAGTTTATGGCAACCCCGAGCTGAGAGCCCGTGCCTCGGCTCCGTCTCTGCAGCCGGCTTCCCCGCTCCGATACCTGGGAGCTCTGCCGCACTCAGGCACCCCCGGTCTTTCTGTGACCCCGAGGGTCCTGAGACCACACTGTCCTGAGAGGGTTCCACCCCCAGCTTAGCCACTGGAGCAGTGTTCCTCAGTGGAGCCGACTTCTAAAAGTTCCGATTTTGTGCTCCGCGGCTCTATCACTTGCCAGAAGCGGCTGATGGAGGCCCCCTCCCCCGCCGTCTATCCTCCCGAATATTGCCTCGGATTCACTTCTCCGCACGTCCTACATTCCAGTAAGTGGTCGCTTTTCTATTCAGAGAGTTGTTGCTATTCTTCTCTTCGATCTCCTGTTTGAGTTCGTAGGTGTTCAGAATGGTGTGATCTCTATTCTGCTGAATTCCTGAGACCAGACAAAATCCAGGTCTCCTACTCCTCTGCCATCTTGCTCCGCCCCCGAGCTTGAAATCTGGAATTGTGATGCCACCAGTTTTGGTTTTCTTTTTTAACATTCCTTTGGCTATGTGGGGTCTTTTCTGATTCCATACAAATTTTAGGATTATTTGTTCTGGCTCTGTGAAAAAAAGTTGATGGTATTTTGGTAAGGATTGCATCAAATGTGTAGATTACTTTAGGTAGCATAGACATTTTAACAATATTTGCTTTTCCAATCCATGAGCATGGAACGTTTTTCCATTTATTTGTGTCTTCCTCAATTTCTTTCATGAGTGTTCTATAGTTTTCTGAGTACAGATCATTTGCCTCTTTGGCTAGGTTTATTCCTAGGTGTCTTATGGTTTTGGGTGCAATTGTAAATGGGATTGACTCCTTAATTTCTCTTTCTTCTGTCTCATTGTTAGTGTATAAGGATGAAACTGATGTCTATGCATTGATTTTATATCCTGCCTCTCCTTCACTTTTAAAGGCAAATTTACTAGATACAAAATTCTAGGTGGGTGATTTTTTTCTCTCAACACTGTATTTTTTATTTTATTTTTTAAAGATTTTATTTATTTATATTTGAGAGAAAGGGAGAAAGAGCATAAGCAGGGGAGTGGTAGGCAGAGGGAGAAGCAGACTCCCTGATGAGCAGGGGGCCCGATGCAGGATTCAATCCCAGGACCCTGGGATCATGACCTGAGCTGAAGGCAGACGCTTAATTGACTGAGCCACCCAGGCACCCCTCTCTCTCAACACCGTATTCTTATCCTTATTTCTCTATAGCCAAGGGATATTTTCCTCTGGCTTTGTTAAGATTTTTTCTTTTTCTTTGATGTTTTGCAGTTCAAATTTGATATGCTTTGGTGTAAATATTTTGGCATTTATCCTGCTTTGTATTTTATGAGTTTCCTGAATCTGTGATTTGGTGTCTGACATTAATTTTGTGAAATTCTCAGTCATTATTGTTTCAAATAATTCTTTTGTCCCTTTCTCTTTTTCCTTCTCCTTCTGGTATTCCCATTTTCCCTATACTATACCTTTTGTAATTGTCCCACAATTTGTGCATATTTTGTTCTATTTTTTTTCTCTAATACTCTTTTTTTTTTTCTGCTTTTTAGTTTTGGAAGTTTCTACTGACATATCCTCAAACTCAGCTATCCTTTCCTCAGCTGTGGCCAGTCTAACTAATGAGCCGATCAAGTACTCTTTGTTTCTATTATAGTGTTTTTGATTTTTGGCATCTCTTTTTGATTCTTAAAATTTCCACTTCTCTGTTTATATTACCCATTTATTCTTAGATGTTGTCTATTTTTTTATTAGAGCTCATTGTATATTACTCATTGTTATTTTATTTTATTTTTTATTTTTTATTTATTTTTTAAAGATTTTATTTATTTATTTGAGAGAGAGAGAATGGGAGATAGAGAGCATGAGAGGGAAGAGGGTCAGAGGGAGAAGCAGACTCCCTGCTGAGCAGGGAGTCCGATGTGGGACTCAATCCTGGGACTCCAGGATCATGACCTGAGCGGAAGGCAGTCGCTTAACCAACTGAGCCACCCAGGCGCCCTACTCATTGTTATTTTAAATTCTTGGTCTGGTAATTACAGACTTTATTACAGCCTTTAATTAAGTGTAAGCCTTTCTACCATATCTGAGCCTGGTTTTGTACTTGCTCTGTCTCTTCAACTATATTTCATGTCCTAGATTTAGTACACCTTTTAATTTATTGGTCAAAGCTGACCTGATACACACAGTAAAGGGAAGTATGGTAAATATGACTTTATGATACTGTGGTATGGTATGAGGGACAGCATATGCTTTATAGTCTTATGATTAGGCCATAGTCTTATACATAAAGCCTGTGTCCCTACGATATGACTTTTACATGTGCTTCTGAGTTTTTCCCTCACCTTAGGTGGCACAGAAAGGCTAGAGAGAACTGGAGTTGAGTATTTACATTCCCATAGGTTATACTCTGGGAAAATAGTTCCTTCTGAGGGCAGGCCTTGTCAAGAAGAACAGAATGCTCTGGGCATATTTCAAAAGGCTATTTTTCCCTTCTCCCTGCAAAAAAAACATGAGGGGATTTCTCTCTGATATTTACTGTGAGAACATGCCAGGGCTCCTAAAAGTAAAATCCATAAAAGTGCAGCAAACCTCCCTATCACTGAGCCCTCCTAGAATTTTAACTCTCAAACTTGTCTACACTAAACCTCCAGAAATTTATCAATTTCAGTTAAGGTTCTCCTACCCTGGCACTGGTTCTTGTGTAGATTTTTGCTCCTGAATTTCTACACCTATTAGTGGTGATTCTCTGTATCTGTCTGAATGTCTTTCTAACATTGGGACAGTAGTTTCTCCTGTGACCTCACTTCTTTGATAGATCTTTAAAACACTACTGATTTTTTATTTGTTCGGCTTTTTACTTGTTAGGATGGAGTGACACCTTCCAAGCTCCTGGCATGCTAGACTGGAAACCAGAAGTCCTGACTCATATTTCTAAGCAGTCAGTGGTCAGTTAGAAACAGAATAATATCTTTGTCATCTTCCCTGAGACAGTGCTTGGAATTCAATCATATAAAATGGTAACTGCACAGACAAATATATAATACTCATTATGACAGCAGCAGTGAACATGTAGAAGCTAAAGTTAAAATGCTGAATACTTACCACATTACTTTAACTGTCCTTTTATAATCAGTGATTCTTGTCTAACATGCTACCTATCATCATTGGTTCCTTCAGGCTGCCAGGTAAAGCAATGATTGCCCATTTGCTTTGAAGTTATCTATATGAGGGAAAGATGGGAGCTTAGGAACAAGAACACAGAGACTGGTTTCCTTAAAACTAAAAAAAAAAAAAAAAAGGAAAGAAAGAAGACAGAAATTATGAAAAGCAAATATATACTAGCAATACTTAAAGTAAATGAATGACCCATATTGTAAATTATCTCTGGCTGAAAGGAAGGTAAAAGAGGACACAAAGGTTGAAGGATCCAGTAAGATTTACAGATATTCCAGCAGATGAAGGAAAAAGAAATAAAACATGTATTTCCAAGGTGATGATCATGGAGGGAAGAAATGAACAAAAGGCCCATGTTAAATTCTCATTTTCTATAGAAAATAGGAATAGATATTGCTCTAAGTGATCAAATCCCATTAGTGTCATTATTGTCATCATCTTTCCTTGGCCATCTGTCAGAAAGTAGGGCTTAATGACTCAGCATGGATTCAGAAAAAACTCTCACAAAACTGAGACAGTTTCCATAGGAGTCTCATATACACCTGACTATTCTGTCATGAAATCAAAATTCTGTCTTGTCATTTGTGTAGTAATCTGTATCTCTTTCAGGAGCTGCTCATATGACTTAGCAACATGAAAATATGCTCACGTGACTTATAAAGGTAGTATACATTGCTGCCTAAACTTTACTTTTATGTCAATAGACAGTATACTAAAAATTAACTTTAAAATTTAGCCTTCTGAGTAACAAGGAATACATTTTCACATAGATTAATTCATAGGATGTGGGAGGGTTATGAATTAAATGGCATCTGTGGCAATTAGGGAAGTATACTTTCCTATAAATCCAGAAGAGTAAGTTACATGCATCTGGGCACACAGTCAATTATAACTTGAGAAGTTTCTCTGAATTCAACAACGCTGCATGAATTTCATGACCTGTGTTTTCAGATTCCGCTATTTATATAACACTGCTGTTCTCAGTATAAAACCTATAAATGGCTGGAACTGTACAAATGTTGCTATGGATAGAAATGCAAAGGGGATATGTAGAATAACTAAATCCACACAAATTTACAATGATTGAAAAGAGAAAGAAAAAGAGAAATGGAACAAGAAATAAATGTTTTAGGTAAAGAAATGATTAAGTACATGCTGTGCTTTCCCCCCCATTGTCCAACCATAAAAACTATTGTCCATTTAAATATATTTTATTATAACTATATGACTATATTTTAAATATATAAGCAAACTTTTCGTCATCTAAAAACTATCTTGCCAAAATCTTAATGTTTATAAATTTCAGGGGATTATAGCATTCTTCCTAGCCTAATACTCAAATTCCTGGTAAATTTTTTGAAATAAAGAAATGGTAAAATTTCCATTCAAGGAGAATGGAAACTTTTTTTTAGTTTTTTTAGTCAACAAACTTTTTAGTCAACAAAGTTTCAGTGAGTAATCTCTAATAGGTGTTATTGAGGAATATTATTATTTAATTCTATTAGTCACTAATGGTAGCCACTGCTGCCGAGAGAGGCTGTAAATATGCACATTTATGAAATGGAAGGATGATAAATGATGAATTTATGGCTATCAACTTAGTTTTCATTTCACCTGCCATGAGTACTTGGGAAAGTAATAAATAGCAAGAAGAGTTTTTATAATTAGTATTTCAGTCCTACACCCTGTTGATTACTATTTGTAGTACTAGCAAAAATTTGTAGGGGAAATGTAGATAATGGGTTTATTACATATTGCATGTGTTGCACAAACAAGTAACAACCAAAAAAATTCAATGTCCTGATTGACCTAGCAAAATATAAGTCCACTTATATCCATACTAAAACTTTCTTCAATCAACATAAGATCAAGCATGTCTCTGATAAAATAAAAACATGGTTTATTTTATTTTCTACGGTTTATTGTGTTATGCTTGGTTAATTATGACTTGGTTATACTCCAAAGGGGAAAAGTCGAAATGCCATATCTGAAACCCTCTTGAATGTAATAGAGCATATTTTGGTAAAAGAAAGAAATAGGTGGCAACTTGGGTTTGTTTTTAATGACTTATAATTTTCTGTTTTTATTATCCTCGTTAGTTACAGAATACTTCTGCCTCCTTTCACTTTTCTAAGTACATTTTCCATGCAACACATTATAGTGCTTTACATATCCAGAGTCTATCCAAATCTCACTTTTTCATAACTGTTTTTGAGAAATTACAACATGTCCTTTCATCCTGCAGGTGAACTCATAGTTAAAACATGTATACTACAGACTGAAAACAAATCACACTAAGCCAACTCCATATTTTAATAAAAAAATGACTACTTAAAGTTTTCATAAAATCTCAGTCAGAGTTAAAAGCCTTCTCTCTAATCTTCTACCACCTGTTTGAATCTATTCTAAACAATCTCAGGTATACACCCTCACAAATTCAGAAATTTATTTCCTAGACAGAGCTCTAACCATGGTGGAACAGATAAAACAAGAATGTGTAGGTTCAGAATATAGATCAAATGAGAGAGCAAATGTCTAGAAGTTTTCAGCAGCAGTCAATGCAAGACACACTTCAGGTACTGAGCATAGAGTCTGATACTTTGCTTATCAATGAATATTGATTACTTGAATGAAGTAAGTGAATAACTAAATCAGTCCCTGAAGAAATACTTTGATAGAAAAATAATCATGGACAAGATGGTGAGTTGGTAGGTATACCAACTTAAGGGAAAGTCTTAGCACTTAAGAATGTGTTAATAGTAATTATAAGATTATAGTGATATTTAAAATAGATAAAACAAAAGAATACATTGTTTTATAAAAAATATATTTTGTAAAAACCCACCAAGTTTTCCAGTCTTTCTCAAGCTATTTATTCAATAACAAAAGAGGACAGTAGAAATCATATTTCTGGCAAGTCACTCAAATGTGGTATCTCCTAGATCACCATGCTTTTCTCAGGTTTAACCTGGTATTATGAATCACCTTTCAGATGAATGGAAGTTTCCTTTAAGCCAAAACTGATGATTTTTCTAAATATTTACTTTTTAGTGCCTAATTCCATGCAGACTATCTTAAGTAAATGGTATTGCCTTTTTCAGTAAGCATGGAAGGCAACATTTACCATGGCCTTCACAATTAACCGGTAAGACTCCAAAGATGATAAAACTACATGAAGAGGTAGATGAGTGGTATATGAACACACATGCAGAGACCCAGTGGCGACAAAAGCCTGCCTAAGAGAGAGAAGTAATTATCAAGTCTAGGTGTTATCTACATATAGAATTAAAGTATGCAAATAATATTGGATTTCCTCCCCACCTGGGGGCAGGGAGGGGAGGGTCTTTGATTTGTTGACTCAGTGTTGAAAACAGTAGAATTATATCAGAATATGAATTGACTGCTGTATTTTGGAGAGTAAACACAACCTGGAACAAAAGGTACTATTCTAAATTTATTATTACCTGACAAATGGAGATTCATTTGACAGATTCTAATCAGGACAGCCATCTCCTCCTGGCACTACTGCTGAGGCTGGAAAATGACATTTTATTAAATTCAGATGCTGGTGAATTGTCAGCACTTATTTTGCTTGTATGTTCTGCAGCTTTCAGCGTATTGATCATGAAATTTTAATATAATGCTTGGAAACGTACGCCTGCATTTCAAAAGCAGCCCCAGATTGATTTAGGCCTTAGTTGCCCCCAAGAGAATAGTCAGCACCAGTTCAGGTATGATTCTTCTTTCCTTTTCTCCCCTCTTTGCTCCTCTGTCTCCTGATCCTCCCTTTGCCTAATTTCCCCTCCCCTTTTCCTCCTGGACAGGAAGTATGCCACTGAGTGAAAGAAAGATACCAAATCTGGTTTGGTTTAATTTGCAATATCCAAGCTACTCTGGATACTCACATTTGAAAAGATTTATGTAACTGAGCCACGTACTGTAACCAGCTAACATTTACCTATATTTATTTATTTATTTATTTATTTAAAAGATTTTATTTATTTATTTGAGAGAGAGAGTGCACACGAGAGGGGGGAGGGTCAGAGGGAGAAGCAGACTCCCCGCTGAGCAGGGAGCCCGACGCAGGACTCGATCCCGGGACTCCAGGATCATGACCTGAGCCGAAGGCAGTCGCTCAACCAACTGAGCCACCCAGGCACCCACATTTACCTATATTTAAACATTAGTACACTCTGTGCTACTTTTCCGGAGTTTTATGCTACTTTGTAACACATTTGTTATAATTCAACTCATACAAATAATTTTGAACATTCTATTAACTCATTTAAATTACTTTACAGTTAATCATCATTTCATTTTATGTTTGACAGAATGGCAAACTTTATGATATTAGGATTTATTTAGACACTTTGTGGCCTTTTCCTGAGTATAAAGTCATTTTTCTTTTTTTCCCCTCCTCTTATCCACATCGCTGCTGGCAGAGAAGGACCATTGCCTGTCTTTACTTGTGTTGGTCTTATAATAAGAGTGAAAGTCTGTTCAGTACATTGATTTTTTTTTTCCCCCAACAACTTGATTACTTCAATTCCCTGTTAGTTGGCCGCTTTTCAGCTACAATATCAAATTGCAACATGTACACAGCAGAGCTACTAGACTGGTGGTCTGCAACCACATACTGGGGGCGAGCAGAATCAGCTTAATTCCTTTTCTTCAGTCTCTCTTCAAAAAGGTTTAGCATGGACTGTAATCTCTTTTATTTTAATACAAATTTTCATATCTTTAACTATAGTGAACAATTTTCAAGACCATGTCACGGTAGCAGTGAAGTAACCAGCATAAATCACAGACACAAAAAAATCTGTCCTTCCCATAAGTTAACTACAAGGGTGCCAGTGACTAAATTCAACTTTAATAAGTATGGAGAAAATTGGTTAATAGTTACAATGTGAATATACCACAAGAGGAACTTCTCCAAGTGAGTGGCATGTGTCAGAAGCATTGGCGTGTTTACCGAATTACCTTTCGTTTCGTATAATGATTCAATAAATGAATGAAAGAAAGAAATTACAAGAGTCACATGTCTTGGAGAAAATTAGGATCTCTTCCAAAAGAAATTTCAGAGTTTGGTTTTGAAATATTGGCATCAGAATAAAAGAAAAGGACACACACACTACACAGACATATAATTTTAAAGGAATGACATTGTTGAGATAAAATAATTATTGAATCTTGATATAATAAAATCATAAATGAAAGGAGAAACATATTTTGAAGTATTTTTTGTCTAATATGCAAAGTGGTTAATATTTCTACCACATACAGAAAACTCATTTTTAATTTTTAAAGAAAAATACAAATTCACTATTGGGAAACTAGGAAAAGAATAAATTCAGGTGGTCTTGTAATTCATAAGGAAAAATGTATCTGTTAGTGAGCAAAACATACAAAGTCTGAAGCTTTGACATACACTTTTATACCCGGAAAATAAACATACTTAAAACATATAAAACCTAGCAATCACTATGTTGTGGCTAAATTCACATACTCACAAAGATCTGCGATGCCTAGTCTGCAATTCTGAAATCCAGAAAGGCCTAGAAACCAAAGATTAATTAATTAACTTAATTTTTTAATTTGGTAGCTTATTTGACAGCCAAATTGAACTGAACTCTTTTGATTAGTAAAATCTGACTTCAACTGAATGTGTCTATTTACCGGTATTCATTTATCTCAATGCCACTGTTCTGATGCTATTTATTAGTATTTATTTGTTCCACTTAGTATGAATATTCATATCTATTGCTACAAAAAAATTAACCCACTGTTTTACTTAATATTGCTCCCAAATCCACTGGATTGTTATATAATCTGTGGTATTTGCACCATATTACCTTTCTGAATCGATGACCTATCTAAACAGTCTGAATTTTGAAACATTCTGGTTCTATGGGTTTAGGGTAAAGAATCATGGAACTGTATAGTATGAGTGAGATTGTATGAAGAGTATTTTCATTCATTCATTTATTCAACAAATACATGTTTTGCATCAACTATATGCCCAGGGATGTTGTAGGCAATGGAAAAATGAACAGACCTCAAATAGCTTACAGACTAAAGGAAAAAAAGATACCTGAGCAGAAATGCATTTAACTTTGGCAAGCCCTAGAGAGAGGGAAGGAATGGGAGGGTTATGAAGCACTTCACCTAGCCTGTGGGACAGGGTTGATGAGGGGCCCCGCAAGTAAGCAAAAGGGCTTGGGCCAGCTGAAATCTCGACTAGGTCAGATGCACTAATTGGATTCAGTGAGACCAAATATTGGGTGTGAACGGTCAGAGAAAGGGAACCCAGCAAAACCTGATCTGGGATCTCCCACATAGATGAGTCTGGTTGGAAATAGGGAGAGAAAGAGCAAAATTACAAGGCATAAGCAAAGGTGGGAATGTTTGATTTATTCAGAAGACTCAAGGAAGCTTGTGTGGGATTTTATGCAAAAGCTGACATGATCATGATTGCTTTAGTGATATTGGATTTTTTTTCACTAAATAATATATTGGAAGGAGATAAGCCCAATAAGTATCAGGGATACCAGTTAGGAGATTGTTGTAGTAATACAAACAATAACAGATAAAGGCCTTGTCTAAGACAGTGACATTGCACTTCCTTACGGAATTTTCAAATTCTTGTACTCCTTATATGTATTTAAAATGATGTTAACTTTTGATAATCTGGATAAATACATGAAACTGATGTTTCTGCAATTCTATACAGTACTTATCCATGACAACGAAGAAAGAGAAAACCCAAAGAGATTAGGCTAGTCAATTTGAAAAAAATACATTGCTTTTAAAGATACTGTTAGTTAAAAAAAAAGAGTAATAAAATGAAAACTAAGTCTTTATAATATTTTTCTCTCTATTCCATTCATTTTTTTCTTTGTGACTAGGTCAGTTACCATGGCATAAAACTGTTTTCTTCAATAATGTCAAATAAGGTTTGAGGTTACTAAGTGTGAGCTCCATAGAGTTTCATCTATTTTGTTCCAATAAAACTCTTAGATCAGGTTCTTTTACATAATATGTATTCAAGTAGAATACATACATGAACAAATGAATGAACACTAAAAGTAAAGAACAGAAGAAGGAAGGATTGCTTTGAGTTCATTTCTGTTTGTTTATCCCAGACCTAAATCTAAAGCCAAAAAAACAAAATAATTCATGAATTTATCTGTGATTTGTTCTTACCCCACCAGACTATTAGAAAGGAAAATCTGTTATTAATATTACACTTAAAGCTATATACTGAATTACTTCTCTCAGGCTGTTGTATGCATAACATTTGCTTAGCTTAAAAGTCACCATGAGATCTATCAAATTACTCTTTCTGTGATTCTATTTCTAGTTCCTGTTCTGGTGAAACATGAAACAACTTAAATCTAAAATGCTGGCCTATCATTTATTTACTGTGGCTTTGAGAGAAACTGAGAACATATTCCTCTTTTAATTCAAGACAGTCACCGTGCATGCGAAGTAGTAACCTCTGCACGTCAAGAAACAGAAAATCACAACCTGTCCTCCATCGTTTTCCTATACCACCCCACCTTTATGAAATAGCTGATTTTAAAGTATTTACTAGTAAAACAAGAACTACGTGAAGAGAGTGCTGTGTTCCAGTCATGGTACATACAGTATTCCATATATTCCTTAAAAGACATCAATAAAAAAAATGGTACAGGTGTCATTTTAGAGGTCAGGAAATGAAGCTTAGTGAATAACTGCTTTTAGATCTCAAACTTAGTAAATTGCAGAGCTAAAATTTCCAGACTAGCTAACCTGAAAGTCATTCTTTCACCATTGAAAAACAATATAGGAAATTTATAGAAACTTTCCCTGAAATATGCTTTAGGGTCTAAATTGATATTTCATATCTAGAATGACATATATGTTTTGGTATATCATATGCCATATAAACTCTTATGGAATGAATACAGTGACAGTTTAAGCCATTTTTATTGTTTCACATACTGCCATTCCTATAAAAACTAGAAACACGCCCCACATCGGGCTCTTTGATCAGCAAGAAGCCTGCTTCTCCCTCTCCCACTCCCCCTGCTTGTGTTCCCTCTTCCACTGTGTTTCTCTCTGTCAAATAAATAAATAAAATCTTTTAAAAAAATAAAAATAAAAAAATAAAAACTAGAAACACATATATGAGGAAAATCAAGTTTGAGATATAAAGTCATTAAGAATTAGTAAATGGAATTCATTTACTGACATGTAAGAACATAAAAAAATGCAGGTTATAGAAACATATGTAATGAATAAGTAGTTTTCAACATTCTTAGACTAAGAAGTAAATAATATAATAATTATTATAAGTAAATTATATTTTACAAGAATTAATCGTTTTGCATGCATTATCTCATTGAACACTTAAATATGTTTGGTCGGGTTTAGTTTTTCCTCCTTCTAGATATAATTTAATAAGATATTCAATCAGAATCACTCTTACTTCCTGGAAAAATCCAATACGAAGCAAAGCCTTGCTTTTTTAAATCCTCCCCTATATCTAACACAAGCCCAATGCTGTTAACAAGTTGTTTTAAGTGCCCTTTTACTGAGATGCATCACAATTTCCCATGGTGTGCTTTCTCTCACTGCAATGAGTAATAAACCCAACTTGTTCAACTACAGGTATGTTCTTGGTGACCTTTGACCATGGACATATGTAAAAATTTAATCAAATTCATTTTTAAAATAACCCAATGCTAAATAACTAGTTTGACAGCTCTAATTTGTTGGGTTTTGACTCATTAATTTCTTTGGTCTTATGAATATTCAGTTTCTTTGTTATAATAGTAAATAGTAAATTTCTTCTTTTTTAATTGAGGTATAATTGACATACATTATATTGGTTTTAGTTGTACAACATAATGATTCAATATTTGTATATATTATGAAATGACCACCATAAGAAGTCTATTTAAATGTTACCATATTTAGTTACATTTATTTCTTGCAATGAGAAGTAAATATTTCCTAAATAGTAAATATTTTCACCTCCTTTTCCTCCTCCTTCACTTTTTCTTATTATTCCTCTTATTTACTTTTTCCCCTGAAATAGCAATTAAAGCTGCATGTCAGCTATAAGTATTCTTTCTTTTTTTCCTAGCTATATTGGATATAATTAGTATATAGGACTGTACATAATTAATATTTACAATTTGTGAGTTTGGATGTATTCATATACTCATGATACCATCATCACAATCCAGGTGATAAACATATCCATCACCTCCAAAAGTTTCCTTGTGTCCTTGGATTTTTGGGGGGTGGGATGCGGTTGTATGTGTGTGCTTATATGTGTGTTTATGTGTGTATGTGTATGTGTGGTAAGAACACTTAACATTTGATCTGTCTTCTTAACAAATTTTTAAGTACACAATAACTTATAGTTAATTACTGGTACTATGTTGTACAGCAGATCTCTGGAATTTACTCATCTAATATAATTAGAACTTTATATTAACAACTAAAATCTAATATATTTATTATAAAATATTTTATTCAGTTGAAGACCAGATAACGTGTCTATTCATAAGCTGTTTTTATTAGACATCATGATTTGTGTGAATATTTTGAAAAAAAAAAAAAGCAGCTGAAGATGAAAGCCAAAGGCAAGGAATACAGTACTGGTTGGTGCTAATGGTGTCCTTAAGAGTTCCACAAAATGATTTTAAAACTCCAAGGGTGAAAGGTCAGTGAGTCAAGCAGTAGCACATAAACCATTATGGCCATGCTCTCAGATCCTGCATGATCAGGGGTCATCATAAGATTTGTAATAAATCACACGGATTAATTTGACACTACACCTACTATCTTTAGATTCTATAAATCTTATGTGCAGGGTTCCATTAATTTAAAACAAAACACTCAGGAGAAGTTATAAAGATAAAATTACTTTCTTTTTTCCAAAAGTAACCTTTATTTTATGATCTTCCAAATTTGAGAAAAACAATGGGAAACCCATTTACCTAAAATGCAGTTTCTAGTGAAATGCCCTTGTCTAAGAGTTATAACTATGAAGGGGACTTTTAACATTCTGGCACCACATAAAACTAGGAGAAAAGTTGTCTGTATTTCTTAGCTAGTAGCTACATTCGGAAGGTGGGATAATTTCCTTTGATTCTTCTTGTAATTCCTTTGCTATTATTTAAACCAAGTGTTCGTTATACTTCCCCAACAATGGGGCTAAGAAAAATCAAAATGCAATATCTCTGTATGTCTGCATTTTACTTTATATTTATATTATAAAAGTTTAATTTCAGTATTTGTTTAGCTAAATGCTTCTGGATGTTAAAGAATTATGCTCTCTAAACTATTCTGATTAAAAACTTTTAAAAATGTATAATAAAATCAAGGCTTTATTTCTTTTTTATTATTAGTCTAGAAAATAGTTGTTGATGACTAAACCAACTTTAATTATAAACTTTATCAACAACCAATTCCTCTTATTTTCCATCCTGTGGTCTTTTAAAAGATATTTTCAGCTTTTTCACAAAATAATCTTTAAGAAAAGCAAGAAACATGAAGTTACAAATTGTTTTTCAGTATTAACATTAAAGTACTTTTAATGAAGAGAAGTAGTTTGATTAAAATGAAGTTTGAAATGAATGGCAAAAAATGAAATTACATCTGTATTATCAATCTATCATTACTACAGAGTAAAGCATAATAGTTTACCACAATATCTATTAATTGTTTGTGATAAAAGTTCAAAATCATTCAGATCACAAAATAATTTTAGATTTTTAAATCTGGATTGCTACTGTTTAGAGAGAAAGAGAGAGAAAAGGAGGACCCTAAAATATGCAAAATGTGGCAAGAATCTTTATGAGAGGATACTTTGGTGACCCTGAGTTATTTTTGTGACTCTCACCACCGATGGCATAAATGTTACACCTTAGTTGTATTCTTACCCTCTATGCTTAGTCTGTGCTAATTTCCAAAGATACTTACCTGTAATTGTAGAAATTCCTTTAATGGATTTCCAGACCACCAGTTGCTACTAATAAACATTTGGCTAGTTAGATTATTAATTTAAATGACCATACAGTTAATTCATTTGGTCTGAGAAATAAAAAAAAAAAACACACAAGATGTGAATATTCTCTATAATTAATATTATTCCTGATTAACTTAATTGCTAAAATAATAAAGAGTGTATGAGTTGTAGAATTATATATAATTCTTATTTATCCACTACTTATGTTTCAGAATGAACCCCCAGAGCCTAATGAAGGGTGAAAATTTTGGAGAAAAGTGGTTCAATTAGTCAGGTTTTCCAGAGAAATAAAATCAACATAAAAATGTATTATAGGAACTGCCTGTTCCCACCATCCCGATCCCAGCCAGCACCCAGAGGGGCAACTCTAACAATGATTGGCCCAGGATCCACCCAAGGACAAAACAGGTGTGGGTGTTATGCACAAACAATGAATCATGGAACACTACATCAAAAACTAATGATGTAATGTATGGTGATTAACATAACAATAAAAAATTAAAGATTCAAAAAAAAAACAGGTGTGGTTGAAGCCCCCTGGGTCGGGGGTGGCAACCCTGCCCAGTCCACTTAGGTAGAGGCAGTTCAGTTAAGGAGCAAGGAGCTCCCTGCTAATCACTACTGCTAGCTTAGAATACAAAGGTTTCCTGGGAGGGGTAGGCTATGTAGAGGAAGCCATGGTCATCCTTCTCGCAATGGGCATGGACTTGTTCACCATACTGTGCTGGTTCACCAGCAGGAAGAAGGCCTACATGGGGTTCAGCTGCAGATGAGACTGGATCATCTTAATCAGCTAATGCAGCTTGACATGGTCTGGGACCAGGAACTTGGTCTTGTCCAGGACGGGCAGCTCCTTCTCACCCTGTAGCACTCAGTGACCACAAGGATCTTGCTGGGTTGCTGGTCTCAGATATGCTGCACCTCCTTACAGTGGTCAGCTCTGAGGTCAAGCTGGACAGCCAGGAAAGCCAGTGGTAGAATTCAGTCTAAAACCAAAGGCCTGAGGACCAGGAAGGAGCTCCAGTGTCTAAAAGCAGGAAAAATAACTCCTGTTTTTTTTTTTTTTTTTAAGTTTAGATGAAATGCTAGTCTCATGTTTACAAATTTTAGATGATTGGTTCAACTGAAAATATGATACTGTCAGTTTCAACAATTAGGAAATTTCAAATTATTGGTATCATAATATTTCAGAAATATTACAGACTCTCCAAGTAAGTGGACACAAATGACAAATATTTTTCTCACTACCTTTTGGTCTATATCAAGAGAACTTTTAAGAAGAGATGCATAGAATTGTGTTGAAATGTTGGCATGGGGCACATTTTCACGTTGCTTTTCATGGAATTCTCAAAAAGAGTATTTTCTTGTTGTGAGGTCAAAAGGCCTCTCATTCACAGCTTGGTCTCTCCAGGAAATAGTTCCTAAAAATGTTTTTCAAGAAAAAAGTTAACTACTAATAGAATGAATTTAACCACAGATATTATCACTTTTCATCTTAAAGAAACAAATAATCTTCCTTCCATTTTGTAATCTGGTTATAGAAGACATATTACTCCCAAAATCGTTGCATTAGAAAACAAACAAAATTGCAATATTACTCGAAAGTATTCTCATCAGGTTGTTTAACACTAAATATTGTGATATTTACTTGTCTTCACAGATATTCTTATTCTAAATATAAGGAAGACCAGTAAAATGGCTATGTTACTTGCTCTCACCCAACTCTGTACCATCAACTGGTACAGAAACAGTTTAGACATAGTTTACTCAATTGGATGTTTAAACCTGATATTTCACATATTAAAGTGCACAGTTTGATGTTATGATTGTTTTGACAAAGAATGAACAGTTAAGGACACTGGTGACAATAGAATAACTTTTCCTTGTGATTTGCCAATTTACTCTTCCTCACTTCAAATATATTTTTCTATGATTACCAGATTTTGAATTTTTATACAGCATCAACAACAAAGATATACCATTTATAAATTTTCAATGATTTGAATCATGTAAATTCATTAAAAATTATTTTATATCCAAATAAAGCATAAGATTGCCTGACATATTATATGATATTCCACCTGCTCATTCTTGTGATGATTTTAAAGAGGGTAAAAGCTCAAGTATTTTTAACTGAACCTCAGGGTAAAATCAATGCTCTAGGAAGGTGCACCATTTTTACCTTTTTGGCTTTGAATACTCCTTGACAAACCACTACAGTTCCTCAGTTTGAGAAGCAAAACCTGAGGTTATATTGAACTTTCTCTATTTTTGTACAGTGTAAAGATTTCCCATGGCAGAGTGGTCAAAGGCATTATAAGCACCTTACCAATTATGAATGGCATTAATGTAAGATTTGTAAGTGGAAAATATGCATTTATGAAATAGAATGGCAATTTCAAAAAATACATTTTGGTCAATAACTGCATTAAAAACAGAAGTTGGTTTTGGTATGTGTAGTTATTGAGTTATATTAGAAGAGTGCCAACAGTGTCATAAATTGTTCTAAACATAACTCCAGAATTGCTGGTAAGTCAATGAATGCTATTTACCTATTGACCTGTCTCTTAATCAATGAATGAGTTATGTTATGAGTTAGACATATATTTGTCATTATATACATAGGAAGTCTCCATATACAGGAAATATTTTGTCACAGAATTGAGTGCAAAATTTCAGTCCAACTAAATGTTATAAAGCCATGTTCCTGAAAATTAACTCATGTCTTTTTATAAGAAGGAAATTGGTCTTTATGCATTGTTTGATTCTTGAAATTGCATAAGATATTGTGAATAAAAATAAAATATATTTAAATGTATTTGTTGATTGATTATAAATTATAATTAGCTTAGTAACTTAGTTTACTTAGATATATCCTTAAAAACTAATATTCCCAATGCCTCCTAATGTTTTCAACTCCCTCTACTTTCCTTCTACAGCTCTTAGACATACTGTGGTTGGCAGATTTTCAGAAAGTGTTGTGGGAGCGGATAAAGAGAAATAAAAAGCCAAAGAAGCAGTTCCTAGAGGGAAGCAAGGTTGAAAATTACTTTTTTTTTTTGCCATATATTTGGAAATCAGTTTTTTTAATTTGGAAATTACAAGGCAAAAACATGGGTATATTTCCCGAGAAAACTGTTTGAGAACTGATGGTACATATTTTACCTTTATGGTAAAAAAGGCTTTAGTTCATTTATTTTAAAAGTCATCTCATAACTGAATAGATGAATGCATACCCAAAGTAAAGTAAAACTAGATCTAAGGCACATACTCATGGCGATATGCAAAAACTCTTATAAAATATATTTTATATATTTTTATATTTTTATATATTTTTATATTTATTTTATATTTATGTATAATGTACATTATATATATTACTTATATATAATTTATTTTATAAAATAAACTTCTTATAAAATTGAACCCATATCTGATTGAGTTTCTAAATTTAACTACCAATTTATGGAAAATACAGAAAATCAAGGAAAATGTTATATAGTGAAGCCAATGGGATGAAATCAGTAAATCTAGGTTTGGGGAAATCCTACAAGACAAACTAGTTAGAGGAAAATAATTTCCAGTTTGGGGGAAAGAGATGAGAAAAGAAACTACAGATTACAAAATAAATCATTAAAAAGAAATATGAGTAAATCGTAATGCATGGACCTTAATTTGTCCTTGATATGTACAAACAAATGGTTAAAAAAAGGAAACGATTTTAGTAATATGAAAACTAGGCATTTTATTAATTAAAAATAATGTTCTTAATGTCATGGTTATATTTTTTTAAATAGTCATTTTTTTAGAGATGTATACTTAAATATTTATGGATCAAATAATGTGCTATCTGAAATTTACTTAGAAAAAATCTGGGGATGTTGGAGATACAGGAGCTTTGATGTTAGAGTATACAAAATTATAATGGATCCACTGGGATTCACTACACTAGTATCTCTATTTTGTTATGTATGTGAAATTTTCCACAATGAAAGTTAGAAATTAAAAAGAAAAGATTTGGAGACATAGACTGAACTCAGATAATTTGTAGGTAATTAAAATTTCTGAGGGTCACAGATAAAATATAGTGAGTCCAGGTATGATTAATGTTTTGAGGCATGCTATCAAGAAAAGCAAATCAAGGGGCTCCTGGGTGGCTCAGTCTGTTAAGCGTCTGCCCTGGGCTCAGGTCATGATCCTGGAGTCCAGGGATGGAGTCCTGCCTTGGGCTCTCTTCTCAGCGGGGAGTTTGCTTCTCCCTCTGACCCTCCCTGCTCTCGTGCTTTGTCTCTCTCTCATTCAAATAAATAAATAAAATCTTAAAAAAAAAAAGAAGAAGAAGAAGAAGAAGAAAAGTAAATCAAGGGGTGCCTGGGTGGCTCAGTTGGTTAAGCATTTGCCTTCGGCTCAGGTCATGATCTCAGGGTCCTGGGATTGAGCCCTGCATCAGGCTCCCTGCTTGGCAGGAGGCCTGCTTCTCCCTCTCCCTCTGCTGCTCCCCCTGTTTGTGCTCTCTTGTTTGCACTCTCTCTCTCAAATAAATAAAATCTTAAAAAAAAAAAAAGGGAAAGCAAATCAAGTGAGGTAACTCTTTTTAAGTATTTATGTATTTATTTTTTTAAAGATTTATTTATTTGACAGAGAGAGACACAGCGAGAGAGGGAACACAAGCAGGGGGAGTGGGAGAGGGAGAAGCAGGGTTCCCGCCGAGCAGAGAGCCCGATGTGGGGCTCAATCCCAGAACCCTGGGGTCATGACCTGAGCTGAAGGCAGACGCTTAACCGACTGAGCCACCCAGGCGCCCTAAGTATGTATTTAAATGTAAACTTAAAATATATTTTTGTGTCCTCTGACAAAAACATATGAAAATCTTTTGGTGGAAGTAGCAGTTAAGGATTGTGGGAAGGTTCCTTGGATGATAATTTTGCCTTTCTGTTTGTTTCACACCCAGTTGTCACATTGCTGCCCAGTAAGTTTGAAGACTGCACTCTGTCTGATTCCCCATACAGACTTTTCTCAGTGAACAAACCTGCCTTGGCATAGCTTTTACTTTCTCAAAGAAGCTGGCTGCCTTGTTTCCAGGTATGTGTCTTGTGGGTAATTTTTATTTGAATAAATTCCTCACATTCAGTATTGAAAAACAATATTTTCCCAGCCATACATTGTGGGCCAGCAAAATTGTCATAACTGCTGCCTTGAAATCTTAGGGTTATAACTAAATTAGGAAGTCACTTTTGACTCTAACTATAACATATGCAGCATCAGGAGAGCAAGAATTGTGTCTTTTTCATTTAGTCTCAAGCTTTTGTTAATGCCAGATTTCAGTCTGTGATAAAAATTCCAGAATCTGGCTTATTTTATTACTGAATAAATCACTAAATATGAGGCTAATTACAAAAGAGATTGCTGCTATTTATGGCCAAATATACTTATAATCTCAACAGACTGGATATAAAGAAATTTTAATCAGGAAATACTAAAAATATGTGACAAATAAATAGACATTTTGTTAGCATATTTTCTCCTGGGGTTTCCTTGAATGTCATTAAAATTATTTAAGGGAAAAATCATAAACTAGGGAATACAATTCCAAAATTTAGGACTAATCATATTATTAGCAATGTCATCATTGCATTTCAAATTAAGACAGGTTTAAGTCATTTTGCTTTAATGTCAGCTTATCAATTTTTTTAGCACCATATGAGCATTATGTAATTACAGTGAATTATAGAATTATGTGATATGAGATGCGTTGGTAGGTTTTACTTCTAAAAATAGAATGATTTAATTTGAATTGATTGTTGTTTATATACCATTTAACTACATGCCTGAGCTGATCACATCATAAAAAATAGTGCTTGCCATGATGGCAATTAAAGAACATTTAGTTTGATATCAAAAGAATAGTGGCAAGTTTAAAATTCTAGCCTTTAATGCAGCAGTTGTAAAATATGTGTATTCTGACTTTCTGCCTCAGTTTCTCCATTATTCAAGTGAGGATAAAAAATTAGTGACATTTATATGTCATATCAAAATGTTGGAAGTAACCAAAGGGAAGAGAACTATTTGGAGCTACAGCTATAAGTTCTAGAAATACTATTTTAAACTCTTTTCTGCGTTTGAATATGTTTACATTCTGGTTTCAAACGTCATTAATGATAACCTGATGGCCATACTCAACATTTCTGTTAGTTCTCTGAGCATTTACCCTGCCAGAATTCGCAATGTAGGCTCCCATTCATGTGCATTCTCTTCCTCTGGATTCTGATAATCGTGTTTTTATTTCTAACTCTCTTTCAGTACCTTCAGTTTATTTCAACTAACATGTCTTAAATACCTATGACAATGTGCCATCCATGTCCATATATATTATTTAAGACTCTAAAAACATGCCCCAAGTCTCTACATGAAAGTAAGAGATGGTCAAAAAAACAACTCTTTGTGGTAGACATTGCACCTTCTCCCCTTCCTTTCTTGCCTCCCACTCTCTGGATACGAGCATTTCCTAGGTTTATGTTTCTGAACAACTCTTCTTTACGAGAGATCCAACCAATCTTACAATAATAACTAGCACATCCCCCTGGATGAGTTTCAAAACTCACATCTTTAAGCTTGACTGCTCACTTAAACTTTCACTTCATTTTCAGTGGCTACCAGGCATTTCCACATGGACATCTTCCTAGTATCTTCAAGTACAGCATATCTAAAACAGAAATCCTCCAGGTACCAACTCATGCCTATCCTTCTGATATTCTAAATACAATACGTTTTAGACAGTCACTCAGATAAGAAAGGGTCAATAGTCCTTAATCATTACTCTTTTTTTATCTCTTATAGCAAGTAAGATATCATACACCAAAATATTCTCTTTTTATTATCAACCACAATTATTTTTGCCTTTTAACTCTTACCACTACAAATTTGGCTCGGGGCTCTGCCACTTCATGTATTCAGCTTGTTAAAGGAGATCCAAACTTTATTCTTCTGTCCTGTTCTTTCTTCTTGATAATTGTGCAAATACATTTTTTTAAAATAATTTTCACAAAATGATTTTGCATTACTTTCCTTAATTTAAAAGCCTCAGTAGCTATTCCATTGCCTTAAGCATAAAATTTATCTTATGCACACTTCGACTTCTACCCTTGCCTGTAGGACACTTCCAAGTCCTTTACAAATATCATAACAACTCCTCAATATGAATCCTTTAATCCAAACTTGATAAAAAGCTTAAGTGGAAAATATCAAAGACATAGATGCTGTATTAACCATGGATCAGAATGGTCACATGGAAACCTAGATGATAAATATAAAAACATAAATCAGGAACAGTTTTTACAAGGTCTTGAATGTAAGTGCATGCTAAGAATTCAAGCTAAGAATTTAGACTTCAAAAGCAGTCAGAGAAAGAGAAACCCAGCTTCCAAAGGGTAATGATCTTGAATAATAGCTAGAAATTCCACCGTAGACTAGGACTGAGCAACACATGTACAAAATGAACTTCAAGTTTTAGTCAAGTAGCCAAAGAGAAGTAAAGGTAGCATGGAAAAAGAATATGACCAGGGCAGGTTTCAGAATAACAGAGCAGGAGTGAATCATGTTGGTATGGATGAATACAAATGGGAAATCTGTCTGAGAATTAGCATCAGGTAACCAATGAACTAAAATGAAATGGAAAGGCAAATAAAAGTGATGTCAACTTACAAATGGCCAGAAAAAGAATATTTAAGTGGGAGAGAGTAATTTAAGCTTGCCTATAGTACTGTTATAGTGGCATGCACTGCCTTTGGTATCCAGTGTAAATTGGTTTGGAATCCAATTTCTTCTATTTCCTATTTATACTAGCTTTGTGTTCTGTGTATAAAGTGCTCAGCACAGTTCTGGGCACAAATGAAATAATGAACAGAAGTTTTTAATATCATTTTCCCCTGCACGCTTCAATCAGAAGCTTTCCAATCTCTAAAAAACAGTTTTGCCTTCCAGCTACATCACTTCTTGCCCCACTGAAGTAGTCATAAAACTGTTTATGTGTCAAAAACCTTAAATTAAAATTGCCTGAAAGAAAAGTTATCTGTAATATTGTTCTTACTTCAGGTAAATAATGATATAATAAGGTCATCCTTCAGCTAGTCAGGAAAACTTGTTACATTATGGAAGATATGTTCCTTCATTCTGCTATATGCCTGAGATGATGGGTCGCTCAATGCTATGAATTTATGTCAACTGATTGATTATGTGACAAAACCCTATAGCACTTTCCCCTTGGACCTTATGAAATCCAGCTGTACTGACTGCCACAAATAAAATCATGGGAGTAGTCAACTCTTTGTAGTTTAATTAAAAAATCACCCCATTCTTAACTTTTTTAAAAAAACAAATAGTTTACATTTTCCTTTTAAATTACATAATGTATTCTAAATATATAGGAAAGCAAATTATAAATAGGTAAAGAGCCTCAGTGTTTATGTGTATATATTTAAAATGGCTTGATATTTTGTTCTAAAATTTGAAATAGAGATTGGCTATACATTACCAAAATAAAATAATTTTATATAATGTATCTATCAGTCCAATAAACTATATAAAAAATCAGATGAATTGTTGCTATGTTCAGAACAACATTCATTTCAGTATTTTCCATTTCTTGCTGTTCTGCATATGACTTGGTTTTAGACTGACATATTGATGTCTTTTCGGAGATTTGTAAAAAATCCATGCAATGGGTTCCAGATATGGAAATATGCCTAATAAAGACAATTAACCCTGAAGTGTTTCAAGAGGCAATAGAAGTATGTCAAAAGGGCATGAAATACACCCATGATATCCTGGTGATAAAGCTTCTGTTACATTGTTATTGAACACTGTGATAAAGTCAGCAGGAGAAATGCTTTTAAAGAGTTGGACAGAACTACAGATGGCTTCTCACCAGGTCATTTTGTATTCCTCACTAGTCTATCTAGTCAACCAGTGTATCATATAGAGCCAGCACAGGTAATTAATCATTTTTCTTATATTTGAATTTATTACCATTTGGATATGGTGGAGTTAATGATGCAATAACAAAAAAGACTAAAATTGTCCTTATTTATAACATTTTCTGAAGAATAAATTTAAAGTGACTCATTGCCATTGTTGCTTCAAAAATATTTCATGAAGTTATGATATCCCTTTTATGCAGAAAGGAAATATTCTGCCTAAAATGTAATATGTAATATTCTTTTAGGCAGAAAAGAAGATGATTCCTCTAATACCAGCCTTGATACTTTTCATGTGAATTTGAATCATGCAGGTTAATATTTTGTTATTAAGTGATTGGCTTAGATTATATAAACTTCTGTAATACACACACACAATTTTTAACACTTACGTAAACAGTATAATATTTTAGAACAAATGAGTAAAAAGGCCCAAGTAAAGGAGACATATGATATATTTCCTTTTAAAAGTCTTACGCATGCCTCTTTTGTATTTTATTTTTAAATTTTATTTATTTAATTTTATTAATTTATTCTATCCTCATGTTTTATGTATGTTTATTTATATGCATGCATATATATATATACACACACAGATGTATAATTTAAAAAAATAATAGTTCCTCACTGATTAATTTGTTTTATATAGTTTTCATTCTACTAATCTCTGCATTATTAATGCTGTTTTACATCACTATATATCCTTATTCTACATAATTTTAATAGTTACTGATGTTTTCTTAAAGTATTTTCTATAAATTATAGTTGAGGGTGCCTGGGTGGCTCAGATGGTTAAGCATCTGCCTTCAGCTCAGGTCATGATCCCAGGGTCCTGGGATCGGGTCCCGCATCGGGCTCCCTGCTCCTTGGGAGCCTGCTTCTCCCTCTGCTTTTCTCTCTCTCTCTGTCTCTCATGAATAAATAAATAAAATCTTAAAAATAAATAAATAAATTATAGTTGAAAGTGTTATCTACTACATCCAACCCATATGCTCTCTAACTCACAAGGAATCCTTTTTTAACTATTTCTCCTTATTGTTCTTTTGAACTCTGGTGGAGACTACTTGCTGTTTACCTCAATATGTGTTCTCACCATCTCTTGGCTTATCTTTGGTTGGACCTACTGTGAAAGAATAAAGATCATATTTTGTAACTTATATAGGAGAGATCATTTAACTAGTATCTGGTCTCTGAGGTATAAATAGAAATTTGTGATAATTCCAAGAGGTATTCTTAATGAGAAGAAACACATTCATCTCTGTCCCTTCCATTTTCTTATAGAATTGAATTCAAAATTTATGTTTGCATATTAGCATATTCATTATACTAAAAAAGCATTTGTCTTTCCTTCTTTTAAATGTGGAAAATCTAAAGAAATAAATATAAAAGCAGAGATTAATAAGATAAAAAACATAAATCAAAGGGAAGAAGCCAAAATTCGATTGCTTGAAATAACATTTGTAGGTTCACAGCCCTCTGGAAAGCTTCCCTGGTATAATACAAAACCAGTCCTCTTATGCCAAGCAGGGAGAGACCAAAGAGAAACACATCACTCCATGCTGCTACGTGGCAAATTTAATAACAGCAAAGGAAACTTACGTATGAGGCGTGTCTTGGGAGACAGCAAGACCAATAGATCCCCACACCTGCCCTCTAAATCTTAAAAGCTTATAAAGAAGTCGTAACTGGGCTTAGTTACTTATACCATGCAGGTGTTTTCAACACCACATCACTTATCTCAACGCTGTGTCCTTGGAGCAAACTCTGGGAGCAGGAAAGGCAAATGAAACCCACATTCTAAGGACGGGAGGAGGTGAAGAGCCTCCAAAGTGCCCAGGGCTAGCTCACGGGTCTGTCTCAGGCATATCTTTTTTGATCACGTTCTCCAACCTATTATTAAAATTGAATGACAGGGTGCCTGGGTGGCTCAGATGGTTAAGCGTCTGCCTTGGGCTCAGGTCATGATCCCAGGGTCCTGGGATCGAGTCCCACATCGGGCTCCCTGCTCCTTGGGAGCCTGCTTCTCCCTCTGCCTCTCTCTCTCTCTCTCTGTCTCTCATGAATAAATAAAGAAAAAGTTAAAAAAATTGACAAATGACCACCAAGTCTAATATAATATGAAAAAAAAGATAAATTACTTAATATCAGGGGTGATATTACTACAATATCGCTACAAATCTTCAGACATCAAAAGATATTTAAAAGAACATTATGAATAATTGTATTGCAAACATTTGACAATGTGGATAACATGGACAAATTTCTAGATAAAGATGATAGCAGAAATGGAAAATTAGAATAGTCTGATATCTATTAAAGAAATCAAATCTGCTATTAAAGACTTTCTACAAAAAGTAAAAAAAAGAAAGAAAACAAAACAAAAAAAATTGAAATCTATAGGCACAGATGAATTCAATTATAGCTTCTTCCAAACTAGTGAACTGTAGAAGTTTTGTCAGAGCAATGGGAGAAGAGTTTAGGTTCTTACTTTATGCTCTTATAAACCAGTTGTATAAGTAATAACCAGGAGAGGAAGTGTTATATACTCAACTATGATGTGAGAATTTTCCTGGCTTGCTACATTGCTGTGTCTTCTCTAAAAAATATAGGAAGCCATATTTCACATGCTTGAAATGAAAAAGAAAAATTTTAATATGATATCACTGTTGATCATTCAATTGAAGGAGACTGGTCAGGACAGAGAGAAAAAATAGTAACGATTCTTTGCAGAGAATTTGACAACAGGTGAACTTCTTCATCTCGATTGATGGAAGACAATGGAGGATAGAGAGGCTTTTTGCAATTCTCCTACGACTTCAAGTCCTGAAGAGTACCCCAAATCCACTGCAGTTAATAACTAATTAAATACTTAATGCTGCCTTAGGTAGAAAATAAAGCTTTTGACAAAACTTTCTAATTGATACCTCTTGGATTTCCAAAGCTTTCAAAAGCTAATGAAACATTTTTAATTAATTTGGGACTTAGGACATTTGCACAAACATTTGCTTAAAATAAGCAAGAGATGTGGTGTGGACTAGGGTCATAGCAATAAAGATGAAAAGTAAAGTATATTTCCAGGTTTTGTTTTAGAGGATAAGACAGCAGGTCTAGCTAGAAATTGGAATGAGGAGAATTGAAAGCAAGAGAGGAATATAGGCATCTCCCTAAGTTTTTGACTTTTCTAAAGCCACCGATTCTAGCTTTCCTCATTCATCTGGGTCTGTTTATGGATCATCTCTCTAGATTGGTCAGTGTTATTTAAAGCAAGCAACAGCAAATAACTCTGGCCATTTACACAGAACACATATTTACTGGATGAAATTTATTTGGTGGCTAACAGTGTCATTGGGAAGGCAGTGAACCAAGTTTAGGAACGGTCAAAAACAGGAGACACAAGGCAGTGGCTAGGCCAGTAGAAATCTGGTTCCAGAAGCAGGCCTGAGAGGACAGAGCTGTCCTTCCACAGCTGTTCCTGCTTTAGCAGCAGCTGCAGGACAATGAGCTGCCACCACTGCTCCCCCTGGAACCTGGATGCTACCACTTCTGCAGCCCTTACCACCAGGATGTTTTCTTTACTGTCCCTTTTCTTTTGAAACTAGCTCCTCATTTCAAAGTTTGCAAGTAGGATGGGGGGATTTGACCAATTGAATCTGGGTCATGTACCAGTCTCCTTGCTTTAAGGAAGAATGGGAAAAAAAATCTGTGTCTGGTCCTTTTTACTTCTACAGTGAGATATGGGCTTTGTCTCCTTGTAAGATTTATATGTTGAAAAATTCCCCGGGGATAGGATGTAGATGCTCCAGAGTCAAAGCTGAAAAATATTTGCAAGACTCCTCTTCTTTACCTATATAAATAGTGTTTTGGTCAGGAAGTCACTTTCAGACTGTAGCTCTTTTTCTCTCCTCATCTTTTCTTTTGGACATTGATGAATTCTAAAGTCTCCACGCTGAAAACTAGAGCCCTTATTCAAAGAGCTTTTTCTGAATACCTACAAGGTGTCAGTCTGCAAGTCTTTAGACATCTCTGTCATTTAGGATGCTGGAAAGACAAAAACAATACAATTATCAGGAGGAGTAATGATAATTGTTACATGTTCAACAAACACTATGGAAATACAGAGAAGAGACTTTTAACTCATCTTCAGAGAAAGAGAACAATTCATTCAAGGTAGATAATACTAAAGGGAATCTAGAAGGATTAGTGGAATTAGGCAAGTGGAGAAGGGAATGGGGTAATGGTTTTCCCAATATGAATCTAGTCCTTAAGAAATTAACACTATGAGTGTTTGGCATGAGTGACTGGTAAAAGACGTTTGGGAAAGCATGGTATGATTGCATAACTGCAAGACAATTTTGTCAAGAACACTAAATGCTTGCACATGGTGGCAGAGTGGGCCTTCTATGGCACATCAAAATGTTCAAAAGTTACATGAAGGAAGTTTGGCATAATGGAATATTATGCAGCCATCAAAAAACCCGGAATCTTGCCATTTGCAATGACGTGGATGGAACTAGAGGGCATTATGCTAAGCGAAATAAGTCAATCAGAGAAAGACATGTATCATATGATCTCACTGATACGAGGAATCTTAATCTCAGGGAACAAACCGAGAGTAGCTGGAGCGGTGGGGGGTGGGAGGGATGGGGTGGCTGGGTGATAGACAGTGGGGAGACTATGTGCTATGGTGAGCGCTGTGAATTGTGTAAGGCTGTTGAATCACAGACCTGTGCCTCTGAAACAAATAATACATTATATGTTAAAAAAAAAGATCATAGGAAGGGAAAAATGAAGGGGGAAAAGTCGGAGGGGGAGATGAACCATGAGAGACTATGGACTCTGAGAAACAAACTGAGGGTTCTAGAGGGGAGGGGGTTAGGGGGATGGGTTAGCCTGGTGATGGGTATTAAAGAGGGCATGTATTGAATCGAGCACTGGGTGTTATACGCAAACAATGAATCATGGAACACTACATCAAGAACTAATCATGTAATGTGTGGTGATTAACGTAACATAATAAAATTAAATTAAAAAATTAAGATGAATAAAGTCTGGGGATCTAAAGTAAAAAAAATAAAAAAAGAAGAAGAAGAAGAAGAAGTATTGGAGAAAGCAGACTGGATTCAAGGAGACCAGATAGGAGGATATCATATAATATAAGTGGGGAGTCAAGTTTTAAATCCAACTATGTCTGATTCCCAAAAGGTTTTCACTCTCTCCTCTATATCTTCAATTTTTATGTTTAGTTTAAACAATGAATTATTGTTTTGGGTGTACTCACAGACATAATTTATATGTCTTATTTTTGAGCCACTAAAATCACAAACCAATTAAATTTAGTTTTAAGTGTCTTGATATGTAAAAGATAGAAGTCACACTGTGTCTTCTGCCCACCTTGATCCTATCTTAACTTTCTGCAGCTCAAATCTCATTCCTTCTTTATGGCTTATGTCAGTGTTCTTATTCCCCGGCAGAAAACAATGACTTTCTAAACTGAATGCTCACCATAATATTTTCTAAAATGTTACTGGCAACAACCATCATATTTTTGTTTTGGAATCTGTCTCACTGTGTGAATTTCTCTGTTAATTTTTTAAGGGCAAAATTCTTGTGGGAATAACCAATGTATACAACAGACTGCCTTGAACAAAATCTAGCTTCATGCTTTGAATTCTGAAAAAAATACTATTTAGATATTTATAGAAAAAATGAATGAATGAGTGAAAATACCATAAGAACTATCTTCAAGAAGTAATGAACATTTATTTCAATTGATTATATTAGGCCACTGAGATTAGAATTTTTGACAAGCCAATGTCGAGACAAAGTTGGTAGGGCAAAAGGTTTATTGAGGTGTAACTTGTAAAATGAGAATGAAAAAGCAGCTTGATCAGAGGGATTGTCAGATTAAGATGTAGACCTAACAGAATCTCTACCAACACAACCATGAGCTCTAAAGAAAAAGCCTGTTAGATGATTTCTGTGTTGGGTGGGATTGCTATGTCACTGCACTAACCCCTTGCTCAGCCATTACATGGGTACTACGCTAAGATGAGCATAACATTGACTGCCACTGACTTGATCAGTCATTGGCCAGAGGTTGTCCCTGGAAAACATGCTTCATCTTTTTGTTTTTGTTTTTAATTATTTTTTAAAAGCTTTTGTACCTTTTTAAAATTTTTTTTATTTGAGAGAGAGAGAGAGAGCAAGAAAAGGGGGGAGGGGAAAAGGGAGAGGGAGAAGCAGACTCCTTGCTGAGCAGGGGGCCTGAAGGCAGATGCTTAACTGACTGAGCCACCCAGCCACCCATAGCCTCATCTCGAATACTGAAGCAGACCCTGACAGAACTAAGAGCTAGAAACTGTCAGATAAGCATATTACTTAAAGCTGAGCAGCAAGTCCTTAATTATATAACCCAGATCCACTTTTCTATGCACATTTAAAAAGAAGTCCCTCCAGAGTGAGTTATTCTTCCTGAGGGAAGATTTAGAAGATGGATGTTAGTAGGATAAACTTCAGTCCTCATCACTGTAGTTGGTCTCAACTTCTTAAAATCGCACTGTCATCTATCTGTTCTAGTTATTCTTTCCAAATTTTGCCCACCCTCAGCTATCATCTTTGTTGTTTTGTTTAGTAGTGTAAAATAAACCTTCATTCCTGAGAGATCTGATATCCTGATATCCTTCAATCACTCAGATAAAAGTTACTGCCCTTGTCCGTTCACATGTTGGCAGGGAGCACCGATAAGAACCCAAATGTATCAACTGAATTATGTACATAATCCTCCATGCTTCCACTGTGAAAAAGGAGCCCTACTTCCTCATGTTAATTATAATCATTTACTCCTCCCAAGATAGTGACTCCTCTTGTCTGCTGCTGAGTGGACATAAGGAGCTCAAAATGACCAGGTGACTGTTATTGCTGATAGTTTGCTGACCCCCATGATGGTGTGCATTCTTTGAGGAGCAGGAATTCTAACCATGCACAGCCCAGAATTGCAGAGATGGGAGGCACAAAGTCTTTAAGTGAATCATTAGGAGAAGTGGTACCTGTGCTGACTATTGCTTCTGCTCCTTGGTTCCTGGACTCATGTATCCATCTTCTTTGGGGCGCAACATCATGTACAGTTCTCTAATTCAATGTATTGCACATGCCCTGGAGAATAACATCCCATCTTCTAAGGGTATGTTTTCCAAACTGGTGCTTCAACCACACTTCTAATGGGTCCTCCCAGTGCTCTATTGGGTTAGCAGATACTGGGTGGTGTGGTATGTGATAGGACCAGAAGATCGCACAGTAATGGATCTACTGCCACATCTTCTTTCCTGTAAAGTGGTTTCTCTCATCAGATGTTATTTTGCATCTGATTCCTTTCATGTGGATTAGGCATTCTGAACATCCTAAGTGAGTGATGTTGATTGAGATCTTAAAGGCAGTAAAGTTAAATAATATGTATCCATTTCTGTGAAAACAATTCAGGGACCCTTGATGTTGAAAGAATCCCAAAGAATTCATCTTGCCATCAATTGTCTAGTTAATCTTCACAAGGAAATCAACATCCTGGGAAATCAATAACCTGCTGCCAGACAGTCAGAGGCAGCAGTTGTTAAATTGGTCTTGCTCTGTGAGAGTCCATGCTGTAGGGCCTATGGATAGTCTCTGTTACTGTCGCTGTGGCCATTTTGTTTCTGTGTACATTGTATCAGCCCTGAGATGTTCACTGGAAAATGCTGGTTAAAATCAATGGGCTAAGTCATTGTGTCTACTTGCATGTGGTACTTTCTGGTGGGTTTTAACATATGAAGATCTTCACGTGTTGTGCCCACTTTCATATGTTTATTCACATGCCTTTAACAAGGGCCTTCTTTCCCTAGTTCTTTCAATCTTGTCCCATTCAGGCTTCAATCTGACCAGGCTACTCACTACTGCCCAGGGGATCATAAGTATTTTCTTTTGAGGCTATTTTGCCTATTAAACAATGTGGAAGATCAGATGCACCTTCCAAAGCTCCATCCACTGTAAAAACTTTTATTTCATCACTGTCTTTCAAGGCCACTTATATGCAATGCCATAATATAGTCATTCTCCATTTTTGGTTTATATCCACTTATTGAGAAATTAATGTATAAACAAAGCTCAGGGTTTTTTTTTTGTTGTTGTTTTTGTTTTGTTTGTTTTATTTTGTTTTGCTTTTTCCATATGGAACCACCAATGGAACCACACCCTAGGTATGAGTTTGGGAAGGGGCACTTATGCAACCATGTTATGGTATGTGACAAGGAGGACATGTGACATGTAGTACTACTAGCTCATGGAGCTTACTTATACTCTCTGTTCCTGCTTTTGCTTGGTATTGAGCATTCCGTTTACATCTTACAAAGAATCACTACAGGGCCAGCCTTGATTTATGACTTGATGGGTTTTAAAGGACTGAGTTCATGGTGGTAAGTTCCAGATCCATAGCCACTTGGCGTTCCATGGTTAAGTATTCCATTTCTACCAGCGCTCAGTCACATGCCAGGAGCTATCTTTGCTACAGATTGCATAGCTTTGCTCTGGGGGCTTATGTTTTCAGTCGTCCTCTACGGCCTGCCATAAATACTACACAAGATGTTTTTCAATAATGATTCCTGCAACACAATATCACATACTGATGGACCATAGGCTTATGGGGCAAGACTGCTTACCTCACAAGCTGGGAATGTCACAGAGCCTTCCCATTACCTGGTACATGAGTCAGAGCAGCACCCCCATGTATGGGTGAAGTGTTTCTTTCTTTTGTTTTAATTTAGAGAGGGGGGCGTGCAGGAGTGGGGGGAAGGTCCACCATGGAACCAACGTGGGGCTCAATCCTGGGACCATGAGATCATGACCCGAGCCGAAATTAAGAGTTGGAGGCTTAACTGACTGAGCCATCCAGGCACCCCTAAAACGCTACTTTCATGAGGTATAAGGATCTCTTAGGCATTGTGCCTTCTTCTTTGTAGTAGAGGATGTAAGATGGTGCAATTTGTCTTTTAATTTCGAAGGGATATCCGGCATACTTCTAACCAATAGATCTCAAAATAATGTACTGAAGTGTCAGGTCCCTGAATTTTTGTTGGACTTAATCCCACCCTTTGACTCAGATGAGTCTCAAAAGTCTTCTACTACTATAGCCTGTAGCTACCTCTTGCTCTTATACAATCAGCATGAGGCCATCAACATAGTGGATCAGTGTGATATTTCTTGTAATGTCTGGATGATCCAGGTTTCTTTGGAATGTGATTTAACTCTGTTTACAAGCCTGATGTCCACAAAAGGAGGAGGGAATAGCTCATGAAAGGGAAACCTGTTACCTTGTTGGGGAAAATTTTCTTTATTAGCTTTTGGAGTGTGAAAAATATAGGGAACCAAAATCTTTGAGTTAATCCTTGTCCTATGGGTCAGCAGCTTGACCCTTCTGAGTAAGAGACCTAATCTTGGCATAATTGACTTGCTTGGGCCAAGCATTCAATCATCTCGTAAGCTCAACACTATTAAATCCTGGAGTTGATGTTCATCATTTCTCCTTATCAATTGCACAAGATGGGAGTTTCTTGTAAGTTACTAAAAAAAAAAACCTCTCTTAATCTCACATTTAGTTTTATTTTCCTGTTAATTGCCCAGATTTTTTTTTTTTTAATCTATCTCTAGGGAATCAGTGTAGACATGGCAACCCAAAGGGGAGCTCTGAAGCAAATATTGCTTGTTAAATGAATGCCATGTTGGGCAAAGATGGCTAGGCTCATAAACCACCACCCACTCAGTCATTGACTAGGAATCTCCCTAGAAGAGAAGCAACTCTACTAACAAACTGAGGCACATCCTGAGGGTGTAGACTGTTGAGTCAGTAAGCTAACCACTCACCTGCTGCTGGGCAGTGACAGCATTCTGGAAAGGGTCCTTGGGAGTCCCAAATAAGTGTCTGCCACACAAGTACTCACAATGCTCACTAAATACTTTTTTTAAATGTCACCTTCTTTAAAACTTAATTTGAATTAAAGGCAAAGACATATTATCAATGAGATCAACGTAGACAGTGTGAGTTTAGGGAGATACAGAGATTAAACAACAACAGAAAAAAGGCTTTCACAAAATTTTAAAGTATTTTATTTTCCCTTTTGCATTTTAAAATTAGTAGCAAAGAATGCTGCATTTCTCTTTGCCAAATGTATTTATTTAACACAAATCTTCTACTGGCTATATCATAAAATATATTAATATTTTTGTTATTAGATGGTGGTATATAAATACATTCTGTTACATTCTAACTACGTGAATTGAAGGATTTAACATAAATGGAAAAATACACTCTAATGAGCATTAAATTCTTTTTGCCAAAGCATTGGTTAAAATTTAGGACAGGTTTATAAACATTTCCTCCCTCAGCCCCTCTTATTGCCCAATGAAATGTTCTCATCATGGGTTCCTAATTACTGCAAGGTTTATTTAGGAGTGCTTATGTCTGGGAATACTTGATTTTTATTCCTCTGGTCTTTGACGAAGAGGCTCTAAGTGGATTTTTAAATCTCATGGTGGGCACTTATTATTCTTACTGTATTCAGTGAAATATAGCAGGGAATTAGCCCCTGCCTCCTGTTTGGCCTGGCATTACATAATAAAAGCATTCTACTGTAAAGTTCACATTGATTTTACATAGAACTTTTCTATTTAAGGAAATTAGAACCTAACATTGAATTCAAAGCTCATTATTGCTTCAGGGAAGTTGAATGTAAGCTAAATTTCTCTTTGAAATGGATTTTTCTTATGACAGATACCAAATTTAGATTAATATTTTACATGAACATTTGCATTTGCTGTATAATCACTTTTATTCTGTGTTTCTCCTATTAATCTCCTGAGATTGGGTAATAGAAACATTATCCTGATTTTTCAGTTGAGGAATTCAAGTTGCACAGAAGCTCCTGGCTTGTAACACTCATGTAGCACATTAGCAATAGATCTAAAACAGGGATATATAGCATACAAACCACAATTTTCCTTCTGAGTCTGTTCCTTCACTTTTTATGTAACTATGCAATTTAGGGAACATTAGGGATTAATGTCAATTGCTGACATTTGAATTTTATCTCCTTTCTTATTCCCTTCAGAAACTCTTTCATCTCAGCAGTTGTAGATTTCGTGAAGACAAGAAACCGATTTCATTAATTGCTTTAGCTCTACCGTGCATGGTTAGTTAGTGAAACTTCAGCGTTTTTGACAGCCAAACATCTACAGACCTCTACAGAAATGATGATTCATTAATATGTTTAATTAATAGTTTAAAATGTTGGCTACTTATATCAGAGACTGACAATGGATTCTGTTTTAATTGGTCATTTACCACATTTTAAATTTTACTTTATCATCAAATAGGTTCTCAAAATAAAAATCTATTCATTTTAATTTATCCTTGTATAAAGCATGAATTTATCCTAATACAAAATGCCATAGTATTTCCTAAGCCATATTTGGTTAGTATGTCCTTTAAGACATTAATTCCAGAGGAAAGAGAGAGTGTTTCAAATTTATATATAACTTTATTGCGTTAGTACTGAATAAATCATTTCTGACGAGGTGTCTACAACATAATAGAAAGCAATTTCGCTATGAGTTTCACTTAAATAGTTTGCAATAATATCACATAGTTTAGGTTCCCAGTTATACATCATGCCCTACACATACATATTCTTGTTTATTATAGCAGAAAATTTGCTTAAAATAAGAATATATTAGGTAGAATTATTATCTTAGAAGACCTTGAGCTTCCTTCTCGTATACCAGAAGAATGTAGATAAAGAGAAGGAAGAAGGAGTAAAGAAAAGACAGAAAGAAGGGTGTACACATTTCTAACTAAAATTGGTATCAGACAAAGGTACGTGGGGCATTCTAAATTTTCTCTTTCTCTCTCTGGCTTTCCAAGATTCAGAGTTTCCATACTCCCATATTGATTGGTTAAGAGGAAAACCTACCACTTTTTTTTTGGCAAATTTCCAACTTCCTTATAAAAATATTTCTTGGGACTCCTGGGTGGCTCAGTTGGTTGTCTGCCTTCAGCTCAGATCATGATCTCAGGGTCCTGGGATGGAGTCCCGCATCGGGCTCCTTGAGCAGCAGGGAGACTGCTTCTCCCTCTGCCTGCCATTCCCCCTGCCTGTGCCCACCCAAAATAAATAAATAAAATCTTAAAAAATATATATATTTATTTTTCCTCATTTTTTGGGGGGTGGAGGGAAGATAGGTTAGTACAAGTCTTTAAAACATTTTCAAACATATTTATTGAGGTATAATATGCATACCAAAAATTTTACTAATTTGAGCATTTAATTTCCTGAACTTCCACATACTGTTGAGTATGTTCTTCCTATCATGTCTAGATCATACTTACTGTGAAGCTTTTATTTCACCTTTTATTATAAAAGTGATCATTTTTATATGTTCACTTATTTCTTGCTTAGCAAATAAACTAGAAATATTTTTCTCTAGAGTTCACATTTTCTTTTAATACAGCTGCTTAATACTTAAAAATAATTTTAAAATATGGAATTTCTTTTATTTAAATTTATCACTTTTCATTTTTCCATAGACTAAATATTAGCTGAACATATATTTTAAAATTACAGAAAGCTAAGGGTACACAACATTAGTTATTTCCTATATCCAATCCTATAAATTCATTTCTTATTTTAGCTAAAAGTTCTACTTGAGATAAGATGAGTCAGGCTAACTGGAGTCAATGTTAATTCAGAGTAGTTTACTATTTCTTTTGGCATTGGAAAAATACCCGCTTAGACATACTATCTACACTATATCAAGGATTACTTTGAATTAATAAAACATAGTAATGTATTTCCTTGCTTCTTAAAGAAAACATAAATTTTAACTATATTTCCCTTTTTAAATAAAATATACACTCCTTCAATAAGCACATAAAGCTCTTCATGAGTCCCATTCCTTCTACCCTTTTAGACTCACCTATTATGGAGTCTTCACAAGAACTGATTCATCAGTTATAGAAACAATTTATTTTTCCTGAATAAACCATACATTCCTGAATGGTTCCCATACTTTTTTTTTTTTAAAGATTTTATTTATTTGACAGAGAGAGACACAGTGAGAGAGGGAACACAAGCAGGGGGAGTGGGAGAGGGAGAAGCAGGCTTCCGGCTGAGCAGGGAGCCCGATGTGGGGCTCAATCCCAGGACCCTGGGATCATGACCTGAGCTGAAGGCAGACGCTTGATGACTGAGCCACCCAGGCGCCCAGTGAATTGTTCCCATACTTGATACCTTTTCATGTGCCATTTTATCCACCAAGGATGCCATTTTTTCCCCTCATTCACTAGATTCATCATTTTTGTATACTTTTGCTCAACCCCTAGATTAAGTCTTTTTCTGGGCTCCTATAGCATCTTGTTTCTGTCTCTAGGATGGCAATCACCATAATATTAAAAATGGTAATGTTGGGGAGCCTGGGTGGCTCAGTTGGTTAAGCGACTGCCTTCGGCTCAGGACATGATCCTGGAGTCCCGGGATCGAGTCCCGCATCGGGCTCCCGGCTCAGCGGGGAGCCCGCTTCTCCCTCTGACCTTCTCCCCTCTCATGCTGTTTCTCTCTCTCTCTCTCTCTCTCTCTCTCAAATAAATAAATAAAAAGAATCTTTAAAAAAAATGGTAATGTTGTGCCACCTTCAGTATCCACAGCACATAATAGCATATAAGCTAACTAATGCATTATGTTAATAATTAATAAATCTTTGCTATTAATTGGCTGGATATATACACATTAATAAGTTCATCAATCATGAGAATTATCTAAGATATGGGGGAAAGAATATAATAATAATTATCATTTATGGAATGTGTATTTTGTGTATTAAGTTTTAAATATCCTTCTAACTTTAGAATGAGGAAACTGAGGCAAAGGAAGTTAAATGACTTGTCGAAGGCATATAACCAATATAGGAGTCAAAATGTGAACAGAAGGATCAGGGCATGAACCCTCAGAGATGGATAAATGCAGGGATTTATTTATAGCAATCAGAAAAAAATAGAGGCAAAATCAATTTAAAAAAAAAATATATACCCCCTGGGGGAAAAAAAAAGTTTCTTAAAATGAAACTCCAACAGATCCGCAAGCATCTCAATAAAATCTTATACTGTTTACTAGCTTTAGACAGTTTTTACTTCATATGAGTCTGAACTAAGTCATAAATGTCTTAGCTACTCATTCACCTCCAGGGACTTACTGTTTCTAGATTATGTCTTAATTTTGTACCTTATTTTGTAGACCTAACACAAATTCCTAAGTTTTCACTCAGTTTTTTGGAAACCAAGAGCATGTTTAAAGTATAGCTTTAAAGAAGTGTCTTAGGCCTTTATCAAAGATACTTCTCAATGATCCCCACCTCCTGGTATTCATGCCCTTGTGAAATTCCCTGTCTCTGTGTGGGCTGGACCTAGTGACATCTAACCAACAGAATACAATAAAGGTAATCTGGATGTCTCTTTTGTGAATGGATGATAAAAGATTATGATTTCATCTTGCCAGAAGATTCTTTCTTAGTGGCTTTGATGAAGCTTGCTGCCACTTTGGGGAGGTACACCAGGCAAGGAACTCTGAGGAACTGAATGTTGCCAAGCTACTGAGTGAGACTGGAAGTACAATTTCCTCCACTTGATGCTTCAGATGAGTGTGCATACCCTGGGCCCACACCTTTATTGCAGCCTTGTGAATGACTGTAAAGCAAAGGACCCAGATAAGCACTGTCCAGGTTCCTGACCAACAGAAGGAAAATCTGAGATAATGTAAGTCTGTGTGTGTGTGTGTGTGTGTGTGTGTGTGTGTGTTTTGCTTTCAGTGATTAAGTTCTGTAACAATTTGTTACATAGTAATAGATAACCAATGTATGAAGTAGTCACAAGAATGTTTATATATATATATATATAAATTTCATATATATGTTTATGTTTTATATATGTATATATTATTTTATACATATGTTTATATATATGTGTATGTGTGTGTGTGTGTGTGTGTGTATATATATATATATAATTTCTATGTATATAAAAAATTTCTTACCTGAAGCAGTTTGGTGTGGTTATTCAAATCCAAGGCCAGCAGCCTATAGGAACATTTCATAAAAAGAATATGTGTATTCTTTATTATTGAGCCTTTTAAATTTAATTTGGTCCAAAATATAATCATTTTGGGTAGCACAGGTATAAACTACATTTCACTTGAAATCATATGGTATAAATATCAGTTTTCATTTTTCATGTTAGATAAAATTATAGATCATGTTTTCATTTTTATTTTTTAAATATGCACAATTAACTTGGATTTCAGTTAGTTGTGTATGCAGATATATTTTAGTATTAAAACTTATCATTTTATATCATTTTTAATAAACTACAATAGTCTATTTACTTGTACATCCAATATGACCCTTTTAAGGATATTATTTACTGTGCCAGGTTTTCCTACAAATGAGGAAAGAAAATTTAGTGGCATCAGCCATCATTTTATTTAATACTAATATCCTCTGAGAAAAAGCAAATTTGAATTTAAAGGATACATTGTATCATCCAAGTTTTTTTTTTTTTTCCCCTCAAATCTGCATTCTTTGGCTTAGTAGAATGAGAGGAGAATAAGAGTTTCTATACATATTAGACTAACTCTGATGAAACTTCTCAAAAGAATTTCAATAAGATTTTCATATCTGGGGGAGGGCAACTACGGATAGTAACCACAGATATTAATCTGTAAACAGATTACATGTTATAAATAAAGATCTTTAATTATTTTCATTTTAATGTGTAAAGCAAAGCAAAGGAAATTCTGACACCTCCCAAAGGAAAAAGAAAAAGAGAATCCCAGAAAGTAATCTCAGACATTAGACAATGCTTGAGATTCTATTTGCAATAAGATTTAGGTAATTTTCTGAACCTGTAAATGGCATGTTAAGCTTAGACTTCTGGGTGCACGGCACAGAGGATGGAATCTGATTCCTCATTCTGATGTACAGCAGCATGTGACTATGGACAAGTCACTTAACTTCTGTGCTGTGGGGCACTAGTGTCTATTTAATGTCTTTCAAGTAGAAGAGAAAAGGGGTTAGGCAAGTTCATCACTTAGGCAATTTTTAGCTGAATGTCATTTAATTGATAAACTGAATTTTATTCCCATCACTGAAGAAAGTTAAACATTTTCCTTCTCACTATTTTTGTCAACCAATCACTGCTTGGCTTTTTCCATGAAAACTAGAAATTATCCATAAATACAAAAATGTTAGTATTTAATAACCACTTAAATAATGTTTGCTTACTGATGAAGCAATCTTATTAAATATCTTCATTTTATAACTTAGAAAACTGGGGAAATACTGTAAATTTCCAAAGAATCCTAAAATTGGTGTTGAAACTCAACTATAGTGTCTGAGTATCATGGCTGATGTCTAAGTATCATGCTAAGTATCATCTTAGCAAAACATTTTGAATCATAAATTTAGAATACTGACTATTGAACTGTGAATATGGAAATTATTCTCATATTCTCCAAGTGATGAAAAATAATTGTTGTTAAAATAGAGATGCATCTTAAATTCTATATATTTATCTCCTAATAAGAATTAGCCATTTGAAATGCTTAAGTAGTTATGGATTTCAGGACTCTCCAGAAAACACAGCAATGAATATTGAAAGAACAGTACCCAATCATTGTTACTTTGTGAAAACTGGTTCAGGAGAATGTACACAAAAAATTAGGAAATTTCAGCATGGGCTGATATCACTACTCTGAAGGGAGTTTTCTATTCTTCTCTAAGACTAATGGAATGTAACTGCCTATCAATGCTCTACCTTTGATCTTTATCTTTAGGACTTCATGGATATACCTACCTTGGAATTTCACAATTATTTTCCTAAATGCACAGAAAGTGAATGGACCTGGACTTTCTCAATAAAGCACATGCTACAACATTTTCTAAATGCCTCTCTTAATTGTTTCTTTCAGAGATCGGATTTTATCCTAACCTGAGATGTATTACAACCACAGCAAAAGAGTACCACCATATTGTTGACACAGTCAAAATCCTAGCATCAGCTCATCTTAAGCAACATAAATACAGCTAAAACATCACCATGATGCAAAGATGACATTTAAGCCTGTATGGAAACCACCTTTAGCAGATTTTTAATGATTATGGCTGTGTTGTGCATAAAGGAACACCCATAGGTTTGTGGGGATTAGGACGTGGTCTAGGAAGAAAACCAAGGCAAGCTACAGCCACCTTGTGTAATCAAGCAACCTGCAGAAGGCTGCCTAGGAGGCACTGAGTGTACTGCTTTGTGCAGTGGAGGTCCCACAGTGTTGTATTCCCATTACTATTCTCATCACATACAGACATAAAGATAATTGGGTCTCACACATAACTTTCTAAGCCTAGGTTTCCCTATATGCAGAATATGGTTATTGGTTCTATGTTTTCTCACAGAGCTGCTTTGGTCATTAATGAGATCATGACTACTGCTTCCTTTGAGGTCTTTGAACTAAGGAACTCTATAAATAAAAGACCCTATTATTTCACCACTCTTGATACTCACTAAAGAACCGTTCCCTGAAAATACAGCCTTTCACTTGCTCTGTGTGTAAAATCTCCATCGCCTGCAATGGGAGGGTTTATGTAGCATAATTACAGGAATCTGCCTGTTTTGCGGGGTATTGTACAGTAGCGTTCCAAAACATTTTAAAGAAAAGAGATGCTAACATCCACCCACACTTCACCTAATATTGCTAATGCAGAACACTGACTCCAGATGTCTGCAGCTTGCTTCCAAAAAACCTTCCTCTCAGGATACTCCGAAATTTAAATGTTAAAAAAATGTCCCTGAAGAGTGGATATTAGGGCTTTATCAATAACTCTATTAGTACTTCTGGGAGTCTTGACTATGTTTTCATCTAATTTTGTTTTAGGGGCTTGCTTTTTGTACTCTTTTGAATAGAGAGAGATTAACAACACTAGCAGTGCCATTAATCCTGACAGGCCTAGAGCTTTCTCCTCATTTTCCCTTTTTTCTTTAGTTTATAAAAGACTAAATTGGTGACGAATAGAGACAAAACAATAATGCTTATTCATGTAGGTTTTTGCATCTCCGATGCTATTATACTATATCATGAATACATTTTATTACCGTGATTTAAGTAAAATTCCAGAATATAATTTAGCAATGTGCAAATGATGTATACACAGTATATTTTTTAAAAAACTGTGTAATACTAAGTATAGGAGCATGCCACAAGAGGCTGGAGTTTTAAGTTATTTTCATCTAATATTTATACATTCTATGCATTTGGTACTATATCATAGCTTTGAGCTATTTTTTCTGTAAATAAGATCAGTTAAAATATAAAACGATATTATTGATATCATTTGCATTATTCTAATTCCTGGAAATTTGTGGTCAGGATTTATTTATGTATTCTCCCTATGCCACTTATTGGCTTAAGTGTTCAAAAAGGGCTTCCTTTATCTCCATAATTTCAATATTTCTTTCCTGTAGTCCTTACTATTTAAATGTATTTCACTTCATTAAATCTTGTGATGTGCAATCTCTAATAAGCTACAACTTTTGTGTAAGTGTTCATTTATATGTGGGTATACTGAAAAATACTTGGGGAAGTAATCATCATTCTAAAAATCACTTTCTAAAATCAGATAACTAGGCATCCTGCATTCAGTCCACCTGTGTTTTAACTCTAAGCTAAAAACTCTTTTCATATTCATAAAACATAACAAATGTGAATTATTAGGAAGTAACAGAAAAAAGTAAAATCTAATCCATTTTTCATAAATGTAAGAATCACAACTTAATGTTCCTCAAAAAAACGCTCTTATTAATTACCTTCATTTTGTACAATCTGTTTTTTGCATATCTGCTTTTCCCCAACTCCTTTCTTTTTTTATTACTGTTTTAACTTACTTGAACAAGTTTTGATATTATACATTTTTAATAATGGAAAAGTAACTAAATTAAACTTACTTCATGTCATGATCTTCTAAATGGCAAATAAATAAAGCCCACTAATTCCAAAACTTTTCTAAAGTCAGTATTAACATACCATGCAATATAAAAATTATATATATATATATTAGATCTGTAGTCAATATAACTACATTGTTCAGTACATACATACACAGTCTGGGTTATTGAGAAACTTGTGTTTGTATGAATGTGTGGATACACTTCTGTATACCTGTTTAATACAAACACATATATATTTGTTTTGCAATCAAGTTTGCATATGTATATTTAGTTTTTATTTATTTACTTGTTTAATACATACACATATATGTTTTGCAATCAAGTTTGCATATATATATTTAGTTTTTATTTTATTTATTTATTTATTAAAGATTTTATTTATTTATTTGAGAGAGAGTGGTAGAGCATGAGCAGAGGTGCTGGATCCCAGGACCCTGACTGACATCATGACCTGACTGAAGGCAGATGCTTAATGGACTAAGCCACCCAGGTGCCTCTAGTTTTTATTTTAATTCCACTTAGTTAACATACAGTCCTATATTAGTTTCAGGTGTACAATATAGTAATTCAACATTCCCATACATCACCTGTGTTCATCTCCAGAAATGCATTCTTCTTCACCCATCCCCCCACCCACCTCCTTTCTGGTAACCATTAGTTTGTTCTCTATAGTTCAGAGTCTGTTTCTTGGTTTTTCTCTATCTCTCACTCTCTTATTTTTTTTTTCCTTTTGCTCATTTTTTTGTTTCTTAAATTCCACATCTGAGTGAAATCATATGCCACTTGTCTTCCTCTGACTGACTTATTTGCTAAGTATTATACTCCATAGCTTCATCCACACCGTTGCAAATGGCAAGATTTCATACTTTTTATGGCTGAATAATATTCCACTATATATATATGTAATTTCTTCTTTATCCATTCATCAGTCCATGGACACTTGAACTGCTTCCATATCTGGGCTATTGTAAATAATGCTGCTATAAACATAGGGGTGCATATATCCATTTGAATTAGTGTTCTTGTACTCTTTGGGTAAATACCCAGTATTATTGCTAGATCATAAGGTAGTTCTATTTTTAATATTTTGAGGAACCTCCATACTGTCTTCCATAGTGGCCATACCAGTTTGCATTCTCACCAACAGTGCACAAGTGTTCCTTTTTCTCCACATCCTCGCCAATATCTGCTGTTTTTTGTGTTGTTGATCTTAAACATCCTGATATGTGTGAGGTGATATCTCATTGTAGTTTTGATTTGCATTTCCCTGATGATAAGTGATGATGGGCATCTTTTCAGGTATCTGTTGGTCATCTCTATGTCTTCTTTGGAGAAATGTCTTCGTGTCTTTTGCCCATTTTTTAACTGGATTATTTGTTTTGGGGGGATTGAGTTTTATAAGTTATTTTCCTTTTTCTTTTTTTGGGGGGATCCAGTAAAAATTTATTTACAAAACCAAGTGGCAGGCTAAATTTGGCCTACACGCTGTACTTTGCTTACCTTATGATAGAATATAGAGGATATATGACCTTTGGAGTAGGGACAAATGGGTGAGGAGAGGGTGCAGCACAGCGCAGGCAAAGAGCAATCATTAAACTCTGGCATCAGACAGACCCGCCCTTCAGCTCAACTCTTTTATTTTCACAGTGCACATAGCAGGTGTTTTGGGCACTTTGTGCTCTCCCTCTGCCTCAAATTCATATGATTAAGCCCTGCCTCTCAATGCAATAGTATACAAAGGTGGGCACTTTGGAGGCAATTAAGTTAGATGAGGTCATGAGGGTGGGGCCCCTTAATGGGATTAGTGTCCTTATAAGAAGAGAAAGAGAGACCACAGCTTTCTGTTTTTCCTCCACCATGTGAGGACACAGTGAGCAGGCAGCCATCTACAAGCCAGAAAAAGGATCATTAGTAGGAAGTGAATCTGCAGGCAGCTTAGTTTGGACTTTCCAACCTCTAGAACTCTGAGAAATAAATGTATGTTGTTTAAGCCACTCAATCATATTTTTTTATAGCAGCCCAAGCTGACCAAGACAGCAGGCACTCAAAAATACAAAAATGTTTACCAGATATCAGACTCTGAGCAAAACTTATCACTTCAGGACACAATGATGACTACAGAAATAAGGGAGAAGAGTTGTAGGATAGATCATTCTCTCCCTAATATTGTCTCTTTCCTCTTTCCGCACTCCTGTCCTCTGGTACTCCAGTTACACTGATTTATACTTTTTTCCTTCGTTTTCAAGTTTTCATTTAAATTTCAGTTAGTTAACATACAGTGTAATATTAATTTCATGTATAAAATTTAGTGATTCCTTACTTACATAAAACACCCAGTACTCATCACAACAAGTACTCTCCTTAGTACCCACCACCCACTTAACCCATTCTCAACCCACCTCCCCTCCAGTAACCCTTTGTTTTTTCTCTGTAGTTAAGAGGCTGTTTTATGGTTTGTCCCTCCTTTTACTTTTTTCCCCAGTGTTTATCTATTTTGTTTATTAAATTCCACATATGAGTGAAATCATATGATATTTGTCTTTCTCTGACCGGCTTATTTCACTTAGTATAATACTATCTAGCTCCATCCACGTCATTGCAAATGGCAAGATTTCATTCTTTTTTATGGCTGAGTAATATTCCATTATATATATGGAAGTGGTATACCACTTCTTCTTTATCCATTCATCAGTCACTGGACTTTTGGGCGCTTTCCATAATTTGGTTATTGTTGATAATGCTGGTATAAACATCAGGGTGCATGTATCCCTCGAATCTGTATTTTTGTATCCTTTGGGTAAATACCTAGTAGTTCAATTCCTGGGTCACAGGGTAATTCTATTTTTAACTTTTTGAGGAACCTCCATACTGTTTTCTAGAATGGCTGCCCTAGTTTGCCTTCCTAGCAACAGTTTAAGAGGGTTCCCCTTTCTCCACATCCTCGCCAACACCTGTTGTTTCCTGTGTTGTTCATTTTATCCATTCTGACTGGTGTGAAGTGGTATCTCATTGTGGTTTTGACTTATATTTCCCTGATGATGAGTGATGTTGAGCATCTTTGCATGTGTCTGTTAGCCATCTGTATGTCTTCTTTGGAAAAATGTCCATTCACGTCTTCTCATTTTTTAACTGGATTATTTATTTGGGTGTCTGCTCATTTTTTAACTGGATTATTTATTTGGGTGTCTGCTCATTTTTTAACTGGATTATTTGTTCTTTGGGTGTTGACTTTGATAAGTTCTTTACAGATGTTTTGGTACTTTTTATCAGATATGTCATTTGCAAATATCTTATCCCATTCTGAAGGTTGCCTTTTAGTTTTGTCGATTGTTTCCTTTGCTGTGCAGAAGCTTTTTATTTTGATGTAGTCCCAATAATTTCTTTTTGCTTTTGTGTTCCTTACCTCAGGAGACATAGTTAGAAAGAAGTTGCTATGGCTACTGTCAATGTTCTCTTCTAGGATTTTGATGGATTCCTCTCTCACATTTAGTTCCTTAATCCATTTTAAGTTTCTTTTTGTGTATGGCGTAAGAATGTAGTCCAGTTTCATTCTTTTGCACATTGCTTTCCAGTTTTCCCAACACTATTTGTTGAAGAGACTCTCTTTTCCCATTAGATAGTCTTTCTTACTTTGTCCAAGATTAATTGACCTTATAATTGTGGGTTTATTTCTGGAATTTTTACTCTGTTCTAATGATGTATGTGTTTATTTTTGTTCCAGTACCCTACTGTTTTCGTTACTACCACTTTGTAATATAACTTGTAATATAAGTCTGGAATTGTGATGCCTCCAGCATTGCTTTTCTTTTTCAGTGTGGCTTTGGCTATATGGGATCTTTTGTGGTTCCATACAAATTTTAGGATTGTTTGTTTTAGCTCTGTGAAAAATGCTGGTATTTTGATAGGGATTGCATTAAATTTGTTGATTGCTTTGAGTAGTATAGACATTTTAACACTATTTGTTTCTCCAATCCATAAGCATGAAATATCTTTCCATTTCTTTGTGTTATCTTCAATTTCATTCATCAATGTTTTATAGTTTTCAGCGCTGATCTTTTACCTTTTTGGTTAGGTTTATTCCTAGGTATCTTATTATTTTTGGTGCAACTGTAAATGGGATTGTTTTCTTTTTTAAAAAATTTTATTTATTTGAGAGAGAGAGAGTGGAGGGAGAGGGGCACAGGGAGAGAAGCAGAGAGAAGTAGACTCCCCACTAGGCAGGGAGCCTGATGCGGGGCTCAATCTCAGGACCCTAGGATCATGACTTGAACCAAAGGTCGACACTTAAACGACAGCCACCCAGGTGTCCCTGTGATTGTTTTCTTAGTTTCTCTTTCTGTTGCTTCATTATTGGTGTATAGAAATGCAACAGATTTTTGTACATTGTTTGTATCTTGTGACTTTACTGCATTTGCTTATCAGTTCTAGCAGGGTTTGGTGGAGTCCTTTGGGTTTTCTATGCATAGTATCATGTCATCTGAAAATAGTGAAAATTTTACTTCTTCCTTATAAATTTGGATTCCTTTCACTTCTTTTTGTTGTCTGATTGCTGTGTTTAGGACTTCCAGTACTATGTTGAATAAAAGTGGTGAGTGGACATCTTGTCTTGTTCCAGAACTTAGGGGAAAAACTCTCAGGTTTTTCCCATTAAGGATGATATTAGCTGTGGGTTTTTCATAGACAGCTGTTATTATGTTGAAGTATGTTCCCTCTAAACCTACTTTGTTGAGGGTTTTTATCATGAATGGATGTTGTACTTTGTCAAATATTTTTTCTGGGTCTATTGAATTGATCATGTGGTTATTCTTTCTGTTACTGATGTGATGTGTCCCATTGATTGATTCGTGAATATTGAACTACCCTTCAACCCAGGAATAAATCCCACATAATTTTAGTTGTGAAATTCTTCTAAAGTGATAATATTAGTTCATGCTAGCTACATTTTTTTCTTTTCCTGTTTTTTTTAAAATTTTTATTGTTATGTTAATCACCATACATTACATCATTAGTTTTTGATGTAGTGTTCCATGATTCATTGTTAATGCTAGCTATATTTTTAAATAATTGTCATTTTTCTGAATAAAAAGTAATGTAAGTATATGCAGTTCATATAAAATCCATTCATTTCTGTAATACTAAGTGTATTTCAGAAATATTAAGTGGGTCTTTTTCCCTATTGATGTGAAATACCTTTTTTTTAAATATATTAAATCCCAAACAGGCATGGGGAATAGTAACAGAGTCACTCATATATATTATGTGTGAGATTAGAAACTGTATTAATATTTAAAGAAAGCAGGGTCACCTGGGTGGCTCAGTTGGTTAAGCGTCTGCCTTCGGCTCAGGTCATGATCCAAGGGTGCTGGGATCAAGCCCCTCATCAGGCTCCCTGCTCGGCGGGAAGCCTGCTTCTCCCTCTCCCACTCCCCCTGTTTCTGTTCCCTCCCTCGCTGTGTCTCCCTCTGTCAAATAAATAAATAAATCCTTAAAAAAATATTTAAAGAAAGCAGATGTTCAGGGGGCCAAAAAAAGAGAGAGAGAGGCAAACCATTAAATAGACTCTTAACTAAAGAGAACAATAAGAGGGTTACTGGAGGGGAGACAAACAGAGGGATGGTTATTAAGGAGGGCACTTGTGATGAGCACTGGGTGTTATGTGTAAGGACTGAATCATTAAATTCTATACCTGAAACTAATATTATACTATATGTTAATTTACTGGTATTTAAATGAAAACTTGAAAAAAATGCAATAAATAAATAAATAAATAAAGCAACAGAGCAACATGTACCCAGAGCATTAGATATACTTACATTACGATCAGTAATTACACTTCCAGAAATATGTTCTGAAGAAATTTTCCATGATATTGGTTCATCAGTTCATGGTGTATTATTTAAGATTCCAAAGATGTGGAACAATCTAAATTCTAAAGGTAAAATGTCACTTAAATGAAGCTTATTTTATATATTCAGATAATGCAGTGCTTAAAATAATGCCTTAGAAGAACAATTAATGAAGTGCCCAAAATACATTCTGAATTTAAAAGCATTAATTGGAATAAGATGTCAACTTTAAAAAAAATAAAGAAAAAGATTACACCATGCATAACTGGTATCTCCAAGCCCAATTGAGGCAATCTAACATTCATATTTACCTGATATGTATGGGATGTGAAGTGTTAACTAGAACCCAGGTGGCTGGCTAAACCATCCCAGGGTTTGTGGCATGTTTCCCAATCCCCAATGATACAGCTATGTGTGTTCACTCATCAATTTATTCAGAAAAAAATCATATATATATATATATGTATATATAATGCATATATATACACACACAATACATATATATGCACACATGCATATATATACAACATACACATGCATGATATATAAACATACATGTGTACATGTGCACATATGCACCCATTAATGCACACACATGTGTATGCGTATCATATATGTCTATAATATGTATGTATATCATATATGCCTATATTATATATGTATCCCATATATGTATGCACATACATATATGCATAATATATATGTATTTGCATGCACACATATATATGTGTATATTTATATCATATGTGTATAGATATTATATATGTATCCTTTCCTTCTTAACCAAGTAATTCCCAATATTTTTGTTACTTATGGGAGTGTCTCATGAACAAGTTTCATGAACAAATGTCTGTCAGATGGCCATCATGTTTACTTGTCCAGTGCTCCCACCAATAAAGCAATCCCAGCTTTTTGTCATGATTTTCTCAATGTGGTAATCAGAACTTGGCAACATCAAAGTCTATGAATCGTTTGGCAACTAAGTTGCTTGGTCCTGCAGTTCCCACCTGATGCCTAGCTGCATAGAGAACATATTTGTTTTGTGGAAAGCTTTGCCTTTACAAAAATACACACTTTCTTGATACCTCAGAAAATTCCTCCATAACAGAAATGAGGTTTTCATTCTAGCATTTTGAATCACACACAGAAGGGTTCAGGACAACTCCACATCACACAAATAATACAAAACAGTATATAGTTTTAGGATATTTCAGGGGCTTTTATGATAGAAATACTATTTTTATATTTAGATTTTTCTGATATATTAATATTGCTTCTTTGGTATTATTAATTGTACAGACTAGTGATTTAAATTTAATAAACTATTGCAAATTTCTGGAGACTAGTTTTGTTTGGAAGCTGAGTTGAGATAATGAATTTTATCTACAAAAAAAAGAAAATTTCAAAAGGTACATTCTTGAATTTAATATAGTGAGAAAAAAATAAATGCCACAAAATAGTATTTCCCAGTATAAGCTAACAAGCTTTCTTACTTTCTGTTTTAAAATTTAAATTACAGGGAAATCAAACCAAAATAGCAGTGATTATATTATTGCTTTGAAAATAGTTAGTCTCTGGTAGCAATTGCATATTTAACTGAAAAAAATATAAAAAAAGTATTCCATTACTTCACACTTCACTAAATATGGCCAGTTAATGGAACAGAGAACACTAAGCTTCAAAATCCCTAAAATGCTTCAATCATTTTACAAGAATATGCTAGAAAAATACATACTTTAAAATATGTATTAACTCAACAAACTAAAATATTCAATTAAAAAGTAATCATATTGATTTGAGCAGATTAAAATCACTTTGTACATTACTTCTGATTTTGGAAAGGTGTAATTGCAATATTAAAACATTATACTTGGCAGCTACTGGAATTCATTAAAAAATGGGATTAATATCAAGGGAAAATGAAAACTATTTCAAACAAACCGAACAATCATGAGTCTTCTTCAACTCAGCCTATATGCTAAGTCTTAGCTAATCTTCTGCTGAATTACATTACTTACTTGTTCCAGCACTTCTGTAATATGTTTGTAAAATAATTTACTTCCTGATTAGGATGAATCTTTCTGAAGATCATTGGCAATACTATAATTGTTGGTCATCATTGTTGACCAGAGAATACATACAGCAGATGAAAAACAAAAAGCTTTCTCTCTTTTTCAGTTTCAACATCAATCTCAACCAGCTTGATATCAAGAAGTCATTGTTTTTATGGTATATGTGAAATTCTTTTTTGAGTTGCAGAGTATTTATGCTTCTTTTCTCTCAAAAGTTTAAGTTCACAATCTGAAAAAAAATTCCAAATCCCATGTAATAAACAACCTAATAATTCATACAATATTTTTTTAAAAGTTAATTTGTATTATCTCGGAAATTAGAACTATTTATTTTCTCTTTGATCTCTTAAAAATGTATTCTATAATATAAGACACTACACACACACACGTACGCATACACACATACATGCACTCACAGGAAACATTGAGAGAAAAAAGCCTATGATCATGAACACTTCTACTTCCAGATAGAAGACAAAGTTTGGTCCCAAAAATTCCTTGAAATTTTACCCATAATTCAACAAATCATTCAAAGGGCTATATTCTGACCTATATTATATTCATAAAATTCCAAATGTCCTTCAAATCCCTTCTTGGGTCTTTTGAGTTTATATCCAATCCTTCCCATTTTAATGCTCCAAACAACTATGACCAGTACTTCAGTTTGGCTCACAAGAAAAAATTTACTTACCAAAAAAACCTGTATTTGTTTAATGAGTGCCCACTTTGCACTCATCCAGGTTCATTTCTAAGTGTTTACAGTGAATTGAGAAATTTAATAGTAATAAAAGCACTATGAAGTAGGACATATTAGTAACTCTATTTTACAGACAAAGAAACTGACAAAAGGGGTTCAGTGATTTGCAAGAGGTCACTGCTTAATAAGGGGCAAGGGTAGGCATGCACATAGATCATCTGGATGCAAAGTTCATACTCTCAATCCCTGTTGAGATAACTTCTCCATGACAACAGGTTGAATTTAAGTACTTTTTTCTTCCTTTAGATATGTCATACTCAGAGCAGTTCACCACATTCCCCACTACTCTTGATTACATCCTCTCACAGGGATCAAAAAAAACTATGCTTGCATTTCTACTTCCCATGTATATATGAAAATATGAATAAATATAAATAGGAGGAAAGAAATATATAGATAAAATAAATATATAAACAAACATAAATATGAATACATATAAATGGGAGTAAAGAAATACAGGATATAAAGCACATTATTATTCCTAAAATAAGCAAAGGCCTGTTTTATATTATGAGGATGGCCACTGTTAATACCTGAGTTTGTAACCGTTACTTCAGTCTTTCCAAATACTCCATACTCTTACTTAGTCAACAACTTTTTTTCAATTTCTTAGAGATCTCCAGTTATAGGGCTTTCCCTTCAGTCAAAATTCCTTGCCACTTTTGGGTTTTATTCTCTTTTTCTTAAGATTTTATTTATTGATTTGAGAGAGAGAAAGAGAGACAAAGCACATGAGCTGGGGGAGGACCAGAGGGAGAGGGACAAGCTGACTCAGTGCTGAGCATGGAGCTCCATTCCATGACCCTGAGATCATGACCTGAGCCAAAATCAAGAGTCACAGAAGCTTAACTGACTGAGCCATCTAGGCACCCCTTGTCTTTTATTTTTAAATGCTTTTTAGTTTTTTTTTCTTTTTTTAAAGGTTTTCTTTATTTACCTGAGAGAAAGAGAGAGAGCATGAAAGAGAGAGAGAGAGATCGCAATCAGGGGGAAGGGGTAGAGGGAGAAGCAGACTCACTGCTGAGCAGGGAGCCTGATCTGGGACTCGATCCCAGGACCCTGGGATCATGACCTGAGCCAAAGGCAGACACTTAACGACTGAGCCACCCAGGTGCCCCAAATGCTTTTTAGTTCTAATGGCAAAATGCTTCAACATTTCACTTCAGTTACCTCATCAGTCCAACTTGTTGTACTTACTCTGCACACACACTCCCAAACTGAAACATTCCAAAATAATCTTGCTTTCTTTTTTTTTTTAATTTTTTTTTTTAATCTTGCTTTCTTGTCTGTTGGTGCTAAATGTATTTCCTTCTCAAATCTAAATGATGACTGAAACTTGCCTTTGAATCTCTCATTGGTTTTAACTTTTTAATATTTTCTTACCATTTCTTAAGTTATTTTATCCTGATAATTTGCATCTTATCTCTAGATCCCATCCTTTCAATGGAACAATCTCTCAATAGATTGTTCATTGCACTGAATTGTGTCCTAGTCTGTAGTCTTGCCACTTCCTATTCTTCCACACTGCTGCCTGAGGGATCTTTCAAAAATGCAAGTCTGATCATGTTGTCCATCCGCTTATAATATTCTGTGACTGTCTATGGCCTACAGAATGAAGGTCAAGTCTTTTAATACTCAGGTCATATTCCAAACTCTGTCACTCAAGCTGTGACTACAGCAAAATTCAATCTCTGTTTATTAACCCTGAATCTTTAGAATACAGAAAATTTGTCTCAATTTTACAGAATTCCTTAATATTCTAATAATTTAGCCATGTCTGGTCCTTTCACAGAAATCTGTGAAAATTCAACAAATTTAGAATATGTAGTCTTAATGATATCTAAACATTCTCTTTTCCAGAATTCTTATAACTGCCTTAGAAAGAATTCAAATACCAATGGATTTTTTTATATATATATTTAGTGACGGTGGCTTTCATAAGAAAAAGTTAATATTTTTAACCTCAAATTTTTATGAAATAGTTCCCAAATTGCTCAGAAACTGTTTTATAAAAAGCATACAGATGTTTGTTATTTTCCTTTTTCTTAAATATAAACAAAACAAAAATGGTTTACCCATTTCTTCCACCCCCTCGCCCTGCCCCCTCACCTTTGGCAACCACCCATCTGTTCTCTGTATCTATGATTTATACATATATATATTTTTTTCCACATATAAGAGACGTCATGTGGTATTTGACCTTTTCTGTCTGCCTTATTTCACTTAGCAAAATGCCCTTGAAGTCTATCTCTGCTGTCACAAATAGCAAGATTTTATTCTTTTTTTATGGCTTTCTTCATTCATTCATCCATCAGTAGACACTTGAGATTGTTTCCATATCTTAGCTACTGTAAATAATGCTGCAGTGAATGTGGGGGTGCATATATACTTTCAAATTAGTGTTTTGATCTTCTTTGGATAAATACCCAGAAATGGAATTACTGGGTCATATGGTAGTTATATTTTCAAATTTTTGAGGAACCTCCATATTGTTTTCCATAGTTTCTGTACCAATTTACATTTCTACCAAGAGTGCACAATTATTCCATTTCTCCACATCATCACCAACACTTATTTCTAGTCTTTTAGATAATAACAATTCTAACAGTTATGAGGTTATAGTTCATTGTGGTTTGGATTTGCATTTCCCTGATAATAGTGATGTAGGGCATCTTTTCTTACGTCTGTTTGCCATCTATATATCTTCTTTGGAAAAATGTCTTCTGCCCATATTTTAATCAGATTTTTTTATTGTTATTGTTATTGAGTTGTATGATTTATATATTTTAGATATTAGCCCCTTTTCCCATTGTATATTCTTGGCTCCTTTTTCATAATTTAATTGACCATATATGCACAGATTTATTTCTGGGCTCTCTAGTCTGTTCTATTGATCTACATGTGCATTTCAATGCCAATAGCATACTGTTTTAATTACTATAGTTTTGTAATATAGTTTGAAATCAGGGATTGTTTTGCTTCTAGCTTTGTTCTTCTATCTCAATATTGCTTTGGCTATTCAGCATCTTTTACGGTTCCATACAAATTTTAGGGTTGTTTATTTTATTTCTATGAAAAAGTCCATTGGCATTTTGATAGGAATTGCTTTAATCTATAGATTTCTTTGAGTATTATTGACATCGTAACAATATTTATTCTTCCAAACCATGAGCATGGAGTAGCTTTCCATGTATTAGGGTCTTCAGTTTCTTTCATTAATGTTTTGCAGTTTTCAATATACAGGTCTTTTACCTCCTTGGTTATGTTTATTCCTAGGTATTTTATTCTTTTTGATGTAGTTGTAAATGGGGTTGCTTTCTTAATTTCTCTTTCTGACAGTTCATTATTAGTGTATAAAACAATGAATTTTTGAATTTTGATTTTGTATCCTGCAACTTTACTCTATTTGTTTTGATGGAGTCTTCAGGGTTTTTATAATGATATCATGTCATCTGCAAATAGTGACAGATTTACTTCTTTTTTTTTCCAACTTGGATTCCCTTTATTTCATTTTCTTATCTAATTGCTCTGGCTAGGACTTCCAATACTATGTTGAATAAGAGTGGTGAGAGTGGACATCCTTGTTTTTTTCCTGATCTTAGAAGAAAGGCTTTTATCTTTTCACCTTTGAGTATGTTATCAGTTGTGGGCTTGTCAGTCCCTTTATTATGTTGATGTACATTCCCTCTGTACCTAATTTGATGAGAGTATTTTTATCATAAATGGATTTTTTTGCATTTACTGAGATGATCATATAATTTTTAAAATTTTTAAGTTTTTTATTTTAATTCCAGTATAGTTAACATACAGTGTTATATTGGTTTCAGGAGTACAATATAGCAATTTAACAATTTTATACCTTTAAACAACAATTTTATATATTGCTCATCATGATAAATTACTCTTTAATCCCCATTACCTATTTCACCCATCCCCTCCCTTCTGATTGTCATTAGTTTGATCTCCATAGTTAAGAGCCTGTTTCTTGGTTAGTCTCTCTCTCTCTTTCATTTTTTCCTTTGTTTATATTATTTCTTAAATTCCAAAAATGAGTGAAGTTATATTTTTTATTCATTTTGTTAATGTGGCATATCACACACACAAATGAATTTTATTCATTTTGTTAATGTGGCACATCCATTTGCAGATGGTGAACTATACTTGCATCCCTGAATAAATTCTACTTGATCATGATGTATAATCCTTTTAATATACTGTTAAATTTGGTTGGCTGGTATTTTGTTGAGGAGTTTTACATCTATGTTCATTGGGGATATTGGCTTGTATTTTCTTTTCCTGTGCTATTCTTCTCTGGATTTGGCATTGGAGTAATGCTGCCTTTGTAAAATGAGTCTGGAAGAATTTCTCTTCTATTTTTTGGGAGCGTTTGAAAAGACTAGTATTCTTTGAATGTTTGATAGAATTCACCAGTGAAGCCATCTGGTCCTTGGCTTTTATTGGTTGGGAGCTCTGATTACTGATTTAATCTCCTTACTAGTAATCGTTTTTTTCAGTTTTCTATTTCATTATGATTCATTCTTAGCAGGTTATATGTTTCTGGAAATTTATCTATTTTTATAAGTTGTCCAATTTATTAATATATAATTATTCATAACAGTCTGTTATGACACTTTGTGTATTTCTGTGGTATCAGTTATGATATCTCCTCTTCCCTTTCTAATTTTATTTATTTAAGTCCTCTTTTTTTTCTGAATAAATCTAGCTAAAGGTTAGTACATTTTGTTCTTCTTTTCAAAGAACACGTTCTTAGTTTCACTGATCTTTTCCATTGTCTATTTATTTATTTATTTATTTATTTATTTATTTATTTATTTATTTATAAGATTTTATTTATTTGACAGAGAGAGAGGGAACACAAGTAGGGGGAGTGGGAGAGGGAGAAGCAGGCTTCCTGCAGAGCAGGGAGGCCTATGCGGGGCTCCATCCCAGGACTCTGGGATCATGACCTGAGCCAAAGGCAGACACTCAACAACTGAGCCACGCAGTGCCCCCATTGTCTTTTTAGTCTCTATTTTATTTGTTCTAATCTTCATTATTTCCTTCTAACTAACTTTGAGTTTCATTTGTTCTTCTTTTCTAAGACTTTGAAGTGTATAGTTATGCTGTTTATTTTAGACTTCTTTTGTTTCTTAAAGTAGGCCTTTATCACTATGAGCTTCCCTCTTAGAACTACTTTTGCTGCATCCCATACATTTTGGTATGTTACATTTCCATTTTAATTTGTCTCAAGGCATTTTTATAGAAGGCATTTTTTATTTTTTTTGTCTTCTTCATTGTCCCAATTAGTAGCATGTTGTTTAATCTTCACATATTTGTAAGTTTTCCAGTTTTATTTGTGAAAGTAATTTCTAGTTTCATACCACTGCAGTCAGATAAAGGACTTGATATGATTTCAATTATTTTTAATTATTAAAGTTTGTTTTGTGACCTGTTATATAATCTATCTTGGAAAATGTTCCATGCACAATTGAGAAGAATGTATATTCAGTTGTTTTTGGATGGACTCTTCTGTAAATATCTGTTTGTCAATCTGGTCTAACATGTCATTGAAAGCCAATATTTCCTTATTGATTTTCTGTCTAGATGATCAATGCATTGATGTAAGTGGGGTATTAAAGTTCCCTACTATTATTGTATTGCTGTCTATTTCTCCCTTTAGGTCCGTTAATATTTGCTTTAAATATTTAAGTGCTCCTATGTTGGGTGCCTAATATTTACAAATGTTATATCTTCTTGTTGGATTGATCCCTTTATCAGTAAATGTTTTTCTTAATCAAACAGTTTAGATCTTTAGATGTTAAAATTAAAAGACTTTTCTTTGAGGGATCAGCACTTTTTTCACCTGGAATGGGATGAGTTTGCTATTTCAAGACCACATACACATATGTAGATGGCTGAGGAAGCATGTTGCATCTAGGCTTCGATGACTGATGTTTGCATATCTGTCATCCTATTTGTGGCCTTTCAGTCAGAATTAGTCTGCCATAATCCTCATAGTAGGAACCAGAATATAAGAAAACCCCTGCTAACACTTCCTATGAATTCAGACTATTCTATGTGTTCATGGGATCTTCTATTGCCTTCTTTTACCTTTTCACTTCTGTGAACTCCCTGTTTCACAACCTTGTCTCCAAGAATTTACATAAAATCCCTCCTTATGTTTAATCAGTAGGTGTAAATGATCTATTCCAGACATCTCACCTCATTTGTCTATCAACAACCTTCTTTTGTTTTCTATAAGAATATGATGTTTTATTCCCTGACTAACCCCTTAATCTAGAAGAGGATTTAACAAATAGCATATGCTCAATATTGCTATTTTTTTAAATGAATGAGTGAATGCAATTCTCAAAATTCAGGAAAATATAGTATTTCCTTAGCCATGGGCCTTTGAGACCTGAACAACATGAGGCAATAGTTCTACATGAGCTGGTCCAACATAAGCTAGTGGGTCCCTATAATTAATAAACCCTTGTCTCTGCTGGAAACATTCAACATTTGGCTAACTCTTTTGCATCTGGCTCTCTCTCATGAGAAACATAAAAAGTCAGTTATATACTAAGTAAGAGTATTTATGTGAAAAATATTCCCTGATTTATGAATTGTTTCTGGACTGTCAGAGGGACTCGGAACTTTGGCTTCCCTAAGTACAGTGATTCTTGTAATTGACATGACCAATGCAGGTATCCTTTGTATGTGTATAAAGTCATTATGCATATTAGCTCCTGAGGAGCAGGGGGCTTTTAAATGAGAGAAGGTATTGAATTACATCTCCTTGTACCTGAGCTATCTGCTGAATGGCTACTTCAAAAACTTCTGATGAAGAGCTAAGCCTAATATTAGCCTGCTATCAAGCTGAGGTTTTTTGACCCAATATCCTTCTGGATACACTGCCTAAGATAGCCCTGTGAGCTAAGAACCTTCCTTGTGGGAACTGCAGAAACTGTGAGTGTTTAGCAAACCAATTTTAAATTAATTTTGAAATAGATTTATTTCAAATTTGAAAAATCAAGTAAAATATTTAAAAATTTAAATACTTTCCTACAAATCATATAATGCATTTAAGAGTCACTTCAGTGGCGCCTGGGTGGCTCAGTCAGTTAAGCGTCTGACTTTGGCTCAGGTCATGATCCCAGGGTCTTGGTATGGAGCCCTACATTGGGCTCCACGCTCTCCAGGGACTCTACTTGTCCCTCTCCCACTCCCTCTGCACCCTCCTCTGCTTACACTCTTTCCCTCTCAAATAAATAAAATCTTCAAAAGTCACTTCAAAATGATAAAAGGTTCAATACCCCTAAAAATATGATCTCCAAAAGTAAGTAAAATACCGGAAAAGTTGTAAGATAAATAAATTTATAATTATAGTACTAATTAACTCTCTTCTTTCAGTAATTATTGGAAAAAGCAGAAAATTTCATATTAGATAAATTTTAAAAAACATTCTTAACAGAACATCATTACTGTGTTATAGAACTCTACGCTCAACGACCATAAATGTCAAATTTTCAAGCCCACATAGGGAAGACATTTCAAAATAACATAAATTATGTGAATCAAAAAAAGGAAATTCAATGGAAATTACAAAATATTTCAATTAAATAATAAGAAAATTACTACATGTCAAATATTAAGTGCAACCAAAGGTGTGCCTCAATACAAATGTATAGCCTTAAATACACCATTAATAAAGGTTGAAAAGTAAGCCATTATATAAAAAAGAGAGAGAGAGAGAAAACCAGCAAACTAATCACCTCCCACCTAGCCTCCCCCACCCCTGCCCATAGAAGGGAGAGTATAAACTTAAGAGAAGAAAACAATTGAAATATACAACAAACATGCAAGAGCATTAACAAAGCCAAAGACAGATTCTTTGGAATAACCAAAATAAAATAAAACAAACAAACACGAAGAAAGTGATCTTTATCAGTAATAAAAATAAGGGTACATTACTCTCTGTTCTGCAGACATTTAAAAAATAAGTTGATATTATAAACAAATACTAATAAATTTTAAAATTTAGATGTAATGGAAAAAAATCATCAAAATATATCGTTTAACAAAACAATTCAGGATGAGTTGGAAAACATTCCTTAATAAATTTTAACATTTAAGGAAGTAAAAATTCCTCTTTTATACAAGCTCCTTTGGGCCACAGAAAAGGAACACTTACCACTTCATTCTATGACATTAAGATAATGTTGATACTTAAAAAAAGCAAGAATAACTTAAGAAAATTACAGAACAATTTCCCTTATTAGCATATATAAAATACAAAACACCTAAACCAAAACTACATTAAAAGAATATTGAATCATGACCAAATTATGCAAACATAATTTAACAAAAGAAAATAAGTTAATGTCTTCTAGTATTTACTAAACAAAATCTGAATGTCAATCTAATTTTATTTCTTTTATGGTATTAGTTTTGTTTTTATTATTGTTTTTGTTTGTTGTCCTTTTCTCTTCTCTGATAATGTCTGATTTTTGTTGTTGTTGTTCCTTGTGTTTTTCTTTTCTCTATCTTTATATCCTGAAAATTCTCATAATATGTCTGGATCAATTTATTTTTCTCTTATTTACTCTGCTTAAGTATCAATATATTTTGTTGAGGCCCATACACACATCTCTTGCTCCAGTCCTCTCTCCTACTAGAAACCCTCCAATTGCTTCCATCTCACCTTAAAATTTCCACAGCCCACAAGGCCCCACCTGACCTGCCAGCTACCACACAGATTTCATTTCCTCTCATATTCCCTTGGATCACCCAGCTCTAGCACACTAACCTCCTACTCTGAAGGAATTTGTCTGATAGCTGAGAGAGCAAGAGAGCACTTACAGAACAACTTGCCAGTCGTCCAACTATAGTAGTGAACACAGAACGTGGGCTTCGGTAGCCACAGGAAAGGCACCCCATCTAGTCTTGGAAAAATACCCACCCCCAAACAATCCCTAAGGAAGTAAAATGTAAAAATAAATCTGAAGCAGATAAGAGTTACCAAAGCAGAAGGGAATTTCAAACAAAGGGACTGTCCTGTAAAGTGGTGGTGAGAGGGGCTGTGTTGTGTTTGTGGAATTGCAAGTCGTTAAGTAGGGCAAGAGTTAGAGCAGAGAGATGAATCAGAGAGAAAGCTAGAGATGCAAGCCTGGGCCAAAAAATAAAAAATTCTTCACATCAGTTTAATGAGTCAAACCTAAAACAGCAACAACAAAATGATGCAGTCATTGAAGTGTTTCAAGCATTGGGGTCACACAACCAAAGCTGAAATTTTGAGTGACCGCTCTGACTACGGTGTGGAAACCTCTTGAAGGGGAGGCAGCTTGAGGCAGAGAAACCAGATAGGGGGCTATTGACATAATTCAGGTCATAAGTTATTATGGGCTAAAATAACTCAAAGGAAATGAGAGAGGGAGAAGGAGAGAGAGGGAGGAGCAGAGGGAAAGAGAGATTTGAAAAGTTTAAAGAAATAGCGGTGATTAAGCCTTGACAATTGATCAGAATTAAAGGTCAGAAGTTGGATAATATTTCTAGTATGTTAGACCATCTAGAATCAGGTGTAGTCAAGAAAAAAGTCTGGAACAGATGTTAAAACACTGCACACCATATCACAGAGGCAAGGTGTTACCTCTCTTTGACTAAGAATGAAAACATGACAAAAAAGAACAAGTACAAAAGTTCAAAATATAGTTAATCACCCAAATGTCAGTCCCAAGTAAAGGCCATCATTTAGATGCCTGGCATGACAAGAAGACAGCCCTGTTTTGTCAGAGTCTCATAGTTCCCATGAGATACTCTCAGGCAGTTACCAAAACCTATTGCCGTAGTTGGCCTTGAATTCTCCCTAATGGATGCCATTCAGTTACCGTTCTCTGATCATTCTGACAGAAAATTGAAGTCTGAAGAGACCTTGTTTGTTTGTCCTTTAATATCCAGGGGGAACAGTGTGCTTCATGTTCCATCTGTGAATCATCCTTATTTTAATCAGTATCTCTTACATAAGCTAAAAGGGAAATTGATTGAAGCTGTTACTTTGCTGGCAAAGAAAAAAAAATATTTGCACAAACCTCAAGAGAAAAATATGCTTTTGCAAAGGCATAGGCAGAGCAGTTACCTTTGGATATCTATACATTGTATTATTGCTTTAAACAGCCTACCTCAAAAAGTGATACAATTTGGATATTGTTTAGGGAACTCGGAAACTCTCCCTACTTTATAAAGTGGCATAAATATTTCTCTCTTTCAAATTCTCTTCCTCTCTCTTGATGACATATAATGACACTTTTGCTAGTTGATAAACAATCAGCACTGAAACTCTCACCTTTTTATTTTTTTAACGATTTTATTTATTTATTTATTTGAGAGAGAGAGTGAGAAACAGCATGAGGGGACAGGGTCAGAGGGAGAAGCAGGCTCCCTGCTGAGCCGGGAGCCCGATTCCGGGCTCGATCCCAGGACTCCCTTGATCCCAGGACTCCGGGATCATGACCTGAGCTGAAGGCAATCGCTTAACCAACTGAGCCACCCAGGCACCCATCTACTTTCACCTTTTTAGTCTCTTAAGCAACAGAGAATTCATGGATTTAGGACTCTGCATTCTGGTGTAAGGAGAATTTTCTTCCTGGACAACTCAACTACCTTGGATTTTCTTAACCAGCTGAGCGAAGAGTCAACCAAGTAACACTTTTGAAATGAGCGTTTTGTAATAAGAAGTCAGAACAAAATGTATTTTAGTCTTGAATTCTAAATGAGGTCATTGATCCATAACTTGACAAATCACTAGCCAGCTTCCTATTATTAAAACACAGGAAGCAGAGCACAACACGAAAATAATGCAATAGCAGAGGGGGTGACTTGGTCAACTTTGTAAGTCGCAAGGCTGCCTGTACAGAAAGGTTTAGATACAGAGAGAAAACAAGGGTGAAAGTGAACTCTGCTGCTTGTGGCGACTCACTTTTCAGGGACCATGGCACATTTTCAGAAATCATAAAACATGGCCCTAAGAGAGCAAAGGAAGAAAAATATCACTGTGCAGGTCTGACATAATACTGGGGATGAGCAGTTGGGAAGATAGTCAAAGTGTTTGGTTTTTCATGTCTCACAATTTAATGTATTACAAAACCAACTTTTTTTCCCTTTTCTTCACATTTTGATGTCCATCTAACTTATTCAGGTTTCTAAAAGAACACTCATTACATGTTTAATTCTGAATAAAGACCATAGCTGTCCTATCACTGTAAGCACAAAGGTTGATAGTGTTTTTTTTTTAAGAAATTAAGATTATTGTTATTTCTAATACTGTCCAACATAAAGCAGTCAAATGTAATATAAAAACAAGTTCTACATGTAATGTTCCCTGTATAAAAGTGCGTCAGTTGGTACCATGAATATGCTCAAAAAATAAGCAAGAAAATTTAAAAAAATAATATGTTCACTGAGGTGGTAATGTAACACAAGGATAGATGAAATGATGATATAATTTAATGTGTTTTACCTTGATTTTGTTCCTTTAAAAATGTTATAGTTTCAGTATTTTCCATCATTTTGGAACAATTTCCTTCTTGAGAATATTCAGAGGTAAGAACTCTCAGTGAACAAAGAACCTGAATTCTTGTCTAAGTTCTGCAATTACTATAAGGTATATCTTTGTTACTTATTTTTTCTGGGTGTAGTTTCCTTATTCCTTAAAGGAGGTGGTTGAATCAAATAAACATGATACAAATTGCCTTCCAGCTCCTCAATTCACCAAAGTATTTTATACCATAATTCTCTTAAACTGTTTCATTTCCTAAAGACTTCTGGTCTCCCTCCTGCATTGCCCAGATCCACTTGCTTGTTAAAGTAAAATTACAGCTTGTCCAGGACCTTGATTTGTTATTGTTTCTTGGGGAAACATAAAGTTAATGTTAAATAAATTAATGCTTCTGTGCTGCAGTTGACCTGAGAGCTAAAACAGATACTCTTCATCCTCATTGTCCGCCATCAATTCCAGAATCCGTTTATTCTCAGATAGCAAGTGATGTGATGACTAAGACTGAAAACCAGAATCCGTTTATTCTCAGATAGCAACTGATGTGATGACTAAGACCGAGAAACCATCGGTGACTATGTCCTTCTCATGGCTGCTGCATTCCGACTTACTGTTTAAACTGGGAGCCTCAAGAGACACTCTGGTGATTGTCCTTACCACCAAACATAACCCTCCTTGTCATTCTTCAGAGTAGATATCAGCTGCTGGCAATAGGATTCCCCAGATCCTAGGATTAGCTGGAGTATCAGTTCCCACTACATGATGGATCAGCTCTCCCTCCTCCCAACACTGTTTCAGCCTCTTCACAAGTGTGTCTCCTGAGAGAACTCCCTGATAAACTCCTCAAATGCAACTCAACCTATTAACAAACTGATAATCCGTTTCCAGGGAACACAATCTAGGACAATATCAAATCGAAATATTAAACAGAGCAAAGGTTATTCCAGTCATATGATAAGTTCTACACATTTAATTTCTTTGTTTCATTAGCAAATAACAAACAAGTTACAGTAATGCTAATCTTCCGAATTTTAAATGGGGCTCTAAACACATCCAAAGTTTTCAAATAAAATATCGTCTATTGATATTTGAGAATTGTCTCTCAATTTCATAGGGTAAAATCCTGGCTCATTTTAGGTTGTAATGAAACGTTGAATGTATGCTGTGCACCAAGACTAAGTATCTCAATTATATGCTTGCTATTAGCAAGAAAAAACACCAATAAATTTAGATTGATCTCCAAAGTGGTTACAAATATTCATTGTGACTTCCAATTGACATTAAGAATAGAAATTATCATGAAAATAATTAAAAGAACTATATTTGGACAGAAAATTTTTATTTCAACTCTTTTGGTACTAATGAAAGAAAGCATGTGGTATTTGAGGCATCGTTTTCCCCCTGAAGTATCACCAAGTAGAGATTTCTTCAAAAATTGAGGATCTTATTTGTAGTTAAAAACCTGACAGGGCGCCTGGGTGGCTCAGATGGTTAAGTGTCTGCCTTCGGTTCAGGTCATGATCCCAGGGTCCTGGGATTGAGTCCCGCATCGGGCTCCCTGTTCCTTGGGAGCCTGCTTCTCCCTCTGCTTCTCTCTCTCTCTCCCTCTCTCTCTCCCTCTGTCTCTCATGAATAAATAAATAAAATATTTAAAAAAAAGAATTAAAAAAACTGACAAATTTTTCATTAAAAAAGTAATATCGGAAGGTGTTTCAGGACATCCTTTTAAACTCACATCATATCTTTAACGCTTCTATTTATCATTTTTCTTCTTCCCTACCCACTCCACTTCTTTCTTTCTTTCTTTATTTTTTTAAAGATTTTATTTATTTATTTGGCAGAGAGAGATAGCGAGAGCAGGAACACAAGCAGGGGGAGTGGGAGAGGGAGTAGCAGGCTTCCCATGGAGCAGGGAGCCCGATGCGGGGCTCGATCCCAGGACCCCGGGATCATGACTTGAGCCGAAGGCAGACGCTTAACGACTGAGCCACCCAGGCTCCCCTCCACTTCTTTTTTTAAATAAGATTTTATTTATTTACTTGAGCGAGAGAGGGAGAGAGAGAGAGAGAACACAAGTAGAGGGGAGGGGCAGAGGGAGAAGCAGGGAGCCTGACACAGGGTTCCATCCCAGGACCCTGGGATCATGACCTGAGCTGAAGGCAGACACTTAACTGACTGAGCCACCCAGGAGCCCCCTACCCACTCCACTCCTAAACACAGATATCTAAACTTTTCAACTGTGTCTAATGACAGATTCCAACCTAGTCAAAACTGAAATGTGGGGCAACAGAGAGGCAAATTTTGATGATGTCATTCCATGTGTCCTTATTTTTACCCTACCATCAAAACATACTCTCTTCAGATGTCTAGTCTTCTCATGTTCTAGACCTCTTATCCAAGGTAAAATAAATATAATGATATAAGACATGTAGTTTGGACAGGAAGACCTGTACAGTTTTTTTTAAAAAAACCCCTATTAATTCTGAAGTAGTTTAACTTGCTTCACTCTTAAGAGTCAGTATATACTAAAGTATAAGAAATGTAGTGCATGTGCCATTTTAGATGCATTTGCATTGGAAGAAAGAACCATGAAGAAAGCAATATTTAGGATTCAGGTATAAATTTCTGCTTACTGAATTTTAGGTATTAATGAAAGAGATATATTTGAGGAAGGTCTGTCTCAGAACCCATCAAGTTACACTGCTAACCTCTTTTCACCATAAACATGAAAATCATCTCCTTTGTTGAATATTGGTTAAACAATGATCAAAATAGTATCTTAATAAACTTTTAATTATCTCAACTTTCTGAAGTAATGTGGATTAAACATCAACATGTCCTTACCAATTTTAATACTTTGTAGAAATGGAGGCCCTACAATACCAGGGCATATTGCATTTCATTTCTTCAACACTTTTACTAATTTTAATATTCATATTCTGGTTGATAAAGAGAAGTGGAAAATGGTGAGACTTTGTTTTGTTGTGTTTTTTTTTTGTTTTATCAAAACACATTATAGAAATGTAAAGATAGTTAATACCAATTGTATAGAGTGTTTACTCTTAGGATCCTGCATCCTTTACCAGCTAGTAATTATGCTAGACCATCCTTGGCTTCTCCTCTAGTCTCGGAGTCTTTATCTCATTTGGCAAAGTGCAGTATTGTCCATTTCATCCTGTATGTGTGTCCTTCCTAATCAATAGTCACTAAACAAAGAAATGGGCTTATGAGAAATGACAGGAATGTTATCAGAGACAAAATTTAGATATACAAAATAGATCCTAACTCTTTTTTCTATAATCTTTGACTACCTTTTTATACATTCCATGAAGTTAGATTGAAAGGATGAATTCTGGATCCAGGTTTGCCTCAGCCTACTCAGTTAACTATTAGAGCATGAGCTGGCTACCCACATATTTTTTAAACATATTTAAAACATATTATTACTTATGGGATGTCCCCTAGGCAACCAATATGGCAAACATTAAAATTATGCTTTGTGCCCTCTAGGCAACCATCTACAAATTTGCACTCATATAATATCTACTAAAATTTGTCAATATTACCTAAGCAATTCTTCGAATTCTGAATGTAAATTGATTTTGCTTAGCTCCGTCAGGCCCCTGGTGTATTTGGACCCTGGTCATGGGTCATAGTGCAAGCTTTTTAAAGATTCAGTTCATTAAAAAAACAAAACAGAACAAAACAAAACAGCAAAAAGTGTTTCCAATGGGACATATGTTTTGTACTTTTTATGGCAATAACTTGGTTTCTTTCTAGTCTTTCATCTATGTATTTATTCAGTGATCACTCAGGTTTTGCCAGGTGTTAGGCATGGTTCTTGCTGCTGCAGATAGAGCATTGCTGTGGAAATAGTGAAAATGAAGAGAAAATTATTTATCCATCTACTATCTATCTATTTTCTATCATCTATCTATCTGTTTGATAGTTTCAGAAAATAAGCACAGTGAGTACAGTAACAGAGTGTGATAAGGTAGAGAGCTATTGTGATGATGAACTGCTTAGACTCCCCAGATATGCTACTTTCTAGTGACAGAGTCCCAATTTTTGTAATAAGAGCTCCAGCTTTAGCCACGGAAATAAACAGGATGAAAATTTATATGATGTTGCATTTCGAGATGATGAACAACGTATTTTGTAACCTGGCTTTCATCAGTCTTAGGGCACTGAAAGGCCATCTCTCAGTGGGGATGTCATAGTTTCACAGCTTATGTGCCTGGAACTAGGAAATGTGGTATCGGAGTATTTCTTTTTCACTCTACTTAAGGCTGAGTAAGTAGTCATTTAGCCCATTGTCCTTTTTTCACATTTGCCATGTATACTAATATCCTCAACTTAAGTGCACATGGTCTGTGTTCCTAATGGTCCATGGAGAGTAGCCTATGCACATCCTTCTCATGTTCCAGAAAGACTTGACCCTTCACCTTTGGAGTCTGAAATACTGAAAGTTGGGACATACTTGAAGGTAACTAATATTTAAATTTAAGCAAACTAATACTCACTGAGCCTGAAACAGGGAGAGATACTGCCATACAAGTGATAAACCTGAAACAGATTATGTGAGCTCATCTCTTGGAAAGAAAGTGTTCTAGGCTTAAAGCCCAATCTTATGAGAGGGGTTCAAAAAACTGTGCATTTGAGATTTTCTTTCTCAATATCTCTTGACCGCACTTTAACTGCCAATTACCACTTTGACATCTTTACACCTTCTTAAAGCAAAATATCTTAATGAAGATGCTTATACTTGCTATCTTCAATCTCTCTACAACAATTTTTTTCTTTTTAAAAAAATGTTGTTATATCTTTCAATTTGATAAGATTAGAAGCAGCAGGCAAATGCTAGTGTTCCCATCTACCTTGTACACACCCAATCATCAAGAATCACTAAGACACGGGCGCCTGGGTGGCTCGGTTGGTTAAGCAACTGCCTTCAGCTCAGGTCATGATCCTGGAGTCCCAGGATCGAGCCCCACATCGGGCTCCCTGCTCAGCAGGGAGTCTGCTTCTCCCTCTGACCCTCTTCCCTCTTGTGCTCTCTATCTCTCATTCTCTCTCTCAAATAAATAAATAAAATCTTAAAAAAAAAAAGAATCACCAAGTCACAATAGGTATACTCATTGTTCACAGTAAACACTTGCAAAACATTCAGCTTAGCTTTCAGCATCATGAATGGGGCCTCATCCAGATTTCAAATCTGAAAAACTATAATGCTTTTGCATCATATAAAATTTCCATTATTTCTTACAGTTCTGAGCATATTAAAATTCTACTGGATTTCAGAAAGGGACCAATTGACTTACTATACAAATACCAACCTGTAAAACTCAGTGAAATTTTCTACTGTTTACATGTACACAGTGATAGCTAACTGTGGTTTTAATTTGCCTTTCACTAATGATTAATGATGTTGAACATCTTTTCATGTGTTTTTTGGCCATCTGTATGTCCTTTGTCCAACTTTTAATTGAATTATTTTTTGGTGTTGAGTTGTAAAACTTCTTTATATATTTTGGATATTAACCCCTCTTAGATATATCATTTGCAAATATCTTCTCCCATTCAGTAGGCTGCCATTTTGTTTTGTTGGTGGTTTCTTTCATTATGCAAAAGCTTTTTATTTTGGTGTAGTCCCAATAGTTTATTTTTGCTTGTGTTTCCCTTGCCTAAAGAGACATATCTAGAAAAATGTTTCTATAGTCAATGTCAAAGAAGTCACTGCCTATATTTTCAACTATGAGTTTTATGCTTTCAGTCCTGCATTCATTCTGTGTTTATTTTTGTGTATGGTGTAAGAAAATGATCCAGGTTCATTCTTTTGCATGTTGCTGTCCACTTTTCCTAGCATCATTTGTTGAAGAGATTGTTTTTCCCCATTGTATATTCCTCCTTTGTCATAGATTAATTGACTAGATAAGCCTGGGTTTATTTTTGGACTCTGTTCCATTGATCTGTGTCTATTTTTTGTGCCAGTACCATACTATTCTGATTACTACAGCTTTGTAGTATATCTTGATATCTGGGATTGTGACACCTACAGCTTTGTTCTTCATTTCCAAGATTGCTTTGGCTGTTCCTGGTCCCATACGAATTTTAGGATTATTTGTTCTAGTTCTGTGAAAAATGTCGTTGGCATTCTGATAGGGATTATATTGAGTCTATGAAGATTCCTCAAAAAATTAACAACACAATTGCCATGTGATCCAGTAATTCCACTACTGGGTGTTTACCCAAAGAAAATAAAAACACTAATTCAAATACACACACACACACACACATACATACAGGTATATATCCTATATTTACTAGGAGCATATACATATATATATATATCTCCTATGTTTACTGGAGCATTATTTATAATAGCCCAGGTATAGGCGCAAATCAGGTGTCCGTAGATAGATGAATAAAGATGTGATACACATCCACACTTACGCACACACACACACACACAATGGGATATTACTCAGCCATAAAAAAAGAATGAAATCTTTTTATTTGCAACAACATGAATGAACCTCAAGGATATAATGCTAAGTTTAATAAATCAGTCAGAGAAAGAGAAATACTTTATGATTTCACTCATATGTGGAATTTAAAAAAATTAGCAAGCAAAGAAAGAAACAAACAAAAAAAGACTCTTAAATATAGAGAATAAACTGATGGTTCCCAGAGAGGAGGTGGGAGGGGTGAATGGGTGAAACAGATAAAGGGGATTGAGAGAACACTTATCTTTATATGAAAACGATGAAACATGGATCACTACATCAAAAACTAATGCTGTATTGTGTGGTGACTAATGTAACATAATAAAATTAAATTAAAAAAAAAGAACACTTATCTTGATGAGCATTGAGGAATGGGATCATATTGTACTCCTGAAACTAATATAACACGGTATGCTAATTATGCTTCAATTAAAAAAAGATTCTATGACTCATTTCTATATATATTTAATTTGGAAAATTACTTGAAACAGTATAGATTTTGTAACACTTAATTTGAGGAGCTTTTTTTAAAAAATATTGCATTATATAAAGTACATGTTACTTGAGAAAAATTGATATTTAAGTTTTACTATTTTGTTCCATATATGGTGCTCTTATAGCCTTCCTGAGTATCCAAGCTTCCATTTACTATCATTTCTTTGACCACTTTGACGATGATTTCTTTGACCACTATCCATGGTGCTGTGCTTCCCATTGTCTAATACCTGAGAAGTGTCACCTTTTATATCTTTTATAGTTTATAATTATTTACTGTGGAAATGGAAGAGCAAGTTTAGTGTCTGTAAAGGTGTCTTGGCCAGAAGGTGAAACAATTTTAAAATATATTTGTCATAATATCAGATATTATAACTGATAACTATAATATTTTTATCTCCTTTAGATATGTTTCTAATTTTCCCTCTTTTAAATGGCTTGTCTTCTTTTGATATTCTGGATAAATTTTTATTGGTATCAATACTTTTTAACAACAAGATTTGAGGAAACATACCTCTGGTAAATATTATCTCTCTTCTGATAAATAGTTAGGACAAATCACCTTAATCCAATTAAGCCAAAATTTCCTTAATTTTTGATTTATATCATTAAAAAAAGAAACTTTAAACTTCATGTAGGGCGCCTGGGTGGCTCAGATGGTTAAGCGTCTGCCTTCAGCTCAGGTCATGATCCCAAGGTCCTGGGATCGAGTCCCGCATCGGGCTCCTTGCGAGCCTGCTTCTCACTCTGCTTCTCTCTCTCTCTCTCCCCCTGTCTCTCATGAGTAAACAAATAAAATCTTTAAAAAAAATAAAAAAACTTCATGAAAATCATTGGTTCACTTTTTCAACAGATATGTATTAGTACTTTTATATGATAGCTGCTGTTCTAATCTGATTTTAAAAATATGAATAAGACAGACCTGCTATCACAAAGCTAGTATTTTACTGGAAGGGAAGAAAAAACTAAAAATGGAAAAAATATACAAAATAATTTCAGATGGTTACTAAATTACTTGAAAATTAAGCAAGGTAATAGAAAAGAATAGTGGAATTGTGTGCGATGGGATCCTACTAAAAAGAGGGTCATTCAAAAGACTTCATTTGATATGGTGACATTTGAGCTGATATCCACCTGCAGGATGAGAAAAAACAGGCCACTGGCAGATCACAGAGATATAGACTCCAGGTTAAGGACAGCACAGGAGCAAATAACTTGAGGAACAGAACAAACACTAGAATAGACGTTCCCTTAAGGCAGTTACGTGAATGAAATTATTTTGAAATATTCCAAAATTAGACTAACTAACCCTATAGTAATTATGTTTACAAATTTTTAGTTATTTAAATATAATTAGTGAAAACAATCCTGATCCCAACGTCAAGACTACAAGATTTTTTCTTTAACAATATACATGAAATGTATTTATAGGAGAATTTGTTGATATCTGTAAGGTATTCCACCAATTTCTACCATCTATAGGGAGAAGAGAGCATCACATCTGCCTTCAAGTAACTTAAAATCTTTTCAGAGAAAAGAAAAGATAATCATATAAAAATAATCATCAATAAAACATTTGCTGACATTAGATTCACAATACGAGCAATGTCGTATTACATTATACAACTGCCAACTTAGTTATAAAGAATTAAAAATCTATAGTAGATCTGAAAAGACAGAAGAATTTTGAATCCTACTAACAGCTAATCCTTACTGAAGACTTATTCTATTCCAGTCATATACTGATTGATTTCACTCTGAAAACTCTATGTGCTAGATACTATTGCTTCCACCTCAAATTCACAAATGAAGAAACTGAAGTGCAGAATTATTAACAACTTCCCCAAAATCAAAGCATTAGTGTTAGAACTGGCTTCAGAATTTATACTAGGTGATAGATGATAGATAGATAGATAGATAGATAGATAGATAGATAGATAGATGACAGATAATAGATAGATAGATAGATATCCAAATACACTTCATAGATGAATGGGAAGGTATTATAAGTTTGGATTTCTGGCTTCCGGCAAACAAAACAAAACAAAACTGGACAAATATTACAAGTGGAAAGTGCAATGACATAGATTAATCAGATTCTTATGAGGGTCTTCCCAATTATAACATTTTATGATTCTGGGAATTCCAATGAAAAATATCCAAAAAATTGTAGAATCTAATATTGAAACTACACCAAAATAAAAAAGCTTATCCAGAGTGAAGAAAATCATCAACAAAATAAAACGGCAACCTACTGAATGGGAGAAGATATTTGCAAATGATATATCTGATAAGGAGTTAATATCCAAAATATATAAGTAACTTACACAACTCAACACACACAAAAAACCAAATAATCTGATTAAAATATTGGCAGATTACCTGAATAGACATTTTTTCAAAAAGTGAAGACATACAGAATGGCTAACACAGACACATGAAAAAATGCTCAACATCACTAATCTTCAAAGAATGCAAATCAAAACCACAAGGCAATATCTCCTCACAGGAGTCAGAGTATCTATTATAGAAAAGGTAAGAAATAACAAGTGCTGGTGAGGATGTGGAGAAAAGGGAACCCTTATGCACTGCTAGTGGGAATGTAAATTAGTGCAGCCACTTTGGAAAAACAGTATGGAGGTTCCTCAACAAATTAAAAATAGAAATACCATATGATCCAATAATTCCACTACTGGGTATTTACCCAAAGAAAATGGAAACACTAATTCAAAAAAATTCATATGCATCCCTAAGTTTACTGCAACGTTATTTACAACAGCCAAGACATGGAAACAAAACAAGTGCTTGTTGACAGATTAATGGATAAAGAAGATGTGGTATAGATATACAATGGACAATGACTCAGTCATAAATAAAAGAAGGAAATGTTGTCATATGTGACAAGATGGGTGGACCTAGAGGGTATTATGATAAATCAAATAAGACACAAATGAGACACATATCATATTATTTCACTAATACATAGAACAACAACAACAAAAATGAATAAACAAAAAAGTAAAAACAGACCCATAAATACAGAGAACAAACTGGTGCCTGCCAGAAGGGAGGAGAGTGGAGAACTGTGCAAAATGGGTGAAGGGGAATGGGAGATACAGGGTTCCAGTTATGGAATGAGTAAGTCATGGGTATAAATGGCACAGCATAAGGAACAGAGTCAGTGATACTGTAATAGCACTGTATGGTGACAGATTGTAGCTACATTTGTGGTGAGCACAGTATAATGTATAGAATTGCTGAATCACTATGTTACACACCTGGAACTAAAGTATATAATATTTTGTGCCAACTCTGCTTCAATTAAAAAAAATTAGAATCTTTTCCTGTTTAGCAATTGATCAATAAAGGATATATTTTTAAACATAATAAGAAAAAGTCTTCCATTATATTTTTCTTCAAAACATCTTTGGATTATATAACAGGCGACACTAAAATTTAGACCTCTGTCACTGTTAACAACAAAAACAAATTCACTGGTGTATTGTTTATGCCAATATTGAAAAAGGGCATAAATTATTTCATATATATGTACATAGTCCCCAGAAAATATTTTAAATTGCTTTCCAATGTTCAACCCTCACATATAAATCCCACTCCTACATTGTTTCTGTTACCTAACAGCTCATTTTGGTTCAGCATGAACTCAACCATTCTGTTAAAGTAATCTGGATTTTTTAAAAACAGTATTACAGGGGCACCTGGGTGGCTCAGTCATTAAGCGTCTGCCTTTGGCTCAGGTCATGATCCCAGGGTCCTGGGATCGAGCCCCACATCGGGCTCCCTGCTCGGCGGGAAGCCTGCTTCTCCCTCTCCCACTCCCTCTGCTTGTGTTCCCCCTCTTGCTGTGTCTTTCTCTGTCAAAAATAAATAAAATCTTTAAAAAATAAATAAAAATAAAAATAAAAACAGTATTACATTTGTAGCTCCCCTCTCCTAGGTCAAATCTATTTCATTTTTTTTTCAAAAACTTCAAGCTCAGTAACTAGATGAATAAGAAAAAGAAATCTTTAAGAAAAAGCATAAAATCATGTTGGAAAACTTACTATATAATTCAAAACATGAAGTTTTTATAATTTTGAATCTCTGAATCATACACTGTTACTGTGTTATTTGTAATGATGAAACATGTAAAGCCAAAAAAATATATGGTTATACTGCAAGTAAATAGGAAAATGGAGGGTATGGTCATCCAAAAATCTCAAATCCCAAAGTTAATATTAAGAAAAAATTAGGGATGATGCCCTATACTTGGGACTGTATTTATTTCAGTTAGCATGCTTGTCTAATAAAACTTTATAATTTCCTTTTTAATTTGGGCTTGTTCTTCCATAAATTTCTCCTCTAAAACTTGAACCCAGGTTAGTATCTTGGAACAAAATAAACAAATAACATTTATATACCATTAAGGAACGTTCTGACTTAGAACTTCCAAATGCCACATATTTGTGCAAAGATCATTGTCATTTGAGTCCTTTTGTGGTTCTGTGTATCGCAGGCTTTAAACAATTTCTAAAACCTTGCCATAACTTCCCAAACTATTTATGAACTTAAAAAGTTTATGATACTAGTTATGAAATGCAAATATTTGAAAAGAAATAAACACAGAATTTACTGTTCTATATAGAAGTTTAAAAATGCCCATACCTGGGGTGCCTGGGTGGCTCAGTTGGTTAAGCACCTGCCTTCAGCTCAGGTCATAATCTCAGGGTCCTGGGACCGAGCCCCGCATCAGGCTCCCTGCTTAGAGGGGAGCCTGCTTCTCCCTCTCCCTCTGCCTGTCACTCCCCCTGCTTGTGCTTGCTCTCTCTGTCAAATAAATAAATAAAATCTTTAAAAAAATGCCCATACCTATGACTTCCTAGTGATGTCGCATGCTGAGCAAAAGAAAGGGTTTTGTACTCTCCCAGATGGCCTGATGGCTTAGGTGATTGTGGCATAATTTGTGGTCTTGATCTATGCCTTATTAGCTGGTAAACGCCTATCTTTCTTTTATTTTTTTCTTTCATGTGTCACCATGTCTCAGGAGCAGTCCATATAATATTCTTGGACGTTTTTAAAAACTTTTTTTCCAGCAAATATTCAGTTATTCTACTGGTACTATGTGTATGTTAGGGATGGCGCATGCCACACCAGGGAAGGAATGGTGATCAAGCCAGACAAGGTTATTGACTTAATAAACTTATTTATCTTGGAGGAAGAAAGACAACTATGCAGACAACCTCAACATCTTTAATACATGTGTTGACTAGAGAGACTGAGAAATTATATAACAACATAAGAGGAGAACCTCTGCCAGAAAAGAGATATCAGGAAATGTGTTTCAGAGAAGTTGTCTTCAAAAACAACTCTGAATAGAGATAACTACAGGAAATAGAGACGAAAGCATTTTTCAGACAGAGAACATCATTTATGTAAAAATCTAGAGGTTTAAAGGTAATTCTCAGTGACCAAAGTCTTGTCATTGGGGTAAAAGAATGAAATTCACTTTGAAAAGAAAAAAAAAAGCCACTACTCTCTTGGACAACACTTGGATGGAATTATTTGTACCTTTCTAGATAACCGTACTTTTTTTAAATCTTCAAGTTGACAAACATTCTCACTGTAATAATGCTTTAAATGTGATTATAGATTAATTTTAGTGTCTTGTTGGGGGAAGAAAGCTAATTTATGAATCTAAACTATGATATTATAAACTTCCAATTTAAGAGCCTCATTATATGGGCACCTGGGTGGCTTAGCCGGTTAAACAGCTGCCTTCGGCTCAGGTCATGATCCCAGGGTGCTGGGATCGAGCCCCGCATCAGGCTCCCTGCTCAGCGGGGAACCTGCTTCTCCCTCTCCCTCTGCCTGCCTCTCTGCCTACTTGTTCTCTCTCTCTCTCTCTCTGTCAAATAAATAAATAAAATCTTAAAAAAAAAGAGTCTGATTATAATCTCCCTTCTTATAGCACTGTGTTATTTACCAGACCTCCATTTTAGACCTCATGAAATCTTAACATTCAGAAAAATAATGCAAGTAATTGGACACAGTAAAAAGGTAATGTTGACTCTGAAAGCTATAATACAATTATCTACACTGCGTAGCCTCACCTGAAAATCTGGCTGGGAAGTCTATTGAAGATGTCAGGCAACCATTTCTTTACTGTGGTAGAATTTAAAGTTTTTCAAATTTTCTAACCTTTTTGTTTTACCAGAGAAGATTTAAAAGATGAAGAATGTCAAACTAAAATATCAGAAAACACAGATCCAACAGAACACAACTGACATCATTCCAGACTGCAAGAGAAGAAAACAAATTAGATTCTATGAAGGAGGATCCTTTTATGGCAGATGGTAATAACATTTTCTAATTCTAAAGAGACAATACAATTGAGATACTGTAGAAAGCAGTTTAGTTAGGAGGGAAGGCAGTTTCCTTAAAAGGGTCACAAAAAATTGGACTTGTTTACCGAGGGGTTGGATTCCATTCTCTAGAGGGAAGTTTTGGTAAAGCTTTCATGATCAAATCGTTTACTTCTAAATGGCTTAGGTGTGTCATTACCTGAGGATAATAAGAATGGGAGTATAATCTCCTTGGTCCCTCCCAGGCACATGTTTTCATATCACTACCGTTTCTTCCAGACTCATGACAAGCCAAGGAATGCTGTGTGAACTTATCCATCCATTTTTTTTCCATGCAACTTTTGTAACATTTTAAAAAATTATATAATCAGCAATCTAATTTCCTAAAGATTACTTGAAATAATATAAAAGCATAAATAAATCCCATTCCTAGTCCAGGCCAGTTAGTGACCTCAGATGAAGCTGAGTACATGAAGCTACAAAAATAATATAAAAATATATTTGAAAGTATCAATAGTTTAGTACTGAATGTTAATAAGGGACCATGAACATGTAACCAAAAATACTTTATTCAGAATCCCAAGGCCAGTCCATTATAAGTGAAGATGGGACACTGATCTATTTGCCAAAGGAGGCTTAAATATAACATATGTATAGTTGAAAACATGGCTTTCCTATATTTTTTTTATTTTTTATCTTACCACAAATTTTTCTAGTTTAATAGTTTCTTTCAAATTGTATCATCTGCAAAGTGTGTGCATATTTTTTTTCTGTTTCTCATATGAATAACAAGACCCTGTAATAGAATTTTTCAAGAACAATAAAATTAATAGTGAATATGTGTATTCTACTTATCATATAACATATTATGATGACAGCTGATGTTAAGATGGTGAATTAATTCATAAGAACCAAATAAGGCAGATATCTGATTTTCTTCTAAAGCAATTGACATTTCAGTACTTCATAAGATAGTAAGAAGGTTAAGACGTGAATTAGACTAATCTATAAGAAAATGAAGAAAATACAAATACACAGTAAGCCTGTGGTAAATAGTTAAATAAAATCCTTCAAGCTTAGCTGAACTCTGGTAAGAGTCTGAGTTCAAATGTCTTAATGTCCATTCTCAAATTTTTGTGTAATCTCTAACAAGTGATTGGACTTGTAATTCAGCCCCTTGCAAAAATAAAATGAGGCTAATAATTCCAGACTGTACTCTAAGGTTGATATATTCTATAAACTAAATGTGCCTACTAACATAAAATAGTAACAGTCACATTGCATTTTTATTGTGATAATCCATTATGGTAAATTTAAACCTAAATAGCTAATGAAGTGTTGTACTTTGTAAAAGCTGCATTACCAATGGAAATCATGTCTATACACTTTACTTTATATAATGTAAGACACTATTAGGTAACACTAGAAAAAAATAAAGTGGTGACAGTTAAAAACATGACAATTCTTTCTTATCACTTCAAATTTATTGTTTTATTTTATTTGTCTTTAGCTTTACTTATTAAAACAGTTCTTTTATAATTACATAATCATTGATTTTTAATATATGATTCATCATTATTTTTTTCCATTCTGAAAATACCATAAACTTTGTTTTCAATGTCAAAACATGCTTCTAATTTTAATTTTTTTATTATGGAAAGTTTTGAATATATACAAAGGTAGAGAGATGTAAGTATAATGAATCTCAATGTACCTATCACTCAACTTCCATAATTATGAAGTCATTTATACTCTCATTTATTTCCCTCCTCTTTTCTTGGAATACTTAAATTACGTAATTTTCTATGGTTCAATAGACATGTATAGTTCAATGTATATCTCTAAAATATATCTTTAAGATATTTAATACATAATATAATTATCACAGCTAAAATATGGGTACTTCTCCAATGTTATCAAATTTCTGCACAGTGTGGAAAGACATTCTAAATGTCAATTACATTTAAAAATTCAAATAGTATAGTAATGCATAAAACTCAAATGAGGTAAAAATAACCATTTAAATGACCATTTTTAAGTTTGGAGACAAAGACATCTATATTATAAACGACGCTTATATGAAGTCTATTTAAGTTGCATATCAATTCCTGAGATTTTAAAGTGAAAGAATGTGTTTCTTAAAATGTGATATATGATTTAGGTACAATAATTATCTTCCTCTTTCCCATATAATTTATGACATTCTGAGATTATGCGGATAATATTTTTTGTAACCATGGATGGCTGGGTGACTCAGTTAAGCATCTGCCTTCTGTTTGGGTCATGATCCCGGGGATCTAGGACTGAGTCCACCCTCAGGCTCCTTGCTCAGCAGGGAGCCTACTTCTCACTCTTTCTGCTGCTCTCCCTGCTTGTGCACTCTCTCTCTCTCTTTGACAAATAAATAAAATCTTTAAAAAAATATTTTTTTGTGATGAATGAATAAGCTGGCCCTCCAAGGATACAACCATTGGTTTAGCATTGTATAAATACCATAGCTTCCAATATTTGACATTTGTTTAGTATATTGTAGTTTCATACAAAAATAAATTACCAATATTTGTCATCTCTACAGTACCCAAACTAACCATTAATCATAGTTCACCAAGACATTCATATAGTGAATAATAATTTCTAGGTGATAAAACCAGTTAGGTGTCTTCTATGCTTGCTACAGATACAAAATTTTCAACTATATTACAACAAATTCTCCGAGTATGCCATCTCACAAAAGCAAGTATAGGCAAACTTCCTCAGGAACGTTCTTTTGGCAGATATTGTCAATCTGCTGGCTCAGCATCCATTTCAACTTTCTCCTAGTGTTCATTTCTACACTACAGAGGCCAGATGCTAGAAAGCTTATGACTCAATTTAAAGATATGTTTGAAGTTTCAGCTATCAAATTCATCTGCAAAATATTTGGAAATTAGATATAGAACACTGCAAGGTAGAAGCCTGCCTAACATCCGCTTTTGCTGTTTACTCTCACAATTACATCCGTGATAGCATTTGCCTCCCTTTCCCCATCCCCAGTCCTGCCCAACAGCTATTTCAGAGCCTTGGTGTGCCCATTGTCTGGCTCTTAGGACCTCCAAAAGCAGTGTGTGAGCATTTATTTTGCTGTTGCATATTGGAGCAGAAGAAGCATAGTTCTAGAGTTAGCATCTCTACTAGTATTTTTCCATTTTAGCAGAAGACTTCCTGGTGGTGGCGGGAGTAGCATGCTCCTATGGTGATAACTTCCTGAGTCTACACTTCCTGGTAGTTCTTCAGGCAGTCAAGATATTGGCAGCACAGAACTACAGTGAGATTCTGGATATCACTCTTGGAAGATGAGATTAGAGTATATTTCTTCAGTCCCTCTTTTTACAAGCTATGTCACACCATTATAATATAACACATTTTGTTTAAAACAAAGTAGACTCTCTATCATTGTACCTGACTGATATACTAATTTTCATGCATGCCATATAATAAATATGCCATATAATATTTGGACCTTTCTAATCCCTTAATCATATTTTTTAAACTTTTTATTTATTTATTCATGAGAGACAGAGAGAGAGAGAGAGAAAGAGAGGCAGAGGGAGAAGCAGGCTCCCAAGGAGCAGGGAGCCTGATGCGGGACTCGATCCCAGGACCCTGGGATCATGACCTGTGCTGAAGGCAGACGCTTAACCATCTGAGCCACCCAGGCGCCCATCCCTTAATCATATTTATTAGATTTAGGAGGCCATAAAGAATAATGGAAAATCTACATATTTAGAATTCTTATCAGCTCATCTTACCTTCAACAAATGTGGCTGATCTTTAGATACCACAAACAGCCAGAAGACCTATAGCCAGGGTAGAGTACTTGAATTCATGTTTTAGTATTAGCCTCATTGTGCAGGGTAAAATTCTCCATCAGTCTGAAAGTCTTCATTGTGCTCAGTACTATGCTTTCCAGTGTTCATTCTGAAGCAGTTACTTAGCATTTCCTTGAGATTCCATTTTTCCATTTGGAAAACAGAGATAATAATATTGAACACATATGGTAATTAGTAGGGTTTTATGGAACTTACACAAATATTGATCTTGGTACCATATTTACCACAGGGAAGATGTGGCATTGGTAATGCTGGTAGTACTGGACATGGTGGTTGTGATTCTTGGAGTTATGGCTGTTGAAATTTTTACAAACATTAATTAGAGCAGGAGTCTCCAAGTAAGATTAAATACTACAGAAAATTGCCATTTATTATAAATTTCAATCTATAATATTCCACAGCATGATATAACATATGTAATTTTATATGTGATATACAAATATATATTTAAAACAGCACTAATATAAATTACAAAAAATATGGCACAAATGGGGAAGTGAATGAAATAATTATTACTTTATTATAATGTGGAATGTTTCAAGAAAGTTTTAATATTGGACAAACATTGAAAACCTTGAAACATACAAAGGCAATATAGAATCTCTATAATCCTTTTTTTGTTGTTTTTATTGTTAACATTTAACATGAGAGCTACCCTTTTAACAAGTTGTTAAGTTTATGATATAGTAATGTTAACTATAGGCACAATGTTGTATAGCAGATCTCTAGAACTTACTTACCTTGTGTAACAGTAATTTTATACCTTTTGAACAGCAACTCCAATCTCCCCCTCCCAGACAACCACTCTTACACTCTCTACTTCTATGAGTTTGACTATTTTAGATACTTCACATAAATGATGTCATGCAGTATTTGTCTTTCTGTGACTGGCTTATTTCACTAAGCTTAATGTCTTCAAGTTTTATCTATTTTGTAGGATAAGACAGGATTTAATATTACATTTTATGTATTTGGCTATTATAAATAACATTGCAAACATCATAATTCTTTTTAAATAGACAGTTTTGGGGAAAAGCAGAGTCCTTGAATTAGAGTAACTTTAAATATTGGATGTCTACATGGAAAACCAATTGGAAATATGTATATTATAAAACCATAGTGTTGTATTTTATTTTACTTATTTTTAAATATTTTATTTATATATTTGGCAGAGAGAGAGACAGCGAGAGAGGGAACACAAGCAGGGGGAGTGGGAGAGGGAGAAGCAGGCTTCCCACTGAGCAGGGAGCCCGATATGGAGCTCAATCCCAGGACCCTGGGATCATGACCTGAGCCGAAGGCAGACTCTTAATGACTGAGCCACCCAGGTGCCCTATTTTATTTTTTTAAAGATTTTTTTTTTATTTATTTGAGAGAGAGAGGGGGGAAGCACGTGAGCACAAGGGGGGGGGGGGAAAAAAGGGGGGGGGGGAAGCAGACTCTCTTCCTAGCAGGAATCCTGGTGCAGGGCTTAATCTCAGGACCTCGAGATCATTACCAGAGCTGAAGGCAGATGCTTAACTGACTGAGCCACCTAGGCTCCCACATAGTGTTGTATTTTTATTTACAAAAGAGTTCATTATTTAAAATAAATGTTCTACTTTGAATTGCTTTAACTTTACTTAAAAATTTTCTCTGAACTGTAAAAGCATAAAATGGAACATATTTTGTATTCATTAAATAATTTGAAATGTTTTATATAGCAATAATAATAATTTAAGTTGCAATATCAAAACTGTATTATTCAGTTCTCTTGTTAAAGTATACAGCATATACATTATTCACAATATAAACTGTTTTCAATATTTCCATGGTAACCCTACTTAACCACTTAAAATTAATACCACATCAAAATATTAATAAATATCTTAAATAAGTTAAAACACCCATTTTTTCAACTTAAAACATCTATTTCTAGTTTTACATATAGCTATCCAATTTTAATCTACATGCATGCTCAGTTAAAGTTATTCGAGCTCATATTATACATGCCTTTTTTTGTTTTTGTTTTGGCTACTTTTCTTTCAATGCCATGCTGTTAAAATTACAGTGAGAATGTAATCTAAATAATCATTACTTTCAATAGCTGACCAGTGGTATCTCACATGTATCACAGTTTAATAAACTCTTCCCCTTTTCTGTTTATTTAATTAAAAGAAAAATAGTGCCCCATAGATATTTTTATGAATATAGGTTTTCCTTTTTGTTTTGACTTTGGTTCAAGTATTCTTTTAACTTATATTTCTTAGAGTGGGATTCCCGGGTCAAAAGACAAGATTATCCTGGGGCGCCTGGGTGGCTCAGTCGTTAGCATCAGCCTTCGGCTCAGGTCACGAACCTAGGGTCCTGGGATCGAGCCCCGCGCCGGGCTCCCTGCTCCGCAGGAAGCCTGCTTCTCCCTCTCCCACTCCCCCTGCTTGTGTTCCTGCTCTCGCTGTCTCTCTGTCAAAAAAAAAAAAAAAAAAGCTATCTAAATGGTTATATCTATGTTTCATACTGCATTTCTCTTTTTGTAATGTTCTTAAAAGTCACCAACAGTATAAGTATATGCCAATTTAAGCACAGCATGACACACATTTGGAGTTATCACTTTCTCTCCCCTAATTTAATGGTAAAGAAATGGACGTAATCATTTTTTTATCTCTTAAAGTATACCTACTTTAGCCAAATTCTCTATTCTAATATGTATCATTTTCTTAGCAAGAAAATTTTACTGCATTATGATGGTGTCAGCATTTGCATTTAAATAACATGATAGCATTAGAATGAATTTAATAGAGTGGTATTTTCATTGCATGATTGAAAATGCTTACCCGGTAAATGTAGATGTTCTTCACAGAAAAAAAAAAAAGTCAGTACAATAAAAAACTAATGAATTCTGCCAAAATTAAACATTGACCAATATGCCTGCGAAAAAAAAAATTGGGGAATCTGAACATATGCTGAATAGATCAGCATATTGGGAAGGAAGATACACACTGAAATTGTTCCATGACTGCTGGGCAATATTTCAGTTCTACGACAACATTCTAGGAACAACTCAGAAAGTTAAATAGTTATAATGGGCAGGAAGAGAAAAATGCTGAAATAATACTTTATAAATGTTTATGAAAATAATTATCCCTCAAACTATTATATTTGATCTTATAAAGATCTATAAACATATTAAGAGGACAATAGGATTTTGAGCATTAAGCAGCATGAGGTTTATTAAGAATAGATATGCCACAGAAGAATAGTTTCTTTTGATTCATTGTTAATTAAAAAATTAGGGCATGCTGTGAATAGGCCCTATCTTCAATATTTGGACTGTAGTAAGTGTTTTAGATTACTATTTTTAAAGTATACTTTACCATTGTAACATCTAATACATTATTGGTATGGAGTATGTTTGGAGCTAGATACTGTTGATAACCTACCCTACTGAGTAGAGACTGAGTTAAAGGTTAGTAATCTTTTGTAAGACTGGCCATCAATTTAGCTAGGGCAGAACCTAGCAATGTTCTAAGTCCATTATAAAATTATCAATTTGATTACCATATATTATCAGCATAAATTCATTAAAATAATCTATTTCAATTAAAATAATAGTTTTGAGGCAAAAATAATTAAAATTGATAAATGTAAAGTATTAGTATCTGAAAAGAAGTTCACATATATATCAATAGCTATATATATCAATACCATAAAATATTAATTGAAGGAGAAATAAAACATAATGAAAGTTTATTCTGACCTCACCTTTTCAGATAAATTATAAAAAATACGATAAATTTTAGCTATGATACCAGCAAAGCAGAATATCCTGATCTAACAAGCAAGCAGAATCATTTTGTACTTGTTAACAAGGTAGGTTTTAGGAAGTCTTAGTGTCATTCCAATGCACTGAACATTGTATTCAAGACTATTTTTGAAGAAATAACATTATTATTATAATTCATATACTTAAGCTTGAGACATTTTATACATTTAAAAGGAGAGGTGGAAACTTTTAGAACCCTTGACTAAACATAAAACTTCTAAATCAAATTATTTCCCTTCCTTGCTCCAAACTCTATAGTGGTTTCCCACTGTGACTTCAGCTTATGTCTCTAAACTCATTTCATGCTACTTTCCATGTGGCATAGTGTATTCCACTATCAGCTCATTGTCTTCTTGCCGATTCTTGAACCTATTGAGCTTACTTCTTCCCCAGGGTATTTTCATACATGGTTCCTTCTCTTTCTAATCCTTCTTTAGACATTTGCATGATTCACTGAATCATTTCATTGAAGTCTCTGCTAATATATGCTTTCCTTCCAAAATTCTTCCCTGAGCACCATTTCTATAATAACATCTTCACTGCCTGTCACTCTTTATTCACATTAGCACAGAGTAAATAATCCATAAATGGGGCGCCTGGGTGGCTCAGTTGGTTAAGTGTTTGTCTTCAGCTCATGTCATGATCCAAGGGTGCTGGGATGGAGCCCTACCTTAGGCTCCCAGCTCAGCGGGGAGTCTGCTTCTTCCTCTGCCCCTCCTCCACCCATGCAAGAGCATGCTTGCATGCTCTCTCTCAAATAAATAAATAAAATATTAAAAAAGAAGTAACCCACAAATATTTGTTGAATAAATAAATGAATGAGTTTCAGTTTTTCGGCAACAGAGTGAATATATTACAATAGATGATTTCTAGAGTTCCTACTATTCATACCTGATCATAAAAATAAAGTAGCTCCCATTCACACCTACTATCTACCACATGCTATATACACTTTTATATTTAATAAATTTACAAGTAATTTTTTTGTCTCTAATTTATATACGAGCAAACTAAAGTTTGAAAGGGTAAAGTACATGGCTCAGTAACACAATACTAGTAAATAAAAGAATTAGAATTCAAATTCAGGCTTGCTAGACTGCAAAGTTAATAAACTTCATGCTACCGAGGATTAAAAAAAAAAATAGTCTTGTTTCAATAGACTCTTGTGAAAAACCAATGTGTGAAAGCTGCTCTAATAAAATCAGGATAGCTCTAATTGCAATAAAAGAAAGGAGACTCACAATGACATCTCTACAAATTATTTCCCTCTCCCTTCAGAGGAAGCACCTAGGAACACAGTTTGTAGACTAAATGTGCTACTTAACACTGCCTCTCAAACATTAACTAGGAAATACTGGTGAGAACTATTTCCTGTAAGCTTTCTAGCTCATCTCAGGTTTTTCCAATAACAATCGAGAGATGTAATATGTCTGGAAATATATCTAGCAATTAAGGATTAGAAGAATTTAAAGAGTCCCCAAATAACTGGAGCATTAAAATGTGTACATGAATTGGAAAACTCAGTAATTTTTTAAAAAAGTTCCTCTAAAATAACCTATGAATCTATATATACAATATACAAATCAAAGTATTATAACTTTTTTCTGTATATAAATAAAAACAATAAAACTGTATATGGAAAGATAAAGTCAAATATTGCTTGGTAAAATAATGTTGAAGGAAAAAAATAAAAAAGCCAAAGTGGGAAGTTAGTAACAGTTATCAAAACTATAGTAGTAAGATTGTGTTGTTTTCATCCAAGAATGGATAAATGAACCAGTAGAGCAGAATATAAAACTCAGAAACAGGTCTGAAAATTTATGGATACTTGGTTCATTGCAAAGATGTCACTTTAGATCAGTGGTCTTTTTAATCAATGGTTCCAGCTGGAAGAATATAGAAATAATCATTACCATACTTCACCACAATATTGACAAAAATGGTTCTTGGTAGACTCCTAGAAGTACTCAAATCAAAAGAAGGCAGGCAAGGAGAAAAACAGGAACAAAGAACAGATGCAGCAATATAATGCAGGGAGGATTCAAGCCCAAATAATTACATTAAATATAAATTATCTAAACACACCAATTAAAGAAAAACCTTAACAGACTGGATTAATAGCAAGACACATCTGGATGCTGTCTATAGAAAAGCTACTTATAATATCAAAAAGAGAGGTACAAAGGAAACCATGGGAAAAAATATAATATGCAGACACTAACAACAACAAAAAGCTAGAATGGCTGTATCAGTATACAAATACTTAGGTTTCAGAGTAAAGAACATTTTCAAGGATAAAGAGGATTAGATCATATTGATAAAGGAGACAGTTTGCCAAGAAGAAATAATAATGCTAAATACATGCACCTAACAATAAAGCTAAAACTGAAATAAGTGAAGAGTAAAATAGACAAATCTATACTTATATGGGCTATTTCAGTATTTCTCTGTTAATCATAAAAAAGTAGACAGAAAGTTAATGAGCTGTACAGATTTAAACTGGATCTCAAGGAACATATCACCAAAAAATAACATAATTTTAAGTTCAGATGCAGCATTCAACAAAATAAATGATTTTTTGCACCATTAAATAAGTCTCAATGTATTCAGAATGACAAATAGTGCAGGGCATATTCTCTGAACCACTGGAATTAAAGTATAAAACCCATAAATTAATGGAAATTAAAAAAAAACACATTTTAAATAATACATGGTTTGAAATTTCTGAGGAAAAATTAGAAATGTTTTGTATTAAATGAAAAGTTTTAAAATACATCCAAATTTGGGGTTTGCTGTTAAAGCAGTGCCTATAGAGAAAATGAGAGCCAAAAATATTTATATTAAAAAGAAAAAAAAGGGAGTTACAAGCTACCTCTGCACACCAACTACAAACGTTATAATTAAAATTTTAAAAACTGAGGCACCTGCGTGGCTCAGTCTGTTAAGCATCTGACTTTTGGTTTTGGCTCAGGTCATGATCTTATGGGCCATGAGATCAAGCCCTGCCTCATCCAGCTCAGTGAGGAGTCTGCTTGAAGATTCTCTCCTTCTGCCCCTCCCCCTGCATGCACATGCCTACATGCTCTCTCTCTCTCAAATAAATAAATAAATCTTTAAATATTTAAATCAATCAATCAATAAATAACATTTTAAAAACTAAAATAGCAATTTTGGTGAGATTATGGAGTTACAAGACACCTAATATATTGCTAGTAGGAAGGTAAAATTGTACAATGTTTTTTTAAAACAACTTCTCTCTCTCCCTCCCCTCTCTTTGGAAAACTAGATACAACATATATATCTTATTACAAGAAACCATGAATGAGCAATTCCAACCCTATGCATTTATACAACAGAGTAAAGACATCTTCTCTCTCTCTCTTTTTTTTAGATTTATTTATTTATTTGAGAGAGAGAACGGGGGGTGGGGCAGAAGGAGAGGAAGAATCTCCAGCAGAATCCCCACTGAGAGATGAGCTCAATGTGGTTTGGATCCCATAACCCTGAGGCCTTGACCTGAGCTGAAATCAAGAGTTGGATGCTTAACCCACTGAGCCAGTCAGGCGCCCCTAAACATGTTCTTATAAAACTGTACAAAAATGTTTACTGCGGCTTTACTGAAAATAGAAAAGATGATCAGTGAAACGACTTGGAATATCATAATTAAGGATGTCAGAGAAAGAGGAGGACACAGAACAAACCAAGAAGACATACCCTGAGAACTGGAAAAAAATGGGCATACGGAGATCAGCAAAGAAAAAAATGGAAACTTTCAAGAATGCAGTTAGTAGCATTGCTAAATAGTACAGTGAGATCAAATAAGTTAAGAAAGTGGTCATTTGAGCTTGTAACTAAATGTCATTGATAATCTTGGCAGGTAAGTATTATTACACTGGTCAGTTCAAAGCCACTTGCAGGTTTTCAGGAGTGAATGTTAGTAATAGCCTACATAAAAGTTATATAACTTGGTGGTCAGTGGGAAGCTGGAGACAAAATTATGAAAGATATAGGGGGGGAATTTTATGGCAAGATTACTGTGGAAATTAAATTGAAAAAGACTGGTGTTGAAATGGTATCTTGTTTAAAAGGAATGTTTTCCAACTACATAAGGGAAATGAATAAATACTGAGAAGAAAATAAGGCATAATTCTAAATCTTACTTTTGCAATTTTGAATACATTTCATTCTTCAACATTTTATATAATACCTAATCACATGAAAATACAAGTTGTCACGTTGAATTTTGTAATCTGAAAATCTGTCTTATCTATCTTTCTAGTCTAGCATTATCATTTGAAATATGTTTTTGAAATTATAACCAAGTAGAACCAACTTTAGGATGGCATTAAGCCACTGTACATATGTTTCCCAAGAGTATAACTTACAATTATATATATTTATCTCCTTCCTTGTTAATGAGCATTAATTTAGGCACAGATAAATTTCTAGGAAATTTTGAAAAAATCATTAAGTAAATCAAGAAAATGTCATGATTCATCTGTTTCTGGCATGCAGTTTTAACGTGTCAACAGTAAGACTGACATAGATAGTAGTTTCATGCTTCTCCTAAAGCGATGATCTGAATACCGTTTGTGGATTTTGACTGCAGATGTTAGAAGCAAACCATTTCTAACAGATGTATAATCTGATTAAATATGCAATGCAATGATATTGTCAAAACCTATTAATCACTGTTTCAGGACATATTAGTGTAGGATTTACTGACAGCTGTGAGGATTGGAATGTTTGCACTTGCAGGTACTGCTGCTCATTCATACCACCCGATGGATTTTAAAGGGAAAAATACCTGCTATAGGCAAAGTGCATGGCACACTTCAAATGTTGGATGCTGTCTTTTCTCCCCATCATCAGAAAGAAGATATACATATTTTTTTTTCTTCCAGGAATGTTTATCCTACCTGTATTTATTTTCTTCTTACCCCAAAATTGCAGGGATTGTTTTCTGTCATGCTGGGACTAATTCAAAAATGCAGATACAGAACTGAACCTCCAGCATGCATATATTAGGATGCAGTCCCATGACTGATGATTGCACAATATGTGTTCACAGATGAATAGCAGCAAAGCCTTTTTCCCCACTGAGAATGCTAACAAGTATTGATTTCTCAGCCATTGACACACACAGGTGCTGCAATTTATTTTAGAAAGGCTAGCACCTTAATTTTATAATCATCAGCCCCCAGGTTTTATTTTTGTCCTTGGTTCACCCTTACAGTTTGAGATTCCTGACAGTATTAATGATCTTTAGTAAAACTAAACAACTGTTTGCCAATATGCAATCCAAATGTTCTCATACTGAGTTTTTGTTTTCCAGAATTTTTACACCATAGTCTGTTACGAATGGATAAATTAATTATAATCAAAGTTTACTCTTTTCCCATTCTCTTATACTCATTAAATAAGTACAATGCATTAGAAATGACCAAAAGTTTCAAAGATTAGGCTGTTCCAGTGTTATGAGACGAAGAGATGAGGCAGCAAGTCTCTGAGTTAGCTAGAAAAATCAAGGGGAAAAGAAGGACAAAAATGTACTACCTGTTAGAGCTTGAAATGACCATTTGTTATTCCTGTATTAGGAAGATAGGAAGTAGTGGGAGCAGCAGCAGTGATAGTAGTAATAGTACTAGAAATAGTAGGAGCAGCAGCAGTGATAGTAGTAATAGTACTAGAAATACTAGGAGCAGCAGTAGTAACAGTAGTAGTATCCATCCCTTCCAGGTCTCTCCAGGGAAGGAAGCTCTTACTTTCCATTCTCCTCTCTTAAGATAGATGTGACTAGTCATAGATGCTATTTTGCACTTTCCTATACCATGACTCGGTTATGTTGGTTCCCTATAAAAGCTTTTTTTTCTTATAGGGAAACCCACAGCATTAAATTAGGCCTAAAAATGGCTCCCTTAGTTGTAGCATAGGTATCATGGCAACTGTATCCTTCTGATCAACAATCAATACCTTCATTTTGTTCCTCCCCAACTGAGGATAAGAGAAAAGAAACTTATTTCACAGATTTATATCCTTAAAGATGATTGTTATAGCAGAAATGAGGATTATGTTTTCCTGATGAATTACCTCTTAGAAGTGAGCATTTCATTATGACCGTGTCAATGACTTGCTCAAGGAAAAGTTTCAGTAAAAATACCAACTAAATTTTCTGTGGTCAGTTCAGCAAGAATACTGAAACCGTTGTTACTTTGAAGACTTTGAGGGTAAACACAAACTTATTAATCGTCTTCTTTTCCTTAATTTCTGAGTCAAGGTACAATCAAAGTGAGAAATCTTAATCATTAAATAGGAAGGTCAAGAATAATTCTGTTTCCAACATTTCCACAATAACTTCTGGCTTTTTGCAAAACTTAACTAATAGTAATGTTTCTGTATCCAATTGCATATATTCATTCAGGCATCCCAATAAATCCTTGGATCACTGAACCACTGTTTTAATGTCACTTTGTACAGCAAATATTGCAAATAACTCTGTAATAATTAGCTACAAAATTTTTAGAAAATGAAAGGAATATACCTGATTTTCTTTTATTATTTATTAATTTCAAATCCTATCATCAGAAAAAAAAGACCATAGAATTTGCTTGTATAAAAGTTAAAATTGGTTTCAAAAATAATTAATACTATGCAAATATGGAGGATTCTGTGAAACTAAATATAGTGCTTATTAGAAAATGGAAAGTAACTCCATTAAGTAATGTTTCTCTGGAAAATTCAGTAGCTTTCTTCTGGGATACGCCAATAACTGCTATTTTAGGATTTTCTTTTCTTCCAAGAAATGAAGAAGGAAAGACCTAAGTTATAAATATTAAAATAATATTAAATGAGTGAACATGACCATGTTTTTCTGTTTAAAACTGTAATTTTTCTTTATAATACTTGAATTAAATTCAAGAAGAATCTTTTTAAAAAACTTATTATGTACAGGAAAGTGTATATATCACCTAAATCCAATAGTTGTACATGTAGGTTCATATGTTGAAATGATATTACATGATTTTATTTAACTGGAACTCAGGCCTACACTGTCACTGATTTTAATTTAGTGTTAAAAGGCATATTTAATAGCAAGTGGCAAGGCCAAACATATTTTTATGGGAAAGCTCACTAGAACAAAATAAGAAACCTCTTTTTCAGATTTCATAAGTCAGAAGAATATGATGGAATATTAACGCCAAGTTAAATTAAATTATTACTTTTATCAAAGCAATGCATGCACATATTTTAAAATGTCAAATAATTCTACAAGACTTAATTAAAAGCATTTTCTGTTTCCAAATTCCCACTATTAACTCCTGTTCTTCAAAAGCTTTTACTTTTAGCTATACTTGTCTTTCTAGTACTTAATTCCTTGGTATCAATTACAACTATCATTCATTTTTTCTTTAGTTTTAGATATTATTTGTTAATTTTCTGTAATAGAAGCTGAGTATTTAACTTCGTTATATTTTTCCTAAAGCATATCTCCAGTCACCATCTTAATCACAACACTGAAATTCAAACTTCCAGTCCCCATTCTCTCAATGTCACAGTTTTGGGTTAAATAGAAGGTATATATTATCACAACAATGTATGTAGTATACTGTTCTCACATTGCCCTTCTTGAATGTATTTTGTTTCTCTCGAGTTATTAATTGTCTTTATTTTAATTGCTACCAGAGTCATATCAATTTCTCCCCAATTCTTGAAGAATATTTAAATTCATCCAGCTATTTTATCAGGTTTCTTTATTTTCTATTTTTTACAGATATGCTTGTAGATAATTCACTCGAAGCACTTATCTTGCCTCTATAAGCTTATAGGACTAGCTCCTTAGATTTTATCCTGGGAGTTCCTCCACCACCATGCTAAGTATTCCTTTTACATTTGTCATGTTGAATCTTGTTTCCTGGACACCATGATGTCCACTTTCTTGCTTTCTTTTCTCTTTTAGTAGAACATATCTTCTAGTAGGTCACAAGAGTACATGTATATAAGAATGTGATGATGGGCTACATACAGATATGCTTATATGAATGTGTATGTGTATCTGTTATAAAACTGTGTGTATAAATATCTGTGTATATATGTATATGTATATTTGTTATCCTTTCTCAACATTAAAATATGGTTGGATATTATATTTATAAGTTGCATCATTTATCATTAAACTTTGGAGGCCTCATTTTATCTTTCATATTACCTTTATAGAAGTCCAAAGCTATTCAGATTCTTAGCGATTTTTCTGGAAGCATTTACAATATTTTCTTTATAAATATTTTCTGAAATTTCATGACATATTCTTTATTTCACTCATTGTACTGGATATTTATAAAACCTTTAGTTCTGGAAACACATGTCCTTGAATTGTGACAAAATGTAGTTCTTTGGTAGCCTTCTCTTCTCCATTTTTTCAATGGCAATTAATATATTGGATTTTTTGCGCTGATCTCTTCTATTTAGTTACTTTATTTAATTTGTGCCATCATTTTAAAATTTTATTTATTTACTTTTTAAAGATTAATTTATTTTAGAGAGAGAGAGAGAGTTGGGGGAGAGGCAGAGGGAGAGAAATATTCCTGAAGCAGACCGCACTGAGTGCAGAGCCCCACAAAGGGCTTGATCCCAGGACCCTGAGATCATGACTGGAGCTGAAATCACGAGTCAGCTGCTTAACCAATTGAGCCACCCAGGAGCCTTTTTTTTTTTTCTTTTTAAAATTTTTAAGAGCAGTTTCTTATTATTATCTGAATTTTCTTTTTATATCATTCCATTTTTTTCAAGGATAATAAATCTTTTATTTATTTTTTTTAAAGATTTTATTTATTTATTTGAGAGAGTGAGAATGAGAGAGAGAGCACATGAGAGGGGGTAGGGTCAGAGGGCGAAGCAGACTCCCTGCTGTGCAGGGAGCCCGATGTGGGACTCGATCCTGGGACTCCAGGATCATGACCTGAGCCAAAGGCAGTCGCTCCAAAGGCAGTCGCTTAACCAACTGAGCCACCCAGGCGCCCAAGGATAATAAATCTTTTAAAAATATTCCTCTACTTCTTGTATGATCTCTATTTTCCTCTAAGTAATTTTTTTTTAAAACTTTTTTTTTTTAAGATTTTATTTATTTATTTGAGAGAGAGAGAATGAGAGATAGAGAGCACAAGAGGGAAGAGGGTCAGAGGGAGAAGCAGGCTTCCCGCTGAGCAGGGAGCCCAATGTGGGACTCGATCCCGGGACTCCAGGATCATGACCTGAGCCGAAAGCAGTCGCTTAACCAACTGAGCCACCCAGGCGCCCCTCCTCTAAGTAATTTTTTAATGTTTGTTTTATTTTCTTTCCTGTTAGAGTTTTATTCAAATGTATGTTTTTACTTGGTTGTTCATTAGCTGATAAGTCAATGTATGTTTGTATTTGGAAGTGGAGTGGGTTTGTGGCTAAGTTTGACTTACACTGCATCATCAGATCATATCATTTTACTAAGCAATCCAGTGTCTGTAGGTCCTTTTGTCTTTGGCTGGTTAGTTTGCACTAGTAGGACAGTTTCAACTTCTGCAGCATGTGGAAATGGAAATAAGCCTAGCTCTCAATATTTTCTGCTATGGAGGGGGAGGGTTTCAGTGCTCTCAATATTCTGTCTGAAGACAAATAAGTAATGCTGGGAAAACTGGAAATCCACAAAAGAATAAAGTTAGATCCTTATCTTATGCCATTTTTATAAAAATTAACTCAGAATAGAAGAGCTAAAACTATAAAGTAGAAGAAAACATACAAGAAAAGCTTCATGACATTGTATTTGGCAATGATTTTTTTTTTTTTTTTGGCTATGACACCAAAAGTACAGCAACAGGAACAACAAAATGATGAACTGCACTTCATTAGGATAAGAAAAAAAGTATGTGTATCAAAGGATACTATCAAGAGAACGAAAGGCAACCCATAGAATGGGAGAAAACATGTGCAAATTATATATCTGGTAAGGATTTATATCCAGAATGTATAAAGAACTTCTATAACTCATCATCAACAACCACAACAAAATCTAACAGCCCAGTTTGAAAATGGGCAAAGGATGTGAATAGACATTTCTCCATAGGACATATATACTAATGGCCAAAAAACACATGACAAGATGCTCAATAACACCAGTCTTTGGGAAATGCAAATTAAAACCACATAAAATACCACTTTATACTCATTAGGATGTCTATTATCAAGAAGAGAAAATAACAAGTGTTGATGAGAATATGGAGAATTTGGAATATTTGCGCATTGTCAGTGGGAATGTAAATGGTGCAGCCACTACAAAAAAATGTTATAGTGGTTTCTCAAAAAATTAAGCATAGAATTGCCAGCCAATTCTAGGTATAGAACTAAAAGAACTGAAAACTGGGAGCCGAAAAGATATTTGTACACAAATACTTATAGTAGCTTTAGTCACAATAGTAGCTACAAGATGGAAACAACCCAAATGTTCATCAACAGATGAATGGATTAAAAAAAAATCCATCATGCTAGGTGAAATAAGGCAGACATAAAGGACAAATGTTGTTTGATTCTACTAATATGAGGTACCTAAAGTAGTCAAATTCAGACACAGTAAGTAGTTGTTACCTTGGGGAATGGACAATTACTATCTAATTGGTATATAGTTTTGGTTTGGGAAGGTGAAAAATTCTTCAGATGGATAACGTTTTGTAATAATGTGAATGTACCTAATACCACTGAATTGTACTTTTAAAAGTAGTGAAAATGATAAATTTTATAATATGTATATTTTACCATAATAAAGACGCAAATAACATCACTATAAATACTTCAACTTTTAAAAAAATAAAAAGAGAATGATATGAGCAACTTGTTTTTTGTTTTTTTGTTTTTTTTTCCAAACAGATCAGTCTTGGAAAGCATAAGTTAAATTAAGGGCAGTTAGTCGTGTAAACATAAATTAATTTTTTAATAGAAAGATACGATGAGGGTGGGCATAAGTCCCCAGAAGTTTCACAAATGTGCTCAATTTATAAAAGCTTATTCGTTTATAGTTTTTCAACATTTTTGGAAAGGGACATATTCTGATTTTTCTTGATTTCACAGCCATGAAAATGAAAAAGTAATAATTATAACATTATAATTCCCCTTCTATAGAACCCGGGGTTCTTTGTGCAAAAACTGTAGCAGAGTAAGGGTGAGGCCCTCTTGCAAATACTGCAGAGTATAGAATCAGAGGAGACATAAAATGCTATAGGCATCGAGGGATCAGCCTACAGAGAAGAATGAAGTAGATATTCTGTGCAGTACAAGGTTGACATAGCACCTCTTAGGTGTTCAAACCCTGCATATTCCAAATCAACAGACCTTTAACTGAATTCTGGGAGATAACCTCTAAGCCCTTTTAATATTTTACCTGATGAAAATATTTTGTATACCTGAAGCCTTTGGCCACACCAGATAGTTTAGGCTAAGTGATTTTTTGGGGCCTTGAGCCATGCAGTAATAACTTGATCTCTGGAGGGGCTTGAAACTGAGTAACAAAAGTCAGTCACACAGGTGCTTCATGCCTATGTGACCACCCACCAATAAAACTCCTGAATATCGAGTCTCAGCTGAGCTTCCCTGTTTGGCAATACTCCATATGTATTGTCACATGTGTCTGCTGGGAGATTTAAGTGTTGTTCATGCAATTCAACTGGGGGGGGGTGGGAACTGGAAGTTTGTGTCTGGTCTCAGGGATTCAACCCTCTAAATCTTTTTTCTTTGTGCATTTGAATCTGTATTATTTGGTTGTAATAAGCCATAACCATGAGTATAATGGCTTTTCTGCTTTCCATGAGTTCTACCGAATCACTGAAACTGACAGTGGTATAGGGAACAGAAAACACATAATCTGAGGAAAGTATCTTTCAAAGAGACCATACAAGAGGTGAAAATTTTGTTAAAAACAATGGGGAAGCATTTAGAGACAACAAGGCAAAGCAAGCATCTTCATAAAACCAGTACAATAAAATATTCATCCTGGAACAATTTCTAGAGATGGTATTTATAGTGTGTCTGAGTCCTGCCCTATTAGTAATAGAGAGGACCTGATGCAATTTAATTTATTTTCAAATCTATTCTGTTCATGAATATGAGACCTGAGTTCCTCACTGTGTATGGCCTAATGGATAAGTAAGGATCCCAATTCAGGTTCCCTGGGCTCTGACTGAGCTGATCCAATTACTGTCCAGGTATCCTTTGGCAAATTAAACTCACTGTCTCAGTATGTCAGTTTCCCACATGACAATGGTGATACCATTTATGCTGACTTCATAAGTTTTGGGCATTATGCAAGTTAATATATGTAAAATACTTATTCAAGGCCTAGTAAGTATTCGATAAATGATTTTATAATCATCCCAGAAAGCACAAATAAATGAATTATTGTTTTGGTCTAAAAACCATCCTATAAAGTTCACTCTTAAATTATAAAAATAAAAACAAGCATTTTTTTTCTTTCTAAATATAATCACTTCTGTCATTTTATTTGGCATCTGTGAAAAATTATTGTTAATGATTTTAAAAGCATTACTTAAGAATTCAGGTAAATAATATCACAGGGCTTTTTTAGCCCTTTAGTCACTGATATGAATCACTAGCTATTCCATACTTATTTATAGAATACTTTATTTAAAAGTCTATTTATATCAAGAAAAGATAAATCTACATTTGTAAAGGACTGGATGAAATTCTTCCCTCCTACCTCACACATATGTAGTGACCTAGAGCAGTGTCATCCATGGACCCTACATTCTGGCTTAGGAAAGAAAAAAAGAAAAAAAATTCTGCCCCACTTTTGAGACTGTGCTGTTTAAAAATGACTGAAGAAGGGAAGAAACAGAAGAATGCCTCTATCATCATCTGCCACTGCCATGGCTCAGACCCAATCCCAACTGAGGACACCACTCTTAGTGAAGATGATGTGGTTGGTGGAGTAGGGATGATCTTTCATACTACAGTAACACTCTGCTATGAACCCACAGATATAGTACCATATTCTCTGTTAAATGGAAGTTTGACATCCTTATGTAAAAGGAAAACTCCAGATAGTGAAGGCATTTTGTTTTATACCTAAGAGAAAGCAAATAACTTCTGCATTTCTATCATGAATTGAAAAGTTTCCTTTTTCAGGAAACTGTTCCTCATCTATTGTTTCACTCCAACCACAAATTCTGGTCAGTTGTATCATTTCCACATTTCTCAAATATGCATAATTCTCTCACTTGTTTTAGCACTAACAGAGTATGTGACATCACTTTATTTCCCCTGGGAAATAACAATCTCTTAATATTTACTTCTGGCATATTTTATAAAACAAAAACAAAAACTAATAGCACAAAGTTTTAAAATGAGAAAACAACTGTGTACAAAGAAATCTTAAAACTCTACAATAAGAAAGCAAACAACTTCACTAAAAAAGGGGCCAAAGACTTTAACAGACACCTCACCAAAGAAGATGTACAAATGGCAAATAAGCATATGAAAAGGAACTCTACATCATATGTCATCAGGGAAATAAAAATTAAAACATCAGTGAGATACCACTATGCACCTACTAGAAAGAACAAAATCTGGAACACTGACAACACCAAATGCTGGCAAGGATGCAGAGCAGCAGGAATTCTCATTCATCACTAGACAGAATCCAAAATGATATAGCCACTATAGAAGACAGTCTGGCAGTTTCTTAGCAAACTAAATATAAGCTTACCAACGGATCCAGCTATCATGCTCCTTGATATTTACCCAAAGGAGTAGAAAATGTATGTCTACACTAACACCTGCACATGGATATTTATAACAAATTTATTTATAAATTACCAAAACTTGGAAGCAACCAAGATGTCTTTCACTAGGTGAATGGATAAATAATCTGTGGTACATCCAGACAATGGATATTATTCAGTACTAACAGCAGATCATATTCCTTTACTGATTTAAACCCTCTGATGGATGCCCATGTTCACTAATTGAAAACTAAAATTCTTAAAAACATGACAAGGCCCATTTTAATCAACTGCTGTTTAACTTTCTAGCCTTAATTTCTAATGTTATTGATCTGTATTATCAAGCTTTGGCCACACACTGACTTTTTAATACCTAAAGTATACCAAAATATATTTCCCATAGGTCTTTTGCATTATGTTCTTTTCTGTGCTTGAAATGCTGTTTGCATAACCTTTCAACTGCCTAATTCCTGCTTATTCTTCAGATCTAGGTAGAAAATTAACTTACTTATAAAAGAGCCTTCCTTTGCTGGCCATAAAAAAAAAATTGGGTTTCCATCTAAAGTTTTCATTATATTTGGTATTTTCCTTCATGCCATGTATTTTCAAATTTATTTGTTTAAAATTTCTCTCAGGTGATTATAATATTTATAAGTTTAAGGAGTCTATCTTGTCACTACCACAGTATATAGCACATAGTAGATTCTCAAGTAATATTAAGTTATATGATTGAATGTTAAGCTAATCAATATGTATAGGAGGAAACTAAAAAAGGGGGAAATTGTCCACTGATCATATATGGTGTCTCTGAATATCTAACTCTCTCCTTCTAATCCAGACTAGAATCAAAATAACTGATTGAAGGTTGTTGAGAAATCTTCAGTATTTTTTTTCTAATTTTTGCCCACATGAAGAGTAGGAAGATTTTAAATATTTTTTTTAAATATATGGATAAAGAATTATTTTATACTGAATGGATGAATCACTGAACATTATATCAAAAACTAATGATGCACTATACTTTGGCTAATTTAATATAAATAAATAATAAATATAAATAAAAATTAAAAATAATCATTTTTCATATTTTAGAAATAATGTAATGAAAACACAAAGAAAAATTTTAGTCTAAAATAGCATCCTACTTATAACCCATTTTTCATCTTTTCTCCAACTTTTCTTAAAATGAAAACCCTGAAAAATGAAATTCATGTTCATACTAAAAATGACTCAGTCATCAGTATACACATCATATCTATGTTGACTTCTTTAATTACAATATTATTGATATTACAATGAGAAATATTTGACAGATGGCTTCTTTTCCTACTTGAAACAGTAAATTATGCTTGGAAGAATTAAAATCAGTACCAACTTGGAAATTAGTTAGCTTTCTCTAATCCCATATATATTACTTGTCAAGACGAACAAAGGATTTTCTATTTTGGTATGTTCAATAACGTACACTTTGAGATTTCAATTCCCATAATTTACCCTTGCAGTATATATATATATATACACACACACATACATACACACACACACACACACACACACATTTGGGGACATATTCCTTTTAGGGAGATAGAAATCTCCAAAGTAAAATGTAAAAATATTTATAAAAGTACATTTAGGTACACTATAATTTCTCAGTATTCAATAGCCACGCTAGGCAAAATCCTCATAGGTCTTATAACCTATAAGTAATGAGTTATAAATATCAATCTATATCAGCTTAAAGATTTACAGAGGAATGCTACAAATATTCAAATGTAAGGGTTCTCAGAATTCCATATACATACCTTGATTCAAATTATATGAACACTTCATTGCAAAAGCAACAGAATGTTATTATGTGAAAAATCTGTCTTATTACCAATTTCTGTATTTTGGGATAAATTTGTATTCAGTAAATATTGTAGTAGTTCATAAACCAATAAATAAAGTTATGGGAACATAGCATGTTCATTCATTTATGTATTGTCCATAACAAGTTTAGCTTCAATGGCAGAGCTGAGTAGTGGTGATAGAGACCTTATGCCCCCCAAAGCCTAAAATATCTACTTTCTGACTCTTAACTGAAAAAAGTGCTAATTCTGATATAACTCATTGCACTCATCTGTTCCTTGAATATGGGGATACTAGCCTTAACTGTTTTGTGCTTTGTTGAGATTACCAACAAACCTTACACAAATAGTCACTGAGTCCAAGGTACAGTTTACTCAATCACTGAGTCCAAGGAGAGGCTACATACTCAGATTTTGAAGAAACAAAACTAGATAAGTTTCTCCTTATTCCAGTATATGTAAGTGGAGCATCCAGTTAACAAGTAAATATCTAATATAACTTTCCAATTCTAGTTTCCCATAGAAAGCTGAGGGCTCAGAGGTAATTTTACACTTTGAACAAATTCAGTCCTCTCCTGGCAGTGATTTTATAAATACAACTCCCCTAAAATATTTATGGGCTTTCTATGTATCTGATTATATTTTACCCATGTTCCAAAAGTCATACAAATAGTAGCTTTTGATAAATGCCTCTCACCAGCAGGCTACCCCATAATTCAGACTTTTTAAGGCTAATGACTTGGAGTTCCCTAAAAGCACATTTGTTGAGCTAAAACTCTCTACTGGGTAACACCTTAATTCTCTGAAAGAGTTAAAGATCTTATAACCACACTATTGATTTGATCTTTATCCTGATAACATGTGTTACTTTTAGAATCTTTGGCTCATTATATAGGAGAAATAGCTTTATTTTCCACCCTAGCAAGCCCTGATATCTTTGTATTATCATAATTTTAATTCTAAAATGTCCAGTTGAGAGCAGGGAGGCAAGATGGCAGAGGAGTAGGAGACCTAAATTTCGTCTGGTCTCAGGAATTCAGTTAGATAGTTATCAAGCCATTTTGAACACCTACAAACTCAATAGGAGATCGAAGAAAAGAATACCAGCAATTCTATGAACTGAAAAGCAAACACTTTCTGGAAGGTATGACATGCGGAGAAGTAAATCTGAGGTGATATTTGAGAAGATAGACTGAGGGGAGAAGAAGCCTCCATTAGCCAGCAAGTGACAGAGCAGCAGGAGCACAAAATTGGAACTTTTAGAAGTCCACTCCGCTGAGGGACATCCTGCCAGTGGCTAAGTGGGGGGACAGGACCCTCACTGGGACAGTGTGGTCTCAGGACCCTCGGGGTCACAAAAAGACTGGGGGTGGCTGAGTGCAGCAGAGTTCCCAGGTATTAAAGCAGGGAAGCTGGCTGCAAAGATGGAGCCGAGGAGTGGGGTCGCAGCTCGGGGTTGCCATAAACCGATGCGCGGCACAGTCAAGCCATTACTCTTTGAGCAGGGACCCAACAAGCAGCAGATCTAGGGAGACTCCCCTTCCTCCCCCGGGAGGAGTGGCACAGGAGTCCACCACAGGAATCTGCTGGGTTTGAAGATTCCAAACAGGGTTGTGCACCAGAGATAGAAATGCTCGGTCACAGGCCGGGTGAGCACGGAGTAGGGCCGGAGACCATGGAGACAGGAGTGATAGACTGCTTTTCTCTGGGGGCTCACTGAGGAGTGGGGCATCAAGCTCTTGGCTCCTCTGGGTCCAGAGATTGGAGGCCACCATTTTCACTCTCATCCTCCAAAGCTGTACAGAAAGATTGCAGGGAACAAAGGCTCCTGAGAGCAAACCTGATCAGATTATTTTACCTGGCTCCTGGCAAGGGCAGTGCAATTCCGACTTGGGCAAAGACATTTAAGAATCACTGCAGCAGGCGCCTCCCCCAGAAGATCAGCCAAAACATCCAGCTAAGACCAAGATAAAAAAAAAAAAAAAGTTTACAGATCAATAAGAACTGAAAAACTCCAGTGCTAGGGGAATACAGCACATAGAAATCATGGCTTTTTTCCCATGATTCTTTAGTCTTTCAAAGTTAATCTTTTAAATTTTCTTTATTTTTTTATTTTTCTTTTTTTTATTTAAAGATTTTTATTTATTTATTGAGAGAGAGAGAGAGAATGATAGAGAGAGAACACGAGAGGGAAGAGGGTCAGTGGGAGAAGGAGACTCCTGCTGAGCAGGGAGCCCAATGCAGGACTCGATCCTGGGACTCCAGGATCATGACCTGAGCTGAAGGTAGTTGCTTAATCAACTGAGCCATCCAGGCATCCCTCTTTTTCTATTTTTTTTTTTTTTGGAGTTTTCTTCTTTCCTTTTTCAACCAACACCTTATTTTACCAATTCCTTTTTTAAAATCATTTTAATTTTCATTTTTACAATCATAATATATCCCTTCATTGTTTTTAACCTTATTTTTTGTATATATATAAATATTCCTTTCTTTAAAATTTTGGGAGGCAGTTTCTTCTAACAGACCAAAATTCACCCAAAATCCAGTATGTGGCTCTGTTCTATTTATCAGCCTCACCATATTCTTTTTATTTTTTTTTCTTTCATTTCCCCCCAGATTCTGTTCTCTTCTAATTTGTTTCGTGTATATTTTTCTGTGGTTGTTGTTACCCTTTTAGCATTTTGTACTCTCATTCATCTATTCTTCTCTGGACAAAATGACAAAACAGAAAAACTCACACCTCAAAAATAAAGAACAAGAGGCAGTACCAAGGGCCAGGGACCTAATCAATATGGACATTAGTAAGATGTAGGAACTAGAGTTCAGAATGACGATTATAAAGATACTAGCTGGGCTTGAAAAAAGGATAGAAGATACGAGAGAATCCCTTTCTGGAGAAATAAAAGAACTAAAATCTATCCAAGTTGAAATAAAAAGGCTATTAATGAGATGCAATCAAAAATGGAGGCTCTACCTGCTAGGATAAATGAGGTAGAAGAGACAATTAGTGATATAGAAGACTAAATGATGGAGAATAAAGAAGCTGAGAAAAGAGAAGTAAACAACTAATGGATCACGAGGGGAGAATTCAAGAGATAAGTGATACCATAAGACAAAACAATATTGGAAATTGGGATCCCAGAAGAAGAAGAAAGAGAGAGAGGGGCAGAAGGTATATTAAGCAATTTATAGCAGAGAATTTCCCTAATGTGAGGAAGGAAACAGGCATCAAAATCCAGGAGGCACAGAGAACCCCCACTCAAAATCAATAAAATTAGGTCTACATGGTGACATTAATAGTAAAACTTAGGAGTCTCACAGACAAAGAGAAAATCCTGAAAGAAGCTCGGGACAAGAGGTAGAAAACTACAATGGTAGAAACATTAGACTGGCAGCAGACCTATCCACAGAGACCTGGCAGGCCAGAAAGGACTGGCATGATATATTCAGAGCATCAAACGAGAAAAATATGCAGCCAAGAATACTATATCCAGCTAGGCTGTCATTGAAAATAGAAGGAGAGATAAAAAGCTTCCAGGACAAACAAAAGCTAAAAGAATTAGCGAACACCAAACCAGCCCTACAAGAAATATTGAAAGGGGTCCTCTAAGCAAAGAGAGAGCCTAAAAGTAACATAGACCAGAACGGAACAGAGACAATATACAGTAACAGTCACCTTACACGCAATTCAGTGGCACTAAATTCATATCTTTCAATAGTTACCCTGAATGTAACTAAATGCCCCAATCAAAAGACACAGACTATCAGATTGGATAAAAAAACAAGACCCATTGATATGCTGCCGACAGGAGACTCATTTTAGACCCAAAGACACCTCAAGATTGACAGTGAGGGGCTGGAAAACAATTTACCATGCTAATGGACACCAAAAGAAAGCTGGGGTGGCAATCCTTATATCAGACAAATTAGATTTTAAACCAAAGACTATAATAAGAGACGAGGAAGGATACTACATCATACTTAAAGGGTCATCCAAGAAGAAGAACTAACAGTTGTAAGTATCTATGCCCCTAACATGGGAGCAGCCAATTATATAAACCAATTAATAACAAAATCAAAGAAACACATCGACAATAATACAATAATAGTAGGGGACTTTAACACCCTCCTTACTGAAATGGACAGATCATCTAAGCAAAAGATCAACAAGGAAGTAAAGCTTTAAATGACACACTGGACCAGAAGGACTTCACAGATATATTCAAAACATTCCATCCCAAAGCAATAGAATACACATTCTTCTCTAGTGCTCATGGAACATTCTCCAGAATTGATCACATCCTGGGTCACAAATCAAGGCTCAACTGGTACCAAAAGATTGGGATCATTTTCTGCATATTTTCGGGCCACAATGCTTTGAAACTAGAACTCAGTCACAAGAGGAAAATCAGAAAGAACTCAAATACATGGAGGCTAAAGAGCATCCCACTAATGAATGAATGGATCAATGAGGAAATTAAAGAAGAATCAAAAAATACTTCATGGAAACCAATGAAAATGAAAACACAGCTGTCCAAAATCGTTGGGATGCAGCAAAGGCGGTCCTAAGAGGAAAGTATATAGCAATACAAACCTTTCTCAAGAAACAAGAAAGGTCTCAAATACACAACCTACCCTACACCTAAAGGAGCTGGAGAAGGAACTGCAAATAAAGCCAAAACCCAGCAGAAGAGAAATAATAAAGATCAGAGTAGAAAGCAATGAAATAGTAACCAAAAAACAGTAGAATAGATCAATGAAACTAGAAGCTGGTTCTTTGAAGGAATTAATAAGATTGATAAAACCCTGGCCAGACTTAACAAAAAGAAAAGAGAATAGACCCAAATAAATAAAATCATGAACGAAAGAGGAGAGGTCACAACCAACACCAAAGAAATACAAACAATTATAAGAACATATTATCAGCAACTATATGGGATCAAATTAGATAATCTGGAAGAAATGGATGCATTCCTAGAGATGTATAAACTACCAAAACTGAACCAGGAAGAAATAGAAAACCTGAACAGACACATACCCATCAAGGAAATCAAAGCAGTAATCAAAAATCTCCCAACAAACAAAAGCCCAGGGCCAGATGGCATCAGAGGGGAATTCTACCAAACATTTAAAGAAGAATTAATACCTATTCTTCTGAAACTGTTCCAAAAAATAGAAGGAAGGAAAACTTCCAGACCCTTTTTATGAGGCCAGCACTACCTTGATCCCCAAACCAGACAAAGACCCCATCAAAAAGGAGAATTACAGACCAATATCCCTGATGAACATGGATGCAAAAATTCTCACCAAAATACTAGCCAATAGGATCCAACAGTACATTAAAAGGATTATTCACCACGACCATGTGGGCTTTATTCCTGGGCTGCCAGGTTAGTTCAACATCTGCCCATCAATCAATGTGATACAATACGTTAATAAAAAAAAAAAGAACAAGAACCATGTGATACTTTCAATAGATGAAGAAAAAGCATTTGAAAAAGCACAGCATCCTTTCTTGATTAAAACTCTTCACAGTGTAGGGATAGAGGGGACATACTTCAATATCATAAAAGCCATCTATGAAAAACCCATAGTGAATATCATTCTCAATGAGGAAAAACTGAGAGCCTTTCCACTAAGATCAGGAACAAGGCAGGGATGTCCACTATCCTCACTGCTATTCAACATAGTATTAAAATTCCTAGCCTCAGCAATAAACAACAACAACAAAAACAAAGGCATCCAAATCGGCAAAGAGGAAGTCAAACTCTCACTCTTTGCAGATGATATGATACTTTATGTGGAAAACCCAAACGACTCCACCCCAAAACTGCTAGAACTCATATAGGAATTCAGTAAAGTGGCAGGATATAAAATCAATGCACAGAAATCAGTTGCATTTCTATACACCAACAGCAAGACAGAAGAAAGAGCGATTAAGGAGTCGATCCCATTTACAATTTTACCCAAAACCTTAAGATACCAGGAATAAAACTAACCAAAAAGGCAAAGAATCTGTACTCAGAAAACTATAAAATACTCAAGAAAGAAGTTGAGGAAAACACAAAGAAACAGAAAAATGGAGGCGGAGCAAGATGGCCGAGGAGTAGGAGACCTGGATTTCATCTGGTCTCAGGAATTCAGCTGAATAGGGATCAAACCATTCTGAACACCTATGAACTCAACAGGAGACCGAAGAAGAGAGTAGCAACAACTCTCTGAACAGAGAAGCGACCACTTACTGGAAGGTAGGACGTGTGGAGAAGTGAATCCGAGGCGATATTCGGGAGGATAGATGGCGGGGGAGGGGGCCTCCGTCGGCCGCTTCTGGCAAGTGCTAGAGCCGCGGAGCACAAAATCAGAACTGTTAGAAGCCGGCTCCACTGAGGGACATCGCTCCAGTGGCTAAGCGGGGGGTGGAACCCTCGCGGGACAGTGTGGTCTCAGGACCGTCGGGGTCACAGAAAGACTGGGGGTGCCTGAGTGCAGCAGAGCTCCCAGGTATTGGAGCGGGGAAGCCGGCTGCAGAGACGGAGCTGAGGCACAGGCTCTTAGCTCAGGGTTGCCACAAAACGTGATCCGCGGGCCAGTCGGGCCACTGCTCCTCCAGCGGGGACCCAACAAACGGCAGATCCGGGGAAACTCTCCTTCCCCCCGCCCCCTGCGGAAGGAGCAGCGTGGGAGCACACCGCAGGGATCTGCTTGGTTTGGAGACTCCACATGGGGCTGAGTGCCAGAGATAGAAACGCTCGGTCACAGGCCGGGTGAGCACAGAGTGCGGCCGGAGACTGAGGAGATGGCAGTGACTGCTTTTCTCTGGGGGCGCACTGAGGAGCGGGGCCCAGAGTTCTCAGGTCCTCCAAGTGGAGATTGGGAGGCCACCATTTTCACCCCGGTCCTCCAAAGCTGTACCAGAGCTTGCAGAGAACAAAAGCTCCTGAGAGCAAACCTGAGCAGCTTGCTTAGCCCAGACGACAAGGGCGGGGCAATTCTGCCTCCAGCAAAGACATCTGGGAAACACCAATCAACAAAAACAAAAGACAACCAAAAGAATGGGAGAAGATATTTGCAAATGACATATCAAATAAAGGGCTAGTATCCAAAATCTATCAAGGACTTACAAAACTCAAAACCCAAAGAACAAATTATCCAATCTAAAAATGAGCAGAGAACATGAATAGATATTTTTCCAAAGAAGACATCCAAATGGTCAACAGACACTTGAAAAAGTGCTCAACGTCACTCGGCATCAGGGAAATCCAAATCAAAACCTCAATGAGATACCACCTCACACCAGTCAGAACGCCTAAAATTAAGCAGTCAGGAAATGACAGATGTTGGTGGGGTGCGGAGAAAGGGGAACCCTCCTACACTGTTGGTGGGAATGCAAGCTGGTGCAGCCACTCTGGAAAACAGTATGGAGGTTCCTCAAAAAGTTGAAAATAGAGCTAACATACGATCCATCAATTGCACTGCTGAGTATTTACCCCAAAGGTACAAATGGAGGGATCCAAAGGGGTACGTGCACCCCGATGTTTATAGCAGCAGTGTCCACAATCGCCAAACTGTGGAGAGACCCAAGATGGCCATTGACAGATGAATGGATAAAGAAGAGGTGGTATATATACACAATGGAATATTATGCAGCCATCAAAAGGAATGAGATCTTGCCATTTGCAATGACGTGGATGGAACTGGAGGGTGTTATGCTGAGTGAAATAAGTCAATCAGAGAAAGACGTGTATCATATGACTTCACTGATATGAGGAATTCTTAATCTCAGGAAACAAACTGAGGGTTGCTGGAGTGATGGGGGGTTGGAGGGATGGGATGGCTGGGTGATAGACATTGGGGAGGGTATGTGCTATGGTGAGCACTGTGAATTGTATAAGACTGTTGAATCACAGACTTGTACCTCTGAATCAAATAATACATTATTATTATTTTATGTTAATACATTTTATCACTGTGATAAAATATATTAATATAAAAACTGATTTTACACCCTTCTTTGAAGAAAGACTCCTTACAATTTATTTTTTTTAATTTATAATATTTATAGAAATAATCACTATAATGGATACATAATTATTCTATAAGGCAACAGACCCCTCCCCCAGAAGATCAGGACGAACAGCCAGCAAGCCAAGACCAAGTTTACCGATCAAGGAGAACGGGAGAACTCCAGCGCTAGGGGAATACTGCACATAGAATTCATGGCTTTTTTTACCATGATTCATTAGTTTTTCAAAGTTAATTTTTTCAATTTTTCTTTTTCCCTTTTTCAACCAACATCTTACCAATCCCTTTTTTTAAAAAAAAAAACATTTTTTTATTTTTCATTTTTAGAGTCATATTTTATCCCTTCATAGTAGTTACCCTTATTTTTGGCATATATATACATATATATGTATATATATGTTGTTCTCTCTTTAAAATTTTGAGATACAGTTTCTTCTAACATCAAAATATACCCTAAATCACTAGTGTATGGCTTTGTTCTAGTCTCCTGCCTGATCACATTCTCTCCCTTTTTTTTTTAAAATCTTCCTCTTTCTTTTTTCAAACAACTTCTTATCGTATCAATTCCTTTTATAAAATCTTTTATAATTTTCCCCTTACAGTCATCTTCCATCCCTTCATTTTGTACATATATAAGTTTTTCTTCCTTTAAAATTTTAGAAGGCACTTTTTTCTAACAGACCAAAATACGCCCAAGGTATAGTGTGTGGCACTGATCTATACACTAGCCTGACCATATTTGATCATATTCGGTTTTTTTGGTATTGTTCTGTTTTTTTTAATCTTTTTCTTTTGTTTTTTTTTTCTTTTCTTTTCTCTTTCTTTTCTCGTTCTTTTTCCTTTCTTTCCCTTTTTTTTCCCCCTGGTTTCAGGTCTTTTCTGATTTGTATAGAGTATATTTCCTGGGGAGGTTGTTAACCTGTTAGCATTTTGTTCTCTCCTTCATCTATTCTCCTCTGGACAAAATGACAAGAGGAAAAAAAGAACAAGAGATAGTACCGTCAGCCAGGGACCTACTCAAAACGGACATTAATACGATGTTGGACCTAGAGTTCAGAATCATGACTTTAAAGATACTAGCTGGGCTTGAAAAAAGGGTGGAAGTTATTAGAGAAACCTTTCTGGAGAAATAAAAGAACTAAAATCTAACCAAGTCGAAATCAAAAAGGCTATTAATGAGGTGTAATCAAAAATGGGGGCACTAACTGCTAGGATAAATGAGGCAGAAGAGAAAATCAGCAATATAGAAGACCAAATGATGGAAAATAAAGAGGCTGAGAAAAAGAGAGAGAAAAAAACTACAGGATCACGAGGGCAGAATTCGAGAGATAAGTGATATGATAAGACGAAACATTAGAATAATTGGGATCTCAGAAGAAGAAAAAAGAGAGAGAGGGGCAGAAGGTATATTGGAGCAAATAATAGCACAGAACTTCTCTAATGTGAGGAAGGAAACAGGCATCAAAATCCAGGAGGCACAGAGAACACTTCTCAAAATGAGTAAAAATAGGTCAACAATCCAACATCTAATAGTAAAACTTACGAGTCTCAGAGACAAAGAGAAAATCCTGAAAGAAGCTCGGGAGAAGAGATATGTAACCTTAAATGGTAGAAATATTAGACTGGCAACAGACCTATCCACAGAGACCTGGCAGGCCAGAAGGGACTGGCATGATATCTTCAGAGCACTAAACGAGAAAAAATATGTAGCCAAGAATACTATATCCAGCTAGGCTGTCATTGAAAATAGAAGGAGAGATAAAAAGCTTCCAGGACAAACAAAAACTAAAGGAATTTGCAAACACGAAACCAGCCCTACAAAAATTCTTGAAAGGGGTCCTCTAAGCAAAGAGAGAGCCTAAAAGCAGCACAGATCAGAAAGGAACACAGACAATATACAGTAACAGTCACCTTACAGGCAATATAATGGCACTAAATTCATACCTTTCCATAGTTACCCTGAATGTAAATGGGCTAAATGCCCCAATCAAAAGACACAGGTTATCAGATTGGATTAAAAACTAAGACCCATCAATATGCTGTCTGCAAGAGACTCATTTTAGACCCAAAGACACCCCCAGATTGAAAGTGAGGGGGTGGAAA
>NW_027397066.1:52632879-52785842 GCF_003265705.2 Callorhinus ursinus | reverse complement strand
TAAATTTAACCAAAGAGGCAAAGGATCTGTACTCAGAAAACTATAAAATACTCATGAAAGAAATTGAAGAAGACACAAAGAAATGGGAAAACATTCCATGCTCATGGATTGGAAGAACAAACATTGTGAAGATGTCAATGCTACCTAGAGCAATCTACACATTCAATGCAATCCCCATCAAAATACCATCCACTTTTTTCAAAGAAATGGAACAAATAATCCTAAAATTTGTATGGAACCAGAAGAGACCCCGAATAACCAGAAGAATACTGAAAAAGAAAAGCAAAGCTGGCAGCATCACAAATCCGGACTTCCAGCTCTATTACAAAGCTGTCATCAAGACAAAACCTCAATGAGATACCACCTCACACCAGTCAGAATGGCTAAAATTAACAAAGTCAGGAAACAACAGATTTTGGCGGGGATGTGGAGAAAGGGGAACCCTGCTACACTGTTGGTGGGAATGCAAGCTGGTGCAGCCACTCTGGAAAACAGTATGGAGGTTCCTCAAACAGTTGAAAATAGAGCTACCATACGATCCAGCAACTGCACTGCTGGGTATTTAGCACAAAGATACAAATGTAGGTATCTGAAGGGGTACGTGCACCCCAATGTTTATAGCAGCAATGTCCACGATAACCAAACTGTGGAAAAAGCCAAGATGTCCATCGACAGATGAATGGATAAAGAAGAAGTGGTATATATACACAATGGACTATTATGCAGCCATCAGAAGGAATGAGATCTTGCCATTTGCAACGACATGGATGGAACTGGGGGTGTTATGCTGAGTGAAATAAGTCAATCAGAGAAAGACATGTATCATATGACCTCACTGATATGAGGAATTCTTAATCTCAGGAAACAAACTGACTGTTGCTGGAGTGGTGGGGGGTGGGAGGGATGGGGTGGCTGGGTGATAGACATTGGGTAGGGTATGCGCTATGTTGAGCGCTGTGAATTGTGCAAGACTGTTGATTCACAGATCTGTACTTCTGAAACAAATAATGCAACATATGTTAAGAAAAAAGAAAAAGAAGAAGATAGCAGGAGGGGAAGAATGAAGGGGAATAAGTTGGAGGGGGAGATGAACCATGAGAGACGATGGACTCTGAAAAAACAAACTGGGGGTTCTAGAGGGGAGGAGGGTGGGGGGATGTGTTAGCCTGGTGATGGGTATTAAAGAGAGCACAGTCTGCGTGGAGCACTGGGTGTTATGCACAAACAATGAATCATGGAATACTACATCAAGAACTAATGATGTAATGTATGGTGATTAACATAACAATAAAAAAAGAAATGGAAATACGTTCCATGCTCATGGATTGGAAGAACAAATATTGTGAAAATGTCTATGCTACCTAGAGCAATCTACACATTTAATGCAATCCCTATCAAAATACCATCCACTTTTTTTTCAAAGAAATGGAACAAATAATCCTAAAATTTGTATGGAACCAGAAAAGATCCCGAATAGCCAGAGGAATGTTGAAAAAACAAAGCAAAGCTGGTGGCATCACAATTCCGGACTTCAAGCTGTATTACAAAGCTGTAGTCATCAAGACAGTACGGTCCTGGCACAAAAAAGACACATATATCAATGGAACAGAATAGAGAACCCAGACATGGACTCTCAACTCTATGATCAACTAATCTTTGACGAAGCAGGAAAGAATATCCACTGGAAAAAAGACAGTCTCTTCAACAAATGGTGTTGGGAAAATTGGACAGACACATGCAGAAGAATGAAACTGGACTGTTTTCTTACACTACACAGAAAAATACTCAAAATTGATGAAGGACCTAAATGTGAGACAGAAATTCATGAAAACCCTTGTGTAGAACACAGACAGTAAGCTCTTCGACCTCAGCTGCAGCAACTTCTTCCTAGACACATCGCCAAAGGCAAGAGAAACAACAGTAAAAATGAACTACTGGGACTTCATCAAGATAAAAATCTTTTGCACAGCAAAGGAAACAGTCAACAAAATCCGAAAGACAACCGACAGAATGGCAAAAGATATTTGCAAGTGATATATCAGATAAAGGGCTAGTATTCAAAATCTATAAAGAACTTATCAAACTCAACACCGAAAGAACAAATAATCCAATCAAGAAATGGGCAGAAGACATGAATGGACATTTCTGCAAAGGAGACATACAAATGGCCAACAGACACATGGAAAAGTACTCAATCTCAGTCAGCATCGGGGAAATACAAATCAAAACCACAATGAGATACCACCTCACACCAGTCAGAATGGCTAAAATTAACAAATCAGGAAACAACAGATGTTGGTGAGGATGTGGAGAAAGAGGAACCCTCCTACACTGTTGGTAGGAATGCAAGCTGATGCAGCCACTCTGGAAAACAGTACGGAGGTTCCTCAAAAAGTTGAAAATAGAGCTACCCTATGACCCAGCAATTGCACTTCTGGGTTTTTACCCCAAAGATACAAATGTAGTGATCCAAAGGGGCACATGCACCCCAATGTTTATAATATCAATGTCCACAATAGCCAAACTATGGAAGTAGCCTAAAGTCTATCAACAGATGAATGGATAAAGAAGATCTGTAAACTTTAAGACTGAGACATGTGTTTTCATCTTAGGCATTCTATGACTTAGTAAAGTGAAGGGGATATAAGAATTTCATTCAATGAAATGAATGAATGAATTAATTAATTAACTACCATTTTGACATAATAAGGGATATATGTGATATCTAAATGAGTCTCTATATTAATGGTGAAACCTAAAAAGGTAAGGAACACACACAAAAAATCACAGGTTGGTTTGAGATGGGCTCACTTGGCCTGTGTTCCCCAAAAAGCAGAGCCATAGACATGGAAGTTAGATAATGCAGGCTCATGATTGAAGGATAAGAACAACAAAGCAAGAAAGAAGAGACAGTTCATGAAAAGATATATTAACAAGCAGTCCTCTGCCACTAAGGTGACTGATCATCTGATCCATGGGACCATGTTCCTAAGGAACCACGTAAATTCCTCTATAAGGGATTGAAACGGGGAAGAATTTATCCACTCGCTTCTAAAAGCACATTGGACAAAGTTCAGCTGTTAGGGTCTTAACTTTCCTGCTCTTTCAGGGTTGTGCATGTTTGGGCTACACACGCATGGAATGCCCGTCTGTGTTTAAGAATACAGAGCCTTGTGGCCAGCTTTACCAGTGCAGCTCCCAGCCTGCAGGTGAGAGTTGTATGAGGGAGTCAGGGGTGCAGGTGAGAGCAGTCAGTACTCCATTCAAGCTAAAGCAAGAGGTAAGTGGAACTGAGATATCATCAGTAGGCCTAAGAAATATTTCTATATCAGTTAATGAAAGACAAGTAAAAAATGAGTTTTACCTAATGAGCTAACATTCATTTGTGATGTTATTTATTTAATTTTTATATTTTAAAGATTGATTTATTTATTTAAAAGAGATACAGAAGAGAGGGGCAGAGCAGAGGGAGAGAGAGAATCCCAAGCAGATTCCCTGCTGAGCACAGAACCCCATGCAGGGCTCAATAGCATGACTCCGAGATCATGACTTGAGTCAAAATCAAGAGTCAGACCCTTAACCAACTGACTGAACCACCCAGGTGCCCATTATCTGTAACTTTTTAAATTCAACACCACATGCATTAGCCACCACATTGTACCAGACATGATACTGGACACCAGGTAGATGTGTTGATGGAATATGTACTAAGGAATTTTAAATTTTACCTGAGGGAGGAACTATGTTTTAGGATGAGGATTAAGAAAGGTAGTAAAATTAATATTCTGAATAAACTGGAGACACCCCAAAGTCTCATGAAGGTAGAATTGAAGGAAATGTCAGTGATCCAACCAGAAGTACCAAATAATGTGTAGGATTTGTATGTATAGGCGTCAAAACATAATGCCAAAGGAATGCAATCAAATAATATTTCATCCTTTGACAGTAAAACCTCTGGCAATAGAACAACAGTCATGAATTCTAAATAAGAACTAATATGTAAGGCAAAACTTTGGGTTGTTATATTAAACAAACATACCATGCAGGAAAACTACTGTATAAGATAGGTGCTATATCAAATAGTTTATTTTTAATTTGCTTCTGGTTGGCCTGGCTTATAACAAATTTTGATAACTTCATTTCTGTAACTTTATTTTAGAAAAGAAATTATTTAACCATCTCTATATTTGGGTAAAGAAGAAACAAAACAAGTTATGTTTTATGTATACAAATGGAAAAAGCATCAAGACTTCAAATACTTTCTCTGCAGGATGCCAATGTTAAATACCAGAGAGACCAAAATAGATCTGGCATACAGAAGGCACAGAATTCATCTAAATCATTCAGCCGATAGAGTCTGAAGATAAAACTGTTAAGTGGTAAAAATCAGCCTATAAATTGTACCATTAGAATGAAAGGAAACTAGATATGGTCCTATTGATTTTAAAGAATTTCTTACATTCTTGAATTTACTGTGTGTGTGTGATAGTGAGCCTATTAGGTGCTTCTTCCAGCTTATCACATATCAAATATTTCAATAGGACCTATATATAAATTAAATAAACATGTTTATATGCATGAAGACTCATTTTTATGATTCCCTGTATCTCTCTACTTCTTAAAAAATTTTTCATTAAACATCTTGGTAGGGTAATGAGGATGATACCAGCAATGTATCTGTAAGAAGAGTTTTTTTTCTTTTATATGTCTCTCCATGGTCAAATTGAAACCCTTCCTTATATGAAATGCATGCAGTGTTCCCAGTTCAATTTCAGTAAATGAGATCCTATCATGTGGGTACAACACACTACTTTAGTATAGTTTCATTTGACAAATGGTCACTGTTCAGGAACACGTATTTCCTAGTTCTGACACTACCTAGGAGTTGAATTTCTCCCTTATATGCTAGATTTAGCATTGGTACAGTTTTAAATATATATGGCAACATACACAGCACAGTGATGACCCATCATTTTGTAATTTAAGAGCATAGTATAACAAAATGATTAAACATATAGTAACACCCTTTGTGAATGAAAATATATTTTATTTATGTTGTATAAAAAGTATAATGTGTAGTAAGATCTATTTCAGTTACCCAAAAACTGGTTGTTGTTCATGACAATTTAAATTGTGCAACATGCAGCAATAATATAACTTGGAAACATAAAGTTGATATCATGTTTTTAGAAAATAAACTATATATATGTGTGTGTGCTGATAGACATACAGCCATCTAGAAATTCAAGGTTTGCAAATAAATACCACTTTTTACTACTTATATAAGATATTTAACTCATCAGTACCTCTTCTACTACAATTAAGAAACTATTTTCTATTTTTATTGTTATCTAAAAATAAGACAACCTGTATATAATTACAAAAACATTTTGTTTGCACAAATATAACACTCCTTAATAAGTTTGCTTTGTGACAGATGATAGTATAAAACATGCCCTACATCTCTTATCAATACACTATTTTTCCTCTACTTTTCAATTATTATACAAAGGAAATCTGTTATAATCTGCTCTTTGTTCTCCCTGTAGTTAAGCATGGGTATTACCACTGGTTTCAGTATTGAGAATTTGAGTGCACAAAGGATTGTCAGTTCAAAGGGATTTCAACTAGTGTACAGAACAATCCACTGGTTAGAAGCTGAAGTGCTGTATCATTAACAAGACCTTCAGAACAAACAGATAATTCACTTTTTAAAAAAAGTGGGAGCAGGCTTCTTTAACTTGTATAATATTAAGTGTTTGAAAATGTAAGATTATTATGGCATATTATTATTGGAAATTAGCAGAGATGTCTCTTGTCATTCTAGGGATATTTGGTAAAACATCTGTTGTGTGTGTATATATATCTTTTAAGTTATGTATCTATGTATCATTATTTTTTCTAGCTCTTTCTGGGAAAATAAAAACAGGAAATGAATAGGAATGTCTTAGAGATGACCCCCTACAATTCTTAAAGTACCCTAATTTTTGCAAATAATAACCAAAATCCAGTATGGAAAAGAAAAAGACATTTCTTCATGTGGCATAACACCAGTAGTACTGGATCTTGACCCTGAGAAATCAACTTCCATGAATTTCTTAAAGTAGACCACACAAGTTAGTAAACTGTCCTTCAGGAATATTTGGGATCACAGTAACCAAATGTTAAATGATATACTAAACACATATTATATGTTCTCAGTAAGTGACTTTTTTCTGAGTAACATATCTACATTTTTATAAAATTAAACTAAATTAAACTTTTTAAAAAGTATATTATACTATGTGATGTATGACTCTTTTCCCATATTCATTAAAAAATGAATTTCTTAGTTTTGAGTTCTGAATACATTTATTGATTTTAAAATAATAACACACTTTACTCCCTCTATTGTCTTGTACATAATTGCCAAATTATTGCTGTAGGTTTACTGTTTCCTATTTAATCAAATTAACTCAGTGCACTATACTCTGATATTATGAAAATAAACAGTATTTAGCTGTCCTTACTATGATTCTTAGACCTTCTAAAGAGTTATATCAAAAATAGGAAATAAAAAATGAAATGGATTAAATATAGATAATAGAAACTAAACAAGTATAAAAGGAGCAAAGAAGCCAGGCAAGATATAGTAACAAAGATTGGATTTACCTTCCCACTTGAAACAACTAAAAATCCAGACAAAATACATAGATAATTTTTTTAAGATACAGGACATCTGGCAACAAAGAACAAGTTACTCAAAGACTAAAGGACACAAAAATCTTGTAAAATTCAAAAGAGTAGCTTTGCACTTTTTTTTATGTGCCACTGGTGTTCAGTACTAAAGTTAATCTATCAGAATAAGCTTTGATGAAGGTCCTGTATGCCAAATTACTCCAAAGAATGCATTTGTATATAATATACAACTGTAGTAGTGTTTTAGAAGTCAAACGAATAATACACTCAAATACAAAAGCTCATAAAAAGAATACACTTGTATATGAAGATTTATTTAACTCAAAAAAGTGGCTGTATGGAAGTGCTAAATCACTATATTATACACCTGAAACTAATATTACACTGTATATTAACTACCTAGAATTTAAATAAAAACATAAAAAAAAGAAAACAGTGTTGAGAGATTTAGTTGATATTTCTTTGGTTTAGGTAAAAAATAGAACCAGTTACTTTAGAGAATGGCTCTCTAGCTAATGTTACATAAACTAACCTCATATCAATTGATATTTGAGTAAAAACACCTCTGTATGAAAGTGATGATGCAGGATATGGTATGGGGTTGGGGAAATGAGAAATGAAAAGAGAGAAGGTACATAAAGCAGTCTAGAAATTTGCTCTCTGCTAATCTGAACCAAGAAATATTTATTAGAATATAGAAATGGTTGGATCATTGACAAATTATTTGAGCAATTGTTGCTGAATATTTGTATTTTATTTCTCTCAGGGGAGATATTAGTGACTATGGAATGATAGTAAGCTCAAGAATTACTTCTTGTCAATAACATGCAAACTCATTGCAATCCCTATCAAAATTCCAGTGGTATTTTTGCAGAAATAGAAAAAGTCATACTAAAATTCATATACAATTTCAAAAGTTCCTCAGTTGCCAAAATAATCTTAAAAAAAGAAGTTGAAAGTTTCATGTTTCATGATTTCAAAACTTGTTACAAAACTACAGTAATCAGAACAGTGTGTACTGGCATAAAGACAGACATACAGACCAATGGAATAAAATAGAAAGTCCAGAGATTAAACTCTCACATTTGTGGTCAAATTATTTTTAACAGGGGTGCAAACACTATTCAATGTGGAAAGAGCAGTCTTTAAGCAGATGGTGTTGTGTAAGTTGTATATACACATAAAAAAGAATGAAGTTGGACCCTTACCTTACACCATATATAAAATTTAACTTAAAATGGATTAAAAAATTAAATGTAAGAACTTAAACTATAAAAACTCTTAGAAGAAACATATGTGAAAAGCTTCATGATGTTGCCTTTGGCAGTAAATTCTTAGAGGTGACACCAAAAGCAGAGCCAAGAAAAGGAAAAATATAAATAAGTTGGACTACATAAAAATCAAAAGCTTTTGTGCATCAAAGGACAAAAATCAATAGAAGAAATGGTAACCGATAAAATGAGAGAAAATACTGGGAAATCATACATCTGTCAGGTGGCAAATATCCAGAATATATAAAGAAGTTCTAGAACTTAAAATATAAAAACAACTCAATTCTTAATGGGCAAAGTATTTAAGTATATATTTATCCAAAGAAGATGTACAGTTGGCCAATAGCACATGGAAAGAATGTTCAACATCACCAGTCATTAAGGAAATGAACATGAAAAACACTATGAAATATCACATCAATTAAAATTACTATTATTTAAAAATAAAAAAAAAACTGTTGGTGAGTATGTGGGCAAACTGGAACCCTTGGGGACTCTTATTCAGAAGCTAAAATGGCACAACTGCTATGGAAAGCAGTATGACAGTTCTTTGAAAAAATTTCAAAGAGAATTACCATATGATCCAGTAATTCCTCTTCTCAGCATATACCCAAATGAACTAAAAACAGGATCTCAAAAAGATATTTGTATGCCAATGTTTATAATAGCATTATCTACAATAGTCAAAATGTGGAAGAAACCCAAGTTTTCATTGACAGATGAATGGATAAACAAAATGTGATCTATGCATATGATGGAATACTATTCAGCCTTAAAAAGAAAGGGCATTCTGGACATCCTTACATAAATGGAATTCTGTTTATAGCAGCAATGTCCACAATAGCCAAAATATGGAAAAAGCCCAGAAGTCCATCGACAGATGAATGGATAAAGAAGAGGTGAATCACGTCTTCTGTAAACACACACACACACACACACACACACACACACACACACACACACGGGAATATTACTCAGCCATCAAAAAGAATGAACTTTTGCCATTTGCAATGATGTGAATGGAACTAGAGGTTATTATACTAAGCAAAATAAGTCAGTCAGAGAAAGACAAATACCATATGACTACAGTTATATGTGGAATTTAAGAAACAAACAGATGAACATTGGGGAAGAGAAGGAAAAATAAAATAAGACAAAAACAGGGAGGGAGGCAAACCAAAAGAGACTCTTAACTCAAGGAAACAAACTGAGGGTTGCTGGAAGGGAGGTGAGGGGGGGATGGAGTAATTGGGTGATGGGCATTAAGGAGGGCACTTGATGTAGTGAGAACTGGGTATTATATGCAACTGAGGAATCCTAAATTCTATCTCTGAAAATAATAATACAGTATATGCTAAGTAAATTGAATTTAAATAGAAAAAAATTTTAAAAAGGACATTCTGACAAATGGTGCAACATACATGAACTTTGAGAATATTATACTGATTGAAATAACTCAGTCACGAAAAGACAAAGACTGGATAAATCCAATTATATGAGGTACCTGGTATAATCAAATTCATAAAACCAGAAAGTAGAATGGTTTTTGTATGGGACAGAGGGAAGGAGTGAACGGGGAGTCATTGTATAATGGTTAGAGAGTTTCAGTTTTGTGAGAAGAGCTTTGGGGATGGATGGTGGTGTGCTGATGGTTGTACAATGTGAATGTACTTAATACTACTGAACTGTAAATTAAAAATGGCTAGGTTGGTAAATTTTATGTTATATAGATATTACCACAATTAATTTTTTAAATTAAACATGATTTATGTCAAATGCCTTAATTTGGAATATTCTATTGGCTGGTGAATACAGATCCATAACAGACTATAATAACAGAGGTGGGATGTTAGGAGAAGAAACTGAAAGAACATCAACAAAAAGATCAAGACTCATCTCAGAATTGTTTTTAAACTATTTAGTTACAAAATGAATGAGCATTCAAGGTTCTGAGTTTCCATTTAATGGAAGATAGTTGTATTAATTTTAGCTTGAACTAAGTAAGAATCTATGTTCACCTAGGCCAAAAAATTTTCCATAGAATTTATAATTTAGAGCTATGCCCTGTTGGTATATCCTCCAATGAAAATACACACATATATAAAGCCATATACTTACACTGTACATAAAATTTAATGTATACACATATTTACATAGGTTGTATAAAATGTACATGAAAATTAATTAACAGGGTGGCTTGCCATATCATTATTTATAAAGAGTTAAAGGTTAACAATCATTCAGCAAATCATCAATTTAGTTTGGGAACAGGTTATATGTCATACCCTATCTTTAGTTTCTTTAATATTTACTGAATATTATAAGCCAAGTATTAAGAGCAATACATGGATCATTTTGTCTAATTGTCAATAACTTCTTTCCTTAGTTTTATGGAATTAGTAATGGGAAGTTGGAAATTTAAATAATTCTCCTGTAGTCATATAACTTGAAAGAAAGGGACTGAAGAGGGCTCCTGGGTGGTTCAGATGGTTGAGCGTCTGCCTTCGGCTCAGGTCATGATCCCAGAGTCCTGGGATCTAGTCCCGCATCGGACTCCCTGCTCCTTGGAAGCCTGCTTCTCCCTCTGCCTCTCTCTCTCTCTGTCTCTCTCTCTCTCTCTGTCTTTCATGAATAAATAAATAAAATCTTAAAAAAAAAAGAGAAAGGGACTGAGGATTCAAACTCAGGTCTGTCTTTCTTGGGGCCATTACTGAGAGCCAATGTACTAATTGTACTCATTATTTTTTTCATTAACTAACTGGCAGGACTCTGGTGTAGGTGAAAGGCACATCTAGAAACTATACTCAAAGGAATATCAGAGCAACACATAGGAAACTTGGAATATACTAAGATTAATTCTCTCAAATCTGTATTAGAAATAACATATGATTTACCTGAAATGTTGTTGGTTAGCATCTCATACACTTCTTTCCTTGTTTGAAGAAGTATACCTTTAAATCCATCATCCTTAAAATATAAAACTGCAATACCTTCAAGAAACCATTATTTCTCTAGACGTAAGTTAGAAGGAAATGTGATCTGGGGTCCTATTCATGAAAGAATGTGCAAGTAATGTTCAGAGCTTGCTGGGGAGTCAAGTGAAAAGATTGGTAAGTGGTTTTATTTTTCTTTATTTATTCCTTTATTCTTTATAATTTGCATTTCTTTTGTGCTTAAATTTTATTTAAAAAATTTTCAAATTTTTTTGAAAATTTTTTAAAGATGAAATACTAGTACAATAAAATCCCATATCATGTCCTTTCATCAATGGATGCTTACCTTGCACTTTCCCCTTTCCAGACCTAGAATCAGCCTAGATACATTTAGTATTTAAGAGGCTTTAATGGGTGATGGTATTTAGACATCAAATCTGGGCACTAAGAGTGGTCATTGCTGCTGTGGAGTCTTCATCTTTATGTTCTTTCACACGTGTCAGTTACGAGTTTACACTGATATTTCTGATTCAGATTTAATATTACAAAGTTAAGGGGTGCCTGGGTGACATAGTGGGTTAAGCGGACTCTTCGTTTTGGCTCAGGTTGTGATCTCAAGGTCAGGAGATCAAGCTCCTTGTTGGGCTCCGCTCAGCTGGGAGTCTGCTTGAGATTCTCTCCTTCCCTCCCTGCCCTTCCCCCTGCTCACAGGCACTCTCTCTCTCTCTCTCAAATAAGTAAATAAATCTTAAAAAAATATATTACAATGTTAAAGGTTATTCAACGTCTTTGATTTTCTATTTTATCTTTTTTGCTTACGCTAAAAATTTTCTAGCAACATTCACATAATTATTTGCTCTTCCTACAATGTTGCTAATATAGTTTCCGAATGACTCTAGTATCACTAACAATATAACTGCTGAGTGAAGTTTAGGATTGCTTTGCAGTTTCATTTTCCTTAGAGAAATCTCATAAAGATGTACAGTGAGAGTACTGTGTTAAAAATCATTTGAAATAAGGCTTTTCTCTATGTGACTGTGTAAACAACATGGAGTAGAGTCAGGTTCATTTGTTTCAACCTATTTTCAACTTTAGTCATTTTTTCCTTTGTGTAAAATGTGTATAAGATTTCAAATTCTGGAACAAAATTTGGACAAAGACAATCAATAACTAAAATTGCCTAAATCCACAGTATTCAAACATCCAGGAGCTAGGTAAAAATGCAGTCGTAGGCCTCATCTCAGACCTGTTCAATCAGATTGTACATCTTGAAAAAAAACCCCAAGTGATATGTATTCATATTGAAGTTTGAGAAGCAGGAATCTAGGCTAGTGACTCTCAACTTGGGCAGCATATTATAAACATATGAGAATGTTTTAAAAATTGCAATGCCCAAACTGTACACTAGATCAATTAATTCAAAATCTGCAGTGGTGAGACCCAGGAATCTGCATTATAATATAGAGCTGAGTTGAGAATCACTTATACAGATCATGTTTCTTGGAATGAGGATCCCCAGGATCTCTACCCTTCTTGTAAAACAGTTAAAAATTTCAGTTCAATAAAATAAGGGTGCTTTCTGGACATTATTTTACTGATTTTTGAATAATTTTTCATTGTATTTGGATGAAGTGGGTACAAAAATGTTCCCTTCCCCATGGAGAATAAAAGCTAAACTATCTTTAATACATAAGCCTGAGAGTTTTAATTTATAGTTTTAAGTTAGTGTTCCAGTTTATATTCTTACTAGGTTACTACCGGGTATGAATTGAGTTCATATTTCATAAACTGTAGCAGGCAATGCTATATAATTTCAATCCTAAGGAGAAATCTGTGGCATAAAAACTAAGAATTAATATGAGAATTGAGATTTAGAGGTTTTCTTTATTTGTTAGCTTGTTTAATAATCTGCCCTAACTCGTTTAACCAGTAGCATATAGAGCTACTTCTCAAACTCAGATGGGTATGGTTCTTAAGACACTGCTCTTTGCATAATACTTCTTTCTATTAAATTGTTCTACCAACTCCACTGTTACAGAAGAAATTTCAAACTGTTTTAATATTGCTCAAATATTTAAAATGTATTAAGTGTCAGGAGCTTGAAATATCTCAGATCATTATAATAACTAGAACCTAGATGACTATTATACTTTTCTTCCAATATTCAAACGAGTTTACTAGAATGCCACAAACTGAGTAAAACAACCAAAAGAAGATGAAACATGCAAAATGCATTCCTTATGGTAATAGGCAGAGATAATGTATTTAAAGGTAATATTCATGTTACTGTATCGTATCTTTATTTCTTCCAGTACTAATTCTAATGCCCCTTCTCTTCAAAGAAAACACATACCATAATCCATACCTTTTCTTGTGTAACTTAAAAATACTGCATTTAAATATCTTGGGAGTTGTTCTACCTTAGACAAAGGGTATAAAGAGTTAAACACAAAAGAATGTTGTTTACTATATAATTAAATGTGTCAAGAATGAATCTAGAGTACTTTTGTCCCATCTAATGTGCAAGAAGGCTTTGGTGTTATGTTCCTCTGGGAGGCAGCATACACACTGCATTCTATAATAGATATGGGTGGGAATGGTTCCCCAGAACTACACAATGTCATGGCTATGATGATATACTAGTTAGTTAGTATAACTCGATTATTATATGATACTAAGAGATCCTAAATCAATATCAGTTCTTAGAAAAGCTGTAAGTCTCAAGTTCTTTATTTCTAAAAAAGAAGATAGTAGTTTAAGATTTTATTTTAATGATATAATGAAACAGCAGTAAGACATTAATATAATGACTAGCAGATAGTTAACACTAAAGAATATTTGCTTTTGTTAGTAAAAAATTTTAAATAAGGATAAAATTTTTAAAATGGAAACCTTGATCTGAAAAGGAAGTCCATGGATGAACTGCAAAGAGTTTTTGACTCTGTTGAATTTTATATAATATTTTGTGTATTTGTGTGTCTTTTGTATTTTTTCTGGGGAGTTGCCATGACAGTCGTTAGATTTTCAAAAAGTTGTGAAACAAACAAACAAAAAGGGAATATTTCAATCAGACTTCTGCTTCCAGGAAGATGAAGTAAATGTACATTTCCCTCTCCTTTTAGCTACCTATAATTAAAACCCCTGGATACTGTAAGTAAAACAAACATAAGTAGACTTTGAAAAGTGGGAAGAAGAAGGCAGACAGGGTAGGAACCTTGGGAACCAAGGAACAACAGGGTGAGTGAGTTCTCTGTTTTTTTATTTTATTTCACATATCCTGGATTTGAAACTCAAGGAAACAAGCTTGAAATGGTAATAAGCCCAGACAAAAATCCCCAATGTCCAGGAATGGGCAGCCTAGCAAAAGAGAAAACATTACAACTACTGCTGGTTTATGTGAGTATAATCTCTCTCTCTCTCTCTCTCTCTCTCTCTCACACACACACACACACACACACCTGCAAAGACTTTCCCACTTTCCCTTTCCCACTCACACAAAGACTGAGTGTGGAGTATAGACTGCCACACTCACCATATTGAAATGAGGCACCCCATCAACTTGTCTGGTAGAAGCCACATGGGAGCCTAAATCTCCAACCTTACCAGGAAGTAAAGAGTGACCATCCTATTCACCAATGGAGTAGTGTCATTGGAAACCTAGTAAAGAGTCAAGAGTGTCACTACCACCCAGAGTTAATGATGAGTGCAGGTCTGGAGAACAGTAACTAGGTACTCCTACTATTCACAGCCAGGGTGCTATCATTAGACACTTACTGGACATTCTGAAATCTCACTCCTATGCAGCAGTATGAAAAGCCCTTACCCACCTCAAGTGGTAACAGAGGCTTAGTGGTGAACTTAGAACCCTATCTCCACCTAGAGATAAAGAAATCAAATGGAAATTTCAGAACTAAAATATACAATAACAAATTAAAAGAAAACAAAACTCAGTGGATGAGATCAATAGCAGAAGGGGAAAGAATCCATGAACTTGAAAATAGAAAAATAGAAATTTCCTAATCTGAACAGAGAGAAAGTATACTGAGAAAGACAAAAGAATGAAAGAATGGAAGGAAGTAAGGGAGGGAGGGAGGGAGGAAGGGAGGGAGGAAGGAAGGAAAAAGACTCTCCAAGACCTGAAGGACTACAATAAAAATCCAACGTATTTTTTTTTATCAGAGTTGCAGAAGAAAGTAGAATGAGAGCAAAGTTGAAAAAGTATTTAAAAAATAATGGCTGAAAACTTCTTAAATTTAGCAAAAAATATAAACCTAGAGATTCAAGAATCTGACTGCTCCCAATCAGAATAAATTCAAATATATCCACAAGAAGACACATTATAGCAAAAACTGTTATAAATAAAAGAAAGGGGAAAAATCCTGAAAGCAGTGAAAGAAAGTATATCTTACCTATTAGGGGAAAATAATTCAAATGGATTTTTCATCAGAAACCATGAAAGCCAGAGGAGTAGGGAAAGAAAGACATTCTCAAAAGACGAAAAAGCAAAAGAATTTGTTGTTAGCTGGCTTCCCTAAAAGAATGGCCAAAGGAAGCTCTTCAAATGTAAAAGGAATGACAAAAGAGAATCTTGGGGTTGCCTGCCTGGCTCAGTTGGTAGAGCATGTGACTTTTGATCTCAGGGTTGTGAGTTTGAGACCCACGTTGGGTGAGAGAGTACTTAAAAAATAGTACCTTGGAATGCCAGGGAGGAAGAAAAGAACAATAGAATGAGAAAAAATTATGGGTAACTACAATGCATTTTCATTTTCTACTTGAGTTTGTAAAATCATGTTGAATAGCTACAACAAGAATTATCACAATGTTTGATGTGGGAGAGGTGTGCCTGGGTGGTGCAGTTGGTTAGGCCTCTGACTCTTGGTTTCAGCTGGGTCCGTAATCTTGGGGTCATGATCTTGGGGTTGTGAGATGAGCCCTGCATCAGACTCCTTGCTCAGCTGAGTCTGCTTCAGATTCTTTCTCCTCCCCCCTCCGCCCCTCCCACCTTCTCTCTGTCTCTAAAATAAATAAATCTTAAAAAACAAATAAATAAATGTATGTGGGAGAAATACTTAAGAATTTATATTCAAACGATAGGGTAGGGAGACATAAAAGAAGATAAGGTTTTAACCCTTTATTTGAACCGGTAAAATGTCAATACCAGCGAGTACATTGTTTGTATCTATAATGCAATACCCAGAGTGACCACTATAAAATCCATACAAGGTGATACACTCCAAAACACTATAAATAGACCAAAATGGAATACTAAGAAATATTCAAACGCCTGAAGAAATTGACAAAGAAACAAAAAACACAAGACCAAATAGAAAACAACAAATAAAATATGAGACTAAGCCCTAACTTACCAATAACTGCATTAAATGGAAATGGTCTAAATAAATCAATGAATAGAAAGACACTGTCAGAAGGGATTTAAAAACATGACCCAACTATTCTATTTATAGGAAACTCATTTCAAATATAATGGCCTAGCTACACTGAGTGTAAAATGATGGAAAAACTTGTATCATGCAAATACTAATCAAAGAAAGCAAAGGTAGCTATACTAATGTCAATATATATACTTGTATATGCATATACATGTATTTATACATCCTGTGTATACATATGTGTATGTATGTATACATGTATGTGCATGTATATGTCTACATATACACACACTTTATATAGTATATAAAGTAAACTTAAGTGCAGAGAATATTACCAGAGACAGACAAGGATTCTATGTAATAAAAAAAATTGCCAATCTACCTAGAAAACATAGCAATCCTAAATATGTATGCGGCATGCAGCAGAGCTGCCTAATATGTGAAGTATAAACTGATAGATTTGAAGGAGAGGCAGAATAATCCACAACTACATTTGGAAATTTCAACATTCCTCTCTTAACAATTGATGAACAACTAGACAGAAAATCAACATAGATATAGAAGTTCTAAACAACACTACCAGCCCACAGGATGTAATTGACATTTATGTAATATCTCTATCCAAAGCCGCAGAATGTGCATTATTTTCAAGCACCCATGGCATGGAGATATATACTACCTGTTACATCCTTGAAATGACAAAATTATAGAACCAAGGACGGATTAGTTGTTTACAATATGGGAATAGGGCAGTAGGCGTAGCTCTAACCAGGCAACATGAGGGATTCAATGGTAATATAAATTCTGTGTATATTGACTGTATCATAGCCAATATATAGGGTGTGACATAGTTTTATAAGAAGCTACCATTGAGGGTAACTGGGTAAAGAGTGGATGAGATATCTCTGTATTATTTCTTAGAACTGCATGTGAATCAACAATTATTTTTATTTATTTTTAATTTTTTAAAAGATTTATTTATCTATTTTAGAGAGAGGGAGAGAGCACAGGAGGAGGGGCAGGAGAGAGAGAAACTTAAGCAGACTCCATGCTGAGTGTGGAGCCCGACATGGGGCTTGATCTCACAACCCTGAGATCATGACCTGAGCCAAAACCAAGAGTCAGGGGCTTAACTAACTGAACCACCCAAGCACCCCAAAAATTATTTTTAAAATCCTTTTATATAGTTCATATATAAAACTCAATTCCATTCAATATTTTTAACATTTACTTTTAATTTTTATATCATTTTGTGGTGATAATAATCTGTCTCACTTATTGGATTTAATGGAAATGATTAAAAGCATGAATAAACTCCAAAGGTAGATAATGGAAATTTTTAAAAACTGTGTTTGAGTCTAGAATGGCTTATAAAAATATAAGTAGAAGTTTAAAGGAATTGGCATATTTGCTTTAACTTCCTCAGTGTGTTGGATGGTAAAGGGTACCTAATTTTGAGTTAAATTTTACTTTGAACCATTTTTAATGAAGCATGCTTAAGTAGACAACTTGAGATTTTACTATCAAGCAGTTACTTTTATACTTACTTTTGAAATTCACATCAAGTTAGAAGCTTTACTAAGAACAAACACCCAAGGATGAATCATCAACAAGTCTAGCAACTAAAATGAATTGGATAAAATCAGGTAAGTAGTTTGCAGAAAAATGTCTTATATTTCAGCTTTGGGAATATATTTTTCCAAGAAAAATACTGAATAATCTGCAAGTTTGCTCTTTAGGGAAGTTTGATTTGCACCCAAAAGCTTTAAAGGGTGTCTGGGTGGGTCAGTGGGTTAAGCATCCCACTCTTGGTTTTGGCTCAGGTCATGATCTCAGGGTCTTGGGATCAAGTTCTGCACCTGGCTCTGTGCTCAGCGTGTAGTCTGCTTAGGATTCTTTCTCCCTCTCCCTCTGTCCCTCCTGCTCATGCTCTCTCTCTCTAAAATGAATAAATAAATCTTTAAAAAGAAGAGCTTTGAAAAGCCTATCTTGATCATTACATGCTAACGGTATTTAATATAATGCCTTAGAAACATTTCTTTTTCTCTTCATTTGGGCAGCATGGTCTGCCTGAATCTTTCAGCACTCTCAGGAGCTGCACTTTCTTAAAAGTATTGAGCTCTGAATTTGGAATATAGGTACACAACTGGGTGTGAAATGGAATGTTCTGTAGCCATCAAGTGTTGAGGACTTCCCCACTGTGGACACTTGTTAGCTGTCAGGTTAAGTGTCTCAAGCATGTGATTAAATTAGGAAGTGATCATCTCCAGTTTTACAAATGGTGTCAGTAATAGCACCTTATACACCACTTCTCATAAGAGAACATAACTGCTCTGCTTTCCTCCATTCTAGTTTCCCTACCTTCTTCATCCCATCCTCCACCTACATTGTCATTTTCTTTTCTTTCTTTTTTTTTTTTAAGATTAATTTATTTATTTGAGAGAGAGAGAACACGAGCAGGAGGGGAAGAGGAGAGGGAGAGAGAAACTCAGGCAGATTCCCTGCTGAGCACGGAGCCTACACAGGGCTCAATCTCATGACCCTGAGATCACAACATGAACCTAAACCGAGAATCAGAGGCTTAACCAACTGTGCCACCCAGGCTTCCCTACATAGTCATTTTCTACTTAAATTATCAAAATCACCCTTAAGCCACTTTAAAATGACAACTGCCACCAATGAATAAAACAGCTATGGATAATGTTTGAAAGAGTAGAGTCCCAATTCATCAGGTTTCATCCACTGTAAAAGTTCATAGATATTTGTATTTCAGAAATTAAACTTTTCTATTATTCACATGTTCAAGAGATAATAATTTATCCATAAAATCTTTCTTTAGCATTAATATTCTATGAATTCTTTTTTTATTTTTTCCCCTGTCCATTTTAAGGGATAAAACTGCAAACTTTATACATAAAAAAACAAACCAAACTAAAAAAACAAAGCAAACAAACAACAAGAAAACAACAAGCAAGCAAAACAAACAAACAAACAAACAAAACAAATAGCAATTTCTGTGCTGGGACTGCAAGCTCTCAGCATATTTTTCCCCTTAAGTGACATGAATTTAGTGCCAGATTCTAGATAATTGACAGATTTATGCAAATGCATAGTGGCTTGGTGCCTTTTCTCTCATGAGAGAAAGAGCAAAAATGTCTTAAGGCTCAGCCAGAAGCTTTAACACATTTTCTGAGCAGGAAGTTGGACTCATTGTAGTCTTAAAGCAAGCCTGCTGGTGAATGAAGTCATAATGCTGTGGAAGTGAGGACACTGCAGGTTAAAAAAGAATAAAAGGGCTGTTACTTTGAGGTCGGTAAGCCGTAGGTCATAAACATTTTGCTTAAAGACAAAGAAATCAACTGCTCAACACACGGCAAGAAAAGATATGAACCTGGAGCTTCCAGAAGCTATTCAGATTCAGTTTGCTAGCTTTCTGGATCTCACAAGAAAATTAAATTAATGTTATTGTCTCTTTCACTCTAGTTTACCAAAGTAAAAACAAAAACAAAAAGGAAGAAAGAAAAGAAAAGAAAAAGAAAAAGAAAAAGAAAAAACTGGTCAGTAGTCTACCAAATGGGTTATATTTTGGCATGCTTAACTCAAAATCCATCAAAGGAATGTTAGCAATTTAGCATTTTGCATTGGTTGTTTGGATGATGCAAACTTACTTTGACTCTTTGTTACACAACATTTCACTATAAATACCTTAAATAAACATATCATAAAGTTTGGTATTTAATCCCTAGTAAAATAAATACATTGTATTAATAATAATTTGGTTATAGTATTTTCATAATTTATATTTATTATTTTGTTTTACATTTAACTATTCTACTCTAGGGTCTTTGATGTCCTATAATCTGAACAACATTGCATTTTCTTAAAAATACCAAGGGGAACTTTGATTCTGCATCAAATGGGCTCCTTAAGTTCCAAATAAAATAAAAATCATCAAAGGGATTCAATCCATTAAGCCACAGTATTTTACTGAGCATCTACTTTGTGCTCATTAATGTGCTATATACATTTGAGTGGATCCAAAATATGTAAGATATATTCACAGATTTTAGAAAACTAATAACAATGTATAAACAAATAATTAATATTATTTTATTAATAATTATTTAATACTAATATTACTAATTAAACTATACTAATAACAATATATAAAACTAGTTAAATAAGGGGTAGATAATACATTTAAGGGGACTAGAAGAGACTCAGAACAGGAAAAAAAATAAAAAGCTACAAAATTTTCAGGGAAGAATAATTCAATTCCAATATTTATTTATGGAGTCCCCCACCCCCCACCTGTGCTAATTGCTAAAGTCATTAAAAGAAGAGTAACACATTGTCACCATCATTGCATAACTTACAGACTATCAGAAGAGACTGACAATGAGAAAGTTCCAAACAGGTATGCATATAAACAACCTTACCATTATAATGCTATATGATTTAAATATTTATCATATTATGGTGGTTGAAGAAGGGAGAGGACAATTTTGTTTAAGGGACTGTAATCATTTTAAAATATGGGTCAGAGCCTGAAACATGTTAAAAAGAAGGAATTGAAGTGGAAAAAATCATGGCAGTCAGAAAAATAGCATGAATGAAGATGTAGGAAAGTTCCCAGCAACAGGAAGGAATAATGAGTCAAATTTAGCTAGAACATAACTACACATTATGAAGCAGTGGGAGAAAAAAATCTCAGGCATTTACTCAGGTTGTAATAAGGAACACTTAAATTCCTGGCTGATGAGAGCATACACTGACTAATGGAAACTGTTCTGTGTCATTCAGTTTTGGGTAATATAATAAGCAACATTATTTCACAACTAGAATTACTGCAATAACAAAAATTAAACATAAAAACTAAACAAGCATATTATTTAAAACCATATCACACAGAAGTACTGAAACGATTTTAAATTACACATGATTCTAATTAAATGCATTCAAATAGTTATAAATTCAGGAAATACAGGCTAATAAATTTTTGAAATTCGAAAAGAAAAAAATGTGACATTTTTCACATCTCTTATCACTTATATACATTGGGTACAGATTTCATTTGGAGTTCACACACAGCATGATTAAAATGTCAAATTTTAATGCAAACCAAACATATGGAAGAAAAGCAAGAAAACAGGAACCAGTTTCATTGAAAAGTTCAGTTATTGGCCAGACCTCCAGTTCAAACTTTTTTCCCATGGTACAACCTAACCTTACCTTCTTTTTTTTTTTTTTTTTTTTTTTTTTAGTGCTGAAGGCTTGGGCTTTTTCTCTTTGTTTAATCCATGTATGAATGATTGTAGCATGCACAGAAACAAGAAACAAGAGAAAATATAAATTATATAAATCACAGCCGATTACTAGAGCTAGCATGACCCAATTGGAGGACATTTAAATTCTTATATACACTAAATAAATTGAGTGAAGCAGTTAATGTAATTTTTTTTTTTAGCAGTTAATGTAATTTTGTTTTTTGTTTTTGTTTTTGTTTTTTTCATTCACATTTTCCCATACTCTGGATCTTGGACATATTCTTTGACTAGCAGATGTCTTTTCAGGTTGACCTAAAGATAAATAGGAAGGAGTATAAACACAAGGAGAGCTGAAAGGAGAGCAGATTCGGTTGAAAGTCTGATCTACATTAATGGCATTGCTAATAATAGTATTCAATTGTGATCCTAACCTGGGTCACACAGTAGGTCAGAAGCTGTGATTTACCCTCTGCTAGCTGTGCATACAAACTAGTAGGAAAATCAACACAACCACATCTAAGAGTATGGTGAAGAAGTGATTAAAAATAAATTTTTCATTTTTATTTCCTCTCTCCTTTACCGGCTCATCCAACAGACACTAAAATTTTGATCATATTGATTATTTCAAGTGATTCCATGTTTTTGATCCCCCTGTCTACTGTCATGGCTCAGGTTTCTATCATTTATTATCTTTGTTTCCACAATAATCTAATTGCAGTTCTACACATCTCTTAGAAAATTTTTCACAAAGGTATAATTGGAAGCCAAAGAATCCAAATATTTGCTTCTTATGCAAATGGAAGTTTCAGACTTAATGACATAAAGAAAAATAAATAACCTAAGGAAAAAGTCCAAATTTCTTAATAATTGTTTTACTAACCTTTCTGATTTGGCCCTGCCTATGTCTCTACTTTTCCCTTTGTCAATCCATATAGGCATGCTCTACTGGAAACAAATCTTGTGAATTGCACTCCCTCATACTTTTTTCACATTTATCCCTTTTTTATTACCCCACACATTATTTTGTCAAACTCCTACTCTAATACTTATGTTTGTCCCCAAAAGCCTTTATATGACCTTCAATTATAGCACTCATTTCTATTTCTAAGTACTTGTCCCCCTTGACTTCTATAACATAAACTATTAAAGTATAGGAAACTAGCCTTGTTTATCTTTGTACCCCAACAGGCAAACCATGTTATGTTGTGTAAGTAGATCTTCAAAATTATTTGTGGAAGGAAAGAATAAAGCCATCCAGAGTGACCTAGCCAGATCATACAGATCATATTTGTATTTTCTTAGCACTAGTGCCTTTTATTGCAGAAAATGGTTATAAGGTGATATAATTTTATTGTTTAAGCATGTGCGTCCCCCACTACAGAATGAGCTTCTTTTGTGAAAAAACTATTTTACCCGGTACCCGAAACAGTGTTTAACCCTAAATAGCAATATTCATCGGTTATTGAATGATTCCTCAAGTTCTCAGATTATTACAGAAAGGCCAATTAGAAAGGGAATTATTCCCACATCTGCTTAACTGGGAATCATGAATTATACAAGGATTTCTTCTTCTTTGCTTGTATAAATGGAACTCTGAGTTGGATATCTTTTGCACAGTTTCCATTACAATACTTTAAGTTGATTAATTTGTTTTCATGACCTGCATATATGTCAGGCTCCCTACTGTCAGTAGCATGGAGTATAATGTTCATGATTATACTAGACAATTATAGCCAATTCCCTCTTTAAATGAAAAGGTCTAAATTCCTTCCAAATACAATATAATCATATGCAGGAACGAGTCCCCTAAAATGTAAAATGGGCAATATCAAGACTAGAAGATAATATTCAGAAATCTGTATATCTATATGTCTGTATAGTCAAATTCTGGATCTCTCACTTTCTATAGATCCATGACTTTGAGCAGATAACTTTAGTTTTCTGTGTCTGTTTCCTCAACTACAAAATGAAGATAATTATAGCACCTAAGTCATTTAGTTACTGTATGGATGAAATAGATTAATTTATGTAAAAAGACCTTATAAAACATCCTCATAGAAAATCCTCATAAATATAAGCCATCATAAATTAGCTTGTTCACATTAACATGTTATGGGCTCTGTTGATTTGAATGATCTTATTTGTGAAGATGTTTAGTTTTAAACGCCTATTACAGTATCTTCAAAGGAGCACATTTCATGTTCTTAAATGTCATCTTTATCTTTATCAAACACCTAAATAAATGTAGTAATTAAATATGTAAACATATATAAATCTTATTAACTAGATAAATCTCAAAATAATAAAAAGGTAGATATTAAGTATAAAAAGATGTTTGAATTTTCACACTGAAAAATCTTTAATTGCTTGGATTTTGTTGTTCCATTAACTAAAATTTCCTGAATCTGATAAAAGCACTCCAAAATGATGGTCTTAGTATCAAACTTGCAATAAACTACATAATTTAAATTTTCAATTTAACAAAAGCCAAAAAATACTGATTTTATTTGATCAGATTGTGTCAAATAACATATGACCTTCTTTAGAGATTCATGTGAACTTTAAATTGACAAGAAAAATCCATCACCTTGAAATTAGTAAACAGTGAAGCTACCATATTGGAATATAGTATTGGCATTATTATTACATATAAACTATCCTTATTGAAGAAAAGCACATTTCTAAAATATGCTTTGAAGTATTTCAAGTCAACATGAAATTATTAAATTCGATGTTAATATTCAAGTTTGGCAGCATTGAACACTTGTTCCAGTGAGACCATGGCTTCCCCTAGTGTGTTAACTTTTACAGGGTAAAAGTTTATTTCATGGATAACTACAATATCTCCATATATCTTCAGTCAAATTCCCCCCAATGGATGCTTTAGCATGTGATCGTAAAGGAAAAAAAAAAAAGGAACTCAATACGTAGGACTGCTTGCTTACTGATAATCACTCAGTTTTAATATTTTTTAAATAAACTACACTAGTGCTAAATCTAACTACTCTACTTTAAAACTAAGACGAGAAGATACTAGACAATTCCCCAATTTTTTACAGGACTTATTTTGATCATATACTCTGTTTCCACATAACAGGTTTTTAGTAAATGCTGAGTTTAATAATATGATGTAATCACACAAAATTCTCCCTCTAGATTGTGGGAAGTTTCCAATACTAGTGCCATTATTATCTATTACTCCTCTCTCTGAGGAATGCATAAATGAGTCTTGCTGAGGAAACTGAGTCAGTAGGTTGGTTTAGGAAAATACGTGGTCTGAGAATTCAAAAAAGGAACAAGTGAGAGTAAGAAAGAGTATATTTAACTGAGTTTGAAAAGCAAAGAGGGAAACACAAGAAACAATTCTATCGTAGAAAGAGATTAACAATGAGTATTTCAAGTTAGAAAACGATATAGAATCAATTAAAAAAAACTTCTGAAGACTAACAAAACAAAATCAGAGATAATTTTTGTGTACATATATTTTAAACTGCTATAAGGAAAAATGGGTGTGAGAACATTGCAGTGATAGCATAACTAATCAAAACATAGTGAGGGATAAATAAAGTTAGAAAGGTCAGGAATAGATGTAGAGAGTCAGGCATTTTCATATGTCAAAAGTACTTGGTTCTAGTCTATGTTTATTGAAAGAAGATTATTATCGTAATTAACAGAAAGTGATGTCACATTCATTAGTGAAAACTGACAGAATTTGGTGTAAATCTAAGTGTCCACCTATAGCATTTAAATCAATGTTTATGACTTATTTTAAAAATCCTTTGCTTCAGAATAGTCGAATAATAAGGGTGGATTATATGTTTCATACTTCTAACAAAGAAAAATTGCACATTTGTATAACACTCCAAAATGAAAGGGAGTAAGTGTGTTTAGGGGCAGAATTCATCAATTCGTACTTATCTTTTAGCACAAATGGGGCTTGTTATGATTTTTATTATTAATTTGTGAGTTTATCTTATTTTAAGATTTTATATATTTATTTGAGAGAGAAAGAGAGAGCACATATGTTTGTGCACAAGCAGGGAGAGGGGCAGAGGGAGAGGGAGAAGCAGACTCCTGGCCAAACTGGGAGCCCAACGTGAGGAGGTTCATGACTAGAACCAAACGCAGCCGCTCAACTGACTGAGCCACCCAGGTGCCCCATGTGTGAGTTTATTTTAATTCTTAGAATCAATTACTTTTATGGCATTGAATTGTGATTTTCAGATGGAAAGAAAAACTCTTAGTGAAATCATTAAAGTGGGTAATTAGAAGAAATGGTAAAATGACAGATTTTATTTGATTAAAAATTATTTATATTTCATTTAATTTATATTCACAAGGTTTTTATGAGTTTCCTTTAAGTTAGACCAATCATACACCCAGATTTTTATTGCAAAAGTACATTTGTTTTTGTCATAGAAAATTGAAAGATCTAATTTAATCATAATCTGTGGATTTTTTTTTCTTGAACACATTTCTTTGCTAAATATTTTATTTAATATTCAGTTTCTTTGTCTTAATTCTTTTGAAGAGGGCATTCATTCTTAGATAGTCCTTTGTTCTAGATAAACAGCTGTTGTCATGCTATCTTTTATCTGGAGAATATCTAGCCCAGTGCTTGCATTAAAAAAAATAAATAAATAACCAAACTATTTAACCCAGAAGAGCTTTGATTTCTCCAATTCTAAAATTTATATTTGCCTCCACTAAAGTAATCAATTCAGACAAAGAAAAGGCTGAAATCAATCACCTTTGTCCTATTCAAAGAAGAGGCTTCATCAAACCAAAAGCTTTAAAGATAAAGAGAGTTATAAAATACTACAACCAAATTTTTAGATGTCAAAAGGTTTCTAGGTGAAGGCAATTTCTGAAATAATGGCTATGAAAAAAGTGAAATGGTCTTTTCCTTACACACCCTGGTTACCCACTCAGTCTCCTTCTCAAAACAATTTGGTTGTTGACTGTAATTACATAAAGTAACAAACAGATGCTTTGGCCTGATTGTTTGCCACCAACATACTTTTCCAAACATATACTCTATGAAACCATTGAATATGCTTTTCCTTGAATATACTTTACATGATTCAATATCCTTAGTTTCTCTCCTAGTAATCCTGAAAACCTCTTTTTCTCCTCTTTCCTTCCTGAATCTTGCATGGCAAGAGTTATAGTGTAAATCTCAGCCCCTCCACATTCTACCTGTGTATCTTGGGAAAATTAAAGGAATCAGTGTTTGGGTTTCCTCATTTGTTAAATGGAGATAGAAATAGTATATATCTGATATAAATAAATGAGTTAATCCAAATGAATGTTTAGGAAAATGCCTAGATTCATTGACTGATTGTTTTTGTCAACAAGGCAAAGTATTCTACTTTATAGAGCTTTTAAAGAATAAGAAAAATATTACTGGGAAGAGGCCACACTAGAAAGCCTAGCCTGGGGTTGACGACTAGAAAGAATAGTCATTTGAACCTGATACAATCCCATTTCCATAGGTATACTAACAAATCAACCAGTTCAAAGAATATATTCCAGATAATACCCCAGTAAAAGAATGGATGCAGGTCACTGGTGCCTATCCAGGTTGTCACAGAGGTACTCCCCACCTTGCTATTGTCTGGAGCATCCTAATGACTAAGATCCAGGAAGTTTATTGAAATGCATGCAGAAAAATTATTTGAGAATGCATTTATGATCTATACCTAAAATAAAGTAAGAAAGAGCAAGGTTAAGCAAAAGGAGATGTTGAAATGTGAAGTGTTCAATAGGTGGCTCAGATCATTTCATGGTGAGTTCTGGAACTTGAGTTGCCTCAACTTGAGGTAAGGGGATCAGGCTTTGTACTTCCTTTATCAGGCAATCATTGTTGATATGAACTGCCCCAGGAAGGGGTCATACCCTTCATGGAGCCAGCTCCTTCTCTCAGCCCAGAGAGGGATGTAACATAGCTATGTGGATTTCTACCAACTCAGGGAACACATGCCTCAGTCCTGTAGGGGAGATCTGATGAAGCAGCTCTGTCTCCTGAATCCCTCTAAGTTGTAGTTCTATGCTGATTGTAAGGAAATTGCCAAGTTAGAGAAATTAGAGACATTAGTTAACTAATATACTATGTGAGAAGAAGCCCACCGAGAGTTACATATTTCCCATTTCCTACTGTATCATCTGGTTGACAAATGGTTTGCTTACAGCCTACAGCAGGTTATATTTTATTTAAAGGTGTTCAAAACCAGAAGAAGAAATTTATAATTAGGATGCTTACTACTAATTGAAGTTAATTTAAGTGCAGGAGAAAGTCATTTATATGTTCAACAAGGTAATGAACAAGAAGATGCAAGAGAGTGAAGGACAGGAAGATTTTCTATTTTGATTAGTTCTCTATTTTACTTTCCACAGTACAAATTTCCCTATCACATTCCGTGCTAGGATTGGAGTGATTTAAACAGGCTTAAGCCGATTTCTACTTTCTGAAAATCACATAGAACTCTAATAAAACTGTAATTGATTTCTATAGGGTTTTGTATGAATATCTGAGGACAGAATTTCGCCCGTTTTCTCATCTCTTATGGCTGAGTTTAAGGTTTATCAATAGCATCAGAGGGTGTGATAAAAACATTGTGCATATTTAAGTTGAATAAAAGTTTTTCTTTTTTTAATATTTTTTAAAGATTTTATTTATTTATTTGACAGACACAGACACAGCAAGAGAAAGAACACAAGCAGGGGGAGTGGGAGAGGGAGAGGGAGAAGCAGGCTTCCCCCCAAGCAGGGAGCCCAATGTGGGACTTGATCCCAGGACCCTGGGATCATGACCTGAGCCGAAGGCAGACGCTTAACCAAGTCAGCCACCCAGGTGCCCCAATAAAAATTTTTCTGATCTTTCATGCTTATGATGTAAAACCATTTCATTGAATCAATATAATGCATAGCAGGTGTTATTCAAATATAAAATATATAGCTTTAAGAAAATTTTCTTAGGCAAAAAAGGCTACTAAAAACAGTCCAGAGAGGCTGGAGTGTTTAGAAATGACCAGGAACACATCTAAAAAAGTACACTGTCCTTTAATATTTAAATCCATTTATTTTTATTTCAATATTTAGTTTGTATATGTCACTTTAAAAGATGAAGAAGAATTAATAAATGAAAATTTACTAGGTAGAAATAGATACAATATGCCATTCCTTCATTTTTGTCTGAGATTAAAGTTGAACTTTTTGTTTTTGTTTAAGGCTTTTTTTTTTTTTAGTTTGACCATCATATCTTCTAATTATGAAAACATGGACTGTAAATTCAGAGCAAGATATTAAACCTGTACTTTAGAACAGTCATAAAAACCAATTTTAAGTTTTAAAACTGAAATGGAAATTCTAAGTGACGGGTCAAAATGAAAGTGATATCCAGTGGCTTTATATGAAATATGTAGGCTAGAGGATTCTAAATGTGTTGTAGTAAAAACAGAAATGAAATCTGAAGGATGCCCCCTGCAGTCAGCACAGGGAACTAATGTTATTGAAATTATACTTAGCACAAAGTACACGGATTCATTTCCAAATGACTAAACATACTGGAGAAACTTTGATGAAAGCATGTACATATTTCACTTTGCCACTTCTTTATGTTGGAATTAAGACATATCACTTTAGAAATATAAAATTTTCCAGAGAAGTGAACTTATTATTATATAATAAATAATCATTTTAAAAATACATAAATTATATAATTAAGAAGTCTTAATAACAAAAATATCCTAAGTGTTTACTCATTAGTGCCCTCAAGAATATCTATAAGTAGACCTGTAGATCATGAAGAGCTTTTAAGAACTTGCCATTAAAATTTCCTAAAGATATTCTCCCCCTTAATATTTTCACTAACAGTTTTTTACCTCCTATGCAGCACAACATGCTGGGCATATCCTCAACTTTTATCTCATTTAGTCCTTACAAGTGCAAATTATGGATTATTATCTATTATTTTATAGACCAGAAAACTAGGATTGAATGAGGTAAAATAATGAACCCAAAATCATAGAGAAAAATTTAAGCCAAGAAGTCTTGACTCTGCCGTGTTCTTTCCTGTACACAGAGTAATTTAATGTGTTGATAAAATCTGGGGGTGCCTGGGTAGCTCAGGTGGTTAAGCACCCAACTCTTGATTTTGGCTCAGGTCATGATCTCAGGGTTGTGGGATGGAGCCCAGCATCAGGCTCTGTGCTCAGTGGGGAGGGAGTCTGAGATTCACTCCCTCTCCCTCTCCTTCTTCTGCCCCTCCCACTCATTTTCTCTCTCTCTCTCTTTTTCTCTCAAATAAATAAATCTTTAAAAAAATGTGTTGGTAAAATCTAGAAGCCCTTCATTCTTCTAGAAGTCATTTTTAACTTCCAAAGTCTCAGAATATAAATTAAGTATGCTGTCTCAATTAAGGAGGTAACTGAGGAGAATCAAAGGTTGAAATTCCATAAAAAAATTCACAAGGTCCTTCTATTCAGCAACTATTTACTCTGCTTCAACCTATTTATTCTAATAATAACAAAGGCTAGTAAATGTCTGCTAAATGTTGGTCAATATGTCAAATGTTTTATCTTCACTACCTAAATTTTTATAACTCTACAAAAAGTAGTTTCTGCATTTGAAAAAGCCAGGCTCAGAGTTTGGCTGACTTGCCCACTGTAACATAGTTAACTGAGGGACTGGCATTTGAATCTAGAAATTAAGTTCAGTCTTTAATATCACATGGGTATAGATTTAAAAGAGAAATGATGTGGTGGCTTGAACAAGGATGATAAAAAGGAGAAACCTGGAGAAGCAAATAGAAAAGAAGCATGTCTGGAAAGAAGAGTGGGAGGAATGATGGAAAGTTTTATGAGCTCCTTTAAGAATATGAGCAGTTTTCAACACTTGTTATGTGACCTTGTAGCTGTGTTATCATTCAGAAGCTAATAGAGCAGGATATAAATCCTCACGCAGATGCAGTGAGAACTAATTAGATAACGTTTGTAATGTACACTGAGCTTCTTAGAGAAAGGTCTTGGAATGTAACATATTAAAAACAAGTGCACTGAAGCTGTTTTAGTCCCTAACATGATTGACGAGAATATAGAATATCTCACGTTTGCAAAGGAAAGAGAAAAGAGGCACTAGAAAAATAGAGAGCATTTTATTTTATGAACAGCCTAAATTTGGAGTTAGATCCAGAAATCACCCAGATAATACTCAGAAAAGAAAAATGGAAAATAAAGATCTTGTGAACTAATTCAGCTAACGAGATTAAGAGCAGAGGATATAAAATACAGTACACAAGAAGTGAAGGAGAAAAGAAATTGAAAGCCAAGACGTGCTAGTTGATGAAAAGCTGAGCCTTCCAAATCAGTAAGCTTAGAGTTTGGTTCACAGTTGTGCCCAGGAGAAGGATTTATTTCTGGTTTTATTTTGGCTTTTGAAGTGAAAGGATTCTTAAAGTAAAAGATCCAGGGAAAGTGGGATTGGGTAAAAGGGTTGTGTGCCATTTTTGTTCAAAACTGAGGCAGTAGTCGTCACTCAGAAAGAGAAACATGCCCTCAAATTACACAGATTTGAAATAAATATAAAAGATACTTGCTTCAACATCGATGAGGGTATTTTTATGCCTAACTTGCCCAAAACTATTAAGGTATCATATGCATATGATACACATATGGTAGCTTGCTACTGAAATAAATCAGCTCCATAATACTACTTTATTCCTCATATAATTATTATTGGTTGTATATAGACTAGGGTTATCAGATTTAACAAATAAGAATGCAGTTAAATTTGAATTTCTGATACATAACAATTATCTTACTATAAATATGTCTCAAATATTGCATAGGGCATACTGACAATAAGATTATATGTTGTTCATCTGAAAGTCAAATTTAACTGGCATCCTGTACTGACACCCCAAGAGAGAGCTTGGCAAAAGCAGTAGGGAGGGGCATTCTCTAGTATACATATATACACAAAAGAGAAATAAAATTTTAGGGGAAAAAAGTTCTGTTTATTTATAACTAAAATAAATGTTCCTTAAAAAGCAGGGATGCCCCAAAGGCCTTATTTTTAATTTGATTGTTAACTAAAATTTGCTCTGATCCTCATGTGTCAAATCTGACAACTAACTAGGAATATTTCTTAGGAGTCTGATTGAACATAGGTCCTCTTTAAAAACTACTGATCCTCTCAAATTGTGTGTAGCTCGATCTCACACTGAATATACACTAAATGGCAAGTCACATATAACTGATAATATAGTGCTTACATATTTTTCTGATATGGTGGTAATATACCTTATACTTATGCTGGGCCTGCAGGGGTTTGGTTATCCCAGACTAATGTGCAATGCTGGTGGAAAAGCCTTTTAAAAACTGAGGGTTGCTGGAGTGGCCGGGGGTGGGAGGGATGGGGTGGCTGGGTGATAGACACTGGGGAGGGTATGTGCTATGGTGAGCGTTGTGAATTGTGTAAGACTGATGAATCACAGACCTGTACCTCTGAAACAAGTAATGCATCATATGTTAAAAAAAGAAGATAGTAGGAAACTTAAAATGAAGGGAGGGCAAATCGGAGGGCAGATGAACCATGAGAGACTATGGACTCTGAGAAACAAACTGAGGGTTCTAGAGGGGAGGGGGGTGCGGGATGGGTTAGCCTGGTGATGGGTATCAAAGAGGACACGTACTGAATGGAGCACTGGGTGTTACATGCAAACAATGAATCATGGAACACTACATCAAAAACTAAGGATGTAATGTATGGTGATTAACATAACATAATAAATTTTTTTAAAAAAAGAAAAAAATATGATTTGAATGTGTACAGAGGAGCTGGGAAATGAAATAAAGCTTTGTTCCATTGGAGATGCAGATATAACTGAGCATACACTGGGGTATGTGTTTGTGGACTGGGCCAACTGTTTTTAATTTACAGGGGTACTGTGCAACCTCCTTCAAGAGATTTCATCCTAGGAGAAGAAGAGAATTGGTAGAACCAGTGAGATCCAGCAACATAGCTCTCAAGAGATTTGAGCAATGCTTGTGCAAAATGACCTTCAACAGTAAGGATTATGAGAATTCTTGTCAAAAATATTACCTTGGAACAGTAAGAGATCTATACGGGCCATGTATGCACTCTCCCTGCTTCCCCATTCTTCCCCCTTTCTCAGCTACGTGGAATGGAACCGGGTCACAGAATGAATGCTGCTGCATATATAAACATCTATTAGTAAGCAGGCAAAGAAACAGTCAGACAACCTCATTTGTAAGCTCAACTCTGTCCTTTCAGGTGGTCTGAGAGTGCCTAGAATGAAAGTTTCACTACAGGCAGGTACATCAATACTCTTCAGGCACAATACACCTGAACTTATCAGAGTCAGGAGCAGAATTCTCCAATAAGCATCTGTACACAGAACAGGATTTAATCCTGGTTTAAGAGACGCATTCCAAAGAGCACTGGCCAGCTCTTTTCCATGCAAAGGACAGTGGTTATAGTCAATCTCTACACTTCAAATGTCAATTTTTAACCTATGAGAATAATTTGTAACATCCATTATGCAAATTAGCAAAACTCTTCTTGGTTAGAGATGAAGATTGCTGAAGCCCTTTTGTAAATCCTTCTGGAATGTGAGCTCCTGGTTAAAGATAGTTCAATTGTTAACCACCTACTGAAAAGATATAGATGAAAAATATGTGATACATATATACTTACTGAAGTATTTTAAAGTAGATTTTTCATATAATACACCTGGATCTAGCCCTGCACATGCTATGGCCTACATCCAAAGAGATGTGTCACTGAAATGTGCAAAACCACATGGCCTGAAAAGCATGTCATTAATATATCATGGGGAGGTCCATTTTCTGACTTTTTCAGACCAGTGCTCAGATTTATCATTTTGTGGACCTTGGCAGAGAACTACAGTATTCTATTCAGAATAATGTTCTTTAATATAATAATGGCAATAGCCTTCATACCTGGGGAGCAGCACAAAACAGAGGCAGCAATTGAGGGGGATTGCTGTGGGGTGATAGAATGTTGGTCTTGACGGGTTGATCAACAAAGGCATTGTGGGACTTCTGCATACATAAGATCCCTTCAGATAATCAGTTGTGGAGGGATCCTTTGAATTATAAACAGAAGCAATAAGCCACTCAAAGTTGGGTTTTGTGGCTGATTTGACTTCTTTTGTATACATAAACAGATGATGTCTTAAAAATCCTAACTATGTTTACAAACAACTTTTGACCTGCCAGTACTTTACTGAATATTGGAAGACTCAGAACAGAAATAAGCAATTTTAAATTATTATAATGCTGTCTGCATGAGTACTATGCATATATTTTTGAATACCATTTGCTCATGAGGCTATTCAAAATGCTATAAATAAGATAAAAAGTTTTGATTACTAATGGTTCCAGTCTTTCTAATCATACAGATATCTACTGATGTTCTCCATTCCTCGACATGTATTAATACCAAAATCAACAAGAAAAAGTTTACAAATAAATATAATTATCTTCTAGATATTTTTAGATTTGATTTTTCTCCCTAGCAGGAAGATATCTTTAAGTGGTTCTCTAATTTTTTTTAAAGTTTCGTTCATCTGGGAGTACCTGGGTGGCTCAGTCAGTTAAGTGTCTGCCTTCAGCTCAGGTTATGATCCCAGTGTCCTGGGATCGAGCCCTGCATAGAACTCCCTACTCAGTGGAGAGCCTGCTTGTCCCTCTCCCTCTGCACCCCCCACCCTGCTCCTGCTCTCTCTCTCGATCTCACTCTATCTCAAATAAATAAATAAAATCTTTAAAAAAAGATTAATTCATTTGTTTTAGAGAGAGAGAAGGAGAGAGAGCGTGCCAGTGAGTGGGGGGAGGAGAAGAGAGAGAGATTCTTCAAGCAGGTTCCTCACTGAGTACATAGCCTGACACGGGGCTCGTTCCCACCACCCATGAGATCATGACCTGAGCTGAAACCAAGAGTGGGACACTTAACCTACTGAGCAGCCCAGGTGCCCCAAGTGGTTCTCTAATTTGAAAACACATAACAATTTCTTTAAACAACAATTTTGAAGAAATATTCCTAACATAGTCATGTTTGTGTGTATATATGTTTGTGTCTGTAAGACTGACTATAATTCTATAATGTATAGAGTAACATTTAACAGAAAACAGGTCTGATGTGGAACCTAACCAAAAAAGACTAGGTATTAAAGTTCCAAAGTCATTTCATTTTGTGACAGTCTAAACTCAAATTGCCTTATGTCCTATTGATGGAGTAGTGTCACAATGAGTCATTTCTCTATGACACCATGGATTTTTAAAGAAAAATCTGTTTCATCAAAACAAAACTCTGCCCCCAAATTGCTAGGTAATTTGGATGAAAAAGAGGTAAGTTTTCCTAGCAGACTTTACTATGTAGTAGTCAACTTGACAAACAGCATCACAAAATGCTACAGAACTAGTTATAATCAGGGTCATCTCTTTTTCCTCTAGGAAGAAATGAAATTATATAGAACAGTAGTTGACCATATAGGAACACACATGCACACACACACACACATGCACACACACACACACACACACACCTGGTGTTGGCATCTGTAGAGAAAATATTAATATCTCTAACCAGTAGGAAGTTATTCAATTTGAACATTACCTGACCTGTTAGTATGAGATCAAATACACATAGAGTGAAAGATAAGGCAATCAGCAACGTATCTTAGATCAGGAGGAAACACTTCATATATAAACTATTCATAATCAATTTAACGTTACTTTTAGGAAGAAAAGATGTTTTATTTCCCATCTTGTTAAAGAAATAAGAAGATTAATCAGCAATCCTTCATTTAGATGTTGCTATTATTCTTCATGATCTGCCCTGAAATTTATTCCACAATTTACAATATTTGAATCAGCCAAAATGCAAATAGACATTGCTTAGGTTTTTTTAAAGAAAAATAAGGATTCACTCTAATATAAATCTACTTTTGGAGAAAATATACCAAGTAATCAAAAATATTTTTAGATTTTGCTTTCATATTAGACAAAGATATGCCTTCAAGGAATCATTCAAAAAAGATAATTTTTAAGCTTGTCAAATGGCATTCATTATTTTTTACTACTATTGGCTAGAAATGGCTTAGAATGTTAAACACCTGCACTGCAGATAGTGTTAACTACGTATTTTGGAGGCAGATGATAAGACCATCTCTTAATACAGCACAATACCTAGTGGACATGAGAAAGCCAAGGAACATTAAAGAGTAAGAAGTATTTAGTGCTGCAATACCTACAGTTAGAGAAGATGGAATATTAGTCTTAAGAGCACACTTGGTAGACATTCGGTTGCCTTATCCTAGAGCCCCATGCATATCCTTGAATAAAGTGTCTGTGACTAAGTGCTCTGTGTATAAACTTTCTGAATACATCACTGAATGTGCATCTCCATGCCCTGAGAAAATTTACTCTGATATGTGATGCTTTTAATTAGAAAGAAAAAGCCAAGTAATCCCAAAAATGTCACTCATTTTTCCATTTATGGAATGGATGTGCTTAGCCTCCATCATTCTTTTAACAAGAGATGATCTTTTCTTAACATTTCTACCTGTGATACCATTCTAACATTTCTTAACATTTCTACATTCTTACATTTGTATTCTTTTAAAACAGTACCATGTCACATGCCATGGGACTATACATTGAAAAGTTAAAGTTAGCCTGAATATATTTTTTAAGCACAATCATAATCTGGAGTTTTAAAATAGTCGAAGACTCTTAAATGTTTAGCTATGATCCTATGAGAATGTGTGTAAAGACAGTCCCTAAGAAGCCAATGAGATAGTTATTTTTTTTTTATATTCTGTTTTGTTTTGTTGCTACTTCAAGTTTCCAGCATTTGACCATTTATTAGCATATGCAAGAATTAGAATATAAAATTCGTTTGTGGGTTTTCGTCCTTTTTTATGTCTTTTTTTTTTTTCTCATTACCGCATCTGACGTGAATTCAATTCATACATATCTTGAGCCACTGGTATGTTAGACAGGGGTCAAGATTCTAGGGTCACAAAAATGAAGACACCAAGCTTGGCCTTCAAGGACCACAGTGAAGCAGGAAAGACAGATACATAATGTTAAGTCCGTCTGGGTGGGGCTGGAGGTGGGAGAGAATTTCCTTTTACATTCCTTTGGGTTTTTTACATGAAATTACTTGAGTAACCAGCAAGATTTTGATTGCTTATTGGTTTATAGGTAGATCATCTTTTATTTACTTGTTTAATATTTATTTATTATTTTATTTTTTGTGGGTTTTTTTGGTAGATCCTTTTTTATTTTTTATTTTATTTTATTTTTCTTTCTCCAAGTTTGTATTTGAAATTCCAGTTAACCAACAGTGCAATATTAGTTTCAGGTATACAATTTAGTGATTCATTACTTCCATACAACACCCAGTGCTTATCAAAAATGTCCTCCTTAATACCCATTACCTATTTAAACCATCCCCCCAAATACCTCCCCTGTGTTAACCCTCAGTTTCTCTATAGTTAAGAGTCTGTTTCTTGGTTTGTCTCTCTTTTTTTTTGTCCCCTATGTTCATTTGGTTTTTTTTGGTTTTGTTTTTTATTTTATTTAAATTCAATTAATTGACATATAGTGTATCATTAGTTTCAGGTTAGAGTTTAGTTATTCATCAGTTGCATATAACACCAAGTGCTCATTACATCATGTGCCCTCCTTAGTGACCATCACCCAGTTCCCCCAACACCCCCACCTCCCCTCCAGCAACCCTCAGTTTGTCTCCTTGGGTTAAGATTCTCTTATGGTTTATCTCCCTCTCTGATTCCATCTTATTTTATTTTTCCCTCCCTTTCCCTATGATCCTTTCTTGTTTCTTAAATTCCAAATATGAGTGAAATCATATGGTACTTGTCTTTCTCTGACTAACCTATTTCTCTTAACACAATACACTTTAGTTCCATCCATGTCGCTCCAAATGGTAAGATTTCATTTTTTATGGCTAATATTCCATTGTATATATATACACCACATCTTTTTTATCCATTCAGCAGTTGATGGACTTTTGAGCTCTTTCCATAATTTAGTTATTATTGATAATGCTGGTATAAACATCAGGGTGCATGTATCCCTCGAATCTGTATTTTTATATCCTTTGGGTAAATACCTCGTAGTGCAATTGCTGGGTCATAGGGTAGTTCTATTTTTAACATGTTGAGGGACCTCCATACTGTTTTCCAGAGTGGCTGCACCAGTTTGCATTCCCACCAACAGTGTAAGAGGGTTCCTCTTTCTCTGCATCCTCCCCAACACCTGTTGTTTCCCGAGTTGTTCATTTTATCCATTCTGACTGGTATGAGGTGATATCTCACTGTAGTTTTGATTTGTATTTCTCTGATGATGATTGATGTCGTGCATCTTTCCATGTGTCTGTTAACCATATGGATGTCTTCTTTGGAAAAATGTCCATTCATGTCTTCTGCCCATTTTTAAGCTGGATTATTTGGGTTTTTTTAGGTGTTGAGTTTTATTAGTTCTTATAGATTCTAGATACTAATCCTTTATCAGATATGTCATTAGCAAATATCTTTTCCCATTCCATAGGTTGCCTTTTAGTTTTGTTGATTGTTTCCTTCACTGTGCAGAAGCTTTTCATTTTGTTGTAGTCCTGATAGTTTATTTTTGGTTCCGTTTCTCTTGCCTCAGGAAACATACTAGTAAGAAGTTGCTACAGCCTATGTCAAAGAGGTTACTACTTGTGTTCTCCTCTAGGCTTTTGATGGTTTCTTGTCTATTTAGGTCTTAATCCATTTTGAATTTATTTTTATGTATGGTAAGACAGTGGTCCAGTTTCATTCTTTTGCGTGTTGCTGCCCAGTTTTCCCAACACCATTTGTGGAAATGAGACTTAAAAGAGACTATCTTTTTTCTATTGGATATTCTTTCCTGCTTTCCGGAAGAATAGTAGACCATGTAGTTGTGGGTTCATTTCTGAGTTTTCTATTCTGTTCCATTGATCTATGCATCTGATTTTATGCCAGTACTATACCGTCTTGATCACTTAAGCTTTGTATTATAACTTGAAGTCCAGAATTAGATGCCTCCAGCTTTGCTTTTCTTTTTCAAGACTGCTTTGGCTAATCGGGGTCTTTCGTGATTCCATACAAATTTTAAGATTGTTTGTTCTAGCTCTGTGAAAAATGCTGGTGATAATTGATAGAGACTGCATTAATTATGTAGATTGCCTTGGGTAGAATAAACATTTTAACAATATTTGTTCTTTCAATCCATGAACATGGAATATTCTTCTACTTCTTTGTGTCATCAATTTCTTTCAAGAGTGTTTTGTACTTTCAGAGTACAGATATTTTACATCTTTGATTAGGTTTATTCCTGGGTATTTTATCGTTTTGGTGCAATTGTAAATGGGATGGATTACTTGATTTCTCTTTCTGCTGCTTCATTATTGCTGTATAGAAATGAAACAGATTTCTGTATGTTGATTTTGTATCCTGTGCCTTTATTGCATTCATGTATGATATATCCTCTTTTATAGGCTTATTTTCTGGTATAAGAAGAACAACTATTTTATAGAATAAACATGATTAATTGGCTATTTATTTAATTGTTGTTATAGCTGGGCAACAAAGTATTAAAGTGATATAGAAAGTGTTCCTGTTAACAAAAGATAAATTTCATCCATATTATGGAACATATGCTTTATTTGTGGCTATTGTTCATAGAGGATTTTAATTTATCTTAAGTAATAAATAAAAAAGTTAATAAAATTGTGTGAGTATAGATATGTAGATGTAAAATTATAGTTTTATATAAACTACATAAACTCAAAGTTATTGTGTATTTTCATAAAATGCCAATGATTTGCCATACTTACTTCAGATTTTTTAAAATAAAATACTGTTAATAAATTTGGGAAGATCCATGAATTCTATCCATCCCATTCTTCTTTGTTAATGCACTCCAGAGCTGGTATCCAATGTCTGGAACACAGGCATACCTCTTTTTATTGTGATTCATTTTATTGTGCTTCACAGATAATGCATTTTTTTAACAAATTGAAGGTTTGTGCAACCCCGAGTTGAGCAAGTCTATCAGTGTAATTTTTCCAACAGCATTTGCTCACTTCATGTCTCTATCTCACATATTGATAATTCTCTCAATATTTCAAACTATTTAATTATTATTATATTTGTTATGGTGATCTGTGATCAGTGATCTTTGATGTTACTATTGTTATTGTCTTGAGGAGCCAAGAATCACATCCATATAAGATAGCAACCACTACCCTGATTAGTCAGTGGCCATTAATATTGAGGCAAGATGCTCCACCAGCAAGAAGAAGACTATGACTTTCTGAAAGTTCAGATGATGGTTAGCATTTTTTAACAAAAGGTAATTTTTAAATTAATGTATATCATTGGGTTTTTTTAGACATGTTATTGCACAATTAATAGCCTATAGTATAGTGTAAACATAACTTTCATATGCACTGGGAAACCAAAAAATTCATTTGACTTGCTTTATTGCAATATTTGCTTTATTGCAGTGGTCTAGAACTAGACCTGCAATAGCTCCAAGATATGCCTGTATGGTATTTACCATTAGCATGACTTTTTTAATCTTCTATCCATATATGTATCTATAAGGAAAATACAGTATTTTTTGCATGTTTCCTGTTATCATGTTTTATGAAAATACAGTCTCTTATTTTGGCTCGTTTTTTTTATGTCTGCCTGTTCATTCATTTTAAGAACTTTAAATAATCCATTATATGAATGTACCACTACTTATCTATTCATTTCCCTATTGATGGGTATTGAGTTCAGTCTTTCTGTTTGTAATAAACTAAGTTTCAATAAAATGTTCTTTGCATTCCCATTATTCCTATGTGCTAGGGTTTATCTAGGGCAGTACATCCCAAGTGGTAAGAATCACTTTATTTTTACTTAATTTGGGAATACTCTTAACAAATTTTTCCAGGATCTTCTCCATAGGAGTCTGGGACCATTTTTTAAATTGAACCACCTAGACTTTTAAAAGTATTAGCATGGTACAGTTGTCACAATTAATAAATCAACACTGATACATTATCATTAACTAAAGTCTTTAATTTATCCAGGTTTTCTTAGTTTTCACCTAATGTCTTTTTTCTCTTCTGGGATTCTGTCCAGGATATCACATTACACTTAATCATCATGTCTCCTTAGGGTCCTATTGACTGTAATATTTTCTCAGCCTTTCCTTGTTTTGGTGAACTTGAAAGTTTTAAGGAGTACTAGTCAGATATTTTGTTGAATGTCCCACTGAGACATTGGGATTAGCTTGATGTTTTTTTAATGATTAGATTGAGGATATTTTTGGGAGGAAGGAAGATCAAAGAAAGTACAGTGCCATTTTTATCACATTATACCAAGGGTATATTGTACCAACATGACTTACTACTGCTGATGTTAACCTTGATCATTTGGTTGAGTTAGTGTTTGTCTATGAGTTTTCTCCACTGTAAAGTTACTCTAACCACCATTACTTCCTCTTCATGATGTACATTTCAGAAGGAAATTACTATTCATAGACAACGTTTAAGAACTAAGGAGTTATCTACAGAAATTTGATGCTCCACTTATGTACATAAATTATTTAGAATTCTTTTGTACAGAATGCTCTTCTATCCCACACTTCTTTATTTATTCAAGCATTTACTTATTTAGTATGGACTCCTAGATATTTATTTTAAACTTTGGGTTATAATCCAAGACTACTTCATTTATTTTGTTGACCAAATTGTTGCAGCTTTGGCTCTTGGCTCCTGTGTCCCTTTGATATATCCCATCTTTGTAGTATTTGTTTTTTCTGTTTGTTTGTTTCAGCCTTTCCATAATTTTTGTCACTACAAGATGCTTGCATGTCATGGAAAAATTTGTAAAATCAGCAATTTCTCCAAGGAATCCTCCCTTTATTTATTTATTTTTTTAATCGAAGTGTATATTTTATATGGCTGAATTTTATTTTTTTATTTTATTATGTTATGTCAGTCACCATACAACACATCACCAGTTTTCAAGGCAGTGATCCACAATTCATTGTTTTCGTACAACCCCCAGTGCTCCATGTAGTATGTGTCTTCTTTAATACCCATCACCGGGCTAACCCATCCCCCTACCCTCCTCCCCTCTAGAACCCTCAGTTTGTTTCTCAGAGTCCATAGTCTCTCATGCTTCATCTCTCTTTCCGATTCCCCCGCCCCCCGTCCTGTCCTCCCTTTATTTTGGAGAGTGATATTAGAAACCACGATCTGGGTGATTAGTTGCCACTAGGATTTTATTGCTTCTAGGTACTCTCAGCTAACAGAACAAGGACTTACATATATGCATACTAACCTAAGCATATATGCACATTTTCAAATATTTCTGTATGTAACCATCTACAACCATATTCGGTTAAACATGAGTTCATGCTGAGGTCCCAACTCTGATCGCTAGATCATATGATAAACTATGTTTAGCTTTGTGAGAAACTGTCAAAACTCTTCCCAAGCAGCTGTAGATTTTGTTTTCATTCCAGCAATGAATGAGGGCTCCTGTCACTGCATTCCTGCTAGCAACTGGTATTGTCGGTTTTTGGATTTTAGACATTCTAATAGGTGTGTAGTGATATTTCTTGCTTTAATTTCAATTTTCCTAATGATAAATGATGTAGCATATTGTTTCATATGCTTATTTACCATCTGTGTGTCTTCTTTAGTGAGACTTCTGCTCAGATCCTTTGCCCATTTTTTAATTGGGTTGTTTTCCAATTGTTGAGTTTTAAGTGATTTTTGTATATTTTGGTTAACAGTCCTTTATCAGATATGTGTTTTACAAATATGTTTTTCTAATCTATGGACTGTTTTTTCATTCTCTGGACAGAGACTTTGACAGACCAGATGTCTATAACATTTATCAAATTTTTTTTTTTTATGAATTACGCTTTTGGTGTTGTATCTCAAAACTCATAACCAAACTCAACATCATATTGGTTTTCTCCGAAGTATTTTTCTAGAATTTTTATAATTTTTATTTTACATTTACATCTATGATCTTTTTGAGCTAATTTCTATAAGAGGTGTAATGTCTTTGTCTATGGTTTTTGTTTGTTTGCCCTTGGATGTTCAATTGTCCCAGCACCATTTGTTGGAAAAACTATCCTTTCTTCACTGGATTGCCTTTGTTCCTTTGTCAAAGATCAGCTGATCACATTTATATAGTTCTATTGTTGGATTCTCATCCTCTCCATAACCTATTTGTCTACTTTTTCACATACACTGTGCTGTATTGATTACTGAAGCTTAACAGAAAGTCCTAAAGGTGGATGGTGTAAGTCCTTCAACTTAGTTCTTTTTCAGTATTATATCACCTATTCTAAGTCTTATAATTGTTCATATGTATTTCAAAATCTGTTTGCAAATAACTACAAAGAATTTGCTTGTACTTTTATTGGAATTGTGATTGATATAAAAAAAGAAGTGAGGAAGAACTGACATAATACAGTAAGTCTTATCATCCATGAATATGAACTCTCTCCCCATTTTTCAAATATTCTGTTGTTTCTTTCATTTGAGTTTTGTAACTTTCTATATAAAATCCTCTACATATTTTAGATTTATAACTAAGTGATTCATATTTTGGTGGTATTATAAATGGCATTGTTTTTTAAATAGTCAATGCTTATTGTTGGCATTTAGGAGTGCAATAAACTTTTTTAAAATATTAACATGGAGTTATATAATTTTATTATATGGCTTATTAGTTGCAATATTTTGTATTTTGTCAATTATTTGAGATTTTTCAACATGGACAATGTCATTTGCAACAAATACTTGTTTTACTTATTCTTTTCCAAACAACATGCATTTTATTTTATTGTCTCATTGTCCAAACTAGGACTTCCAGGACAGTGTTGAATAGGAACAGTAAGATTTCAACTATCTCTCCAGATATAGCCTGGTGGTTTGCCCTATAACTGTTAGCTCTCTGATAGATCCAAGAAATGTTGTTGATTTTCACTGATAATATCCAAATTCTTTGCACATTGGAGTTGACACCAGAATTTTTCAACAGGGTCTGGATTCTGGAGTCAGATAATCAGGATTCAAATACAAACACTCTTCCCTCTCTCCCTTTTTCTCTCCCTTTTTCTCTCCCTCCTTTCCCCCACCCTCCTTCTTTCTCCTTGTCCTCTCTTTTTCCCCTCTCTCCTCCATACATCCTAAGTTTTATATTCTTCATTTGGTAAAATGGAGATCAAAAATAGCAACTATTCTCCTTACCTCACAATTAGGATTACATTTTTCAAATAGCAAATACTATTCATTTGTTAGTTAATAATTATTAGGACAGTTTACAAAATTTAACAAATTTTAACAGATTTTGTATTTTATAAAATTACTCTGAACAATACTATCATAGCTTCTAATTAAGCATCTCCTACAATCAGACAATGTAAGAGCTGACTTGCAAGCATTATTATCTCATTTAATTATATATTAATGTATCCTTATATATTAATGTATAAGTCCTCAAGATATATTGTGAAGGTTCAGGTCCCACATACATATCTAAACACTAAAACTATGCACATTATTCTAACCCTTGGGGTGCTGTCCAACTTTAAAACAATACATTGGTCTTTGAATCTGATAAATGGCTACAGTTATTTATCCAAATAAATATTGAGAAAACATCTTAGCGAAAATGAGAAAAAAGAAGATATCATTCCCTATCCTAGCATTTTCAAGGTAGTGGCAAGAACACTGAATTTTCCTTTTTTCTTTAATTCTCTCCTTTTTGTCTTCTATAGTATTGCAACAATATTTTAATTTGTGCCTAGCCTTTGTAAAAGAATACAAAATAATATTTGGATTAATGTGCAAATTCTTGCTTTCTCTTGAAAAGTTAGGAGATCTGGCAAATCTAAACCCACATTCCTTTCTAGTACCAATCAGTTGCACACTACTTGTGGCTGCTATCTTTAGACATGTCATATGCTCCTCCAGTTCACCACAGTCCTTACCATTTCCTATATTAACACTCAAGTTTGCTTTGGTATATTGGTTTACCTTCCTATTCCAGGTAAATAAGGGAGTTTTTGTCCTAACATTGCAGCCCTTTGAATTGAATTTTTAATCTAAACGCCTCCAGCCTATTTGACTTGTCAATCAATATAGCAATGGAAAGTATATGCTGATGTTTGAAATAGAGGCAATAGCTGACTTTTTTCCTTGTTTACTAGCAATTGGAACATCAATCATAGATCATATTTAACCTGAAAAATAAGCAACTGGTCATTTTGTTTAGCAGCTTTCCAGTTCTTCAGGAACTGGTAGAAACAAAAACTCAAGGAGTCACTCAGATTAGGGAGTATGTATCTGCTGTCACCTCATCTTCAGAACCCTTGTCTCTGGGTTCTATCCTTGTAGATACAGAAAGTCAGATAATCAAGGACTGTGCAAAATGGTTGAAGAGATTCTGAATGGTGACAGCCTTAAAGTCTGCTGAGACCACTTAAAATGTTCTCTCGGGCGCCTGGGTGGCTCAGTTGGTTGAGCGACTGCCTTCAGCTCAGGTCATGATCCTGGAGTCCCGGGATCGAGTCCTGCATCAGGCTCCCTGCTCAGCAGTGAGTCTGCTTCTCCCTTGGACCCTCCCCCTCTCATGCTCTCTCTCTCTATCTCATTCTCTCTCTCTCAAATAAATAAATAAAATCTTTAAAAAAAATGTTGTTCTCTCTTAGTGGGTATGTGCTGCATTCTTTAATTTATGAGAATACTTTTAGTTAAATGTTACAAATCTCTTACACTCTAAATAACAAGTATTGGAACTGTTATTTTTTTATGTCTCCAAACACATAAAAAAGAAAGGCAACAACATAGCACATGTGATTAGGACCTAATCCCTCATTAGTTTGTCAGGCGATAAGGAAAGAAGTTCACGCTGGACAAAACCTACTAGTATCCCAACCTTATTCAGGAATGGATAAGAATAATGTAAATACTGCATTTTATAGGTATGTAACTCAGAGAAGCTAAGTGATTTTTTCCAAGAATAAGACAGTGGTAGTAATGAATAGCTTATGGGCTTTGGGTTAATCACGAGTTCATGACCTGACTCTGTCATATTTCAGCTATGTGAACTTGGCAAAGTCATTTTAACTCTCTCATCTATAAAATAAATACACCTACCGACTCCATAGGGTTGTTCTCATGATTACGTGAAATAAGACCTGTAAGCACTTAACAGGCACTTAAAAAAAAAGAAAAAAAGCAAATGGCCATGTGTTTGAATGTATTTCATTTATATTAATTAATATTTGTTAATTTACTAATGTTTTATAATTTTATTATTCAGACCTCTATTTCTTAAGTAAATAAATTATTAGACATAAGATGCTATGACTGTATATATACAGGATAGAGAATGGCAGTTATGCAAGTGCATATAAAATTTTAAACTAAAACCAAAACCAAATGGATAAACAAGAAACCACCGAGTTCAAATTTATTTCTACTAGGCTCAGAAAGCAACACTTGAGCTCATTTGGAGACATACCGTCCAGATGCCAACACAGAGGCTCCTACATAAAACTGTTAAGTGAAAATGAGAGAAATCCTTCAATGGCCTGGTGGACTGCTATACTCTCTCTCTGCTATCTTAACACAACACAACAGATGGTAGTATTAGGAAATGCCAGAATGTGAATGTGTGCCTGTATGCCTATGTTAGTGTGGAAAGCTTATATATATCTCATCACATTTCACTGTGCTGTGGCAAAATATATCAGTGAGAAACATAGAGTTATTCAAAACTGACCATATTAATATTTAAAAAATTACTTTGTGAAAATGGTAAATAAGTGTCAAACTATCCTGATAGCAGATCATATGGCAAATGTAGTTTTGCTTTTGTTAATTCAATGAAATCCTGAATCAATAATCACCAATTTTTAGGGAGATTTATTTTGGATTATCAAAATGAGATACAACACTATCTTTCTAAATTTAGATATCAAAATAAAAAATAAAAATCTATGTGGAATATATGGAAATCAGGAGAGCTAGATAGTTTTTATATCACATTTCATTTATTCATCCAAGTACTAACAGATCTATTCCTTCAGCAAATATGTATTGTGAACCTACTATCTGCCTGTTTCAGTCTCTGAGGATAAATCAGTGAAAACAGGGTCTCTGCCCAAATAGAATAACTCAGGCAATTAACAACTAAATACTTAAATAAGTAACATTATTTCAGGGTAAAAAGATAAAGACTGATGGGCAGAACTATTTTAAGAGGGTGGCTTTGGAAGGAATAGTATCTAAGTGGAGATAAATAACATGAGAGGAAGAACAACACATATATTCAGGTTAAAAATATTCTAGAAAGTGTAAAGGGGAAGAACATGGAGAAGGAGAGTGGTGTACTTAAAGTACATTAAGCTGTTTGAACAGCACATGCAACGGAGAGAATATGAGCTGGGGTTAGGGAATTAGGCAGCAGGACTTGTATCTAGTCATCTAAATTATGATGGAGTTTATATTTCATTCTAATATGATAGGAAGTGATTAGAGGTATATAAGTAAAAAAGTAATATGAAGTGATTCATTTAAAAATATACATATCATTAAATCACTGGAGAATGGTCTGTAGGGGGCAGCACTGGGTCAGGAACACCAGTCAGGAAGACATCCACAAGACAACTGGACATAGTCTCTTTCCAGTGCTGCTCTTCCTAACCATAAGTTGGTTGCATTGCCAAAAATCGCTACACCCTTGTAGAGGGCATTGTATTTTTTTAAAAAATGTCACCTCATCAAAGTTAATAAGACTGGCTTTATTGTTTTATTTTGCAAATTAAGAAACCAAGATACAAATATAAGTGCCCTCTCCAAGGCTAACTGTAATGTGAGGACCAATGCAAGAAATCCTACTGCTTCCTAATCCTAAATACATCCCTGACTATACCAAGTCCTAGAGTGCCTTCAAGGAACTAGTTTAAGCTGTCTTCAACCAAAACCCTACTATGTTAGGATATATAATACATTTATCAACTTCTGTTTAAAATGCTTTGTGGAACATAAGGAATAGCAGGGAGGACATTAGGAAGAGGGAGGGAAAATGAAGGGGGGAAATCAGAGGGGGAGATGAACCGTGAGAGACTATGGACCCCGAGAAACAAGCTGGAGGGTTCTAGAGGGGCGGGGGGTAGGAGGGATGCGTTAGCCCGGTGATGGGTATTAAGGAGGGCACTCCATGCACTACTGCATGGAGCACCGGGTGCTATACAAAAACAATGAATCGTGGATCGCTACATCAAAAACTAATGATGTATTGTATGGTGAATTGTATGGTGATTAACATAATAAAATAAAATTAAATTAAATTAAAAAAATAAAATAAATAAAATGCTATCTGGTTAGTCCTACTTATTACTGAACCTCTACATTTTTACTAAAATACTTATGAAAGGGCGCCTGGGTGGCTCAGTCAGTTAAAGCAGCTGCTTTCGGCTCAGGTCATGATCCCGGGGTCTTGGGATGAGCATCAGGCTCCTTGATCAGCGGGGAGCCTGCTTCTCCCTCTCTGCGCTCTCTCTCTCACTATCTCTTTCTCTGCGTCAAATAAATGCATAAAATCTTAAAGAAATATCTATGAAAGAGGGGTGCCTGGGTGGCTCAATCAATTAAGCATCCGACTTTTGATTTCAGCTCAGGTCATGATCTTAGGGTCATGAGATCAAGACCCCCAACAGGCTCCATGCTCAGTGTGGAGTCGGCTTGGTCTCTCTCCCCCTGCCTCTGCCCTTCCTCCCTACCCTACTCTCTCTGTCTCTTTCAAAATAAATAAATAAAATATTTTTTTAAAAAAAAACAGGAATGGAGAGCAAAGCCAAGGGGAAGAGGATGCAACTCTGTATGGTTTAAAGTTTAAATTGCTACTAATGTGGCAAGTTTAAATGGTGCTACACATATTGCTTCCATTTGCATATCTTTAATTGACTTTTCATATGTTTAGCATTTTTACTTATTTTTCTTTTAAAATCATTCTTCAGACACTTTTTCCAGTTTTCTATTGTTTATTTGCTTTTTGTTTCTCGCTTTGTGAGTACTGTTTTTATATTAACAGAATAGAAATTTATGTTGTCTTTTACAGTACTACATCATGAGGAAGGCAAAGAAATGTCTCCTTCTTCCATTTATCTCTATTGATCATTCAAATATTGAAATATCTAATAAAATTAGGAAAGCAATTGGAAGTGACACTTCATTTTAGAATGAGAGATTCACAAAAGTAAATTTCTCTCAGAAAGACCAGTACCAGGAAACACCCTAGTATTATTCTGGGCAGAGACATATTTTTGATTTGAACAAATTTTCAGGAAAAAAGAAGAGTAATGTGATAGAGCCTTGTCTATCAGGATTGTACTTGATAAATATCTTTTGGGCCTAGAGACTGGTCTCAGAGCTGCATATCTCAGCCTGCTTCCAGACAGTGCAACCGAATGAGGAATTCCAAAATAATCAAGAAAGTGAATCCAGGACATACACATGAAGTACAGATAAATACTGTATTTGCATATATCTTCCTCATTCTAGAAAGGGATGAGAGAAAACACCCAAATTTGGGGTCTATTGGAAATACAGTCAAACCTTTAGACAAAGGGAAGAGGAGCACATTCTACTGATATTTCAGAAAATCATTCATTGAAATCATTAAAAAAAAAAAAAAAAGAAAAACAGCTTGGCATCCAAAATACATAAAATAAATATGGCCACTATATGAGAAGAAGTAAAAGCCATCTCTATTTTCTCAAATTATTTTTTGGGTGCCTACAACGTTCTACTTTGGTGGGCATCTGACTACAAAAGTAACCAAAGATGGACAGGGAGCTCCTGCTTTCACGGTTTACATAAGAAGATTAACAATGACCAAATTGTCATAAAAAGGAATATTAAGTTAAAACTTTAATCAGTAGATGATACTATGAGTATACGTATATAATAGAAAAAAATTCTTCCCTGAGAAAGCAACAATTGAGTTAGGAGACTTAACTAGGTGGGTAAAGTTTAAGAGAAACAACACATGTAAAGACACTATTAAAAAATTATGTGTTTAAGGAACTAAAAGAGTGCCAGTGAGATGAATGTGCAGAATTGAGGGTAGAATGGAGAAAGCATTATGTCCAATGACCAGGAAGAAGTAGTTAAGACTAGATCATGCCAGGTATTAAAGAACACAGTAATAATTTTAATTATTATTCCATGAGCAAAATGACACCATTTAAGTACAGAAAAGACATGCTGAGATTTATTTTTGAAAACGATCACTGCACAGAAGAAAAAATGGCAGGATGGTGGATGGATGATGGACTACAGTGAAAGCAGGGAAACCAGTCTGGAAGTCGTTACAAGAGCTTGTGTGAGAAGGTTAGTGGTAAAGCTGAAGAGAAATTAAAAAAAAAAAAGACATATTTTGGATGCCAAATTGGCTGGTTTTATGGTGGGTTAGATGTGGGTTAAAAAAGGAAAACATATCTGGTATGAGTCTTAGATCACTGGCTTGCATAAATGGATGAATGTTACCTTTTACTGACAGGGAGAATAGTAGAAGAAAACACAGGGGTAAATTTTATTTTAATAGGGAACAACCTTTAGTCCATTACAGGACATAATGATTCTGAACTATCTTTAAGATATTCAAGTGCAAATGTCAGGTGGGCTTTCAGATAATACTGTTCTGAAGCTCAGAAGATATGCCTAGGCTAGAAGTATAAATTTACATATCATCAGCATATAGGAGATCATTAACACTGTGTAATGGATGAGATAATCTAGGGAGGTCACTGAAGGAGAAGGAAGGGCAGAGAACATGAGAGTAAGGACTGAGAATGCCCAAAATTAAATGGCTGAGTAGAAGAGTACGGTAAAAGGAAGTGTTTGCCAAGAAAGGTAAGAGAAAATTGATGAGAGCATGGGATCTTGAAACCTAAAGGAAGAATTTTCAAAAATAGGAAATTATAAACAAAATTGATTGCTGCTGAAAGGACATAAAATTTGTGAACTGAGAAATGGCCTTTGAATTTAACAACATGGAGATTACAGAAGAATTTTGCAAGAGTTACTTGAGAGGAGTTATGAGGAAATAAACTCAGAGTGAGTTGGGTACTACATGGGTGTTAAGAGAGTTATAGAACAGAAAGAATGAGCTTAGGGAAAAAAAAAAGAGAATAATTGCAGGGAAAATAAGGGATAGCCTAATTAAGTGTTTAGAGAGGAGGTGTGTGTGTGTGTGTGCGTGTGTGTAAATCTTTTTCATTTATCATTTAGTAATAGAGATTTTAGATTTTGTAAAAACAATGTAAAGGATACACTCCACAAAGGACACAGATTAAAGAGAGAAGGAGAAAGAGAGAGGGACTGGGAGGAGAGAGAAAGAGAGGCAAAGATAATAGTGTAAAGCTTAATAAGAAAACAGGATAGAAGGGAATCCAAAAGCTTCTGTGGTGGGCTAGAGCGAGGGGTCATGAGTTACTCTTTTATAGTAGAAGGGAGGTAAGATAGAACACATTTAGATATAAATGGATGGGGGTTTTGCTCCATCTTTAACTGAGCGATCAATGGCTTAAAAAATTATTGGGGGAGTAGTTGAAGCAAGATGTAGGAATAGGATTCTGTGGTTTAGGGTAAAGTACTTCTTCAGTGATTTTAGTGCTGCCCAGTTACAGCAAACTTGAGTGTGTGATTTGGGGAGTAACTGAGATGAAGTTAGTATGCTTAATTTGGTGCTGGAGAGCCAATCAAGAAATTGAGAAGCTTTTACATTGAAGGATTTGTCCACAGAAATGAGATCACCCATCGTGGTGGAGAGGAAAACAGGGAGCCGAGGTAAGGACTACAGGTAATAAGGAAATGGAGTCGATGGCAGAACCTAAAAGAGAGGCCATAAAAGAACACGGTTTACCCATGAGTAAATGAACAACAGACTATCAGCAACAATGGTACACGAAAAAGAGACATCACTCTTCACTCCTATACCCAAAAACATAGTATCTGAGAAATTAAATACTAATCTTTTGAGAGCAGATTCTAGATCAGTCTAATCCAAGCAAGTGAAACACTGTTTCACAGTAGAGGATGAAGATAAGGAGAGTTTTGCCAGTTGTGGGGTACCAGTAGCAGAAGGCCCTGAAATGTCTCAGGGTTTGGGAGAAGACAAGTTACCTATGGTAGCAGTAATGGAATGCAGACCATTGTGGGAGACCCTGGAGTGGAACAGACAAGTGGCTGGATGCAGAGTAAGGCTGGTAATAGTAGAAGAAAACACGGGGGTAAATTTTATTTGTGTTTGTTTGTATGTGCTAATTATTGAAAACCTGGATGAAATGCAGGTGAATTTTGTCCCATGGAAAAGGAAGGTATTGTGCCTAATGGCCAGGAAGCTCTCTTCCTTGGCCGGGTAATAGTAGATCCAAAAACTGCCAGCTCTATAAAGAAACACCAATGCAAAGAAAAAGAGAATATACAAACAGAAACAAAGACAATAGTCTAAGATGAAAACAAAACTGGGAAATAGAATATAGGGTATCTGCAGTGATAGAGTTAAAAAAGAGAGAATAGAATATTCACAAAATGATAAATAAGAAAAGCCACAGGCTTACAGAATATTTTTTCAAAGTCCACTGTAATAAAATGTCAAAGGTAAAGCAAATATTTTTTTTTACTTAGCTATATGTTTTTAAAATATTTAAAATATATAAATTAGAGTTCAAAAAAGTCCAAGGAAGACTTTCACATTATTTGTAATGCTAATCCTAAAAGACCACCTAAGAGACAAAATGCTATTTTTTAAAAACCAAAGTGACTCTTGGGGCGCCTGGGTGGCTCAGTCGCTAAGCGTCTGCCTTCGGCTCAGGTCATGGTCCCAGGGTCCTGGGATCGAGCCCCGCATCGGGCTCCCTGCTCCGCGGGAAGCCTGCTTCTCCCTCTCCCTCTCCCCCTGCTTGTGTTCCCTTTCTCGCTGTGTCTCTCTCTGTCAAATAAATAAAATCTTAAAAAAAAAAACCAAAGTGACTCTAATGCTTTAAGCAGTAGTGAATAGTATGAATTTTATCTTGTTTCTTAACTGAGATATAATTGACATATTAACACAGGAAGACAACATATTAAACTGTTAAAACGTTATCTTAGGTAGTGGGGATGGTGATTTTTATGTCTTATTTATAAATATGTGTATTATCTCAAAATACTGAAACCAGAAAAAGAGCTCTTAAAAAAGATACTATATGTGTATGTGGTGTGTGTGTGTGTGTAGAAAGAGAAATTTTATATAATTTTATCTAACATGTAAATTCCCCAAATCTTTATTTTAATAAAATGATATGTCTATGTAATGCTAAAATAAGCAATTTAAAGAGGTATAAAATGGTGCATATGGTTGTCAGAACCCTTTCTGACCAGTGGATACACTGAAAAGTTGTTTCAATGGATAGTGTATTAATTTTTGTGTCCTTTTCATGCAGAGGACAGTTACAGCCAACCTTGCTCATTAGTGCTTGTTAACACAACTGCCACAGTCTGTCCACCTGGACTCTTGTGCTTCCTAGTTATGCAGGTCACTCATGACTTGCCTAAGAAACAGATGGTCTCTTTCAAATATATGCTCTGTTTAGGTGTTAAAAAAATAAAATAATAAAAGAAAAGAAAAGAAAAGGATATAACAGACATTGCACCATTCCAAGGAAATCAATATGCAGACTTGGAAAGATGTGCACAAAGCAAGTTGCTAAAGTCTATATTTGGATACACACACACACACACACACACACACACACACACACACTGCATGTATACATATATAGTTCTCCACATTTATAGTATACATATGTATAGATGTATATGTCTGTCTATATACACACATACAATGCACATGTAAATGCACACAGACATACTAACGTGTGTGCGTGTGTATGTGTGTACAGATATGCTTCTATATACCTAAAAATGCACAAATCTATTAACAGTTTTTATTTCTGTGTAGGGCATTTGGCACTGGGAATCAACTTCCATTTTCTTCATTATATAAAATTTAATGTTTAATTGAAATTTTCCACTGTGGGACCATGACACAGTTGATATGAAATTCCAAACAAAGTGCTCAAATGCAAGTGTTTGAAGCAATTGTCAGGCTCGGGGTCATTTTTTAAAAGTTCAGTGGAGTGATTCTGTGTGCAATGAACTGCTGAAAACCTGTAGCAGCAGCTTCTGGAAAATTACAACTGGGGGATGCCAGCTGAGAAGTCTCTATAGAACCAAGCAAAATATCAATGAGAATGATCTGCTTCAACTACATCCAGGTCCAGAGAGTGGAAACCTAACTTGGGAATAAAACCAATACCATGAGGGGAAGAGCTTCATTATTCCTTGAATTCTTCTCCCCAAGGTTTTGAAGAGCTAAGCCAAAAATATAAGAGATGATTAAAATGAGATTCACTTTCACCAAATGCAAAGACAAAGCCTGCAATGAGCAGGCTCTACATGCAAGAGAAGAAGAGAGTCTACCTTGAAATGAAACGTGGTGATTAGTACATTGAAATGGATGCTCTAAGAATTTAGATCATGTTCCACTTCAAGCAATTGTTTGACTTTTTATTACTTAAGAACAACCAGAAAAGATACACGTTCTCTCAGTTTTTATATAGTTGAAGCAGAAAAATCTGCCCCACTGAACAGCTTAGAAAGGCAAGTGGAAGACAAAAAATAAGTTGTGTTTTTTATTATATTTAAAATTAGCAACTCTTCTTCAATGCGTCAGTTACATTTACTTCTATGTTTTTCAAAAAATATTTTACCAGAAGCCAGCATTACTAGTCATTAAAAGGTACATACAAATTAGTGAAATATTAGCAGAGCATGTATTCTATATTAAGCTATTTGGTAAGTAAATGGCAGAGTTTGGAACTCAATGACTGAGTCTAATTCTAAAATGATCACTCTAAAATATAGTAAGGTATGTGCAAATATATTACATATATGTATATATAATGTGTGTATGTGTACCAAATAAGTGATATAAAGCATTTTACTGCACAAATGTATGAGAGATATCTTGATATGTTCTTGAAGTTAGCTATATTAGTGTAACTGGAATATAAAGAGAGGGCAGACATTGGAACTGATGACATATGATGCTGGCTTGTTTGGTTGAGGAAAGAGTGTGGAGTTGTTGTCATGTTAAAGAATGTAGATATAATTATGTAATTAATGTGGAAGTGAAGACCTACTTTAACTTGGAATCATAAAGTTGTATTAATACAAGTTAAAAGTTTGTCCTCAATATATTTATTGTACTGTTTATTTACCTTTATTGGCATTTCTAATTGCACTTATAAAGTTATATACTATCAGGCCTCTTTCTCTTCCAGTGGACTGTTGAATTCCTGGTGCCAGAGGCTATTTTCCTTGCAAAAAGAAAAGCAGGTTTTGGAGGATGAAGGAAAGCAATAAGCTAGAGTTTGGCTGTTATTTGGGAACAGAGGTGGTTCTATAAGGAGAGATACTGGACATTACAGATGTTTTGTGGATAATAATCATCACAAAATTGATCTGGATGTTACAAAATTTCTCAAAAAATTGTGAAAGGCAAATAAATGCATCAAGAGGGAACTTTGGGTTCTACAGACTTTTTAAATTTTTTAAATTAGTCATAATTAAAAAAAGATTTTATTTTTGTTCATTTATTCATTTGTTTTTCATTTCACATACGGTATTTGTCTTTGTCTGTGTGACTTATTTCACTTAGCATGAAACACTCTAGGTCTATCCATGTTGTCACAAATGGCAAGATGTCATCCTTTTCTATAGCTGTGTAATATTCCATAGTGTGTGTGTGTGGGGGGGGTGCATGTGCATGCGCACGCATGTGTGTGCAACACATCTTCCCTATCCGTTCATCTATGGATAGATACTTAGGTTGCTTCCATACCTTAGCTATTATAAATAATGCTGCAATACACATAGGGGTGTGTGTCTTTTCACATTAACATTTTCATTTTCTTTGGGTAAATACCCAGTAATGGAACTACTGGATCATATGGCATTTCTATTTTTAATTTCTTGAGGAAACTCCATACTATTTTCCACAGTGGCTGCACCAATTTACATTCCCCCCCAGCAGTGAACAAGTGTTCCTTTTTCTACGCATCCTTGTTAACACTTGTTATTTTTTTCTCTTTTGGATTTTAGCCATTTTGAATTCTCATTGTGGTTTTGATTTGCATTTCCCTGATGATTAGCGATTTTGAGGATCTTTTCATGTGTCCTTTGGCTATCTGTATGTCTTCTTTGGTAAAATGTCTATTCAGGTCCCTTGTTCATTTTTTAATCAGATTATTTGGGTTTTTGGTGTTGAGTTATATGAGTTCTTTATATATTTTGAGAAAAATCCAAAATATCCTTAATATCATTGTTTTTTTAAGAGCCTAATCATCTAAGTATTTTCTTGTATTTTATAGAATGGTACCTTCTATCATCCAATAATTGTCAGTGTGGGAATGTCAGGTATACTAGAGAGATCTTATAAAACTGAAATTTGCCAGTTTGATGGGTATCATTTCACTTCAGGCCAGAAGTAATACATAGCAACTATGTCTACCTGGATTAAGTGTTTGAGTATAAAAATGAGTTCACTTGTGTAGGATCTTGTTTTTATCTCTTGGTTCAATGTATGCACCATATATTTACAAGCCATAATCTTCTGGCTAAGAGCTACTGTACAGCTGGAAAAATCTGGCCCATCATATATACCCCAGTCGATACAGTTTGAACTACTGAGGGATTCACATTTTTCTGGTTTGACATTCACTTCCTGCTTCTGTAGCTAAAGTTAGAAGACACCAGTTTGTGTGAGTATAACAAAGGTAATGGAAGCGAAGAACAAAACTCTTTTTGAATGTGCTATGTTATACTTCTCTACAGATAAGGGATGAAGTCCACTGAGCTGAGAGAGGATTCTTTGTAACCCTCTGCAGTGCCTGCTAAATGGAAAGGAGGCCAGCTACTCAAAGCAAGGAAGTACTAGTGGCCTGAGGGCGATGCTGACAGAGCAAGTTCAGCATGCTCAAATGTAGTATAGGATCTGGTTTGTTGCAACATATAGTTATCAAATTTTTTTTTTTAATATTCAGCATCACTCATATTCACTGTCATTTCTTAGGTATTGCTCTCCCTTTCTTATTTTCTCTTTCCAGCTTTTATTTGCTCTCTTGGTTTTTCCATGTAGTAGCAACAGTGCTTATTCCCATATATAATGTACAGAAAGGGGTCTATTTTCAAACTAATCTATTTTTAAGTGGGCTTATTAATATGACCTTATAGTTATGCACAAAGGAGACTGTGATGTTTATCCATTTCAAAATAAAAGCTACACTAATCTCTGGAGAAACTCAATCCTATTTCCTTTTCATAAATGCTCTCACCTCATCCTAAAATTAAATTATTCTGCCTTTATCCACAACATAAAGAAGATAAACTATTGCACCCTGCAGAGTAAAGGTGTTGTTAAAAATAAAATAGATAAAATAAACATCATTTTTAGCTTTATCATCAAGAAAGTATTTGGATCAAAACATTTTAAAAGTTATTTATTACCATTCCATGGGAGCTAAAGTATCATAATCAGAAATTTAAAGTGTTTCCTTGAATAGCTATAGATCAGAAATTTAAGTGTTTCCCTGAATAGCTATAGATTCCTTGAATAGCTATAGATTCAAATTAAAGACTTAAATTTATTCATTTTCACTTATCTGAGCAAAATTTTCATAATTCCTAGAAAATTCAGGAAAAAGTACAAACAAACAAACAAAAGATGTGTCTGATGATTAACCCAAAACTATATTAAGACTAAAGATTGTATGCAAGTTGAGGGTGAAATTTAATATTAGCACCTGGAGTAGGTCCTATTAAGTTATTCAAATTTTTATTTCCAGGAGTGAAAATATAAACTATACTAAGACTTTGGATGAGAAAAAGAAAATAATACCTGCACAATATAGTTTTCATTTTTATTAAGGCCTTTGTTAATTTGTGCTCAGAAATGAAGAAAAAATAAATTAGAAGAAAGCAATGTAAATGTAAAAACAATTCACTTGATTTTTTCCAATTTTGTTTTCAGCATTGCTTCATTAACAATGATTTTTAACAGTTGTTGACTAAGCAATGCTGAACAATGAATCATGGAACACTACATCAAAAACTCATGATGTAATGTATGGTGATTAACATAACAATAAAAATTTAAAAAATTATGATTTAACCTCTCTGTATTCAGATACAGTATGGATTATCTAAATGAAGATATTAATAAGTATTTGTCTATATGATCCTACATTTTCTGTTTGTCCATCTACATTTCTTAGTGAAGTAGAGATAAAGATTAGGGCAAATGGTAACATATTAACACTTTTACACATGTTCAGTGAAGCTGTGGCAGTGACAGACCCATGTTAGAGCAAAGAATGGGGGTGACTCAAAGCCACATCTTCCTTTTATCTCTTGCTGCTTCTGTGGGTCTTTTCTAGATGTCAGGAATAAAGTAGGGGGAAAGATTAAAAACAGACATGACATTTTCTTTGGTACCGTTGACATTTTAAAAAACATATCCAAATGCTTCCTTAGTCAGAAATATCTATTCTAAAATTAATGCATAAAGTGCCTCTTTCTAAATGACTACACAAAGAATATAGGTTCTGTTTTACTTCATATGTAAAATATCATTGGATGATGTGTATAATTTACAGCATTCTTAAATTTCACACTTTCTATAAATCCATGTCCTCAGAGTAGGATGGTGGTCCACAGTGAGGTGCATGAATAAGTGTTTTAGCTATTTTGAAATTATTGTTATTAAGTATGATTTTCGTTAATTCATGCTGAGTATCTTTTATTTGCCAGACACTGTGCTACTTGGGAATACTTAATATATTACAATTGCTCTCTTCAGAAAGCTCATTATTAATGTTGGAGAGAGACAAGAATAAAAAAAAATATTAAAATGAGATAACCATGGGTGCCTCGGTGGCTCAGTCAGTTAAGCGTCTGCCTTTGGCTCAGGTCATGATCCCAGGGTCCTGGGATTGAGTCCCACATCAGGCTCCCTGCTCAGTGGGGAGTCTGCTTCTCCTCTACCCTTCCCGCCTGCTCATGATCTCTCTCTCAAATAAATACAATCTTTGAAAAAAAAATAAAATGAGGTAACTATTAATAGAGTAGTTGATTATTCTATAGAGGAGGACAAAAATTCGGAAGATCATTGTACTTATTTATTTACTTTACTTAGTTGTTACTCTAGTGAGTTTAGAGGGCAGCATTCTAAATGTCCCCCAAGATTCCTAGCCCCTGCTAGGACACAATTTCTTCCAGTTATTCAATCAATGCCTATCTAAGTACTGCTTGAAAGAATTTTGTAGACAGAATTAATGTCCCAAAAGAGTTGACCTTAATATAGGGGAGTTGACTGGGCGAGCTTGACCTAATTACATGAGCTCTTTTAAGGCACAGAGTTTTCTCTGGCTGGTCTCAGAAGAAGATGTCAAAGAACTACAGTCTGGCTGGATGAGAGAAAACAAACATTCATGTTGTGAACTGCCTATGGGGTCACATGGCAAGGACTGAAGGTGGTTTCTAGATGTTGTGAGTGATCCTTCACTCAGCTAGCAGTAAAATGGAAACTCCAGTCCTATAACCACAATGAAATTAGTTCTGCCAATAATCAATGAGATTGGAAGAGGGCCACAAACCCCAGATAACTATACTCTTGGACTTGATTTCAGTCTAATGGAGCTTTTGGAGGAGGTTATCCAGATGATGTGACCACCGGTGGACCCTTGAGCTAAATCCAAGCAACCCAAGGTTCTTTAACTCCACCCTGGTCATTGTAATGTACATTCTGCCCACTATTCCCATAGTAGGAGCCATTTTCAAGGATGGAGCCTTGAGAAAGCAATGCGTTGATGAGACCATCTGGCCTGAATATGTGACTAACCCCAGTTAAAGTCTTTATATAAATTTTTAAGATTCTGGTGGGCCAGGGTAGAGATCCACTCATCTTGCTGCCATCCAAGACAAACCTTGGGATAAATTCCCTTGCTTATTACACTGTCATTTACAAATCTGGAGTGGCCTGTTTCTTTCTTTGGTCTCTCCTATCCTCTGTGTAAAGGGGCCAGTTTCATATTTCTCCCAAGAAGGTCTCAAAATTTTGAACCAATAGGTACCTGAACAGAGAATCCAGCCACACTGTGCCTAGATTTTGTGACCAACAGAAATTGTGAGTAAAACTCCCATGGCTATATGGTCATGATACGGTGTCTTAATTTGTTTTCTTCCTAACACATATCTTTATCATGAATTTTTAAATTCTCTTAGAATAAAAAAAAATGACTTAGTTAATCAAGAAATAAATGAGCTGGCATTTTAGACAGTGGAGTTTAAGTGGAAAAGTCATGAGTTTTGGAGTTGGGAAGACTGAAATTGAAATAATTGAATTTCTATGAGTTCCAGTTTTCTTATATTAAAAAAAAAACCTGATGAAAAATTTCTCATTTTTTTTGGATAAGTTAAATAATACCTAAGGCTTTATATGTTAATGAATGTGAGATTACTCAGTATATGAAATGAAAACGCACTGGCTAAACCATGACATAAATTAGCTTTAAGATTTTAATTTAATTTAAAAATATAAAAAGACCCAGTCCTATGGATCTTTTTTTCTTGAATCTGACATCCATTCATTCCTTTCCATTCTTACTTTCATCACCCTAAAAATCTATCAACTCATACCTGAATTGTTAGAGCCTCCTATCTCATCTCTACTTCAGTCCATACCAAATATACTCTACTCTATAAAAAATAATTATTAACTTAGGTTCTAAATATCCATGAACTCCCATAATATAACAGGAAACTTGTTGCATAAATGCGTATAGTTATGTTGAGGAGAAATGTTCCTTAGCTCTCAATAAAATCTCAAAATTTCAAAGGAGTCCTTGACCTAAAAAGTAACCACAAGTTCTGCCTTAAATATTATTCATCATGCCATTTCTCTGATCTAAAACATGGGACAGTCCCTCACTGATTTCAAAAAGTTAAATTTTTGATCTGACCTTCTTTTTAGCCTCCTATGACTTATGATGACTTATCTGTTCTCCGGTCTTCTTCTCCTTCAGCTGGAACCATGCATAGGTTCAGATCTAGTACCTGTCACAGTGTTTGGTAGATACTATAACCTGACTAATTTATTGAAACTGCTTCTAAGTCTGTAGTGTAGATATTTCATGTTTTAATCCCATAAATGTTAACTGAACCTTTATTTTGTATCAGGCACTGGGCAGTGCCTTATCCTCCTTCACTTCTCTTCAGTTTCCCCTCTCCATTCCTACCCAAAAGTCCAAAGCCAAAGTCTTGCTTCACATAGCTATCTCACTCAAAATACACCCCCATCCTTTTTATCAATTTGAATCCCACACATTATTCAGAGTTCAATTCAATGATTTATGTTTGTTCTATTATCATGTAGTAATGTTACCTTTGACCAAAATTTCTAGACCATTTATAGTTAATCCTGCCTTTTTCAATATAATAGAATCCTACTTTGTATTGACACTTTAAAAAAAATATGTATATGTCCTACCACAATAACACATAAATGAACTTGAATTTGAGTCATGTGTATTGAGTATAAGTTTATACACATAGAAGGTATTTGATATTTGTAAATTTGCCTGAAAGTAGTAAAAATGAATATTCCTGCTGCTTAATCATTGTGTTTGTTTAGACTTAGTTTATTTCAGCATAAAATAAAATAAATCTCTTGGGCCCACTGTTTCTCTTTTTTTTTTATTCCTTTATCTAAAACTTTATTATTAAAGTTAGTATCTCCTATCTCCATATATTAAAATAATCAATAAGAAAGCTGTTTGGCTTCACTTAACCCTTGAACTATAGTGACAGCTTTGAGAGTTCCTAACTGTACAAGCTTCGATACTAGACAAACCTGGGTTTAAATTCTATCTCCTACATTTTAGGTTTTTGAACTTGATCAAGTCTCTAACAAGCCCATGACTTAATTTGTTCATCTAGTTAAAAAACAAAAACAAAAATAAAAACTTAATTTATTCATCTAGTTAGTTAAAAAACAAAAAACGAAAACACCACCAAAATTCAGCAGCATTAATTCTTATTTATCACTCTACACATGGATCTTGAATGGTTTTACTGAACTCAGTTTTGTTTATTTGTTTGTGAAAAGGCTCCTCTCAGGCAACACTTGTATAAAAGAAAATTTTATTCAAAAAAAAAGAAAGCAAAATTTATTCAACAGGGATAACTATTCTTATTATTTTCCAAATCCAGGAGGCTAAGATTTCTGAAAGATAACTTTCATTGTTACTATATGGAGTTTTCTCATTTTAGTTATTACAACATTTGAAAGATATTGTTTGATTTCCCATAATCCTTCTGCATCTTCCATTTCTGTTTAATAGTTTTGGAGTGTATTCAAGATTATGGCCAGCTTGGTTTAAGTTTGGTGGAGATCTTGCAAACCAAATAGAGCATAGCTGTTTTATTTTAATAAAATCTCTCAGCAGAATATACTTCCACTAGCCCTACCTAAACTTATTTTTCCAGGCTTGGTTTTCATACAAATGTACAAAATCTGTATCTCTAAAGATGCAAATATAATAACCATCAAAATGACTCTGCAATTTATTTTATAAATATTCATGTCTGTATCAATAACAAGAATACATTTATCATTAAATATTTAATTGATAAACTGTAAGAAGAAAATGAACACTATTTTGAAATGTAACATCTGGGAATAATTGCTATATAATTATTGCTTTTAGATTAAATATGGGCTTACAATGAGACTTACTTGTCCTAGGATGCAAGTTATTAGGATCCTAAGAATAACATTGTTTGAATGGGTCTGTATAACCACGTGGCTACCTGGCTTCCCATTGTGTGTTTCTTCATTGCATAAGACCTTCTATTGGAATGAGCACTGGAAAGGGTAGTTCAATCACAATGTTAAAATTATATCAAATTTAGACCCATTTGCCTTTTTCAAATTTCAACTAGATGCTCTGACCTCCATTTCTGCTGATACTCCATCTTTGCCAATGTTTGGAGTTGCCTTAACTGAAACCCGAATGATACCTGTGCACGCTTAACAACTATTGCATTACGGTTGGTCAATCTCATGCGTGCATCTTCTAATTCTTGCAAGAGTTTGGGTACAGTAAATGTTGAGAAAACTAATTGTTACTCAAGAAAATTTAAGGAGTTTCAATCCTATAAAATGTGCTTGTTCAGTGCCTAAGAAACTCAAAAATAAAAATCAGTGGTGTTCTGAGATGTTTTTCAAAGTTTACTGTTCTCTGAAAAGAATGTTAAAAAAATAAATCTATCAAAGCTTATATAAAAGTCACCTGTCTAAAACACAGTTATTTTTCCACTGAATGTCTCCTGTTCAAAACATATCTTTAAAGTCACTGTTTCAAGATTTGATGCCAGTGAAAAGCATTTTGTCTACAGATTCAGCATAAGAAACAAAATATATACCACCATCATTATTAAATTGTTAAACTAAATGAGAAAAGAAAGAGAGAGACAATATGGATAACTATGATCAGACATGGAGAGAAAGATATAAAGTATAGACTTGGCATTAAGCACAGAAGATATTATTCCTATTAAGTCCAACTTGCCAGGAATATTGTCTGTTGTAAAAGAAGTGATTGTTTACATTTTAATTGTGTACATTGAGTAGTATGTGAGGAAATGCAATGAAAGAGGACACCACACAAAATATCTCAATGCATAAAGAGAAATATTGAGCTATGTATCAATACTGTATCTATCAGAGTTCTAAAATATAGCTTCAGTGAACTTTCTATAAAGGTATAGGTAGGATTGGCATCTTAAAAACCTGAACTAGTAGGAGAAAATGCCCTTCCAGTCTGACTTCTAAGATGGAGGTGGGAGGTTATGGATGCTATTGAAGAAGATCCTAAAGGCACGGTTCTCAAACCTGAATTTTAATGAGATATATGGTGTGTCTTGGTAATGAGAGTGATAACTGAAATCAGTTGCGAGTTCAAGCACACTTTAATTCTTTTCTCTTTGCTTCTGTAGAGAGAACCACTGCAAAATGCCATTTGTAGTGTGCATTAGCCCTGGTCTTGAATTCAGGAAAACTTAGAATTACAGACTCTATAGTCTCAATTTTTTAATTTGTAAAAATAAAAGGTAAAAATAATAACCTTTAAATTAATTGTGCAAATCTAATGACTGCTGAAGAAATTTTTGGGATGTTGTATTAGTCAGGATCCACCTAGAGAAAGAGAAATTTCTCTCAAAATGCTTGAAATAGAAGGAGGCTGACAGTGGTAATGGAAGAGCTGTGAAGTCAAACTGGGGATGGTGTAGTACTAGCAAAAGCACGTGACACTACAAACTCTAAATGTATTATAAAGTGAGAAGGTGGTAACATGGGCACCTAGGGAATGAGTAAGCTCAAGGCTACTGGCACAACTTAGAGCCTGTTTAGTCAGAGCTAGGGCCTAGAGGGAATAGAGGAACTGCCATAGAAAGGAGGAAGAATACCTGGTTCACCACTGCTTCCTATTGGTTGCACTCAGCCACAAGTCTGCTGCCACAGGAACCTGGCAAATGTAGCCTATAGTCAGCCCCCCTTATACAGAGCCCAGCACCCAACAGGCAAGTGTTGGACTTGAGAAAAAAACACACAAAGGACTGGTTTGTGATTTACATATGTGCTTGGTAGATGGTACATCTCTGATATTTACAATTCACTTCTGAAATATTTTTAGTATCTTGCATGTTTCAAAAAGTATGTCTTTCAGTAAATTAGTTCCACAGAATGTTTATATATTATACATATTTACTCAAACAAGTGAATTTAACAAAGTTAAACAAGATTATCTATTTCAGGATTTTAAGAATCTCACTCTGAATGTGATTCTTGTAAAAGGTAATTTATTAGTCTTCCAAACTTAATTGACCTTGGAATCTCTTATCTTTTTTTTTTTTTAAGATTTTATTTATTTATTTGTCAGAGAGAGAGAGAGAGAGATTGAGAAAGCACAAGCAAGGGGAGCGGCAGGCAGAGGCAGAGGGAGAAGCAGGCTCCCCGCCGAGCAGGGAGCCCGATGCGGGGCTCGATCCCAGGGCCCTGGGATCACGACCTGAGCCGAAGGCAGACGCTTAATTACTGAGCCACTCAGGTGCCCCAAGCATTTTTTAATTTTATTTTATTTACTTATTATTTTTTAAAGATTTTATTTATTTGATAGAGAAAGACACAGCGAGAGAGGGAACACAAGCAGGGGGAGTGGGAGAGGGAGAAGCAGGTTTCCCGCTGAGCAGGGAGCCCGATGCGGGGCTCGATCCCAGGACCCTGGGACCATGACCTGAGCCGAAGGCAGACGCTTAACCATCTGAGCCACCCAGGCGGCCCTGGAATCTCTTATCCTTGATTGAACATTTTGATGAAACTGGAATCTTTCCCTTCAGTCCTATAAACTCTCTTAAATTTATGTAATTTTGATTTTCATTGCTTATTTTGATATTATTCTTAGAATATATACACAGCTAATACCACAATACGGGAATTCCAGGATCAGCACCTAATTTAAAATCATATTCTGATTCCAAATTCTCAAACAGTCACAGGTATTCAATGGCAGCTGTTTTTTTTTTAAATTTTATTTTATTATGTTATGTTAATCACCATACATTCCATCATTAGTTTTTGATGCAGTGTTCCATGGAATCATCACGGGACCCAGATTGTCAGATCCTGGTGTGGGCTATTTCTACAAAGGCAAATACAAGCAGAAACTGATCCTGACATCTTAATTTCCCAGCCTCATCTCTTGCCATTTCCCAGCACTTCTCCAGACCTTCCTCATCGTCATCCACATCATTACTCAAGGATTTCCCTGACCCAGTGATTTTACCTGTGGAGCTGCCCCTGCTAAAATGCTCCGACATCTCCGGGCACCTGCCACACATCAACCAGTGCTTCCATTCTCAATTCAAATGTTGCATGTTTTATAAAATATGTCCAGCTGCCCCTCTGTGCAAAGGAATTGCTCTTTCCATTTAGTTATGATTTTACTCGTTAATGTCTCTTTTATGCCACTAATCACATCATGTAATAGTTAGCTAGAAACTTCTTTCTCCTCTGCTATGATATAAATCCTAAAGTTAAAGATTACATTTCACGCTTGACTATATCCTCAGTTATTTGCACAGTAACAGGGCCCTTGTAGTCATTCAATGAATATGAGTATTTATTAAAATGACTTAAACTTTGGCTCATAAAAGTATACAAATAACAACAACAAAAAAACATAGTTTAGAAATTACTATTTGCTATGTTGTCTGGGAAACTACCTGAGTTATTTAATTCACGTTGTATGTGAAGGCATAACATTGATCTATACATCCTATTAAAATATTATTCCATGGGCAAACTTACTTAGCCCTCAATCTCCACTAAGCAAATTTGTTATGCACCCCAATACTTCTATTTTGGTATTCATCTAAGTACTTTCCCTCCTGTGTACAAATGGATAACCCTCTATTTTACCCCCAAGGCATATTCAAGCTTGAAAAGGACTGTAGTAATCCAAAAAGAGAAGTGTACACTGTTCATTCCAGCAAACCACGACTATCAAAGAGAATGCCAAAGGGCATTATTCATTAAAAAATGAATTAACAAGGCTTTCTGCAATTTTGCTGCAGATTTTGCTTTTACAAAAGACTAAAAGAATGCATGATGCAGTGGATCCAAAAGCAAAAAAAAATACATTCTGGCAACTATTCAAATGCAAATTCGGCTATGCTGAGTGTTCAGGTGACAGCCAGGGTTGTTTATATATTGTCTATCATTGTAACAGTGATGCACTCAGACAATCTAATTAGGTTATTAAAATTACCTGTTTGAGAAAGACTAGATTTCCCTGAAAGCTTCTATATAAAGCTATTTTTGAATGGCACAGAAAGATGTACTAGAATCTTTTATGCACAAAGACAAATCATAAAAAAAATCAAAATAGACAAAACAAACCAATAAAATCAAAACCAAAACACACACACACACACACACACACACACAAACCCAGAAAGTTTGTTAAGTCAGGAATGATTTACAATTTCTGTGTAATTATTTAATTATGAGTTCAAATTGTTTCACTTTATCCTGTATATTATGTTTCAAATTTTTCCTCCCCCTTACTATGCATTAGTAGTTTGAAGCATCCCTTCATTACCAATTCACCTGGTCTATCATATGTATCTTTCTTTTGTCTAAATCATTATCCTTTAATGAATCCTGGTTTTACCGTTGCCTTTAATCCTCTCTGCTATAAACATCTCTGAAAATTTTAATAGTCTCAGCAGAAAGTAGAAGCAAAATCTTAAGAGGAATGGGCACTGCCTGCTGCCTGAATATCAGAGTAAGAGTTATGATGGATCCTTAGCAAACTAATAACCTTTGTAGGTTCTGCCCAGAGATATTTCTAATTGCTTGTCCTAAAATGCTCAGTTAAATTAACTGTATTTTTTTATTTATTTGACAGTGAGAGAGAGAGAGCATGAGCAGGGGGAGGGGCAGTGGGAAAGAGAGAAGCAGACTCTACACTCAGCTGGAGCTCCATCCCAGGACCCTGAGGTCAGGGTCTGAGCAGAAGGCAGACGCTTAACCGACTGAGCCACCCAGGCACCCCAGTTAAATGAACTGTAAATGCAATTTTACTTCTAGTAAGACAGACCTCTAGCTCAACCACTCTTAAGGAATGTCTTTGGTTTTCATTTGTTAATATTATACAACCATATGAATGATGACAATGATCCATTAATATTTTCTGGTTAATTATTATAGCTGAGATGGCTCTTTTCATGTCCAGCCTAGCCAGTATGAAAATAAGCACTTGAGTTGTCTGCTCAACCAGGTTTAAAGAGTCAGCAACAAGTCGAAAAATAAAAAGTATATAGTGGATCTAATATAATTTGGACAACAAAAACAAAATGATAATTATATTTTATATTATATTTTCTTATCCTCGGTAGAAAGAGAAATGTTATAAGAATATTTGGGCAAAAAATTCTAACATTAAGGTTTTATTTTTCTACATGAAATTGGTGGTATTATCTTTGTTCAGTTACATGTAGAATGGTAGGAACACTTGGAATTTATCAGTATGAAAATAAGTGGAATAAATCTCTGTGGGTTTACTCATTACTTAGAGTAAGCTAAATTCAAGGATCATATTTTATAAAAATCTTATTCATAATTTCGGCAATTCCCACAGTGTAATGTGGACATTTACCTTTGCACAGTTTGCACAGGAAAGATTGTTGAGTAAATAAAATTTAAGGAATACTAATTAACAGAAATATTTAACCCACTTAAAAAAAAAAAGAAAAGAAAAGAAAAAAAACTTGAGACTGATCATCAAAGCAGCAATCTACATTATGGCCCAATCTGCTTTTGCAGACTTAACTCTACTAGAACCCTATGCCTATTTTCTCTTCAGCCAACCTGGAATACTTGCAATTTTCAGAACACAACATGCATTTAATCATATTTGCCTTTTCTCTGTCCAGAATGCCATCTTTGCTATGTTAAACACTACTGGATAGATATATGTTGCGAGGCATTTCAAAATTTTATTTTTTATAATTGAAAAATAGATAAAGCAAAAATGTCATACAGTTATAGGAACAAAAGAGCTGAAAGGCAAAAATATAAGGATTTGCATATCTCCAAAGCCCTGAGAAGAAACAGACCCCTTAGATTAATATTGGGTTTGAGCCCAGGTGTTCAGGGTTCTTTGCATTGTTGACTGATATATATCCCAAATGTCTAACATAGTGCCTGACAAATAACAGGCTCTCAAATATTGGAGGAAGGAAGGAAGGAAGGCACACAGGAAGGAAGGAAGGAAGGAAGGAAGAAGGGAGGGAGGGAAGAAGGAAGAGAGGAAGGAAGGAATCTTACTGCATTATTTCATATATATAAATAATATATACACATACATAATACACATAATATATATACATACATAATATACATACACATACATATATATACATACATTATATGTGTATATATGTGTATATGTGTGTTTGTGTTTGTGTGTGTGTGTGTGTGTGTGTGTGTGTGTATGAATTTTATATCCTAGGAGAATTTTGTTACTCTTTATTCTTGAGGGCATTTTATCAAAAACCTCTTCCTTTCCTTTCCAAATTATGAGCTTATATACCCTACCCATACTATAGCTCTGCCAAGAAGGCATGTGAAGATTGAAGATTGTTCACTGCAATACAATTTGCCAGTTAAAAAAATAAATAAAAATAAAAAACTAGAAACAGGGACTTCTTGGGAAGATGGTAGAGTAGGAGGACCAAAATTCAACTCGCCTCAGAGATACAACTAGATAACATTCAGTTATCTAGTTGTATCTTTATATTTATCAGTATAAATATATGCTGATATATTTATCAGTATAAATAACCCAGTAGAGGACCCAAAGACTTGCAGAACAAATTCCACAACTAAATGTAGAGAAGAGACAACACTGAAGAGGGTAGGAAGGCAAAGATGTGGTAGGGAGCTAAACTCCACGGGTCTGGCCACCAGAAGGAGGGAGCCATGGGTATGGAGAAGGATGAAAAATAGACTATCACACTGGGCAGCCTGCACAGGGAAGATGAATCCCAATAGCATTTGGTTATGAAAATTAGAGGGGTCAAGTTATCTAAGTTTTTACAATCAGCAGGACTTAATGCCATGAACTTAAAATATCAGAGGGCTTAGTTCTGGGAGAGCCTGGAGGGTGACAGGAAGCTGAGTCCCTGCCCTTAAAGAGAAAGCACAACAAAAAGCCCTCAGAGATACAGCACAGAAGCAGCAGTTTGAAAATCACCTGGGGCATACATATAGGAAGGAGAGTTAGTTACTAATCTGAGTTCCCTGAGGGACTTCTCCAGGAACATAGGAGTTGCAGGCACCATTTCCCTCCCCCACTCTGCAGAAGAAAGACATGGCCACCTCCAGGAATCAGTGCAACACTGAAATTCAGTACCTGACTTGCTTAGACAGTCCCGTACCCCCTCCACACAGGCCTGTCTCAGTCCTGATGCTGCAGGTCTCCTTTCCCAGAAAACCTGCACAAATCTTGCCAACACTGAATCTTCCAACTACACAAGTTGCAGGGCTTCAGTCCCTTGGTGGTGGCTGGTCACCTCCCACAGAGGACATGCACACCTTGTTAAAACTGCTCTCCCACCCACGTACCCTTTGCTGACATGCTCTGGCCACCTTGTTCTCAGCATTGGCTACATGTCCCCTGTACAAGAGAACCAGCACCTCCTTGTTAAAAGTGTGTACTGTGCCCACTACTTTCAAGAGCAAGAGATGTAGCTGACTTTCCTAACACACAGAAACAGACACAGAGAATTACACAAAATGAGGAGACAGAGGAACATATCCCAAGTGAAAGAACAGGACAAAATCACAGCAAGAAACCTACTAAGCAAAACAGAGATAAATAACATCCCTGATACAAAACTTAAGGTAATGATCATAAAGATACTCACTGGGCTTGAGAAGAGTGGAGGATGTCAGTGAGACCCTGAACTCAGAGATAAAAAAAGAACCAATCAGAGATGAAGAATACAATAAATGAAATTAAAAATACACTAGATGGTGGGGTGCCTGGGTGGCTCAGTCGATTAAGCATCTGCTGTTGGCCAAGGTCATGATCCCAGGGTCCTGGGATCGAGCCCCGCATTGGGCTCCCTGCTCAGTGGGGAGTCTGCTTCTGCCTCTGCCCCCTCCTCCACTCATGCTCTCTCGCTCTCAAATAAATAAAATCTTAAAAAAAAATTACACACACACACACACACACACACACACACACACACTAGATGGAATAAATCGCAGTCTAGAAGAAGCAGAAGAATGAGTCCATGACCTGGAGGCCAGAGTATTAGAAAGTATTCAAACTGAGCAGGTAAAGGAAAAAAAAATTTATATGCAAAATGAGAACGGACATAGGGAACTCAGTGACTACATCAAGCATAATAACATTCACATTATAGGAATCCCAGGACAAGAAAAGAGAGAAAAGGAGGCAAAACATTTATTTGAAGAAATAATAGCTAAAAACACCCTGAATTTGGGGAAGGAAACAGAAATTCAGATCCAGAAGGCACAGAAATCCTCCAATAAAATCAACCCAAGGAGGTGCACACCAACACACATACTAATTAAAATGACAAAAAGGGGTGATAAAGAAAGAATTTTAAAAGCAGCAAGAGAAAAGAAAATTGTTATATATAAGGGAAACCCCATAAGACTATCAGCAGATTTTTATATAGAAACTTTGCAGGTCAGAAGACAGTGGCATGATATATTCGAAGTGCTGAAAGGACAAAATCTGCAGCCAAGAATAAGGCATCCATCCAGCAAGGCTACAATTCAGAAGAGAAGGATAGAGTTTCTAAGGCAAACAGAAGTTAAAGGAGTTTATGACTACTAAGCCAGCCCAACAAGAAATATTAAAGGGGACTCTTTGAGTAGAAAGGAAAGACCATAAGTAAAAGTAAGAAAAGTAGGAGGTGCAAAGGCAGTAAAAATAAGTGTATCTGTAAAAATCAGTCAAGGGACTCACAAAATAAAAAGAAGTAATATACCATATACACAAACTATGGGGAGAAGAGAAGTAAGAATGGGTTCAAACTTAAGCAACTACTAACTGAAGATAGACTGCTGTAAGTAGAAGGCGTAACCACAAATCAAAAATAAGTAATAGATATGCAAAAAATAAAGAGAAAGGAATCCAAATATATTATTAAAGAAAGCCAACGTATGGCGAGAGAAGAGAGCAAGGGAAGCAAGGAACAGAGAAGATCCGCAAAAACAAACACAAAACAAATAACAAAATGACAATAAACACATACTTATCAATAATTACTCTGAATGTAAATGGAATAAATATTCCAATCACAAGATACAGAGTGACAGAATAGTTAAAAAAAAAAAAGACTCATCTATATGCTGCCCACAAGAGATTCACTTCACACCTAAAGACACATGCAGATCGAAAGTGAGGGGATAGAGAATCATTTATCACGCAAATGGATTGAAAAGAAAGCGGGGAAAGCAATACTTACATTAGAAAAAAATGACTTTAAAACAAACACTGTAACAAGAGACAAATAAAGACATTATATAATCATTAAGGGGACAATCCAGCAAGACAATATAAAAATTATAAATATTTATGTACCCAACATGTGAGCACCCAAATACATAAAACAGTTAATAACAAATATAAAGGACCTAATTGATGGTAACACAAAAATAATAGAGGAATTTAACAACCCACTTACATCAATGGGCAGATCATCTGAACATAAAATCAAAAAGGAAACAGTGGCAGTGAATGACACATTGGACCAAATGTGTTTAATAGATATATTTAGACCATTCCATCCTAAAACAGCATAATACACATTCTTTTCAAGTGCACATGGAATATTCTCCAGAGTAGATCACATTTTAGGTCACAAAGGAAGTTTCAGCAATTTCAGAAAGATCAAAGTCATTCCCATGCATTTTTTCTGACCATAATGCAATGAAACAAGAAATCAACCACAAGAAATAAATCAGGGAAGAGCACAAATACATGGAAGTCAAATTACATGCTACTAAACAATGAATGGGTGAACCAGCAAACCAAAAAGAAAATTTAAAAAATCCATGGAGACAAAAGAAAATGAAAACACAATGATCCAAAATCTTTGGGATGCAGCAAATGCAGTTCTAAGAGGTAAATTTATAGCAATATAGGCCTATCTGAAGAAGCAAGAAAAATCTCAAATAAACAACCTAACCTTACAACTGAAGGAGCTAAAAGAAGAACACACAAAACCCAAATCCACCCAAAAGAAGAAAATTATAAAGATGAGAACAGAAATAGATGTTATGGAGACTAAAAAAAAAATAGATCAATGAAACCAGGAGCTAGTACTTTGAAAAGATCAACAAGAGACACCTGGGTGGCTCAGGCAGTTAAGTGTCTGCCTTCAGCTCAGGTCATGATCCTGGGGTCCTGAGATCAAGTCCTGCAATGGGCTCCTTGCTCAGTAGGGAAACTGCTTCTCCCTCTGCCTGCAGCTCCCCCCTGCTTGTGCTCTCTCCCTCTGACAAATAAATAAATAAAATCTTAAAAAAAATGAAAAGATCAACAAGACTGATAAACCTTTAGCCAGACTCATAAAAATAAAACAGAGAGAGAGAGAGACAGGACTCAACCAAATCAGAAATGAAAGGGGAGAAATAACAACTGACACCAGAAGACAAAGAATGTGAGAGAGTATTATGGAAACATACATGCCAGCTAGCTGGACAACCTAGAAGAAATGGATAAATTCCTAGAAGTAGATCACCTGCCAAAATTGAATCAGAAAGAAATAGAAAACTTGAACAGCCCAATTACCAGCAATGAAATTGAATCAGTAATCACAAAACTCTCAACAAACAAGAGTCCAGGATTGGATGGTTTCACAGGTAAATTCTACCAAACATTTAAAGAAGAGTTAATACCTATTCTTTTCAAACATTTTCCAAAAAAATGGAAGAGGATGGAAAACTTCCAAATTCATCCTAGGAAGCATGCATTACCCTGATTCCAAAACCAGATAAATACACAACAAAATAAGAGAACTACAGACCAATATCTCTGATGAACATAGATGCAAAAATCTTCAACAAAATATTAGCAAACCAAATCCAATAATACATTAAAAAATCACTCACCACCATCAAGTGTGATTTATTCCCAGGATGCAAAGGTGGTTCAATATTGGCAAATCAATTAACATGATACCTCACATCAGCAAGAGATATTATAAAAACTATATGATCATTTCAGTAGATGCAGAAAAAGAATTTAACAAAGTACAACAAGCATTCATGATAAAAACCCTCAAAACAGTAGGTTTAGAGGGAACAAACCTCAACATAATAAAGGCCATATGTGAAAAACTGACAACTAATATCATCTTCACTGATGACAGAAATTGAAGAGGACATAAAGAAATGGAAAGACATTCCACACTCGTGGATTGGAAGAATAAACGTTGTTAAAATATCCATAGTATCCAAAGCAATTGATATATTTAATGCAATCCTTATCAAAATAACAACCGCATTTTTCACAGAACTAGAAAAAACAATCCTAAAATTTACATGGAACCACAAAAGACTCCAAGGCAATATTGGAAAAGAAAAACAAAACTGGAGGTATCAAACCCCCCACTCAACACCCAAAAAACAAATAATCCAATTAAAAATGGGCAGAAGACAAGAACAGACATTTCTCCAAAGAAGACATACAGATGGATAGCATCTACATGAAAAGATGCTCAACATCACTCCTCATCAGGGAAATGCAAATCGAAAGTACAGTGAAGTATCACCTCATACCTGTCAGTCTGGTTAAAATCAACAATAGAAGAAACAATAAGTGATTGCAAGGATGTGGAGAAAAAGGAACCCCCTTGTACAGTTGGTAGCAATGCAAACTGGTGCAGCCATTTTGGAGGACAGTATGAAGGGTCCTCAAAAAATTAAAAACATAATGACCATATGATCCTGTAATGGTAGCACAAGGTATTTACCCACAGAATACGAAAACATGAAGTCAAAGGGATACATGCACCCCTATGTTAATTATAGCATTTGTTACAATAGCTAAATTATGGAAGCAGTGTCCATTGATAGACGAATGGATGAAGAAGTTTTATATATATAAATATATATGTATATTTCAGTCATATGTGGTATTTAACAAATGAACAAAGGAAAAGAAAAGGAGAGAGAAACTGAAAAAGAGATTCAACTATAGAGCACAAACTGATATTTCCCAGAGGGGAGGTTGGGGGGTGAAATAGGTGAAGGAGTTAAGAGTACACTTATCTTGATGAGCACTTAATAATATATGGAATTGTAGAATCACTATATTGTACATCTGAAACAAAGATAACACTATATGTTAACTACACTGGAATTAAAATTTTTAAAAATTAAACAACTAGAAACAATGTGTTATTCAGAATAGGAAATAAAATATGATTTAATAATAAAATGGTATTTTTAAATTTTTGAATATAAAGAAGTACATCAAACAGATAAGACTAGAGGAATCAATGTAGATAAATCTTAAAATCACAATGGTAGGGTGCCTGGCTAGCTCAGTTGGTAAAGCATGTGACTCTTGGCTCAGGGTCATGAGTTTGAGCACCACGTTGGGTGTAGAGATTACTTAAAAATAAAATCTTTAAAAAAAAGTCACAATGTTGAGCAAATATAGGAAAGTGATAAATCTACATATGTACTATATAATACTAATTGTTTAAATATTTTAAAACCACTCTAAAACAATAGAATATAAGATTTTTAGTTATTTAAAGACAAAAAGGCTGAAGAACACATACAAGGACAGAAGAGTAGTTACTTTAGGTATGGAGGTCCTTAGAAGGTGCAGAAGCTGGGGCTTTAGTTTTCTGTATTGCCTTTTACATTTAAGGAAAAATAAGCACACATTCAGAGTGAAGGTGATAATGAAGGAATTGTGCAAAGTTGTTAATATTTATTTAATCTTTCTAACATATTTATAGATACATCTATTATATCATTTTCTACTACTTTTTGGTAGTTCAACCCTACTGATGATGAGGTACGATTTGTACAATACAGAGCAAAGCAGCTCGTTTGTCTTTCTCATTTGCTTTGTAAGAGCAGTATTTAACTATAGTTATGGTACCTTCAATAAATACTGAATAAGTTTTATTATGTAAAAATCAAATTAATGTGGTGTTTATCCATAGAGAAAGGTAAACAACAAATGATTCAGGTAAAAAGTATATAAGGATTTCCTTACTGTAATCATAAGTCTGTTTTATAGATAATTAACTATTTTATAGCAGTTTAAGAGGAAAGAAACTTAAGAATCAGAAGATCATGCTAAAATGTAACCAAAGGGGCATATATTGATGAATAAAATATTTACACAGCTTGATTTAAAGTTAATTTTATCTCTAAATGTCAAAAATGCAAATACTGCCAAATGTCAATGTCTTATTTTTTTCCCAATTGATAAGAATGTTGCTTAAGTGCTTTAATTAGCCTCTTAAATTACGTCTTAAAATATCTGATGACAGAGAAATAAGGATTTATTTTAAATTTAAAAATTCTTATGAGAAATTAATATATTTAGTTTATCCAAAAATGCCAAAGCAGTTAGTAAAATGACTTTTCTATGATTAAAATAAATATCTGAGCAACTCCAATTGTAGAAAACTTAACAAAAGTCTTTATTTTGTTATTTTATAACTTTCAATTTTTAAAATGTAGATAAATAGATATAGCAGAGTTTTATTCTTTAAGATTTTTTTTTCTTTTGAGAAAGTGAGAGAGAGAGCACAAGCAGGGTGAGGGACAGAGGGAGAAGCAGACTCCCCTCTGAGCAGGGAGCCCGATGGGGCGCTCAATGCAGGGCTCGATGATGGGACTCCAGGATCATGACCCAGGGCAAAGGCAGATGCTTAACTGACTGAGCCATCCAGGCGCCCCAGCAGAGTTCTATTCTTAAAAAAACAGATTACATGCCACAAATAAGTGGGTGAAAGAAATTAGGTGCTTCAAGATCACAGAGTGAGTGATCTCATTTCTCGAAAAGGAATTCCTCAAACACAGACATTGGGCTTTATGTCCCCTTATATTATGGAAGAATAGTATCTATGCAAATTCTCCCAAGTGATGAGACCTTCATGTATTCCAAGATTGTATAGTAATACTCAAGTGAATTTTAGTCTCAGAAAATGTTCACGTCCCTGCTCCTGAAATACCCTGGGAAAGAGAATATCTCACCAAGTCTGCTACTCCAGTCATCCCACTTTTCATTCTAAGTTTCCTGGTATAATGAGTAATTAAACCATCCAGAATTACATTTATTTCCTTTCCAAATTATAATAAGTAATTTTTTCTTTCTTTCTTTGTATAATTGCTTTAATATTTAAATTATGAATTTATTTGCCTTTAGAAACCACTGAAAGATGATCCTCATCAATCATATGTTTGACCAGAACACATTATTTAATCTGTTTCTTCATCTGTGTTATGGGGTTAATAATAGGGCCTATTTGTAATGAGGACTACACAGTTAATATCTGTAAAGTACTTGGAAAAGTGCCCAGCACTTAGTCAAGTCTAAATTAGTGTTTGCTAAATTTAAAAGGTGAGAGGGAGTGATGGGTATTTCATCAACTGGTCTAGCAAATGATGTTTGCCATCGTAAATTTTTTAAGTAATATATCAGAAAGTTGAAACACAGCAACACTTTCAAGACTACAATCAAAGGATCACCTCTGACATGATCACCTTTGGTAATTTTTCAGTAGTGATGAGAGGCAAAAATTACTTCCCATTTGGATCTGTATTAGATCTACAAATCAGCCAGCAGCCTCTGACACTAACATCTCAAGTTTTACTATTTAAACAAAATTTTCTTCATCTAGCCTGCCTTTTAAATACAAACATAACTAACATTAGTATCACAGATTATTATTTCATAGTGTGAAGAAGTTCATCTGATTGTTTTTTTTCCATAAAATTTAGGAACCCGTGATCTGTAAAGACATGGATTAGAGGGAAATAGAGATACTGGTGCTAAATGAAAAGCTTGAAGTTGCAAAAGAAAAAAAGTATGTACTATTTTATCAAGGATTTGTTTCATCTTTCAAAAACTCATGCAGGAAAATTGACAAGAGTAAGAAATAATTTTCCAAGGTCTGTGATCTATTGTTCCATTTCCCTGGGGAAAGTCCATGGAAAACACTAAGAGAAATGGTTGAGTAGGAGTCAATATGTGAAGAACAGTGCCAGGCTCTGCTTCATACCCATCACTGGACAAATTAAGCTCTTGGCAGCAACAGGCTGGATAACATATGTTTCTACCCCTTTCCTAAATTGACCTCTAAATTATAATTTTTCATATTGAAAAACTTCACGCAAAACTCATTTGTGCTGAAGAAAAAGTCAGTAAAATGATGTATTAATAAATCTATTATGATGTAGAGAATAAAAATTCTAGCAATTAAACTGTCTGCCTTTGAGAAAATTAGAATTTCCTGTAGGTTTAGTTTCCTAGGACATAAAATGAAAAACTGGGACAAAATTTCAGTATCCATGTGAGTTTCGAAATTCCTCAATTCAATGAGTCATCTTGGTGGTTCACCCTTAAAGCAGTGTCCATATTGGCTTTAGAGACAGTGTAAAGGGTTAGGCTTTTCTTTCAAAAACAAAAGGTCACTACCATTGACATCAATAAAAATTCCCTTTGTTTTTTAAGCCTGCATTGCTCACATACCATATCTTCTGAATTATTCCAAGAACAGAAGGAACAGTTTGATGTGAACAAGAGGGTAAATGCTAGCGCCATAATTCTCATATGCCTGTCACAAAAGCTGGAGACAGAGCTCATTGCAATCAGTGATGATTTCTGTAAAGGAATAATAAAGAGAAAAGCTGTCACTGAAAGTGGTTTTGAATAAAGGAGGAATCTAGAAGAAAGAAATAATTATTATTTTGAAATCTGACATCTTTTTACCCTGAAATTCCAGTTTATATTGACTGACTTTGTAGTTTACTTGTTACACGTAGGCAGAATAATGAAAGCTATAATGTCAAGGACTAAAGTGAAGTACACATATGACTGTCACATCATCATCATCATCAATTATATTGTTGAAAGCCTACAGGGTGTATGATATTATGCTACGAATAATCAGTTTTCTTCTCCTCAGTTTAGCTTAGATTGTATTTCCCTGACTGTCTCAGAGAAAGGAAAACTCTAAATCTGTCTCCATTCCTGAGACTCTATTTCTTTAGATTAGGGGAAAGTGACCTAGCATCCTGAGAAAGGGAAACACAGAAGCAAATTTTTTCCTGCCCTTGAATGTCCCTTTATTTTGTGATATATGATTTTCTCCTTCCCTGTGTATTGTGAACTGGGACAAAAATTAAACTATACAAAGAACTCCCTCCACCTCACACATGTGAAGCCATAAAACTAATTGACAAATTTAAAAATTATAGCTATGGAAACATACTCAAAGCAATAGTCAAAGAGATAACATATCAATTTGCAAAATTAGTGAAAGGCATGATTTCTTATTATCCTTCTTATATATTTATGTATATTCTTTATATCAAGCAGGATAATCAGAAAACATCCCTTTCACTAATTTTGGTAATTGATTAGTGACCTAAGTGAATATATATATATATATATATATATATATATTTTTTTTTTTTTTTTTGTCAGAAATAGAAGACAGATTGTCTATGAACAAAAATATTTAGGGATACCTGGGTGGCTCAGTCAGTTAGGCATCTGCCTTCGGCTCAGGTCATGATCCCAAGGTCCTGGGATCAAGCCCTGCGTTGGGCTCCCTGCCCAAAGGGCAGTCTGCTTATCCCTCTCCCTTGGCTGCTCGCCCTGCTTGTGCTCTCTCTCTCTGTGTCAAATAAATAAAATCTTTAAAAAAATAATAAAAAAATAAAATAAATTAAAAAATATAAAAATAAAAAAATAAAAATATTTACACGAACATCCAACTTCTTGATGCAACAATGGAAACTGGAAATCAGTGGAAGATCTTTAAAATGCTTGGGAGAAAATTACTATAAACCTTGAATTGTGCCCTAGTGAAGCTATATTTCAAAAATGATTAATTGAAAAATATTTCAAACATAGTCTGTATTTATTATCAATAAATTCATGAGAAGAAGGAATACATTCCCTAAAAGTGCTTTAATGAAACCAAAAAGACATTTGGAAATGCAAGAAAATAATAACAACAAGCAAACAAAATGGTAAACTTTCTTTTCGGGGAATCTAAACAAATAAAAATTACAAATAGCAAAAATGGGATGCCTGCGTGGCTCAGTGGGTAAACAGTGGGACCCTTGGTTTTAGCTCAGGTTATGAGATATCATGGGTTATGGGATCAACCCTGCTAGGGGCTCCCTGCTCAGCAGGGAGTCTGCTTGAAGATTGTCTCCCTCTACTCCTCCCCCACTCACCTGCCTGTGCACACACACACTCTCTCTCTCAAATAAATAAATTAATCTTAAAAAATAGCAAAAATAGGGGCGCCTGGGTGGCTCAGTCGTTAAGCGTCTGCCTTCAGCTCAGGTCATGATCCCAGGGTCCTGGGATCGAGCCCTGCATCGGGCTCCCTGCTCAGTGGGGAGCCTGCTTCTCCCTCTCCCACTCCCCCTGCCTGTGTTCCCTCTCTTGCTGTGTCTCTGTCAAATAAATAAATAAAATCTTTAAAAAAATAGCAAAAATAAAAATCTCTAACTTATGGACTCTCAAAAAAAAAAAACAGATTTAACAAACTAGAAAATAATAGCAGTACACTGGGAAGAGATGAAACACTGGGAAGATATGAAACACTTTAAGATCTTTGTATTGTTCATTACAAAAAGATATTGAGTGAGAGAGACCCCCTCGGCCTGTGATGTAGATTGCTAGAAATAGTATCACTCCAAACCTGAAAACAAGAAAAATACTCTCTAAAGCCCTCAGAGGGCTGAGATCACAGGACAAGCAAGTAGCCTGAAATCTAAGACCCTAGAAGGAGAGACAGCACCTGAGCCCCAGCTGACTTGTGGCTGTGCAGAGGAGGAAATCGTGCCAAAAATTATATAAGAGAGTATAAGAATCTAGCTTTATTTTTTTTTTTTACAAATTGCTAGTGATTAAGTAGGAGTTAGAATGAAAATATAGAAATTATGGTAGTCACAGTCACAATAAGAAGAGTTTATAGTCACGAAATAAGACTTTCATAGATCTCTACCAAGCTCATGAAAGAGGACTGTTACAGGCAGGAAACTAGAGAAAGTTTCCCTTAGTTATGGGATGCCGCAGGATGGATGGAGGCATCAATTCCAGTGAAGGGAGCCCCCACCCAAAGCTATTATCACTATAGAAGAAAAGCCTTCTGGTGCTGGGGAGGGGCAGCAAACCTCATTTTCCGCAAAGTATAGATGAAGACAGAAGACAATAGGGTGACATCTTTAAAGTACTGTAAAAAATTAGAAGTTGTCACCAAAAATATGTTTCGAAAGTTAAGATGATGAAATAAAGTTTTTTTGAGGCAAAAAAAAAAAAAAACACCTAAGAGAATACATTTCCTGTAGCCATGTCCTAAAATAAATCCTAAAGTCCTTAAGGGAAAAGGACCATGATACCAGACTGAAGCTTAGATCTACAAAAAGAAACAGAGATCTCTGGAAATGGTGAAAATAAAGGAAACATTTTAAAAACTTATCTCTTATTTTAATTACTCTAAAAACAGTCCATAAACCAAAAATACCAGCAATACATTATGGGATTTGTAACATATGTAATAGTGAAATGTATGGCAACAACAGAACAAAAAATGTGAGGGCAGAACTGGGAGTATGAGGTTTAAGTGTCCAATAACAGGCATAATGAAAATATTATTTAAAAGTGGGATATGATTGAAGTGTTATTATAGTTTAAACTCTAGGGAATACAGATATACATAATAATCCAAAAACAGAAATAAAATGAAACAATACATCGTTAAAATCCATGTAGTTTTTTCTAAGCCTTGATATCTGGTAATGGAAGATCTACAAATTTGTCCTTCTCCAAGATTGTCTTGGCTAGTCTTTGACCTTTGCATTGCCATGTGAATTTAAGAATAACCCTATCAGTATTCCCACACACATAACACACACACACACACACACACACACACACACACACACACACACAAAGCTGTTAAAATGTTGATTGGAATCGCATTACATATTGACATAGTTATAATATCTAATCCTCCAGTCCAAAACCATTAACTAATCCTTCAACTATGTGGGTTCACTTTGAATTGCCTCTCTAGTGATTTGTACTTGTGAATATAAATATATAAAACCTCTTGTTAGTTTTGTTCTTATTTAAATTCTGTGATTATATTAAGTTGTATATTTTTACGGATTTCATATTCTATATATTTGTATATATAAATACGATTGATTTATTTCTAGGAAAATTGCTAATTCACTTACAAACTATAATAGCCTGTTGTTTTATTTTAGGTTTTCTGAATACAAAAAGCATGTCAGTTATGAACAATGACATTTAATTCTTCCTTTCCAATATGTATAACATTTATTTATTTATGTTACCTTATGATAATAGCTGGAAATGATGATTAAATGTTGAATATATTTGATGGTAGCAGAAATTCACAGTCAGAAGAAAAGCTTGATTTCAAAGGAAAATTCTTTAACTCATGGTTTTTGTTGTATTTGTTTTTCTCTTGTCATTTTGTCACTAGGTTAAGAAAGTTTATCTCCTATCCCTACTTTGCTAATGTTTTTCTATAAAAAATGTTAACTTATTAATGTATTTTTCTGCATCTATTATGATAGTCGTGACTTTTATTTTGTTAATGTAGTAAATTATCTTCATTATCTAAAGTTAAGGCAATTTTATATTCTTGATTGGGGCGACAATACTTGCTTAGGAGTTTAGCATTAATGTTCATGCAGCTTATTGGCCAGTATTTTTTTTTCCTTACTTATAATGTCTTTAACAGTTTTGGGGATCAAAAATATATGTGTCTCAAAAAGTGAGTTCAGAATTATTCATCTAATAAGGATATCTGGCCAGGATAAGCAGAAAAAGAAGAAATAAGCAAAAGGGAATATGTACATACATACATACACACATATATTTAACTCAGGGAATTAATTTTCTCTAAAAGATAGTCTTGATAGTGTTAAAATTTTAGATAATGAGGAAAAATTTTGCATATTTGATGTTATTAAAACTGCATATTGTAAAAAAAACTGCATATTGTAGACCAATTTATTTTAAGATGCACATTGCAACATCTGGCAAATCTGGCTATAACTATGCATAATTGGAGAAGGGAGTTGGACCACAGTGTACATTTTTGGTCAAATATTTAATGTGTCCTTGGGGTGTACTTAATTTTAGTAATGTCCTGGTCAATTTCAGATGTTTTTAGGGTAACATCTAAAAGACAATTATACACATTCTTGAAATGCTTAGCTGCCTATTCTATTGATCCCATTTGAAACATAGGAATAGTGCCAGGAATAAGAAATGTGGTGTCATGAAGGGTGGGCATAAGTTTTTGGAGGAGGTAATCCTCTCTTCCAAGGGAAAGCTATGCTTTTGTCCCAAGTTGCAGATCTTGAAGTGCAAGAGCAGAAATTTCATGAAGAGTTTATGTGAAGTGTTCTAACCTCAAGGAAGAATGCAAGTCTTTCCTTTCTCTTCACCCACAGAAAAAGTATTCTCACTTGTATCAAGGTCTGAGGATCGTTCTCTAGCATGAGGCCTGGGGCCCACATTAGAAGCATATGTTTCTGGTTTGGTTTGGGTGGTATTTTACAATGAGATGCTACTTTGGAATGTTTTGTTTTGCTTTTCTCTTTTAGGTTCTTTCCCCAGTGAGACTGTAGTCAGATAGCCTGGCGTATCCTCTTTTTCCCTTGTTATTTTTTTTTATTATTTTTTTAAGATTTTATTTATTTTATTTGCGAGAGAGAATGAGAAAGAGAGAGCACATGAAAAGGGGGAGGGTCAGAGGGAGAAGCAGACTCCACGCTGAGCAGGGAGCCCGATGTGGGACTCGATCCCGGGACTCCAGGATCATGACCTGAGCCGAAGCCAGTCGCTTAACCAACTGAGCCACCCAGGGGCCCCTCTTTTTCCCTTTTTAAACACTAAATGGCCAATTGGAAATGTGAATATTAAGAAATAAGTCAAGGAAAATATTATTTAAGTTTAGTTTTATATGTATTATTCTAAGGATGAGAATATTCTTCATGGCTTAATCACACCTCAAACAAATTTACCAGAGAATGGAACTACATAGATATTTGGGGCCAACACCCCAGGAAATAACAATTACTAAATTTAACTAAGTGCTAGAAATAAACTTCATGTGTCTAGAACACTGGTTGGTGGTATCTTAAGTTCCTAAGACCTAGGGATATTACTCAAAGAAATTTTTAACAAACAGAGCTAATAACTTACTTATTTAATTATAAAGTATTGTACAGTAGAGTGAGTACCACAAAAGAGTTAGACATCAAATGATCCATGAAATTCAAGGAAGAAAAGATCACAAGTAACAAGAATTAAAAAGGAAGTCTATTTAAGAAGAAATTTGCTATGGTTAACTGCATTGTGAATCCCCTCAAGGTCCTTGTACTATGAGAGAGACCATATTCACATAAAGGATAACTGTGTTAAAAGATGTGTGTTGGGGCGCCTGGGTGGCTCAGTCAGTTGAGCATTTGATTCTTGGTTTCAGCTCAGGTCATGATCTCAGGGTGGTAAGACAGACCTCCACACTCAGTGGGGAGTCTGCTTGAGATTCTCTCTCTCCCTCTCCTTCTGCCCCACCCCCACTCACACACACACTCACTCTCAAATAAATAAATCTTTAAAAAAAAGATGTTGTTATGGTGATTAACATAACATAATAAAAGAAAAAAATATAAAAAATGTTGTCTGTCTGTCTCTCTTTCTCTCTCACACACACACATACAAATACAAATGCATAGAAACATCTCACAGTCCTGTGCCCATTTAGACTGTGCTCAATTCATCTTATGTGGGAAGAGGAAAATATGAGGAATAAGAGAGATAAAGGTCACTGTCTGTGCTCATGTTATGATTTGTATCCAGTGTGCCTAGATCTTGATGCATATTAGGACTGGATTTTTATACTGAGAACATATGTTTGTGACTCTCAGGAATAATTAGCGCATTTTTATCCTTGTGTCTTTGGAGTTTTAAAAAAGGAAGGATCTAGAATTATGGTAAAGAAGGGTCATCTCCCAATTCCCAATGCAAAAATTTCTTCGCTTGTAGGACATAACTATATTACCATTTGTATATCCTCTAAAGTAGAGCTTCTTCCAAATAGCTTTATATTTCTTATTAGTAACTTCATACCCTATAATGAACAACAGAGTACTTGCAAGCACTAGGAACTCATGAAATATTTTTGAACTAGGCATTGGTTAAAAGAAATAGAATGAATTAATGACATAAGAAATTACACATTATCTGTGGAAGACTGCAATTTTTGTCTATTTTAAAAATAATCAGGATAGCTTTGCTATTCTTTTCATTCATTTGTAGCCTTTCTCTACTCTATAATTGACTAATTCAATATCCTCTTTACAGTCTAAGACTGTTTATTGCTAGTAAAAATGGATAAAAAATACATTGAAATATATTATTGCTCATAGAAATAAATGTGTTGCTTTCTCTTAATAATTATATTCTTTCTTATAATTTACGTTCATAGAATATGGTCATAGAGTGTTTATTAATTTAATCAACTTGACAAAAAACAAATGGTCACTGAAAATGTCAGTCAAATCAGTTGGCTGCTTAAATTGATGAGTCCATTCAACTAAAATGGATATTCTACTACATAATTATTCATAGAGCTACCTTTGTAGCTGTAAATGACCTAACATAAAGCAAAATAAAATTACTAAACTTAAGAATGAATGGCTCTTCCTATGTGAATGTAATGTTCTATTTACAATAAAATCTGATGAGATGTCAATTATTTCCTCGACTTATTTCTGAGCTGGTTGATGCATAATAGAATACAACTTAATTCAGTGCTCCTGTTTCTTGGGAGATAACTGTCAAAGTATATTATTCTAAGAAATTTGACTGAAGTAATTAGTAATGTATAGAATTTAAAATAGGCAGTGACTCTGCCCCAGTTAAATCGCTACTGTAGGCATGGAAATCTGCTCTTGTGCAGATTGATGGTTCTTCAGAGAATTGACTTAAGATGTCAAGAGAAACATTAGAGAATGGAAGTCTTCAAGGAAAATGTATCTGTGATTGCTCTCACATTGAGATCCTTGCTCATCTTTCTCAGTTGAAGCAGCTTGTGAAGATTGCTGACAGGAAAAATGTTACAGATAAGAATTCAGACCATCTAAAGAATTTGTCTTTGATACAACCATGTGCAAGGGAAAGTCCATGGTATGAGTGTGTGAGTAGACAGTAGCTGTTTGTAATGTACCAGAACTTTCATAGTACTCCTCCAAGTGTTCCTATGAAACAGATCATGATAGATTTACCCCTGGCAAAGAAGAGAAAGTTGTGTAATAAGGACTTGCTCTATCCATAACCAGGCATCCACTTTTCACCTATAATTCAAAGTGACAGGAAAGAATTTATGGAATCTCCTGACCACTCTAGCTCCCTATGATGATGCAGAATCACTCCACCTCCTAACCCACTACATCCATTATAACCCAGGGCAAATTTAAAAACTTCTAGCTCTAGAGCCCCATTTTGTTTGTTCATTTTGCTGTGCTTTAATGTGCCTCAGATATCACTTTCCAGTATGCTAATTAGAAATGAAGAAAAAGATGTATGTCAGAAGTGGTAAAATATTTTAGTTATTTTTATGCAATTAAATGGCATAATGCACTTTTTAGGTTATTGCTATAAATATTTAGGATAGAGGAGAAAGGAGCAAAACTAAAAGTTAGGAGATAAGATGATGATGGCTGATGCAGAAGACCTGTGGTCCTTATAGAAAACAGATAATAAATTATTACTGACATTTCAGAGGCACAATTGAAAGGGTCCTGGGAGTTCAGAACATGTCAAATATTTGTACACAAGTTCTTGTTTTTGCATATACTCCTTTATCACTTGTGAGACTCAAGTTGTGTCTCTTTTTTAAAGATGTTTATGACCATTTAGCCCCCAATAATAAATAATTGGGCATTGCTTTCACAAAGAAATATTTCTCCATTTTAGCACTTTTCCACCACTCTTCTGACTCTTTAAGGGCAGGTATTTTTATGTTTGCCAACTTTTTATTCTTATAATTTAGCATGCTACATAGAAAATAAAATATACTCAATTTTTATCATGAATGAAATTTATTTAAATAAATTTTTAAAATTAAGTATAAATGACTCTAAAAATTGAATGGGTGATGATGTTATTACTTAAAATATCAGGAGGAGAAATATGTTGTGGGGTTTTGGTCTGTCATGAATATTTTGTAACATTAAAGATTTCAAATAAACAGCTGTGAATACCACCTAGGATATTTGAAAGTGTTTATAGTGAAGATATGAATTTCAAAATCACCAATTCAAAGACAATATTTAAAGTCATGCAGATTAGGGTGCCTGGGTGGCTCAGTTGGTTAAGCGACTGCCTTCGGCTCAGGTCATGATCCTGGAGTCCCGGGATCGAGTCCCACATCGGGCTCCCTGCAGAGCAGGGAGTCTGCTTCTCCCTCTGACCCTCTTCCCTCTCATGCTCTCTCTATCTCATTCTCTCTCTCAAATAAATAAATAAATAAAATATTAAAAAAAATAAAGTCATGCAGATTAAATGAAATAATCATATTAAATAAAACAATCATGAAAAGAAAAAACATATAAATCAACAAAAAATAGGAGAGCTTTGATTGGACTTGAGTAAAACCAATACAATGAGGGACACAAGAGAAAATACAGAGATTTAGAAGGGCGAATAACAGCTACTGAAGACCAAAGACACTAGAGAGAATACTGTCACAGAAGACAAGGGGAAAAGAGATTCAAAAAGGAATGTGTAAAAAAAAAATTTTTTTTGTTTTTATTTGTATTTCTAACCTCATGGAAGAATGCAAGTCTTTCCTTTCTCTCCACCCACAGAAAAAGTATTCTCACTTGTATCTCCTTTATTGTACTAAGCCTTAGGGAACAAGAACTAAATATATTTCCTACTATGATAAAGCTGTGGGAAATACAGGAAAATAGGAACAAAGCACAACATGATGTCATAAATTTTTATTTTTTTTTATTTTATTTTTTTTTAAAGATTTTATTTATTTATTCATGAGAGACAGAGAGAGAGAGGCAGAGGGAGAAGCAGGCTCCCGAGAAACAGGGAGCCCGATGTGGGACTCGATCCCAGGACTCTGGGATTATGACCTGAGCCGAAGGCAGACGCTTAACCATCTGAGCCACCCAGGCGCCCTGATGTCATAAATTTTTAAATAGCGATAGCTCAAAAATTAGAAGACAGAAATTATTCTAACTAGGTGAGCCATCTGAGGCATGCCCAAAGATATATTTATTAGGATTACTGTGTTGAATAACCAACAGTTTCCCAAATGAAGCTGGAAGTTTAAGTAGTGACAGCACCATGTGGAAAGGACAGGAGTAAGAAAGTCAGAGTTTAGAAGCCCACAAGTGTTTAGAGTGAATGCATCATAGAGTCTAAGAGACGGGGCTAAAAATTAAATGGATGCCATATCATGAGCAACCCTCTAACCTCTGCTAAGGAGTTCTTGCTTTGTCCTAAAATTTTAAGAAAATGTTGACAGATTTTAAACAGAGGAGTTACATGGTCAGATTTTTATTTTATAAATACCACTATGTCATAAACATTGCAGTTGGAAAAATGGGAAGCAGGGAGCATCTTCAGGAAGCTGACTCTTCTCTCAAGATAGGAAATCATAAAATTCAGAACGAAGATTATGAGCATATGGAAACAATGCCAGCCTGTAGAGTTACAGAAGACAAAGCAAATTGAAAGATTTTAGGGATCTGTACACAGCCTCTGGCAAGTCTCAGTATCTCAGAGCTGTAGGGTTTTAAACAAAACTGTGGCTCTTTTGCAAATAATCCTTATACTTTTAAGCCCTGGATGGGAGTCTAAAATTCTGCAAACTGAACTGTTTTTTTTCTGAACTAGGTATTTATTATCTGATCCAGAAAGCCATAAGTATGGGATATGCATCAGCATTCCATCATCAAATGGAAGCAATATGAACAAACAGTCCTTACTTTGCATGGCTCGCTCCAGTATGCACACATTTTAGTTGCTATAGCTTAGTTAAAGTACCAGTCTCCCAACAACACAGCTCAAATTGCAAGTACTATAGTGTATTAACTTTGATTAACTGTATGAAAGACATTCTTCACTGCCTGCTCTGCAGTTCACAAGTCACTATGTAAATAACATGTGCATTATGATCAGTGACCAATGATGTCACTTTTTTCAATCTGTTGAAGATTGGTTTATGCTGTTATTTGGTTCATGCTCAGACAGGAAAGAGAGTAGTCATGTTGTCCCCCCGTGTCCCAGTAATAAGCCTATAAGACCACTCACAAAAAGTGGTAATTAAGAAGGAATTGTCCAACAAAGATGAAAGTGCATCAAAGTAATGAAAAGTGATACTGCTGGAAGTAAAGTTTGAGTGAGACTTAAATGGAGTTATAGAAGAAATAGCTAAAGTCGACAATGCTGCCATTGGAGAAACTAAATATGTGGAACCTAGTAAATATGAAGTCACTGATATAAATAAGGAAAATAATGAAAAGGATGATGATGTCCCCAGGAAAGATCCACATTAAAGGGACTTTCACAGATATTTCACAACATTGAAAGTGCAAAGAAAAAATGTTGGAAGCTGATACAAACTCAGAGGTATGACAATTCACCAAGGCATAGAATAGATGCTCACTCCATATAGTAAGTATTACGATAGGAAGAAGGCAAAGCACTCTTCAAACTATTCTTGGTGAGATTTTACAAAGAAATGTTTCTAATGTTTTAAATTACAATGTACTAAATACATATGAGTTTTACTATTTTTTTTAGCTGCCTGTACCTTTATAACCAACAGTAAGTTTTCAATGCTCTGACAAAATGTAAAGGTCACAAAATAATCATAGCTTTTCAAGCTGACACATTTCCTCGAAATGTTATGATCGTTGTTACCTTAACATTTCTTCCATTTAAACTTTTAGAAAATATTTTTAATTTAAATTTTGAATTGTTTTTTTTTTCTTTTTTAATTCAGTTTGTGGTCACTTTTACAGTCCTGTACTGCTATGCCAAACATTGCTAAGGACTCAGAGACTTCAGAAGTAAAGGATTTTCACCCCACTAAATAAATAACCTTAACCAGCTGGAATACTGACTAAGGGCAAAAGCAACACAAATAGAAAACAGAAGAATGAAGCAACAAATGGCAATGATTGCTTCATGGTCAGTTCAGAAATGAGAACTGTAGGAACATATACATATACTAACCAAGTATTCCTTCCAACCACTTCCCTATTTTTTATTTCCGTATAGTTAATGTCGGGGCTGTTTATCCTACAATTGAATACAAAATATTTAGAGGGGGTTTTGACTGAACTTAGAAATTAACATCAGTCAGAGCTGAACATGGAGGCAGATGTACTTTATGTCTATCCACTTTGAAAGAGGGAGATAGTGTCTTACAGAAGTGATAATTGTTTCATTTTATTGTTTTATTGTTTTATTTATTTATTTAAAGATTTATTTATTTGACAGAGAAAAAGACAGAGTGAGAGAGCAGGGGGAGGAGCAGAGGGAGAGAGAGAATCCTAAAGCAGACTCCCTGCTGAGCACAGAGACCTATGGAAACATGACGTGATTATTACTGCACACAGTCTTGAATAGGAAGAGAAAAAAGTGATGTGACTGAAAGAAGTAGCATAACTAGATGCTGAGTAACTGTTGCTGATTGTGGCTGTTGGCTTTCTGATCCTGATCATTCTATAAAACTATTAAGGCGCCTGGGTGGCTCAGTCGTTAAGCGTCTGCTTCGGCTCAGGTCATGATCCCAGGGTCCTGGGATCGAGCCCCACATCGGGCTCCCTGCTCAGTGGGAAGCCTGCTTCTCCCTCTCCCGCTCCCCCTGCTTGTGTTCCCTCTCTCGCTGTCTCTCTCTCTGTCAAATAAATAAATAAAATCTTTAAGAAACAAAACAAAACAAAAAACTATTTGTCTAGGATGGGGGTGCAGGGCAGTATTTTTCTCCAAAAAATCTGAGTGACTGCATCTTCTTTTCTTTATTGTTTCAAACAATCTCGACTCTGCTTTCCCCAATCACTTGAGCTCTTTTCTGTAATTGGAAGGGGACGAGATCCCACAAACTGCATTTTTCAAGCTTTTTGCCAACTGTTTCTGGTTCTGTTCTGCCAATGAGGAGAAAGAAGATCAGATGTAAAATGTAGGGAGAAGTGAATCTTTTTTTCTTCTGGGTTCTACCCAGAATGTAGCATCTGTGGTGGGGGCTTCCAAGTTCCCATCAACACTGCTCAGCTCCTGGTGGCAGGATCAGAACTGACATGGGACACACACTTCAACCAGCTACACTGGGTTCCTAGACTTTGTAAAGCCATTTCTTTGTGCTCCTGCATTACTGATCCAAGTGACATTGCCTTCCTTTCCCCACCCCTCAACCTTTCTTGAACAATTTCTGTGTTAAATTTTCACTAATAAAGATTTATAGTGTCTTCACTTTTTCTGATAAAATAGGACTGGTGATTGTTGAATATTGATCTTTGAGTATTGGAAGAAATCAGTGAATACAACAATCTTCCAGCTTAACAATTATCTAGATGGTGAAGAATAGGCTTATTAGTGGTAATGATGTATAATCAACAATGTCAAATGTTGCCAATATATTTTTTTTAAATATTTTATTTATTTATTTGACATAGAGAGAGAGAGAGACAGAGTGAGCACAAGCAGGGGGAGTGGCAGGCAGAGGCAGAGGGAGAAGCAGGCTCCCCACAGAGAAGGGGGAGCCCGATGCGGGACTCGATCCCGGGACTCCAGGATCATGACCTGAGCCGAAGGCAGTGGCTTAACCAACTGAGCCACCCAGGCGCCCCAAATGTTGCCAATATTTCAAGTGGGGTAAAGACTACAGGGAACTATCGAACTTACAATGAGATATTTTCAGTGTATTTAACATAAACTACCCTTATGGTTAGGTTTGAGTTCTCCTTATCTGATAAGTAAATTTAGGACTGAATCAAGATCCCCTTCACTTGCAGAGCAAGTCTGGCTATTATCTGTGGAAAATATAAACACATCCTTGTAGAAAAAGTGGTTGTGGATTACTCTTTCACAATTATATAATAAAGGGAAGAGATTTATAGAATGGCATCATAAAATGTGGCAGTTATTTTTTGATATTGGGAGACATGGGAAAATATGTCAGTTATGAAAGCAGAAGAGAAAGAATAGACAGGAGGGAAAACATTAAGATGCCAGCAGAAGGAGCAGGGAGATTAATGGCAAGTTCCTAAAGGAAGACTGGATCAAGTGCAGAGACAGAGCCACTAACCTTGGCAAAGAGAGTCACTCATTTCTAGGACACTTCATGAAAGAAAGGAGGCAGAAGTAAGATGCAGATGAAGGGGTAGAAGTACAGGTGAATTAAGTTCATACAAGACTGAGTCTCCACACAACCAATTTTTTTCTTCCCCCATACAGAACACACCTCAACCCAACCCTCACTGAAAAGCTAGGACAGAGTAAATGGAGATTGGCAAAGTAAACCCACAAGGATGATTGGGAAGAAAATCAAAGGCCATAACAGTGACGAAATAGGAGTTTCTGGTCCCAGTTAATCAATCAGCTTCTGCAACTAGTCATATGTAAACCATGAATATGGCTTATATTAATTGGGGGCTGTGTTCCTATATGTTCTTATATGTTATATTATGTGTAACTATCATACCCTTTAACTAGTCTTCCTAGGTGAGTAGTGTTTTCAGATAGGATAAAACCAGTTAGGTATATATTACTGTGTAAGAGATTTTTAGAGGACTATTTTTTACATTAATCTATATTTTCATGTATAAACATATAACTATATAATTCAAACCATGTTTAGAGACATTATGTTATGGTTTAAAAGTGCTAGTTTGGTAATCCATAGATGTGAAGTGTTCCTACCTGTCTTTTAAAGTTTTAGGCAATAATTTGCCATATTGGTTTTCTATTGTTGCTCTAACAAATTACTACAAACTAAAAGCCTTAAAACAACACTAATTTATAATCTGACTTTTCCAGAAGTCAGAAGTCTAAAATAAATTTCACTGGGTAAGGTATTTCAAGGTAGTGGCAAGCCTCCTTTTGGAGAGTCTAGAGGAGATTTTGTTCCCTTGCCTTTTTTAGGCTGCCTGCATTCTTGGCTCATAGCCCCTTCATACATTTTCAAAGCCAGCGGTGGACAGTCAAGTCTTTCTCACACTTCACTACTCAATGACTCTCATGCCTTTCTTCTTTCATTTATAAGGGTCTTTTTGTTTATGTTGGGCCTACCCAGTTAATCCACGATAACCTTCCCATCTCAAGATCCTAACTTAATCACATTGGCAAACTCCCTTTGCCTTCTAAGATAACATTTCACAGGTTCAGAGATTAAATGTGGACATCTTTGGGGGTTGGGGAGAACATTAGTCTACCACATATGCCTTCTTTGAATCTTTTTATCCTCATCTGCAAAATGGTATTGGTACATCAGAAGACACTGAAAGTAAAATACTACCTCCCTTCTCTCCCCAATAAAAAACGTATTGAGGACAAACTAAGATCAGATATGAGAATATTTACTTAATGCTAAAGCATTTTTTTAAAAACTAAGCCTTATTATTTAACTTTTCTTGGCCTTAGGTTCTTCTGGACAAAATCACTACTTCCACTAATAAAACAAAGACAAAAACAAAAACAAATCTGGGCTATAGTTTTCAAGAACATAAATATAAAAGAATATTTGCAACATACAGGGTATGATGATCTCTAGACCATAAGTAATGGTTTGCACACTTCATGAGGTGTAAACTGGCTGAGAATGGTTCAGGCTATGTGCCATATTGTTCAATTTTGCATTTGCAATTTAAAGGGACTGCGGGTGCCTGCGTGGCTCAGTCGGTTAAGCATCTGCCTTCAGCTCAGGTCACGATCTTGGGGTCCTGGGATCCAGCCTCTTATCAGACTCCCTGCTCAGCGGTGAGCCTGCTTCTTCCTTTCCCTCTGTCCCTGCCCCCTGCTCATGCTCATTCTCTCTCTCTCTCTCCCAAATAAATAAATAAAATCTTTTTTAAAAAAGGGATGGGGGTGCTACAATATAACAAAAAAGGAGCTGCTACTAGAAGTCATAGAAGATGCCACTCTTCCTTCTTTATTTTCCTCCATTCCATTCCTTTACTGCCCCCAAATAAAAAAAAATACTGCCTTTCAAGAAACTACCTGAAAACAATTCCTCCCATATTATGTGAAGAATTTCCAGTACTATCAGAGAGAATGTTTGGAAATCTGAAATGCTTGGAGAGAGACATATAGTTGTCCTTCCAGAAAAATGATTGCTCCAGATGACAGCCAATGTTGAAATTTTCTACAACAACCTTTTACCAACTTTTAAACTCTTTTCCTGTTGAATAATAATAATAAATAATAATAATAAATTGAGATTTATCATGTTCCAAGCACATAATGCAATTAAACATTTCATCATTTATTTTAATAACAAGAGGCATTATTAATATTATTACTATCATTTACATTCTACGGATGAATAGATTGAAGCCAGAGAGATGAGGAGAATTGCCCAATACCACATGCTGTAGGTGACAGAGTCACAATTGTAATACTTGTATTCTTGTTTCAGAGCTTCGTTCCTAACAGGATCCCTAGAACTGCGTGAGTAGCAGCATTAGGGAAGACCACACAGCATTCAATCCTAATTTTGATTTATGATTCTTATCCGAGAACTCCTTTAACTAGTCTTGACAGTTAAATAAAGAGGTTATAGAATATTAAGCATTGCTCTTTTGCACATTATTAGTAGACCAAAGGACAGAATCTGACTGTGAAATCTCTGATCATCTTCAATTGTCTAAGTGACTTCAGAATAAACCAAGTACATATTGACTAACTGGAAGAGATCAATAGCAACTGTACAGTGGAAATTACACCATTCAACGACCCATGTTACATCAATATCTGCAAAAGAGTTAGGCAATGCTGTACACTATCTCAGAACCGTTCTGGTGCAGCCCTAGAACTGCTCTTTAACCAAATCCGCTGGGAACAGAGAGTCAGCAGAGACGGTAAACGCTCATACAGTCTCTATCAGAGGATGACTTCATGTCACGTGCTAATGACACATGCAGCATAATTAGGAAAATATCTGACTAAAATACTAAACTCATGAACTTGTATTAGTAAATAAAACCCAAATCAATGGCTCGTCTGGGTAAATTTGGAGACTTGAATACAAATGTCTATTTCTAGCATCTCTTTTTTTTAAATTTTATTTTATTATGTTATGTTAATCACCATACGTTACATCATTAGTTTTTGATGTAGTGTTCCATGATTCATTGTTTGCATATAACACCCAGTGCTCTATTCAGTACATGCCCTCTTTAATACCCATCACCAGGCTAACCCATCCTCCCATCCCCCTCCCCTCTAGAACCCTCAGTTTGCACTCAGAGTCCATAGTCTCTCATGGTTCATCTCCCCCTCCGATTTCCCCACCTTCATTTTTCCCTTCCTGCATCTCTTAAAGACCCACAAAAAATAATTAAGAAAAAGCATTTAAACACATAAGTTCTTGAAGGATACAAGAGGTGAAGTAGATGAGTAATATCAGTAGCCTTGTTTTAAGGGAGGAAAGCAACAGAGTATCAGTACTTGACCTATCAGCATAAAGAAGCTGAAATCTAAGTGTATATGGTTAGGAGTGGTGAGAATCTTTTAAGAATTCATGTCACAAAGCCCCAGGAAGACTTAGCATTGCTGTCCAAGGACTTTTTAAAGTGGGACTGAAGGGGTGAACCTGAAAAAGATGAATTGGTTAAGTATCTTCAAAATAAGAAGTTAGACACTATGGTCCTCTCTCCCTCTCCACATCAAGACTTAATGGCTCCATCTGCACTCCAGTAGAATGTAGGGAGTTTATTTCTAGAACGCTTGAAACAGAGAACTGGGAACTTGGTCAAGTATATTAGAGATCAGAAGTAAAACATTATAATGAACACAGATAAAATAGAAGTCTGCATAATGAAGAGGGAGACCTGGTTTCCTTGCCCACCAGGCTTCAAGCATATGGTGAGCCAGGCTAATATCCTCCAGGATGATGACTGAAGATTTCTTTTCCTAGGAAAATTCATTAGCCTAAGGGAAAAACTAAAACTAAAGACAGAGAAGAGGGATTGCTAATGAGATGGTACGATCCTTAGCTATCAGGTGTGATGGAGATTGAACAGCAGACATTCTTTTTTTTACCTACAAACACAAATCTTTTAATCTATTTTGTATGCCTCCTTAAATATCAGCAAAAATCCAAGCATCCTGAAATTAAGAAAATCCTCCAGTATGAAAGTCAGAGAACTGATGCTTGTATTAACAACAACAACAAAAAGTAAACTATACTCAAATAAAATAAGTCAGTGGAAAAAAAGACCTCAAAAGTAGCAGAAAAATATAACTATATATATGTATGTATTTTTATATAAGAATATAAACATATATATTCTTATATATATCAAAATGTATTTATTTCTGTTGATATATAGAAAAAATAACCTTAGAGTGATTTGACAAGCTATTGTACCTGAGGAACTATAATGAGAAAATTTAGAGAACAAGTGATGAAAATATTAAGAAGTACCTGGCTGGCTGTCCATAGAGCATGTGATTCTTGATCATGAGATTGTAAATTTGAGCCCTACGTTGAGTATAGAGACTACTTTAAAAAAGTAAAATCTTAAAAAAAATTTGTGGATTAAAATTAGGATTTTTTAAAAGAAATTACCAAGAGATTAAAAGATATAATTAAAAGACTACCATAGAAAATGTAACAAAAGTCAAAAGACAGAAAATAGGATTTAAAAAAGTAGAGACCAGGGGCACCTGGATGGCTCAGTCAGTTAAGCATCTGACTCATGGTTTCAGCTCAGGTCATGATCTCATGGGTTGTGGGATCAAGCCCCAAGTGCGCTCAGTGAAGAGTCTATTTCAGATTCTCTCCCTCTCCCTCTACCCCTTTCCCCAGTTGTGTGCACACATACGTATGCACTCTCTCTCTAAAATAAATAAATAAATCTTATTAAAAAAAATGGAGCTCAAATTAAGTGTTCCCAATAGCTGTCTCAAAGAAGTTTTAAGAGAAGGAATAAAATAAAAAAATGTTGAGAACTTTACCAAATAAATATTTCTGGAAAATTCCTCAAAACCAAGATGGTTCTGTTTACCAATTGCAGTAGCTTTTTTGATATTGTTTGTCTAGGCTATAGTCAGTCCTAGTTATTCAAGCAGGTATCTAGGTTTTGCTGTGAAGATATTTGAAAATTTATGTAAAGCATCTAATCACTTGATTTTAACTAAGAGAGATTATTTTGGATAATCTGAGTGGGGCTCACCCAATCAGCAAGAAAGAGAAGAAATTCTTCTTGTGGATGATAGTTTATGGTCTTCCTTTCCTATCTTCACTATAGATTTTGGATTTATCCAAGCCCCTCAGTGAGTAAATCTCTTTGTATGTATATGTATGTATACCCATGGAAGGAAAAACAGAAAAAGAGAGACTTGTGCATTTATACACATGTAAACATATGCACAAGTCTCTCTTTTTCTGTTTTTCCTTCCATGGTTGAATTTTGACTGATATACAGATTGAATGAGCTGATTTAAAGATTTCGTTAGTAGAATAATGAAAACCTACATCAGCACATGCCATTTGAAATTTTTAGAACACTAAGAAAAAAAAAAAGAAAAATCAGAAAAGAGAAAAAGAGAGGGAAATACGTTGTACATACATAAGTTCGTAGAAAACAAAATAACATTGAACTTTTCAACAATGATACCAAAAAGTACAATATGATAAAAAGGTGGCTTCAATTATCTGAGGTAAAATTATTTACAAACAAAAATTGCATGGTCTGTGTTATGGGCTGGATTGGGTCACTCCAAAATTCAGATGTTCAAGTCCTAACCCCTAATATCTCAGAACATAATTTTACTGTGAAGTGTTAAGATGTAACCAGTTAAATTGAGATGAGGTCATTATTGGAGCAGAATGGGCCTCTAATCTGTCTGACATCCTTATAAAAGAGGAAAATTTGGATACACAGACATATGGGGAGAAAACTATATGAAAATAAAGGCAGAGATCAGAATGATGCTCTACAAGGTTGGGCACACCAAAGATTGCCAACAAACCATCGGAAGCTAGGGGAGAGACTTGGAATGGATTCTTCTTCATAAACTTCAGAGGGAATCAACCCAGATAACACCTGTACTTGGGACTTCTGGCCTCCAGGGCTGTGAGACAATAAATTTCTCTTGTTTAAGCCACTCAGATTGTGGTCTTTATTAAGTCAGCTCTAACAAACTAATAAAGTCTGATAAATCAGCAAGTAAATTAAGAGTAGGGTAAAATATAGGGCGCCTGGGTGGCTCAGTCATTAAGCGTCTGCCTTCGGCTCAGGTCATGATCCCAGGGTCCTGGGATCAAGTCCCACATCAGGCTCCCTGCTCAGCGGGAAGCCTGCTTCTCCCTCTCCCACTCCCCCTGCTTGTGTTCCTGCTCTTGCTGTGTCTCTCTGTCAAATAAATAAATAAAATCTTAAAAAAAAAAGAGTAAGGTAAAATATAAACACTTTCAGAAATTTAAAATCTCAAATATTTGCCTCCATGTACTCTCTTAGACACACAGCTATAAGTTAATACAACAGAAATAAAGGGATCACATAAAGAAGGAAAACTAGAGAATTTTCCATAATGATACTGAAGGACTATTCGAGGATTCAGTTGTACAACTGGCAGGTTTCTAGAAGGTCTAGAAAATAACCAGTGTGTATAGGAGCTGAAGGACAGAGGACTTCCAGAGGGAAATGGAAAATAGATTCCCTGATGCAGTAAACCATATTAGAAGAGATTTACAATTCTGGTTGGGGAGATTTGGGTACTGAGAAGAAACCTAGGCAGATAAAAACAGGCAGTTATTAGCTCCAAAAACAACCATACAAGAATGGAAAGGAACTCTTAGTACAATAAAGAGTTCATCTATGAAAAATACTAACATAATCATAATGATGTAAAACAAATATTAATTTGAAGATGTGATATATAAATATATTTGAGGAAGTGGGTAGAAAATACGGTTGAACATAGATGTGAAGAAATGAAACCTAAAACTTCATTGTGCATGGTTGAAGGTCATTCAATAATCCTAACCATAGGTAATAAGAAATAGTATAAAAATTAAAAATTGGATAGTAGATACCTAAGAAAACAATTTAAAAATGTTTGGAGCTGTGAAACAAGATTAACATGGAGGATATTTTAATTAAAATCCTTGGAGTAGTATTTCATTTTTAAAACTATGTACATTTAGTAAATGAATACCAAATCTTTCTATAATGATCTTGCTCAGTACATACTCAAACCAATCAAAAATGAAAAAAAAAGTCCCTATTTTTCTCAGCAGACTATAAAAGCACATTCACTGAATAAATAAAGCAGAAGTATGTGTATGAACATAAATACACTTATTAAATAAACTACCTCTCTATGAAGACTTCTGCAATCTTAGTAGGAAAACATGGTATTGAGTTCTTGCATACAACCATTAACTCAAGAGAAACAGTTAACAGTTATACAGAAATAAATTGGGTAATCTGTATATAAATTTGACTTCAGGGCTATATACAGAAGTTTCCCATTGTATGAGTCCTATATTTTGTTTATCCATTCAATAGTTGATGGGCATTTGAGTTGCTTCTACTTTTTAGTTATTATGAATAATATTGTTATGAACATTTGTGTACACATTTTTCTGTGAATAATTTTTTGGTTCTCTGAGACAGAATTGTAGGGTCATATGATAATTTTATAATTAACTTTTTTTAAAGATTTATTTGTTCATTTTAGAGAGAGAGTGGGAAGAAGGGGAGAGGGAGAGAGAGAGAATCTTCAACAGACTCCCTACTGAGCACGGAGCCCAATGTAGGGCTTGAACTCATGACCCTGAGATCATGACCTGAGCCAAAATCAAGAGTTGGATGTTCAACCAACAAGTCACGCTGGTTCCCCCTATAATTAACTTTTTGAGGAACTGCCAAAGTGTTTTCTAAAATGGCTACATCATTTCACAGTCCAACTAGTAATGTATGAGCATTCCAATTTTTCAATTCTTGTCAACACTTAGTATTATCTGCCTTTTTTATTATATCCATCATAGGGTTTGTGAAGTAGTGTCTCTTAAGGTTTTGATTTGCATTTCCCTAATGACTATGATGTTGAATATCTCTTCATGTGCTTATTGGCCATCTGTAAATTTTCTTTAGAGAAATGTCTGTTCATTCCTTTGATCATTTTTTAAAATTGGGTTTTCTTTTTACTTTTTAGTTTTTGTTCTTTATTCTCTACATGATGATTACAATCCTCCTCTGTAGATGTTGTTCTTTGAGGAGCATTCAACTGGGACAAAAATATATTTATAGTTTCTGGCAACTTGTAAGGGTTTACTTACATATCTCTTCCCCAGACCTCCTTGTTACAAATTTTCCAATTATATTTCCTCAAAGTTCTCTTTTTAACTAATCCACTAACCACTGTACATTAATCAATATAAATTTGTACCTCTGGCTATCTTGCTATTTGCCAATTGTTTTCTTAAGTGTTTCCTAAGTCCTCTATTCCTCTATTACTGCCTATTTTTTGTTAAATGGATATTCTCTAATGTACCATTTTAATTTCATTGTCATTTATATATGCATATATGCCTACTATATATGTTTTTATATGTTTCTACTTATTTTCTTAGTGATTGTTCTAAGGTTTACAATTAAGTCTTAATTTATACCAGTCTAGACATTGAATTAATATCATATTAATTTCAATAGTATAAAAAAATGTGTCCCTATATATCACCATTCATTTGCTCTCCTTTGTGTTGTTCTAATCATGCAAACTGCATGCCCAACAACACAGATTAATATTTCTGCTTTATGCAGATGACTTTTAAATCAGTTAGGAGAAAAAACCTGTACCCAAAAAGCACATTTACATTTTATGGTTGCCTTATGTTATTGTTATGTTAAACTCACTGTGTTTATGTTAAATAATTATCACTGGTGCTCTATATTTTTCTGTATGAGTTCATATGAATTTACTGTTAGATGTCCTTTCATTTCATCATTTCATCCTGAGGGATTCTCTTCAGTATTTCCTGTAGGGTGGGTTTGCTGGTGACAAATTTCCTCAGTTCTGTTTCATTTTTTTTTTTTTTTAATCTTGGATGTCATAATTTCTCCAATTTTGAAGGATAGTTTTGATGGATACTGAATTCTTTGTTGTAAATCTTTTTCTTTCAGCACATTGACTATATCAACGTACTGCCTTCTGGTTTCATGTCTTTTGTTGAGAAATCAGCTATTAATTTTAGCAAGACTCTGTACAAGAAGAGCTACTTCTCTCTTATTGTATTCAAGATTCTCTGGCATTGGCTTTTAATGGTTTGATTATGGTGTGTCTATGTGTGAATCTCTTTGGGTATATCCTGTTTGGATTTTGTTGAACTTCTTAGATATGTGTATTAATATTTTTCATAAAGTTTGGCAAGTTTTTGGCCATTATTTTCTCAAATATTTTTTCTGCCACTTCCTTTTCCATTTTCTTTTGAGATATTATGCATATGTTGGTATACATAATGGTTTCTAACATTTTTCTGAGATTTTATTTATTTACCTTAATTCTTTGTACTTTCTGTTCCTCAGACCAGATATTCTCAACTGATTTATTTTTAAGCTCACACATTCTCAATTATGCTTGCTAAAATCTGATGGTGAGCTCCATAATGAATTTTTCATCTCATATATTTTTCAACTCCATAATTTCTATTTGGTCCTTTTTAAATAATTTCCATATATTTATTGATATTCTGTATTTGATAAAACATTATTTTCATACCTTCATGCATCAGTTCCATTAGTTCTTTCAATATATTTCAAATAGGTAATTGAAAGTCTTTGTCTAATAAGTTCAACATGTCAGCTTCTTCAGGGCAGTTTCTACTTACTGTTTATTCAGGTACTTTTATGAACTAATTATGCAAAGTCTTCATTCTCTTGCATATGTGACCACTTAAATATCTATTCAGTTAGCTTAGTTTTTCACTAATAATTAAACAGAGATTTCCATAAACACCTAGAACCACTAAAGTCTCCCAGTCTGCTGGGAGTGTCTCTGAATTTGAGTTAAGGCATATCTTCAGCACTCAGACCAGCAGTTAAAACCTATTCATTAGCCTTAATTTCTTTTTTATACAGAGTCTCAGGGACAGCCAGAAGTGAGCTCAGTACAGCTCAGGACATGTACATAGCCTTATCCATGCTGGTGACTTTCCAGATTCCCAGGAATATATCAGAGTTTATCTAATTCTCCAGCTTTTCCTTTTGAGTTTTTGCTTTAACTACTGCTTGCCCCAACTATTACGTACTGCCTCAGGAAACTGTAAAGTTAAACAATTGCTTCTATTTGATTTTGACAAACAACATGAGGTCAAAGACTATTCATGTTGGATGAGCTCTAAGTCAGGTCAAATAAAGACACTTCAAAAGAGGATCTTCCAAGGAAACACCAGACCAATCAAATAATGACAATTTTCTAGGAATGGGGTTGATAAAGAGCTTTTACTTCAGTTTGCGCCCTCTCGTGACTGCCAGACTACTGAATTTTACCTTGACTATGAGATGTTGGTTTTCAAGGCTACTGACAAGCTGGTTAAGGAATGGGAATAGAACAAGTTACAGTTTCTTAAAATTCATTTTTTTGCTGAGATTTGGTTGTCATTGTTGCAATAATGCTCTCCAGATTGTTGTAAGACCAAGAATAATTTTCAGAGTTTTGAAAATGTTGATTCTAATGATTTTGGAAGTGTTCTCATTGTTATTAGGGAGGAGAGAATTTCTGGAGGCTTTTATTATACCATCTTCACTGATATCCTCTATATAGAAATTTATATTTCTACTTTTAATGTTAATGATTTTAAGGTGTCTATGATATCAAATGCAACAAGATGGGATTGACATATATTCTACCATCTAAACCATCTCAACCAAGAAACCATATGTTGATCAAATTAAAACAGTCCATGTAAGAGCAACAAGAGTTAGGATTTATTGTTGCTAGATCCTAATGATAACACTGTTTTTTAATAAAAAGAATCAGGAAATATTAACTTGTTTATACAGTGAAACTCTTGAAGAAATGAAAACAAATGAGTGAAGTTTCAAAGGAGCTAAATTAGTCGGTTTGCTTTTGTGTTCAGAATGTGGAGAGTTTGTAAGATGTGGATAGTAAAGGAAAGAACTGTTATATAACTACTGACTTGGCAAGTAAGTATTTTGTGGGCTGCAATTGATTTTAAAATAAATCAACAAGATAAGCCAAAGGTCAACAAATTTATGTATATCAGCTATTAATGAGGAGAATAGTTTCTTGATTAGACTAGAATAATTTCTAGGGGGAAGATAGATTATACTAATAGCTTATATAAATATTTTTGGCATCAGTTTGAATAAATAATACATAATGAAAGTATTTCTTTTTTTTCACAGTACATTTATTTATTTTAATTTTTATTGTTATGTTAATCACCATTCATTACATCATTAGTTTTTGATGTAGTGTTCCATGATTCATTGTTTGTGCATAACACCCAGTGCTCCATGCAGAACATGCCCTCTTTAATACCCATTAGCAGGTTAACCCGTCCTCCCACCCCCCTCCCCTCTAGAACCCTCAGTTTGTTTTTCAGAGTCCATCGTCTCTCATGGTTCGTCTCCCACTCCAATTTCCTCCCCTTCATTCTTCCCCTCCTGCTATCTTCTTCTTCTTCTTTTTTTTTTTCTTAACATATATTGCATTGTTTCAGAGGTACAGATCTGTGATTCAACAGTCTTGCACAATTCACAGTGCTCACCATAGCACATATCCTCTCCAATGTCTATCACCCAGCCACCCCATCCCTTCCACCCCATCCCCACTCTAGCAACCCTCAGTTTGTTTCCTGAGATTAAGAATTCTTCATATCAGTGAGGTCATATGATACATGTCTTTCTCTGATTGACTTATTTCGCTCAGCATAACACCTTCCAGTTCCATCCATGTCATTGCAAATGGCAAGATCTCATTCCTTTTGATGGCTGAATAATATTCCACCATATCTTCTTTATCCATTCATCTGTCAATGGACATCTTGGCTCTTTCCACAGTTTGGCTATTGTGGGTATTGCTGCAACCAATCTTTGACAAAGTAGGAAAGAATGTCCAATGGAAAAAAGACAGTCTCTTCAACAAATGGTGTTGGGAAAATTGGACAGCCACATGCAGAAGAATGAAACTGGACCATTTCCTTATACCACACACAAAAATAGACTCAAAATAGTTGAAAGACCTAAATGTGAGTCAAGAGTCCATCAAAATCCTAAAGGAGAACACAGGCAGCAACCTCTTTGACCTCAGCCACAGCAACTTCTTCCTAGAAACATCGCCAAAGGCAAGGGAAGCAAGGGTAAAAATGAACTATTGGGACTTCATCAAGATAAAAAGCTCTTGCACAGCAAAAGAAATAATGAAAGTATTTCTTGAGAACAGACTATGCATTAACAAAACAGCGGGGTTGTAAAAATACGGCCTATGCAGTCCAGAAAAGAACCACCCCCCCAAAAAAAATTATCTACCAGTGGGTGTTTCTATGTGGTAACAATTTCCTTCCTTCCTTCCTTCTTTTCTCTCTCACTATCCCTCTTTCTTGCATTTTTGCTTTCAGCTTTAACATCTTGGGGTTTTGCTGACCCTGGAGGATTGCCTCTCCTAGGTTAGCCAATTCCTAGATCAGTTAACTACTCCCCTGGGAGGGTGCCTATATGCAAACAACCTAATCCAGAGTTTATGCCCCAATTCACCTACTTTAATGGGTGTCCACACTCCAGATCACTATTCCCCTGCCCTAATCACACAGGATCAATTTGGGACAAATCCTATACCCAAGAACCCCTAAAATTATTCAAAATAGCCAATCTTTTAGTCTACTTTCCCTGACCCACCCATTCTTTCCTACATAAACATTATGAAGCTTCTTCTTCACATTTTCCCCTCCTCACTCCTTCTGACTCCTGATGTACCCTGCTCCTTCTCTGTGGCCTTGAGTGGCATGCAGTGCCTCCTATTTCTAGGAAAATGTGAGTAAAAATTCCTTATTTCATGACAGTCATTTCTGTTTATATATATTCTGTGAATTGTTTGTATATAACTCTACAGACCAACAAATAAGAGATCGAAATTGAGACCCTTAGCTTGGAATACATCAACTGTTTGCATATCTTGTTGCTGAAGATTTCTTCATTGTTTATATTTGATGTATGTTTCTCATGTGAAAAATGATACATATTCTTTGTAGGAAAGAGTTGTTAAATTTTATGTTTGATGATATATATTTCATGAGAAAGCTTCATGGAAGACAATGGGTAACACATGGTTTTTCTTGAATCATTCAGGTTTTTATATTAAAAAGATGGTATGCTAAGTCACTTTACTAGATGATCTAAGAAATTAAAAAAGTGATTACAGTAGAATGCTTACCCTTGAGGATCTCTTCAGTAGGTGAGGCAAAATTATAAATTATCAAGTATAACATGGTAAGTTCAAAAGAGTGAGATACAATATGTTGGACAGAATCAGATAATTTCTAACTGAGAGGAACAGGAGAGGTATCAAGTAGAAATAAGATCCGAACTCAAATTTGAATTAAGAGTTAAATTTTGACAGGCAAATCAACATAAACAAGACATTCTAGGGGCACCTGGCTGGCTCAGTAGGAACAGCATGCAACTCTTGATCTTGGGGTCATAATTTCAAACCCCATGTTGGGTGTGGAGCGTACTTAAAAAAAAATTCTAACACAAGCAGTAACATGACCAAGTTAAAAAAGCAAGAAAATATGAACACGGTTTAGTTATGACACCGGGTGACCAAAACATCAGTCAATACTAAAAGAGAATTGGAAAAAAAAAAGATAATTAGGAGAAGAATATCCTTTTTGTGTGTGATTACTATTTTAAGGATGATCAAATCTCACATTGCTAGATTGTTACACCAGAAAGTTGTACTAGATTAATGGCATTCATGACCTCACTTCAACCTTCCCTGGAGCCATGTCCTTTCCCATGTAATTTTGTGGTGTGCTGCAGGTTGGCTCCTTGTGATATAGATTCTGAGGTGCAGATTAGTGGCAGGAAGTGAATTAGGGAAAAATCTTGGGCTCAATACTAGCTGAATGAAATGAAGAAGAAGAAAGTTGAACTGCAATGCAGTTTCTACGGAAGCCTCAGCTGATGCTATAAGAAGATCTGAAAATGAAATTACTACTCAAAACTGTTTACAGCTGGGGTAAAAGGTTTTAACCCTCCTGTGCCAACCAGTCACTGACTACAAGGAAGTAGGCATGATCTTTGGTAAGGTAGCTCTCTTTAGCTATGGTATTTCCTAAACTGAGCTGACACTTGAGGAAGCCTTCCAGTAGCACTCACATCAACTGAGATAGCTGGTCCTTCACATCAAATGAGATAGCTGGTCCTTCATGCCTGAAGGGGAATCTGAAAAGCATGCAATAGCTTTCATCACACAGTGCCTTCCCACTCAGATGGATGGCCATATGATATGATTTGGTTGACCCATGTGATAATTTGGACAATGGATGTTAGTAAATCTGACAAAAGCAAAGGTTTAAAAGTACTGGAATGATTGAGCTTGTCCTTTTTTTCCACCTACTCTGTAATTAATATGAGAATATGATTGGGCTTGCATGCTGAAGCTAAAGATAAAGGCATGGATAATGCAAGGGCCACAAGCCATCTTAGCTGAGACCATCCTGTAACAGCAGTCAACCAGCTGACGACCCAGGCTTGTGTTTGAGCCAAGATCCACAGAGCCACCTCAAGACCCGGTGCAGATGGCCACCGATTCATGAGTGAGTCATCCCAATCAGATGCATTATGTGGATGTGTGAACTAAATCAATGTTTATTGTGTGCATTGGAGACTCTCTAGTTGTTTACTATTCAGCATTATCATCGCATTAAATAACTGACATATTAGTTAAGTATTCTATTTATTATTATTGTTTATTATATTATGATGATAATAAAATTTATATTTCATAATTCATCTTGATATTAGGATTGCTGTATGGGATAAGTTCAATAGCATGTACACATTTCAGAGGGAGTCTCCTTAAGAAGTATTATAACTCAACAATAGATCTATGGATATTTAAAAATGGTAGATAGGGACAGAAAGTATTATAATAGTTCAACCAGGAAACCTGCACTGCAACGTCACACCTGCTCTATATTTCTTTCTTGATATAATTCCAATAAAATGTAATTCAAAGGCAGTTAAATGTAAAGAAGAGCATACAGGTAAAAAAACAAAAATGTATTTCTTAAGAGTCCTACATTTTGGCTTGATAAGGAAATAGTATGTTTAGTCAATTAATTCTCAGGTCATCACTATATTTTACATTAGATATCCTTGAATTTTCTGAGACAATTAGACTTTACACTTCTAGATATTTAATTAACTCAACTATTAAGTATAAAACATTATATTATTCTAGTTTCCTTTTTAATTAAAATATCAGATTTGTTTATTCTAGATTGGGTAAAATATGACAGAACATTGAAAAGAGTCATAGCTCCAAAGAAAATTAGTAAGTTAGTTTCAAAGACCTATTTCATAATTCAATACGAATCATTAAAGAAAAATCAATCAAAGCTTAAGTGTCTATCATCCTTTCATATTTATATGGTAAATATCTCTTGGTTATGCCTTTAATTGTTTACCTTTTTCTTACAAAATTCAATTAGAAGAATAATTTTAATTGTCTTGTCAATTTCAATGGAATTGAGGGGGAGGGGGTAATTAAATGACCTGTTCATTTATGAGTCTTCTTACAAAAACTAAAGTTATAAAACATTCTAGTTAATTCTTCTACCTTAATGATTTTGACTATCTACAATTAAATTAGCCAATAGGCTTTCATTCAGGCACATAAGTAAAGTATGAATTAACATTTCAAGGAGTTATTTCTATCATAAAAAACAGAAGTTTATTCATTGAAATGGAATGGTAGGGATTCTTTGCTAGAGTCCTTCTTAAACTTTTTGCATTCTACCTAACCCAATCAACCTCACAATACAATTGATTTCTTAAAATAAGCATGCTTATGTAAACCTCAGGAACCAAGAAAGAGACAAAACCAATTTTTTTTAATGTCAAGATTCCATTTAGTCTCAATTCCTTTACATTTAATAGAGTGTAGTATTTTAACATATTTTTGGAATCTTTTTATGATAATAGTGATTAATCATTACCAGAAATAGTGATTGACACAATCATACTCTTTTAAGAGGCTACTTAACATAATTGATAATTCTAGCAAGTGAGAAATTTCTGTTGCCCTATGCAAGAGAAAAACAACCAGTTGTTAGAATTAAAAAAAAAAAAAGAAGGCCAATTTGTCAGTCACATAACAGTGTCAAAGTCACTACTGTTTTGTTTTATTTCAGGCATTGCTTTTTTAAAAGCTGAATGCTCGACTATTTCCTAACCAATAACAAGTATGGTATAGCGTAAAGAGAGTTAAAATGTCTGGATTTGTGCTCTAGCTTTGACATTTACTGGGCTTATTTAAATTTGATAAGTAATTTTTTTCTGTAAGATAAAAAATAATACCTATCTCCAATAAATATAGTAATTATCAATTAGCAAAGTAAAAATCTATAAAATATAATAATCACATATTATTATAAATATATAATACATTAAACATATTATAAATATATATATTACCAAAATATGTAAGTATTGCCAAAGAAAATAATATATATGTATATACCAAAGTATATATATACACACACACATATACTATTTATATACATATACCGAAGTGAATAGTATATATATGTGTATATATATGTAGTATATACATATATAGAATTTACTTTGGTAATACTATAGGCAATTGAGAAAAAAGCTACTTTTGTGTGGTCTGGAAGCCTTCATGTCAGAATTGGTTGTTGACTAGATGCAATACTGTGCTTAAGGAATTCCTTAAAGAAATATGGCATGAAAAGATCCCAACTTTTTAATAAAGCCCTGTGTAGTCTGGGATTCCTATCTATCCAGCCTCATTTATACCATGTAGGATACAGTCAGGTCATCATTCTACAGAGCTCATTTTGATCTCAAGACACTAACCCACTTTTTGTATGAACACATTTTCATTCCTTAGGTTCTAGCTTAAAGCATCTCATCGGAAAAGGTTTCATTGACAGTTTTAGCTAAATAATGTCTCCTACCACCCTATGCTTTTCCCATCCACAATACTACTGTTTTTTTCCTCATAGCACTAATCATAATTCATATCTCTTTGTTAACTTTTTTATTATCTGCCTCTCCCACTGGATCTATTTATTTACTGCTGCACTACCAGCTACTACTCTGTTACATACATAATAGATACTCATTAAATATTTGGAGAATGAATAAAAGAAATAAAAGGAAGGAAGAAAAAAGAAAGGAAGGATTAAATGAAGTAATAACAAAGAAAAACAAAAAATCTTCCAAAATCAACACCAAGTCGAACAAGGGCAACAGTATTTCTAACCGTTCTTTTCCAGAAAATAATACATAAAGACTTGGAAGTGTAAAATAGAAAGCTGTATGCTAATGAAGCACAATTTTACTTGGGTTAAAAGAAAGAGATTTAAACAACAAGCTGGACTGAGAACCATGATACTTAAGCAATCAAGTTTCTGGGAGTCTATTGTAAAATCTAACAGTATAATATTCACCTAGACCAACTCACCTATTCTTGAACACACCACTCGATTATTCAACTACCTTCCAAGTCACCAGTTCACTCCCAATTCATTAACTCTACTATTTTGTCACATTGATCACTCTGTTCAATTCTTTGCATCTCTATTTGACTAGTTTGGATTCACAGATCTGACTGTAGAAACATTGTTTCTCTCTGTTCACCCCTGGGAAAGATACATTCTGGTCAGGCCCAACTCTCTGCTTACTTTACCCTATGCTTGTTTTTTGTAGCTGAATATTGTTGGTGAAAAGTGCAGTTATGTTACCAATTCTCAATTCTAATTCACAGAATTGCTGGTCATGTATCTTAAATAGACCCACTGGACTTGAACTACACTCTAGACTAAATGGACTTAACAAATACATGCAGAACATTCCATCTAACATCAACAGAAGACACATTTTTCTCAAGTGTACATGAAACATACTTCAGGATAGATCATATATTGTGCACTAAACAAGTCTTAACAAATTAAAGAAAATTGAAATCCTATCATCTTTTCCAACCACAGTGGTATAAAACTTGAACTCAAAAAAACTTGAACTCAGTAACAGAGAAAAACCGGAAAATTCACAAATACACGGAAATGAAACAACATACTTTTGAACAACCAGAGAGTCAAGGAAGAAATCAAAAGGGAAATCAAAGGTATTTAAAAAAAATGTATATATGTATTTGTAATCAAATCATCATGTTGTACCCTTTGTATATTTTATATATATATTGCATATATTATTTGTATATTTTGTATATTATCTGCATAATTGTACATATATGCACATATTTTATATGTTTATATATAGTATAAAGAATGTATATATAGCATAAAGAATGTATATACTCTATATAAATGAAATTGTGCATACACACACACAGACACACATATATATATACACAATTATATCAATTATATCTCAATAAAGCTGGAGAAACTACTAACCCATCTAAATCTGTGACTATATTCTCTGCTTTTTCTCTTCTCCGATGGATATTTTAGTATTGATTACATTCTTTCTTTTATGCATCACTGATCTTCCTTCTCTTCTGGAAGCAGAAACACAGAAATAGAATCAAGCATTCTCTGTTATAATAATCCATTGACCTCATGTGATCTTCGGATATTATCTGCTCTCCCCTTCATAAAAATATTTAAAGAAAGAGTTGTCTATGTCTATTGCTATTGTGTTTACTCATGCATCAGTCAGGGTTCAACCCAGGAAGCAGAATCAGTTGTGTGTGTTTGTGTGCGCGTGTGTGCCCACACGTGCACACGTGCATGTGACAGAGAACTTGCTTACTCTATTAAATAAACTGATTAGACTGTCTCTGTAAGGCTGCTGCCCCCTTGTCTGTATTGGAACTTGAAATCCATGGGCAGGCAGTCAGGAAGTAAAGGTCACAAGCAGGCTGGAATGTACATACATAAGCTAGAACCTCACAAAATTGTACTGGAATCTATAAGGAAACCATGAGGTTTCTTGTTGCTTCTGTTCTTGGTAACGAAGAAACTGGACCCTTTTGTCACAAAGCTAAATATACACCACTGGTCAGTAACTGGAGAAAAGGGGAACAACCGTAGGCCCAGTTGCTTGTTCACACCAGTGGAGTGGGTCAGCAGCTCCATAATAAGTGTGTGAGTTACAAAATGGTTTCTGCTTCGCTTCTGCCTTTCAAACCTCCCAAGAATCTCTCCTGTTGTTCACCCTAATGGAAACATACAACAAAGAAAATTCTGGGAAATGTAGTTCAGCTTGGCTAGGCTGACATATTACAAAGCTGTTCCAATTCCCAATCCACATTCTATACTCAACTAGACTATATCAATTAGTTTTCCGTACTAGCACTACTCTGAGATTGATTTCTGTTCTGATTTTTTAAGTCCTCTCAGCAGCTTTTTGTATGGTTCTTGATTTAAATAATTGATTAGAATTGAAATTTTGGAGAGGGTCTAGAGATAAGATTTCTTTCTGATGCTAGTAAACTACTTCCCTGCATGGAAAGAGAAATGACTGCCTGAGAGAAATTTTCAGCCAGTGGTGACAGAGGTTATGTTTCTCAACCAAGATAAATTGAGAAGCAACGTGGGCCTTTTATTACCTTCCCAGAAATACACCAGAATGATGCATAAGCATATTCTAGAAATGTAAGACAATTAATATCTTATACTCCCCTGCTGGAATTCAAATATTGGACAATCCTGAGAGCTGTCCCTAATTGAGAGTGAGCTGTGATTAAAGCCATAGGTATATATCTCCCACAAAGTCAATATATAGACAAGTTTAGGTTGAAATTGCCATTCAAATATTGCTAGCAATTAGCATGAAGTTTTTTATCAAAAGTTTCTTATATGATATTTTAAAAATGAGCTAAGAAAAATAATACATAATGAAAGAAAGGGGATAAACTGGACTTTTCCAAGTTGGTCTGTTCAAAGAAATAATAATTATCCCAAAGCATTATTTTTTAAATGAAGAGTTAACAACTTCTGGACCAAACAATATTTAACTAAGAGTGTATAAAATATCTCACTCATGTTATTTCTCTTTAGAGAAGTGTCTCTATACTCCATATTCTTATGTATTATTTGAATATTGGAAGCATACATTATTTTTGCATTTAAAACAAATCCCATTTTTAAGAAATATGTAGTTCAGAGAAAGAAAAGCAATAAAAATAAATAAAACTAAATTTTATAAATATACACAGACACACAAACATACACACACAACGTGTAGGTGTATGTGTACGTGTATATGTGTGTAAGTACTTGCAGTACCTGCAGTGGGTTACAATGCAGTCAATAAAAATATACTTACTACTAATCTGGAAAAATGCTATAATGTACTTGTAGCTTGCAAAAGTGTATAGCATTCCTATTTTTATATAAAAATATATATTTGATTGTATGTATACATATAATAAAATTTTAGCAGAAGTATTGGAAATATCAGCAAGAATAACTGATGAAATTAACTTGAAGCAGACTGAGAGCAAGTGATAAATTTCACTCTGTAATTTATATACTTCATAATACAAACTTAATTGCCAAGAATAATTTCTAATTATAAATTAAAAAATAAAATGAACAATCCAATGTCCTGATTTTTAAAAAGCCTAAGTGTTCTTTGAGAAAGAACATGATCTGTGTTTTCCAATTAGATCAGATTTATACCCATGTACCATGTGATTCACTGGATTGTCTCAAATGAACCCAGGAAATGCATTCATTTGGGACTTGAGAGAAAATCAACCTCCACAGAGGAATTCAGTGGAATTGAACTGCAGAGCTTGGTTGTTGAATTGGTTCCAGGTTTAATATGTAGCCAATGTGAACCTTCTCTCAGTTGCAAGGACCACGTTCTGTAGCACTGAAGGAATGAAGATTCTATAAGACATAACTCACTGGAGTTCACCATACAGTGTGTCTACCACAAGGAATGAAACCAACAATATTCAAAACAGCATAAAGAGGATAGGGTATACAAGCAGGTGTTTTAATTATATGTGGGAGGTGGCATCCCTAACCCCACACAAACATACCTATACAACTACCACTAGGACTCATAAGAAAATTACCTTCCCTGCTATAATCTGGAGAGGTTATATTAAGATGACACATAAAAATAATCCTGGGATTCCTGGAAAGGTTTGGGAGGCAAAATCCAAAGCAAGACTAGACTTATTATATATGTAAAATACAGAAAAAAATAAGATTTGGGGGAATGGGCGCTCACTTTCACCTTTTGCTTTATATATTTAAGTATTACTTAATATTTGTAGTGAGCATATGTTATTTTGTAATGAAAAAGATCACATTTCATAGCACATATTGATATTTGCTAAATCATCTCTTAGAGTCTTTAGTAAGTTCCTTACTCTTCTGTAGCTAATGCTTTCTCCCTATGAGTATGAGTATATTTAACTTGCTGCTCCTATTTTTACCCCACTCTCTTCTGAGATATATCTCAAACTTTCGATACTATCCAGAGCTGTTAGTATCTCATTTTAGCCTGTCATCCCACATTTCTTGGAAAATGAACTAGGAGAGAGTTACTTATTTTTAAGAACTCTAAAAAAGTAAGATTTTGTTATTTGTTTTAATACTATGAAAGAGGAGGTAGTATAAAGATAAAAAATGCACGAGAGTGATCATTTAATTGTATTCAAGCAAATTAAAGCCCTTAAATATGTGATGTTACTCAGTTGCTTAACTGAGTTCAGATTCATTGCAAAATGACTTAATTGGTAAGAATTCCCACAAAATGATAAGGATTTATACATTACAATGACTGTGATATTTTCTGTTCTGTATTAATAATAACAATAGTAGGCAATACTTATTAAGGTTTTCTATAAGTCAAGCACGATACTAAACACTTTACATAATCTGTATAAGCTTATCCTCACAAAACCTTAATGAAGTTTGCTCAGAGGGTTAAATAAAGTGTCCTGCAATACTGGGCTAGACACAGCAGACCTCACCTCCAAACACAGGCCTCTCTTAATTCTAGTTCAATTCTGAAATCTTTTCATAACTCACATTAATGTGCATGTAAAAATAGAAATAATCCTATTTTTTAGGATCTCTCAAATATTCATTGGCTTTGAGTCCCTTTGATAGACTTTCTGGTGTCACATGACACCAACCTCAGAAAACCAATATAATTAAAGGGCAGAGTTCAAGAGATTCAAGCTTGGTAATATCTAATTCATTATTAATTAGGTAGCTTCATTACATATGTGCTAAATCACCTAGTGAAAAAGCAGTTTCGACTCAGAATGAACATGTTATCCACACTGTAATGTAATCATTTTCACTGAAGTAAAGGTATTATTGACTTATCTTTTGGTGTCTCCTTCCTGAATATTTCTTTAAGAATCCATGTTTTACCATGGCGTAATTACTGCTTTTCCATTCCCTTAGCATTTTGCATGCTTTGCCTTCAAAACTTGATTCATTTTCTTATATTATAACATTACACAAATACTTAACAACTGATGTAGATAAAAGAATCCCAGGGCGCCTGGGTGGCTCAGTTGGTTAAGCGACTGCCTTCGGCTCAGGTCATGATCCTGGAGTCCCGGGATCGAGTCCCACATCGGGCTCCCTGCTCGGCGGGGAGTCTGCTTCTCCCTCTGACCCTCCTCCCTCTCATGCTCTCTGTCTCTCATTCTCTCTCTCTCAAATAAATAAATAAAATCTTTAAAAAAAAAAAAAAAAGAATCCCAGAATTGGCATGAATCTTAGAAATTACCTCATCTAAATCTTTCATTTTTGTAGAAGAAAGGGAGAATGAGAGTGATAAGATAATTTGGGAAATTCATGACATCAGAGAGAAAGGGATGGTTGGTATGCAATACAAGGAGGCAATATTTCTTTGCTAATGTGACTGACTTTGAAATTGGAAAAATGTGAGTTCAAGTCGTAGGTCCAACAGTTGGCATTCGTGAAACCTTAAACAGATAAGCAATTTTGTGTGTATGTGCCTCAGTTTCCTGGCTTGCTGAGTTGTAAAGGGTTAAGAGAAATGCTTTGCACATAGCAGGTAGCCACTGGTAGCTACAGGAATACATTATTGAATTAGGTACAGCCAATGGAAGAGAAATTATGCTAGATAATTTCCATCTGTCTCTTAGATTTTCTCAGATATCACCATTCTTCTAGTTACTATGACAGGATACCTTGTAGTAGGTTTAAATGTTTCCTTTGTTTGATTACATCCTATTTGCAACCATTCATCTCAATTCTAAAACACTTAATGAGGAATAACTATGTCCCAGGCATTCTTCTAAATTCTGTGGATATAGATAAGGACAAAATGCTGGAACTTCATGTCAATTAACTCTTCCCTTCCTTTAGGAGGTAGAATTTCATATAATAAAGCAACAGGTTCTCTTGTCCTCTGGTTTCTAGTTGGGTTGGCCAACGAACAGTATGAACAGTTTATCATGGACAGTAGAGGAATGAAGTGCAGGTTTTTATTCTGTTAGCATCCTCCCTACTGAACAACATGTTAGCCTGCATTCAGGCAAATCTGTCCCCTGTTATCCCTCTAAGCCTAGGCATCATAACAAGTCCCCACTGTGTTTTACCACTGCATATTGATTTTTATTAACCATGCCTACACTTTCCTGTGGTCCCTTACATAACCTCTTTGAGTGTGTCACCTGTTTTCTGCTTAGCCCCTGATATATACACTTCAAATCTAGAAGGTAAATTCTCTTACAGGCCATGAAACCACTCTTGATCAGGGCACTCTGGGAGCCTAGGACCTAGTGGGCCAAAGGAACCAAAACTGTAACTGGGGACACCTACTTAATTGCCTCTCCACAGTTAGCTACATACCCAGAGCTATAAACTCCCAAATGGGAAATACACACTATTGTACAGTACCGTGTACTTCTAAAACTTACATGTTAAAATCAGTTGTGTTAGCCTGTTCATTTCACAGTTAGTATACTATTTTCCCTTCTTCATAACCTTTCTTTCACCATTTCTGCAGTTCTATCAAAGATATCACTATTCTCTTAGTCACTCAGTAATATTATAGAAGTTTTTAATCACTTTCTGTTTTATTGCAATTATTTATCCACTAATTTTTAAAATACTTAGTGAACAATTCCTCTGTGCCAGGCAATTTTCTAGGCCCTTGGATATAGATAAGGACAAAATAAGGGAGCTATACCTGGGAAGAAGAATAAACAAGTAAACAAACACATGAACAAGATAAATGTCGACTGCTATATTACTAAGAAGGAAAAAATCATGATGTAGAAGAGAGAGTTGTGACCACTGCCAGAAAGATTTCTTTTAAGTCAATACAATAGAGAATAAAATGTTAGGGGTGGTGAGGCTACTGTGAACTGGCAATGAAAGGATGATCCCAAGACTGCTGTGCAACAAAGATTAAAAAAAAAAAAAAAAGTTGCATTTCAGCCAGAAAGACAAATGCAAAGTCTTAGAAATAGGAAAAAGCTTGGAATGTTCCAGAACATTAAAAAAAAGCCAGTATGGATAGAGTATAATGAGTTGTAGAACTACATGGACCAGATCATGCTGAACCTTGCACTCCACAGTAAGGAATTAGAATTTTATTGTTAGGATAATAGCAAGTCACTGATATATTTACTCTGGAGAATTATATGATTTAAATTAAGTTTTTTAAAAGTTCTCTCTGGCTGTTTTGTGGAGATGAGCTGTGACGGATCAAGAGAGAAATCAGGAAAAACAGCAAGGAAGCCAGGTGGTATTGTCAGAGATGGAAAGCAGTAGAGAGATTAAGGATCTATTATGGGATTAATTATGCAGAATAAAGGAAAGGATGATATCTGGAATGACTCCTATAATTCACCTTCCACAATCATAAGCGTGTTGGTGGCACTAACAGATGGGGAAGACTGAGCATTGCCTTGTTCTGTACATGCTATTTCTGAAATCTTTCTGACATACACCCACACCAAAGCCATTTCTCAACAATCCCCTTCATTCAAGTGAGTTAAGCAATGGTTTCCCAGTCTTCTACAAAATATTCAGCACACAGTTAAAAGATTTATACTGCTGAAATAGGATTCCAGAAACTTCCCCTCTCAATCCCCCCCCAAAAACTGCAAAAAATCCCTCTTAGACAAGGACAGGGCTCTTAGGACTCACAGTCATGGTTTCTGAAACCTCTCTTCAAGCCTTATAATTTATTCACCTATTTCTCTTCATGAACTACAACACATAAGAACTCAATGTTCCCCACAGTCCCCAGCATTTTCCTATATCTGTTCTTTTGTACCTTTTTACTCTGAATAGAATGTATTCCCCATTGTCATGTGATCAAATACTTATTACCTAGTATCCAATGAAATTTCTATTTTTTCTATAAGTCTTTTTTTTTACAAACGAAAAAAAAATAAATTTCCGTCTCCCCTGAAAATCCATTATACTTTATTTGTCCCCTTTCATACCCCTTAACTCTTGCTGCCTTATATTATCATTTGATAGGACTACGGAATATTCTCTTTTATAATGTATGTTCATTATCAGAAAAAATCTGATTAAATTGTTCATACTCCATAGCATTTACCCATATTAGTCTCTAAAAAATGTTAAATGACTAGATGAACAAAAGATTAGAAGATGTTTAATAAATCTAAATGTCTGTTAAATTGAAGGAAATTAACAGTGATGGTTCATATTGATTCATGAGATACATTGAATGAGTCAATGAAATGTGACTCAGATGTTAGCCAATGTTACTCTGTTCGAAATTTAAACAAAATTGGTTATATCTATCGATCTCCTTCAAATAGGAAGTCCTTCTCAACATTTTCATGAATTTGTAAAGGCCTCTAGTTAATACAGATATTTTTGATTTGGAGTTTTTGCTCCTGCCAAGGAGAAAGAGCTCCTCAGTCTTTCTACAGCTGTCTTTCTTCTTCTTTTTCTTAAGTTAAAACATGTAACTTGATTTGATTTCCATGATTAAAATTAAGCATGGCAACAAACACAAGAACAAAACACTAAAAATGGCCAAATATATGTGTCTAGAGCCTTTATCCAGCTCCCAACTTCTTCCCTGCTCCCACCTCCCAACACCCCTTTGCCCAGAAGCTTACAACTCTCATCCCTGTATTTCTTGCTTCCTCCATTCTCCACCCAAAGCAAACAAAATTCAGATTCCCTCCTTTATTATGTTCTCCAACCCCAGCTCAGCCCCAAACCTCACTCATAGTTAATGTCTCTGATTAAGCAACATCTGCACCTTTTGCTGACAGAGAAACTAGCAATTTTCAATCTTCAGATTTTCTTTTACTTTTACCAATTTCTACATGAAGGCAAGAACAAAGAGGTTTATTTTTTCCCTAGTATAATTTATGTAAAAAAAAACATATATGCTAACATGTACACACACTCTCATTCTCTCTTATACACATGAACACATGCATGCATGCACATTTCAGAAGCCACAAGTGGCTATTTGGGTTTCAAGTTTAACCTTTTTTTTTTTTTTAATTACTAAAGTTCAGGTGTTCCAAAAATATGGGCCTGTGGACTGGTAACTCACCTATAATAAAACACCTTATAAATAATGTATATAAACCAACAACAGAAGCAAAATAATTTAGGAAACATTTTATACACAGATTCATTCTTCGGTCATTTATTCTAACAAATGTTTTTTAAGTGCTTACCTTTATGCCTAATACTGAGACTAGAACAGCAGCCCAGAGACTCATGATACTGTCCTGGTACTTGCAGGCTGTCACAGAAGACAGAACACGAACAAGTTATTACAAAGGTTCCTGGTGATAAAGTGGTGGAATAATACTGAAACATGTAAGATGCACAATTAATTTATTCTGGAGAAAGTAATCTTTGAGAGTTACAGAATAATTAACTAGGGAGGCTACATTAATCCAAACATGTTACATATTAAATGATGGATCTATCTCTAGATAATTCCAGGGAGTTCTAAATGACTGAATATTATTTTTTAAGCTTTTATTCATTTTATTTAATTAAAAAAAATAATAGTTGAAGTCTTTTATGGTTATATTTTTAGTTATGAGAATGTTGACTTTATTTTAATAATAGGAAATATTCTTTAAAACCTATTTAGTTGCGGGGCGCCTGGTTGGCTCAGATGGTTGGGCGTCTGCCTTCGGCTCAGGTCATGATCCCAGGGTCCTGGGATCGAGTCCCGCATCGGGCTCTCTGCTCCTTGGGAGTCTGCTTCTCCCTCTGCCTCTCTCTCTCTGTGTCTCTCATAAATAAATAAATAAAATCTTTAAAAAAATATTTAGTTGTATTCTTTAAACGCAAATAAAATCAAAGGTGATTATTAATTAAATACGAGTATAGGTGGTAAATAGCTATCACAAAATTTTTAATGTAATATGTGATTAAGTGGCTTGGAAACACTGATAAACATTTTAAGAAGTGGTTTATATGGAGGGATATAATTCAGAACTTCAGCTTTCTCAAAAGATGCCAGTTATTTAAGTTTGAAATTCAAAATAATTTAATATTTTACAAATATCCATATATAAATGTATATACATGGATATATACACATATATATTTAAAACCCATAAAGAGAGCACATAAATCAACATTCTAATGAAGAATATGTCAAGGTAATGGGATTGTAAGTTTTTCTTTAACTTGTGGGTTCTTAAAATTTGTATTTTTATGTTTTACTCTTTTCTATTTTGATTTCTATTGACTGATAAAAACAATAAAAGAAAAAAATAAGTACTTATATATCTTAGCGCAGCCTGATAGAACAAATATGACAGGCTGGGTAGCTTAAAAAAAGAAATTTATTTTCACACATTTCTTGAGGGTAGGAAGTTCAAGGGCCAGGTGTTGGCTGATTTGGTTCCTGAGGAGAGTTCTCTTCTGGCTTGCCAGCTACCTTCTCCCTGGAGGGAGAGAGGGAGATAAAGAGGAGGAAGCAGCTCCGGTGTCTCTTCCTCTACTTCAAAGAACACTAATTCTATCACGGGGAACCCACCTCATGAATTCATCAAAACCTAATTATATCCAAAAGCCCCACCTCCAAACACTGTCACATTGGAAGTGGGGCTTCAACATATAAATGGTGAGAGGATAAAATCGGTCCAAACAGTATTATAGCAATTCCATGTAACCATGTTTTCTAATGACATTCTTTTATTACAGATATTTCGCTTTCCTTTCAGTTTTCCAGAAGTGCTTCACTATGTATATTCTTCTCTGATTAATCTAAATGACAATAGACAACTCCTTATTGTGTGGCATGGCTGTAAATTGCTACTATTTTTTGTTTTGTTGTTTTGCCTTATTTATTTTAGGTATTTAGTTATTGGAAATTGAGTGTTTTCTGATGTTTTAAAACTCAGTGAATATTTGTCTTAGTCTGTTTGGGCTGCTCTCACAAGGTTCCATAAACTGGATAGCTTGTAAGCAATAGAAATTCATTTTTCATAGTTCTGGAGGCTAGAAGTCCAAGATCAAGGTGCTACCAGATTCACTGTCAGGTGAAGTCCTCTTCCTGGTTCACATAAGCTGTCTCATCGTCTCCTGGCTAAGTGGAAGGGGTTAGGGAACCCTCAGGAATCTTTTATAAAGGCACAAATCAAATTGTATTCACAAGAACTCCTCCCTCATGACCTAAGCACCTCCCAAAGACCCCATCTTCAAATACCATCATATTAGGGATTAAGGTTCAACATGAATTTGTTTGTAGGCCCAGAAGCCTACACCCCTCATTCAGTCTACAGCAATTACTTAATACTTAAGGATGGTGGTGAAAAATTTTTGTTTACAGCTGTTATATTAGTTTTGCGTATTTTCACAATGCCTAACTCTAAAGAAAATTTAAGGTGGTTTATATTGTTGATTTCTAATTCTGGCAAATGTAATGTATATCTGTGCTATATCTACTTAATGAACATTTATTGTATTTTAAATATCAATAAATACTCAATTCTGACTGCCACAGATCTACTAAATTCACTTGGTAAAGAATAAATAATCTTCTGACATATCTAAATGATTTCCCAGTTCCTACGTTTGAAGTCAAATATCAGTCTCTAATATAAAGGAAAAACTCTAAATATTGATATTTCTGTGTGCACTGATATATTCTATTTTAGCTTCAGTATTGTCTAACTCAACTTCTCCTTGTCCACCCAGCTTCCTTTTCACTACTTTCCATCTCAGAATATGAAGACATGATAGCCACTAAGTGGCCATGTATTCCCTTGTTTCCACTGTGATGGCAAAGCCTTCTAGTCTAAGTACCGCGCGCTAACCGATTGCACCACTGGAGCTCCAGCAAAGCCTTCTTTAAAAGCTCACATCAACAGACACTTTTTTTTCTTGAATTCTAAATATTCCTAGGCATATGTGTGATCTTCAATCTTCTCTTTCTTTTCTTTTTTGATAAATTTTCATAGTTCAATTTCATACTCTTCTTTCTTGTCCCTTGTTGTTCTTTCTTTTATTAATTTTGAGGCTCAGTAGTAGAGGCAGACTCATTTACACCTTTCTGTTGAATTTAACTTTAATCTTTTAATATATTTATGTTTGCTTCTGGGAACTATTTTATCAGATTAAAGTCTACTTTATCAGATATTAATATAGCCACCCCAACTTCCTGATGACTATTATTTTCTTGATATATCTTTTTTTATCATTTCTATCACAACATGTCTGTGCTTTTATGATTAAAGTGAAAACCTTATAACAACATACAGCTGGGTCTTGATTTTTTTTTTTTTAAGAATTTATTTGACAGAGAGAGCACAAGCAGAGGGAGAGAGAGGGAGAAGTAAGCTCCCTGCTGAGCAAGGAGCCCAACGTGGGACTCGATCCCAGGACCCTGGGATCCTGACCTGATCTGAAGGCAGCTGCTTAACCAACGGAGCCACCCAGGTGCCCCTGGGTCTTGCTTTTGTATCCATTCGGAAATTCTCTGCTTTTCAGTTGAAGTGGTTAATCATTTAAATTTAATAAGATTACCAATATGGTAGGATTTAATTCTATAATCTTGGTAAAATTGTTTTCTATTTGTCACTTTGTTCTTTTTCATGCTTTCTTCTCATCTTACCTTTCTTTGGATTCATTAAATATGGTTAATATTGAATTTTATCTCCTTTATTGACTGGTCAGCTATACTTTGTTATTTTGTGTTTTAGTGGTTCCCCAGTGAGTACAGTGTGTGTACCTTATTTATCATTGTGTACCTTGACTTGCTATTACATCATTACATATAGTGTAAGAACCCTGCAACAGCATGTCCCCATTTAGCTCTCTCAGTCCTTGGTACTCGTGTACATTTAATTTTACGTGTCCTATACACCCCACAATGCAATGTGATTATTTTTACTCTAAGTAATCAATTTTATTTTGAATGAATTAAGAAATGAGGGGTGGAATCTGTTACATTCCCCATATATTTACTCATTCAGTATTCACCATTCAAATAGATCCAAGTTTTCTTATGATAACATTTCCCACGAGCGTGATTAACTTACATGAACACATCTTATAAGGCATTTCTTTTTTTTTAAGATTTTATTTATTTATTTGTTAGAGAATGAGAGAAAGAGAGAGCACATGAGAGGAGGGAGGGTCAGGGAGAGAAACAGACTCAGGCCCAATGTGGGACTCGATCCTCAGACTCAGTCCCGGGACTCCAGGATCATGACCTGAGCCAAAGGCAGTTGCTTAAGCAACTGAGCCACTCAGGCGCCCAAGGCAGTTCTATTAGAGATATATCCCAAACCTAGTTTTAATCTGAAAATATTTTATTTCATATTCATTTTAAAATTCCAAAGCTTTAGCAGTATGAACTCCAACCCTTGTTTCCCCCACCGAGCAAGACCACTACTTTTTTTTTTTTTAAGATTTTATTTATTTATTTATTTGAGAGAGAGAAACAGCATGAGAGGGGAGAGGGTCAGAGGGAGAAGCAGGCTCCCCGCCAAGCCGGGAGCCCGATGCGGGACTCGATCCCAGGACTCCGGGATCATGACCTGAGCCAAAGGCAGTGGCTTAACCAACTGAGTCACCCAGGCGCCCAAACCACTACTTTCAAGCTTCACTTCTTGTTCTATGGTTTCAAATATGCCCCTATTCAAAGAGCCTGGATAAATGTAGAGCTCACCTCATATGTTTCTCTTTTCTCAAGGACCAAAGTCCTATGCTGTCTAATGTTGTCCAATGCAAAAAAAAAGAAAAATATTTTGTCCAGTTTTATAGTTGTTTATAGCTGCATGTTATGTTTATTTATTTTTAAAGATTTTATGTATTTATTTTAGAAAGAGAGAGAGAGCGAGAGCTAGTGGGGAAGGGCAGAGAGTAGGAGAAAGAATCTGAAGCAGCCTCCACACTGAGCACGGGCCCACGCAGGGCTTGATCCCACAACCATGAGATCATGACCTGAGCCCAAACCAAGGATCCGATGGAAATTTCAAGTGAATCGTTCGGAAACATCTGGAATAAATTGAGAAGTCCTCATTTATATATAAAAAGAGACAAAATTTTGAACTTGAGAAGATTGTGCTCATTGAAATGAGCATTTTTGCATTAAAAATTTTCTTTTTGTATAAATTAAAGCCTTAAAATTGTTAATTTGGTGGGATATGAACAATTTTAAGAAACTTTCAAGCTTTATCTCTAATTTAAAAGCATTTTGTTACTATTTAGTGATGTCCTTTTTATTTTAACTTGTGGTAATTTTGTGCTAATAGGTAATACAATATAAATGTCGTATTGATCAACACTGTCACTAGTCTCCATATGCTTATAATTATGTTTTTACATATTTTTATTGATTCTTTGAGGGCCTGAGGGAACATTTAAATCAATTATAATATCTCTTATTATTTAGGTACAAAGTTTTTTGCTATTAAATTATATTGATCTAAATTTCATAGAGCATATCTCTTTGCTTTGATTTCTGCACCCCCTACCTCAATAGTCATTTCAGGTAGATTCTATATAAATACGAAGAACAAAGGAAAAGGAAATTAATCTAGGGAAATTAAAACAGTCATTTGATAAACATGATACTAAAGAGAAGTTGTAAGATTTATTCTAATACCATTAGGCATTCGTATACCATTGTTTGATCTTAAAGCTGAACTAGCAATCTGAGCCCATTTGCAACAAGAAAAAATATCTATTTTAAAATATAATTCCATATTCATTTTTGCTCCTTTCTCCAAATGATAATAAGTTGAATTTTTAATTACAGAATTTAGGAAACAAAGCAATTATAGGATTTTAATTGCTAGAAGAGGATTTGTCACCATATTGGTAGGAGAGCATCACCTTCTTTATGAAGTTTAAATCTCAAATCTCTATAACAAGCCTTGAGAGGGGAATTAATTGAGAGTGCTTCTACAGAGAATAAAAGACTTTTTGAGTAGCCATATACTTATACACTTATAGTAAACACCATGAAACTAAAGCAATTATTTCCTCTTGACTTATCTCCATGCACATCAGCACTGGTTTTCCAAGTAGATTATTTATTAATTCAGCTACTATTACTGCACACTTATTTTATGAAATCATGCTAGGCAACAGTAATACAAAGATGAATAAGATGTTGTCCTTGTCCCCAAAGAACTCAGTGCAGTAGGAAAGGCAAACATATATACTCATTTACAGTAGAATGCCACAGTTACAGAAATGAATTAATAAGCAGAGCACTGCTGGAGCACAGAAGAAACTCCATCTGTATATTATGCTTTAACTTAATAACTCATTGAACGCTCACTATGTGTCAAGCACTGCACTAGAAACCATGTTATAGTTAAAAAGATTATTGAACTTGGTTCTTACAACTTAATTTTATACCCAGTTCTACAACCTCTTAGCTGAAAAATCACATACAAATAACTTCACCTTTCTGAGAGTTCTTTCTTCCATCTGTACTACAGGAATAATAATATCCAATGGCTTTTTTAATAATTAAACCTCTTTAATGTAACCAGTCTACTTCCATCAGTGATACCCTCCTCCCTATCTAAATGACCTCCATTCAGGTTCCAATACCCTATACTAGCACAACACACAAATGGAAAGTTTCTTACATTCTTCAGGCTTTAACATCCCATGGCAGACGCTCCCAGATGCTCCCCCATCCCACATGGGATCTTAAACCCCACTTTAGGACACAGACTCCTCTCTTTTGCAGCAAGCTACCGTCCATGGACTCACTTAATGGCTTTCAAAAAGAAATTTCAAGAAGAGAAAGGAAGGGAAGGAAAAGAAAGGGAAAGGCAATGAAGAGAAAGGTAAGCTATGCATAGTCTGCAATATAACAAAATATGAAAAGCTTTTCAAAAGTGGTTGTACTATTATGCAGCCATCAAAAGGAATGAAATCTTGCCATTTGCAATGATGTGGATAGAACTGGAGGGTGTTATGCTGAGCGAAATAAGTCAATCAGAGAAAGACATGTATCATATGACCTCACTGATATGAGGAATTCTTAATCTCAGAAAACAAACTGAGGGCTGCTGGAGTGGTGGGGGGTGGGAGGGATGGGGTGGCTCAGTGATAGACATTGGGGAGGGTATGTGCTATGGTGAGCGCTGTGGATTGTGCAAGACTGTTGAATCACAGACCTGTACCTCTGAAACACATAATACATTATATGTTAAAAAAGAAAAAAGAAGAAGATAGCAGGAGGGGAAGAATGAAGGGGGGGAATTGGACGGGGAGACGAACCATGAAAGACGATGGACTCTGAAAAACAAACTGAGGGTTCTAGAGGGGAGGGGGGTGGGGAGATGGGTTCGCCTGGTGATGGGTATTAAAGAGGGCACGTTCTGCGTGGAGCACTGGGTATTATGCACAAACAATGAATCATGGAACACTATGTTAAAAACTAATGATGTAACGTATGGTGATTAACATAATAAAAAAATAAAAAAACTACTGATGTAATGTATGGTGATTAACATAATAATAAAAAAATCAAAAATTAAAAAAAGTGTTTGTACCAATTTCCACTCTAATCTACAGTTCACATAATTTGTCCATAAAATTTATTTTCAAACTAATATACTTCTGAAAATGAAAAAAGGTCCTTTAAAAAAGGTATGCTTGGACAATTAACTTTAGCCAGGATTTTATTAGGCAAACCAAGATATTTTTGTCACCCAATGCATGAAAATTTCTATCTCTGTACATCTTCAGCCATACTTGATATTGTGATTAATTTTAATGCCAACCCTTTATTTTGGTACACTAGTAATACCTTATTGTGATTTTAGTTTGCAATGCCCTATATGCCAATTCCACATATTAATATTTTTTGATCATTGAGCTATCTTTGAAGAGAAGATATACAAGTCTTATCTACTTTTATAGTGGGCTGTCTTTTTATCTTTGGTTTTTAAGTATTATTTCCAGTTTCTGGATTATGAATCTTTCACCTTTATTTTTCCATTCAAAATAAAATTTAGTTCAAGCAAACACATTCCGGATTGGTGGAAAATCCATTAACCCATTTGGGTGTCTCATCCAGAATTATTATACCTTCCAAGACCATAGTGCCAGATAATCATTCAAACGTCATACTCCAGGGGAGAAAACATACTTCATAGCTTACCAATCCACTACTGATATGTTACTATTGCAAGTTAGCATTCTTCATTCACACAAATATCATGTCCACCCTGCAGTGATTCCTCACCATTCCAACTCCATGCATAGACCACCAAGGATTTCCCTTTCTATTCACATTCTCGGGCATGTTGACCAGAGCACAAAGCTTGGGGTAGGAGAATAGGTTTGGAAGAACTTTCCAAATTAATTATAAGCTACACTAAACATTTTCCCATGATCTTGAGTTTCTTGTTTGAACCTGGGTCACTACACTATGGTAGGACAAAGCACATTTTGTATAGTAATCTGATTAAAGAAGCTGTATTGTCTATTTTTTCCACTGGGACAGAGCTGAGGACATCCTAGGTCAGCCTAAGTGATAACTCAAAAGAAACAGAAACCGGCAGCAGCCACCCATATGCCTCTGACCTTTCCAGGTGCTAGTTTCTGTATTTCTGGATCCAAGCATGTTTTTTACAGCCCAGAACACTGGAAGGAGGATTTGCCTCTACTCACAGGAGACAGGTAAGTGCCAGTGAATCAACACCATTTCTTTCTCCCTGAGACAGCCCTCAATCAATAACCCCCCAGAAACTAGTCTATAAATAAACAGCACAGAGCCCTCAGCCCTTCACAGAGAATTCTGAGTCAGGAGTTAAACCGAATTAATATGAAGTTTCTTATTGTGGTAACTGACTTCATAACACACACATTAACTATCTTCTCTTCCTGTTTGACTTCGTCACTCTTCCTGCAGGATTACCTGTACTTCCCCCGCAAAATTACTAGGCCTGAAATCTGTCTCAGCATTAGCTTCCGGAGGAACACAAATTAAGAATTCTAACTTTGTATTCCAGATAAATGTAATCTGCTTAGTCTTCAGTTATCAATTTTGAGAAGAAAGACTCTCAGGGAGTGACACCTTGACAGAATCAGAAAAGATTTTGTTACACCATCAGCCAAATGTAATGATTGCCCATGTCCTCTGCCTCTGCCTCAACAGTGGAATGTCTTAGTAAACTTTCACAAGACAAAAAAAGCTCAGCTGTTTAATTTAATAAAAAAGACAACATATCTTCCCTGTTTTCTGTTCCTTTTCTCTGATTTGTCCTTTAGGGCAGGTCATTCTTATGCAGAGTTGACATTCAGATAACACACTGGTACATTTGTTAAAATATTTAAATACTTCTATGCTGATTGCCAAACATCCATCTCCTGAGCTCCTGAGATTCTCACTCTCCACTGCCTGGGCTACCTTGATACCTTCTCTGGGACTCCAAAATGCCCCATGATAAAGGAAGAAGGGTTAATCCAGGCCAGAAGGACTTCTTAGATCCAGCTCTAGGGTACAAGCCTAGTTTCACAGCATGGATATCCTCTGACTGGTCAGTGCCAATGTTGTTGGGTAGACAGCTGGTTAAATATTTTGACTGCCAATACAATTCTTATCTCAGCCTGCATTTGCTTAGCTAACACTTCTTTACTCTTCACCAGGACCTTACCTGTCCTCGCAGAATCCCTTCATGATCACTTCTCTAAAACAACAAAGTAAACATTCCTGATGATAAGCTCCACAATGTGCAAAATCAGCTAGTCTAAAAAAAAATTAGTAACTATCAGGTTTAACAAAGTTAAATTTTTCTTTTTGTGTTAAATGCAGTCCTGCTCTAACTTTTTAATATGCTAATTAGGTTGTGAATATTCAAGTATGGATTTCAGCGGGCAGTGTTTCTGCAGCCTATTTAACTAGTGGTAGACATGTATTAATGTTCTATGTGCTTACTTACCATTAGAAGGGCACTAGTATTTTGATGTAAAAAACATAGGGTACACAACATCAGATACATCACAGTCTCCAGAGAGACAAGTATTTGACCATTGTATTTTAGGGGGAAAAAAAAAGATGAAGGAGAAGAAGGAAAAAATAAAAATCAATTCAATCAAGCAACAGTAACAATATAATATAGAGGTTTTAACCCAAAATGTGTTTGACAAGTTTTTTTTTCAGAAACATAAAGAAGCAAAAATTATGGAATCTGAACTGTCTATATACACATTTCTCCAAAATAGGCCTATTGAATTTAAATTAGACGCTTCCTACATAGGCATCACTTCAGAATAACAAGCCAGTCCCAAACAACTAGAGAAAAACTGAACTCTGAAGTAAGTTCCCCCAAGCTCTTCAGAGTATTCCTACAAATGTGTGTGGTGGTGATGCCAGGCAGCCTGGATCTCTCCACACCCACTGGCAGCCACATTGGCCAAGCCAGACTTACCCTTCCTGGACGTGGTGGGAGTCTTGGATGGATAGTAGTCTTATGGGCTCCCGGACTTGAAGAAGTTGTTGACAGGAGGCGGTGGAGTGTGCAGCAGACCAAGTGGCCTCCAACCCCACAGCCTCTGCTGCTCAAGATAGCCCTGAAATCCGCGTGCCTGTGCAGGCCAGCAAGTCAACAGAGGGGAAGAGCGCTGGGGCCTCGTTAGTCTTCTTGGCTGAAAGCATCTGGACCATCTTGCAGTGCGTGCCGGGGGAGCTCCTGGGATGGGAGAGAGCAAGGGCAGCTTACAACGAGGAGAGTGGCACCGCCATCGTCCTGGGCAGAAGTTTGGGCATATTACTGCCCCTAGGTTTGTTCCTCCTCTCTAAAATTGGTTCCAGCATGCTTACCCTGACCTGACACACCCATCTGATCCTGCATAAAAACCCCTTTCTCAGTGCGAGAGCAGTGGGCTGCATTCCTTCCCAGGCTGATTGGGCTTGCTACCCTGGCCCCCAACAGCCACAGCGCTTTCCGCCAAATCTCTGAACCCTCCGGCTCACATGCTTCTCCGCCCAGAGCCGTTCTCTTTGGAGGAGTTGGGAAACCGAGGCCTGGAGAGGGGGCGCACCTGTGGCCTCACCCAGTGAGGCAGGGAGCAGCCGGTGTTAGAATTCCCAGGGCCAGGCTCAGGAGCAGCCGCGGAGACTGCCAGGGGTCACGAGTGCGCGCCTCTGGGTGCGCTGCGGACGGGCTGCCTACAGAGGCCTACCACTGAGCGCGCGGGAATCCTGGCGCACCCTGCGAGATTCTCCCCCCCGCCACCCAAGCCGCCAAACGTGAGTTAAAGTTTGGGTGCACACTCCCACAACACGGGCCCATCACGTGCGCAAGGAGACTCCACACTCCCACCCGCAGCAGAGAAAATGAACCCAGCGTGGGCAGAGGGGCACAAAGTCAGATCCGCGCAAGCTCACTCCCGTGCACAGCCCTCACTCCCATGCACAGCCCCCACCCCCGCAAGTGCACGTTTGGGAACACGTGACATGCCACACAAACCACACTCACATTCACCTGCTCAGACGCACAGAGACTCTTGCAGCAGCGATCTCATACTACACGCAGGCTGCTTCCCCCCGCCCCCCGTCCCCCTCCGGGGTGCCTCAGCCCTTCCATCATCCCTCCAGACATAGGGCTCAGGACACCCAAACACTCTACCCTTCCGGACTCCCCGCACCCTTCCAAAGTTCCCCAGACTGAGTGTCAGTGGCATGCCAGCCTTGGATTTATAATGCCAACATGTTTGACGTGGATTAATGATGTCAATATGATAGTTATAGGTATAAGGCACATGTAGCTCTTGCTATTCATTTAAATGTTAAAACTGAAAAATGATTTCTAGACTGCTGCCAGCCTTTGTGTAATATAATCCACTATTATCCTTCAGCTGTCACTCATTATGGGATTTTAATTTAATTTTAATATTATGTTGTATAGACTTTCATTGTTCTCTGCTTACTTGGTGAATCCAACAATTATTTATAATAAGGAAACTGTAGGTTTAAAAAAATAACTCGTTGAATAACATTTAGTTAATGAATGCTCCAAGGTTTGCTATGTGTTTTTCTTGGAGCTGGGATAGAGGATCTGGATTAGGGAAGAATTCACAATACTTCAGAAATAATGTTCACGTTTGTGAAGCATGCTCAGATTATGATTACCTTGACAACATCTGGCTGAAATGATGTACAACGCAAGTTCATAAAAGGGTGAGGAAGCATAAATTATAATTTGTTGGGCATTTTTCCTTTTGAACAAAATGAAATTTTAATCTAATAAATGCCTGAAATAGGATTTAGAAAGTAGTGTACTTCATAGCTCTAACCTATATATATCTTCTATTAGGGTGTGTGTGTGTCTGTGTGTGTGAACACACTTGCATGCCTGCAAACATAATATATTAAAAGCTAGACCTAGGGTGAGTGAGACAGAATAGAACAGAATTGTAGATGTTGCCTTTCCCTGTACATGATGAAATAAACAAAAATATATTAAAATTTTCTTATATGTGTATGTACCAACATCAAATAAATAAGAAGAAAATAAATGAACTGTCAAGGGGAAAAAATGCAACTATTAAGGAAAGAAACAAGACTCTTGGTTAGGACCTCTCCAGCCAAACAGCACTGATATAAGAAGGTGAATGGAATCAATCTTAAGAATTCTTACCAATGCCTTCCCATCTCAAAGTTGATTGGGATGGAGATGGGTGAGTCATGAATAGATTCTGTGGAAAATGTGGGGCAAAAACATTGAGCTTAGACAGTGCTGCATACTAATAGTACCATACTAAGGTACCAGAATGAATGGCTACTGAGCATGTCACTTTTCAGGCATGTAAAAGAACAGGGAAAGTGAGCAGAATCTCATGAGACTGAAACACACCCTGATGGAATGGAATAAGCCTTAATATATATATTCGATATCCTCTAGGGAAAAAATAGCACAAAAAACTGGCGGGGCAATAGCATTGCCTAACCTCAGGAATTAGGCAGTTCTCTGGAATATAATTTATATGCCCCCCCCTAGAATTTTCGAAAGCTACCCTCAACCCAAACCAAGTTTCTGCAACCCATGTATTTTCAGGACATATGGTTCAGATTTAAGAAAACTGACTAGAAAACAACACTCAGCCCTAATACTATCATGCTAAGAAAGATGAATGCTTTCATTTAATGATCTGTAAATATCTTTTAAAGTATGATCTTATCTTAACATGTATCTTTCAGTCTATTTATTTTCCATCCATTCATCTATCCATGCATGTATGTATATATAGCCATCCTTCTCCATGTACAGATGCATAAAGAAATATCTGTAATGATGTTCATCAAATGGTGACAATAGATTTACCCCAGAGATATATTTGAGTTCTCTATTGCTTTTTTCTGTGGCTCTTTTGCAATCATAGAATTTAATCATTACTATAAGAAATAGAACAGGGGCACCTGGGTGGCTCAGTCGGTTAAGCGTCTGCCTTCCACTCAGGTCATGATCCCAGAGTCCTGGGATAGAGCCCCGCGTCAGGCTCCTTGCTCAGAGGGGAGCCTGCTTCTCCCTCTCCCTCTGCCCGTCGCTCCCCCAGCTTGCGCTCTGTCTCTCCATCAAATAAATAAGTAAAATCTCAAAAAAAAAGAACAACAACAAAAAATAAGAGCTACATCTCCTCTCTAAGCACTATTGAGTTCTTAAAAATAATTTTTAAAAATTTGCATTTCCAATTTTTTTATAAAGAGATCAAGGGAAACTAGAATTTTTATTTCTTTCTATCCCCGCTTTGTTGAGATATAATTGAGATATAATAGAATATTTATTTCTAGCAGTAAACATAGTAGCAACAAAAAATTATAAGAGCTTAAAAGAGGGGATAGAGAAATAGACTTTGCTAAACTACTTTTAATATCTGTAATCTTTGCATTTCTTATTCGTTGTTTGTCTCTCTCTCTTTTTTTAACTTGATTTTCCTCCTCTGTTCTTAGTCGAACTTCATTTCTGATACCAATGCAGAAATGAAGGATCTGTGTTGAGATGGATATGTTGGTTGCACCCCTCCTGGTTTGTAAGATTCTGTGAGTGAGTGAGTGTGTGAGCATGTGTGCATGTTGTGTGAAGAGAGGGGAGGGGCAGAGAAGACAAAACAAATAAAAACATTGTCTCAAGGGGTTTCAAAAACAATGGAGTTTTACATTTATAAATCACTATCTTTCAATACAGTGATAGATCACAAGAAGGAAACTACCCGTGACTCATGAATTAATGCTTGATTTACTTAGGTTTTGTTTTTTATTATTTTTATCTGTCATTTTGCACTTTCATCCACAGACTTAACAGCTGACAATAATGCTGTTATTCGATTTTATAAGATCTTGTTATTCCTATCTTTTTGCTGTGACAAATTGTGTAGAAATTTATTTGCAGCATCATTTCCAAATTTCCTTTTGTCTTTGAAACTCGGTTCTAAATCAAAGTAGAGTTGGATTTTACTAATATTCCATATCAGCCAGTATTTCCATTTCAATGCATAGGGCTCTGTGAAATGCCTGCAGCCCATCCAGAAAACAAATATCCACAATCTTTAGTTCTTTCTGTAATGACCTTTAAATAGAGGACACTGACTTCAGTGTTCCATATTAGCCCATATCATCAAAGTTAAATCATTAAATTTTATGCCAAAGTGTAAATTCTAATGATGTATTATCATCATGAACTGGGAGAAATCACTATTTATATTTTAACATTTGTAAAACTGTTTTCTTAAAATTCCCAAATTGTCCATCAAAGGACATTAGTAAATGAAATAAAGTTGAAATAACACTGAATAGGCTCAAGTGGTTTTTTTTTTGTGCTTTTCAATTCTAAAAAAAAAAAAAAAAAGAGTGATCCAAAGTATTGTTGAAGGCCTCAACTGTGCAACATTTATTTAACTGTTTATTATTGTGTGGGCTGACTTTATACCTTCATATATTTCATTAAGTGTGCATATCAAGATACTAATCCACACTGCTTTGGTAAATCCAAATTCTATGCCTTCTGAAGAAAAAGCAGTGACATTTCCTGGGGTCTTAAATGCTGGTTGTAGTCAGTATTTTTCTTGAAATCTGTAGTGAGAAAAATACAATTAATTGTTAGTTGTCACTTTTGATGAACTCAACCATCAAGAAATTTTCAATAAGCAGTAAAAATTGCCAAAAATGGTTTTGTAAAATTCTTTTGATGATTTACATTCCCTGAAACAATGTACTATAAGTCATTAGGCTGCTGAAATATTGTCAGTGCCACAGAATGTAATTATATCAACAAATAGAACTTTAGTTCTAGAAGGAAAACAAAAAGCTCATCTTCAATCACATTATAGGTGTGAATTTAGGTCAAATGATTTTTGTAAAATTATACAGTTAGTGACAGAACTTAGAAGAGCTCTAGGTTTATCACATTTTTTACACTGCTTCTCAAATTTAATATTTTTCAAATATTGAATTTCTAACAATAATGTAAATTAAACTTCTAGACCTCCACTGTCTTTCAAAGCTTCAAACTACATATGGATCAAGGAAGTACACACGTGTGCGTGAGTGCGCGCACACACACACACACACACACACACAGCAGAACAGAAGTTAGAACTTTAAGCTAATTGCATTATTTTGTTTTTCAGAAATAATTCTGGTTTTACACCAAAGGTCAGACTGAAAAATAAAATAAACGGACCATATAAAATGTACAATAAATTGCTTACAAATATAAAAAGTACATCATTTAAGATTTGTTTTTACAACCCATGTGAATGAATCATATATGTTGATGGTATACTTCCAAATACTGCTACTAAATAAAAATTAAGAATAGAGGGCATATACAGACATTAGGTTTAATATTGGAAATAAATGTTGTTCTAGATTTGGAAAAAAAAGAATAGAAGGCACATAAAAGATGTTTTATTAGGAAAAAGATTCCTTATTCACCTTGGAAAATGGCGTTAGGCAATCTCATTTTGCATTCCTTGCCAACTATTTTGTGTTAGTATTCCACTGTTCATACAATTGTGAGGGGATCTGTAGAGTATTAATTATTTTGCATTATGTTTGTAGATAGTTAACATATACTTGTATTATGCATTCTTCATAAATTAAGAAACCTATTCTGTAAACAGTAACTGCTGTACAACTCATGGAATTAGTTGATTTTGTTTTGTTGTTAGTGAAGCCCACGTGCTTTGATATACTTTACCATTACTTTTTAACCTACATTGTAGGTAGTGATGCAAAACAAAATGTATATTGAAATGATATGGACTTGATAGCAACAAGTACACTTCAGGGATTTTCTGAAAGAATTGTCATGTCTTCCCATAAAATTGAAATTATTTTATTATTATCATTTAATAAGAAATACTTCTTTGTTTATATTACCTTAAAATATATTTCATATTTGATGATTGTCACAGAACTGGGCTTTTCAAACTAATGTATAGCACCTTCCAGAAAAGAGTTAATGGGTAGGGTGCCTGGGTGGCTCAGTTGTTAAGCGTCTGCCTTTGGCTCAGGCCATGGTCCCAGGGTTCTGGGATCGAGCCCCGCATCAGGCTCCCTGCTCCGCGGGAAGCCTGCTTCTTCCTCTCCCCCTCCCCCCTGCTTGTGTTCCCTCTCTTGCTGTGTCTCTCTCTGTTAAATAAATAAAATCTTAAAAAAAAAAAGAGTTAATGGATAATGTATAAGGGAGTAATGCATCTAGTTTCAGAATAAATACAACGTTCCTTTTTTGAGTGTCTGTTTAGTCAGTGGTGATTCTGAATCATTTTTAAATTAAAACTACATTGATATGGCGACTGTTTGAAAATATTTTTATGCTTTATATGATAAAATTTGTAATTAAAAATAAAAGTGATTTGCTCATCAAGGCTGTTTAGGTTATGACTCCAAATAACTGGAGGTAAGCATTCCTTCTCCCCTGTCATAAGAATTCCTCTGATGGAAATATTTGAGAAGCACTATAATATAATACCATAGTCCCAGTAGTTTAAGGATTTATAGTAAATTTTTTTCCAATATTGAGCATCAGGAAAACTTTTCATAGTTTAAGAATATCAGAAGGAGACATCTGAAGAGCTTTCAAGGAAAATGGCAACATTTCTCTTAATTTGTAAATATTTGTGAAAAGAGACATGGTATAAAATTAGGATAAAACTGCATCTATGATGTAAACTAGGAAAACCTGTCAGACATTCCATACTAATAACAGTATGGAAAAAATATAAAAGTGAGATATTTTACTTCTCATGCACTAGAACATAAATAAAAGGAAAGTATGAAAAGCAGTGATACCCAATAACAGAGGCAAGCAAAGGAGGCCGAGTCAATATCCAGTCACAGTTGAATGAGGCTGCCCTGTGGCTAGAAAATCCTGCCAGGAAGAGGCACAGATGTCACTGGGTTATGAAACCTGTGTGAATGGCCAAGCCAGCCAGAGAAAAGATACTCTTTTTGCAAAAAGGTGAAACTTTCTTGTGACTACCTGAAATCTGCCGTCCTCCATACTCTGTTTTAGCCACCCTGGAATGGAAACTACGGCTCATCTCAGATGCCAACCACAGTGTTGGGATAAGTGCTGAGGACACATTTTAGCTCAAGGGAAATGTGCTATGACTGACTGGCAAAGTTTGCCATAGGAACAATGGTGGGAAAAGACATCAAGTGATTCATGTATTTTATAATTTGACATAAATTAGTTCATTTCCAAACTGATTATTTCAATTCTTTTTTTTCTTTTTTCTTTTTTCTTTTCATGTTTACCTCATTGCCACACTTTGTAGGGTCCTTTGTTTTTCCTTTCAGAACCTTTTAGAATTTTTCCCTTCTGTGTAATGATTTCTTATGTCCACTATCTTGTATTGAGCTGTGGATTTCTTAATTAATATTTATTTTACTTGGCACTCAGGAGGGAGTGTCGTTTGAGAATTTAGATCTTCTATTTTGGAAAAACTGTCAGCAATTTTCTTTTTTTATTATTTATTTTTTTATTATTATGTTATGTTAATCACCATACATCACATCATTAGTTTTTGATGTGGTGTTCCATGATTCATTGTTTGCATATAACACCCAGTACTCCACGCAGAACGTGCCCTCTTTAATACCCATCACCAGGCTAACCCATCCCCCTACCCTCCTCCCCTCTAGAACCTTCAGTTTGTTTTTCAGAGTCCATCGTCTCTCTGAATCTTGCTTCTTCTCCATTCCCCCAGTCTTTTTTTTTTTTTTCTTTGTTTCTGGAAACATTGTTCCATTTTTCTGAGCTTCCCATTCTAGCCTTCATGCTGCTTAACTGCCGGTTCACATTCCTTTTTGTCTGTCTGTGCTGGACTGCCAGTTTCTTTCTGCACCATTTTCCACTGCTGCAATTTTCTACTCCACATGAACTTAGAAGGTTCTAAAAGAACTGCTGAAAATGTTTATTTCAATAGCAAATTATTTCTATTTCAACCACTTTTAACAAAGACATTGTTAAAAATGTGTACCTTGCCCTCGAGAATAAGGTTCTGCCTCTTAATTCTCCTCCAATTCCCATATATATAATATACTGAAATAACTACATGCTCATGATGGAGCAGTTACATGCACATACGCATACACTTAGTAGATAAATTATATTTATGTAACAGTTCCAGAATTTAGGTCATGGTATCTTTAAAGTTGAGAAATTATCATTACAGGCATGGGGTCACCCTCTTCTCTGTCCTGCTGGTTAGGCTGTGTAAAAGAGCAGCAGATTCTTTTTTTTTTTTTTTTTTTCCTTTGGGAGAGAAAGGGGGGAGGGACAGAGGGAGAGAGAGAGAAAGAGAAAGAGACTCTCAAGCAGGCTCCACACTCAGTGCAGAACCAGATGTGGAACTCAATTTCATGACCTTAGATCATGACCTGAGGCAAAATCAAGAGTCAAATGCTTAGCTGAATGAGCCACCCAGGTGTCCCAAGAACAGCAGATTCTTAAGGAAATTAATTATTTTTGACTATTTGTCCATAAACAATGCATGCTTTGATTTTCTTTCTCTCTCTCATTTTATTCTCCCTACTTTCCTTTTTTGTGCCATCTTGTACTGGGTAAAGAGGATCTCCTTTACCAAAGTGGGTGGGCATTATCCAATCCTTTGAGAAAGGGCCTGAATAGAACAAAAAGGCAGAAAAAGTACAAGTTTGCTCTCTACTTGAGTTAGGACACCCATCTTCTCCTGCCCTTAGTCATCAAGTTTCCTGGTTTTAAGGCCTTCTAGACTCAGGCAGGAACTTACCTCACTGGCTCCCCTGGTCTCACATCTTCAGGTTTGGACTAGAACTACAACCCCAGTTTTCCTGTTCTCCAGCTTGCAGATGATAGATGATAGGATTTTTCAGTCTCCACAATTATGTGAGCAAATCCCTCATAATGAATATCTGTCCATATATCCTCTATCTTTTTGGATAACTCTGATTAATATAGTAAACTTCTTCAATCCCCTATAATTAAAAAACAAACAAAAAACAAACAAACAAAAAAAACCTCACTACAGGATTTCGAGCCAAAAATTAAATGTATCTGTCCTGGAAGGGACATATGTGCCTCCACATTGTCCAGAAACAGTCAACTGCAAGAGTCCAAGAATTAGTCTTTCATGTATGGGCACAGGAGAGGGAAAACAGATATTGGTGGAAAAAAATGATGCTACACATCTGGAAAACTGCAGCACATTCTTCCTGGTCCCCCTTTAGACTTCCTTCCCCCACCTACAATCTATTCTCTTCACAGGAACCAGAATGATACTCTAAAAACAAAGTTTTATTTCTTTTTTTTTTTTAAAGATTTTATTTATTTAATTGACAGAGAGAGACAGAGAGAGAGGGAACACAAGCGGGGGGAGTGGGAGAGGGAGAAGCAGGCTTCCCGCTGAGCAGGGAGCCCGATGCGGGGCTCGATCCCAGGACCCTGGGACCGTGACCGGAGCTGAAGGCAGTTGCTTAACCAACTGAGCCACCCAGGCGCCCCCAAAGTTTTATTTCTTAATCCCCAGCTTAAAAATTCTTCAATGGTTTTTCAGTGCTCTTTGGATAAATTTCAGTGCTTTAAAAATGAGCTATAAACCCTGCATTATTGGTTTCATTTTATAACACTCTTCCCATTGAATACTATTTCTTACCTGCTTTAGTTTCTGAAACACTGCAAGTTTGTTTTTACCTGAGAACTGCTGCTGTTTTTCATTGGTATATTTTTTACCTAATACTACCCTTTTTTAAATTTAAATTTTAGTTAAAATACAGTGCAATATTGGTTTCTGGAGTAGAATTCAGTGATTCATCACTTACAAACAAAACCCAGTGCTCATCACAACAAGCGCCCTCCTTAATACCCAACACTCATCTAGCCCATCCCCTACCCACCTTCCTCCATCAACCCTGAGTTCATTCTCTATCATTAAGAATCTCTTATGACTTGTTTCCCTCTCTCATTTTTTTCCTCCTTTTCTTTTCCAATTTAATGAGGAAAGCGCAAACTTTCTGCTCTGATATGTTATTTATACCTATTAAAATAAATTAGAAAATAAATGCTTAAAATATTATCCTTACAAAGTGTACTTTTTTGGTGATGACTTGAGTCATACCTTGGGATTCTTTTTTTTTTTAAGATTTTATTTATTTATTTGACAGAGAGAGAAGACAGCGAGAGAGGGAACACAAGGAGGGAGAGTAGGAGAGGGAGAAGCAGGCTTCCCGCAGAGTGGGAAGCCTGATGTGGGGCTCGATCCCAGGACCCTGAGATCATGACCCGAACCGAAGGCAGTCGCTTAACGAACTGAGCCACCCAGGTGCCCTACCTTGGGATTCTTAATGAGCACTTGGAAATGCCCTAATTCAATTACTAACCTATTTATTAGAGTGGATTCTTCTGCAGATGGCTAAACCAATCCATCTTTTTTTCCCAGTGTCTGGGCATACATTCATACCTTGAAGAAATACCCTGAATATATAAGTATTTTATTAAATAAATAATTACCTTAGTAAATTTTCATCCAAGATACTTTTACAAACTGAAAAACTATCTTTAAGAGTATTTTTGCAAGAGGGGTGCCTGGGTGACTCAGTCGGTTAAGGGTCTACCTTCAGCTCAGGTCATGATCCCAGGGTCCTGGCATTGAGCCCCACATCCGGCTCTCTGCTCTGCGGGAGCCTGCTTCTCCCTCTCCCTGCTGCTCCCCCTGCTTGTACTCTCTGTCTCTGTCAAATAAATAAATAAAATCTTAAAAAAAACTTAAAAAAATGTATTTTTGCAAGAAGCATTCAAGTATCCAGTACAAAATAGGTCTTTCTACTTACTCAACTAGACCTTCCTACAGAAACAATGATTGGTAAGAATAATATTTAGTAATTAAAACTCTTTAACATTTGCAATAATCCAGGTACTTTGCTAAGGGCTATATATTCATCATCTCCTAGAATCTTAATGTCTCATGTTATCAATAAGTGATTTCAGATATATTAGCAAAAATTCCAACACCTGTAAGTAGCCTAGCAACAGTAATCTTAATAGGGCAATACTGAGTCCACTAAAGTTTCAGAGACTGAAAATGTATGTTCTATAATTTTTCCCCTTTGTGTAGGTAGACACTGAGGTATAGATAAGGTTTAAAAAAACAAAACAAAAAAACAAAACTTCCAGAAGTTTGCTATATTTAGAATATGTACAAATTAGACTATATTCTAAATCTATCAAACACCAGAACATCAGACTCAAAACTTCTACATTACCCAGAACTAATTCCAATTCAAAACAAGATATATTTAATTGGCTCTTGTCCCACAAATGTTAGTTCCAATACCAAGATGACTTTGCTGCAAATTCATCCAGTAACCTAGTCCTAGTAACTGAACTTGTATATTGTGGATTCCATTTGAGCTATACTTCTTATAATTTAATTCAACCTGTTTCAGCATACTGAGTTTTTTTCACTCGATCTCAATTAAGCCTAAATTGTCCCCATTAAATAAGTGTACATATAAAATTCATATTATTTGAAATAGCATGGAAAATGTGAGCTGTTTTAGATTTATAGCAACAACAACAAAAACTTTGTTTTGAACAAAAAAAATAGGAGGTAAGGATGAATATTGTTTCTGATAGTTTCCATATCATAAATAGTACATTTGTTCTTTCATTTCTAAAGTATATTAAAGCCATATGTAAGTGGTGAAATATTGCTCATTGATATTAAGTGGCAGAAAATATAATCAGAGCTGGGGAAAAAACATATTTTATGAAAAATCTGATTAATTTCAAATATGTCAAATAATAACTTCAAATATGTTCATTATTTTCAAATATGTCAAGTGATTCAAATTTTCCATGGCTAGAAAAAAAATGTACCATAAAGTTGTAGGAAATTAAGAAAATATAAAATTCTATTTCCTATAATGCCAAAATCGTTATACCTTGAGACACGCAAAGAAGCACTACTTATTTATAACTGAATACAGATTTTAACAAGAGGTCAGCGCTTACCACACTGGAGTGATCCAATGGAATCAAATAAATACACCACAGCTGAACCAGCTCCTGGTGTTTGCCTTGGGAAAAAGTATGACCAGTAAAAACAGAATCCTCAGATGATATAGGAGCAACTAAGTTAGTAATAAGGAATTTTAGATAAAATAGCAGCAATCCTAACAGATGCATATAACGCAGAATTAAGACATCTTGAAAGGGAGAGTAAGGTACAAGTGAAGAGTTCAATACTATGGAGAATAACTCATAAAAAGAAGGTATAGTGGTTCAGGTTGAGGACAGTAGTTCACCAGAAAAAAAAATTAAATAGAAAAATTAACAAGAATCAAAACCCATAGAGATACTTCACTCCCTAAGTCATAATATCAGAATAATATAGAGGACTGGACCAACAACAATACAAATTGTGGAGTATAAGTTTGTGTGTTGTGTGGCTGGAGCTAGATGTCTTGAGTCTACAGGAGATGAAATGGCCCCAGCTATGTTGAGAGTTATAAATTGAAAGTTGGGTCTAGGTAAAGCTTAATCTAATACATCTTGTACAGAAGGTGATAAAAGTATTTAAAATGATGAAAAAAGACTATAATTTCTTCACTTATATGTCTCATGCTTCATTATTCAAATTGTTAAAAATCTTTGATCCTTTTGGTTCTTTTATTTTTTTTAAGATTTTATTTATTTGACAGAGAGAGGCATAGTGAGAGAGGGAACACAAGCAGGGGGAGTGGGAGAGGGAGAAGCAGACTTCCCGCCAAGCAGGGAGCCTGATGTAGGGCTCGATCCCAGAACCCTGGGATCACGATCTGAACTGAAGGCAGACGCTTAATGACTGAGCCACCCAGGCACCCCTAAAAATCTTTGATCCTTGAGATACTATCTGAAAAGAGAAAGTTGACGCAAAACTTCTAAAATGGAAAATATTTTTCCATGAAATAGAGACTCTCATCCAAGTAATTTTATATATACACAGTTGACTATGGCAGAATCCTTACCATCAAGAAATTCATAGTCCAGTGGAGACAACAGTCTAATAGGGAATAATTATAAGGCTCAGAGAATTCTTTTATGAATTTAAAATTTACAGATAGAAATGCAGCTGTGTTTCATATTGTTAATTTAAATACTCTATATATCCAGGATTAATAAATGACAGCTCACAAAATAAACCCAGCCCTCCATCTGTTTTTGTAAATAAAGTTTTATCAAAACACAGTCATGTTCAATCATTTACATTCTTGACTGTTCTTATTCTTCGGTGACAAAGTATAGTAGTTGTAACAGAGAACGAATGGCCTGAAAAGCCTAAAATATTTACTATTTTGCCCTTTACAGAAAAAAGTTTGCCAACCCATACTGTAGATTAAAACTACACATGATAATTAAAATGTAAAACATGAATATTTAACACTCTTCTCACTATTTTTCAAGAAAGACCTTCATTACCTGTGGGAAAACAGGCAAATTGGCCTTAGGGAATTTTACAAGAGATCAGGGTGATTATATTTAGTTTTGATTTTTAAATCTACATAAGCACACATAAGTTAGTTTTTAACATATAAGTTATTTGTAATATAATACAGAAAACTTAGTTTTCTACAAGTAGAATGAAAAAAAGAAGATTAGTTCCATATATTGTTCCTCTGTTAAAAGTAGTTATTTTTAGGTAACAATTTATAACAACTTTATTTGTAATTTCATTGTATTTCTACAAAGACTCTCTTTATATCTTACAGTTAAATAGAATAATTGGGAGCAAATAAAACAGGAAGTAATTACTAATTGTCTAAATTCACCATTTTCAACAAGGTAATGGTACTTATTTTGGACCTTTTTGCTTTTCCTCTAGAATGGCCTGGCTATGCTGAGTCACCTGCAATAGCTTTCTTGCGAAAGACAAAAGAGAAAAGTGTCCAAGACAAAGTACATGCAAGCAGCTGAGCTTGTGCTTTTATCTGGAGCTGTCTCACCTGATGAGGCTTTTTCCATCTCTCCCTCCCTACCCTAATGACAAAAATACAGATCCCTCTCTAATTAGCTTATTTGTTTTGCATCCCCCAGGCAGTCTCTATATCTGCTTCTGCTTGTGTTGTCACCAAACTAACTTTAATGCCCTACGTATTAAAACTTCCTTTTTTCTTCTCTTTGAATTTCAAAATCAAGTTATGAAATAACCATTTTATTTTATGTACCACGATAGGTACCAAGCCTTTGTAATATCCCTTTTTTCATAAAACTTCAAACATGATTATGATTAACATAGTAAACGTTGCTTATATTGTTATAGCCTGCAGACTCATTTTTAAATAGTTATCATAATGCCACTTCAGTATGGTTTATTTTACTGTGATGTGTGAGCATCTATTTTTTTTTCTTTGTGGGCTGATTAGCATAAAGGAGACAGGAGATTTATCTTAGAGATGGTTCTTTATGGACTATATTTTATTCATGTGAACTAACGCTCTTAAATTGTGTGTCTTACTCAAGGGTCAGTATGAAAGACTTCAGGTAAAATTACAAAGTTCTTTTAGGATCCTTGAGATTGATTGAATCATAAATATACAAGGAAATTCAGTTCATAAAATATCACTGGACTGTTAAGTTAAATCTATAAGGATTCAAATGCTAACCATATCTGTGCTAACTAGATCTGTTCATGATAACCAAATGCAATTCTAGCTCACATTTGAGATAATTCAAAGTGTTTCAATGCTATAGAAATAACTTAAGATAAATGTTTAATTAATAAAATATAACCTAATATTATGTTATCTAATTATTTTTATAGTTCTATAAAATACATATTCTATTTTGAAACACAAATCTTGAAAGATAGAACAAGTACTCAGAGAAGTGAAAACATTTTCCCAAAGAAATGGAATTAGCATTAGAGCCTGATGACTCTTAACATAGGGCTTTTTTTTTCAGATATCAAACTTCTATCTATTAAATAGATATTAAACATATCTATTAAATATGATATGACACAATGGTAATTTATAAATAACATCATATCATATAACATATTATAATGCAATATAATGTAATTTAATTATAGTATGTAATGTCTCAAACTATTTGAATAATATTTCTTCAGCTGGAACAGAAAATCTTTCCACCATTCAGAAAGTAGGAAAGCCGGGGATGTAACAAACAACATCATGAAACTCTTTTACCTCTCTCTGGGAGTCTGGAGAGTTGAGGAACATCTTTGTCTCTATGAAAGGAAGGGAGAATAATAATAGCTGGATAATTGGGGGCAGCTTGTGCATAATTTTTTAACTACTAAGAGAAAAAGAAATAATTGCTTGCTTTTTTAGGTAGAAAAATTAGTTTCTATGCTCACAGGTAGTTAAAAAATATTTCTATGGTTTTTATCTATCTGACGTTTCCAGGCCATGATAATATAGCCAATACTCTTACAAGTAACTGAGCCTGAAAAATATTATATTAGTTCTAAGTAAATTGGATTGGCAATCCATAAGCTGTCTGAGGCTGTATCAACAGGCATATTCCTCCTATATTTAGTAAAGCATAACCCAATGATCACTAATATTATTAAAAATGCTAGATATGTTTGATATCAGCAATATAATCTCAGAAAGTGGCTTTTGTTATTATAATTTTATGTCCATCATTTGCTAATTTTAATACTAATATCACAGAAAGTTCAAAAGAGGGACTGTTCCAGCAATGCTAACCTCATATTAAAAGAGACTGAGTGAAATTCATTCAATAGAACAATCAAATATATACAAAAATTCCCCAAGCCATAGGTTTATGAATAAAAAAGAGGATATTAGTTCAATATATCAAAACATGTGACATATATAGGCATCCAAATAAATTGAAGATATATTTTACACGCAGCTACATATTATAGATTGGATAAGAGATATGAGTTTGTAATATTTTTCTCAAGATGATGATAAATGAGAGAAGATTATTCTTGGCATTTGTCTATACGATCCAAACAAGAACATCATCTTCTTGATTGATATATTGAATTTTCTACAATGAATGATTGATGTCTACCAATTTATTGTTCTACAAGAAATATGTTTAGTAGCCTAAAACAATACAATATACTGCCATAAATATATTCTATATCCCCATATAGTGATGATGAAAATTGCCACTGTTTGATAAGTAATGTTAAATACTATGAAATCTATGAAGGTTCAATCCAATATACTAATGAAAAAATAGAGCATTTTGAGTTCAAAACTAAAAAAAGTGCAAATACAAAAGAAATAAAACTCGTATTTTTGTATGTAGATTTCAAATACCAACTAAATGTATTTTTAAAATAATTCCAATTAGAAGTATGGAATATTGGCAACCCATGTTGCAAATTTGTAAGATTCCAAAAAACAAATATGTTTAAAATCTTATCATAGTAGTATGTCCACAGATCAATAATTCCCAAGTTTAGTGTGATAGAGATACAAAGGAAGTTTGTTAGATTTCTGGGTCTATTATTCAGAGTAGTGATTTACTAAGTCTGTGATGAAGCTCAACAGCAAGAACCTGTAGTAATTCTGGTGCAATGAAACCACAGATCAAACTTTGGGGAAAAACAAAAAATACTATCGTTGATAATATATCTTCACAGGCAATATTTATTTGAATAAGTAAAAATAAAATTAGATATTAATGTTCAACTTGGATTTTCCTTCCATTATTTGAGAGATGGGATTAGAATCTTTGTTGGGTTTCTTCAAGCAAGACAGGTTAAATTTAGTAGGATCTTCATCATACTTTAAGGACCAAGTTGCTATGGTCACTTTAAAAGGATAAGGAGAAAAGTTACACAGAAAAGTAACACAGAGGGAAACAGTCATCTATGCTGCTTCCCACAAAGAAACAAATTAGAATATATATAAATAGAGAGGTAGGAGAAAAACAAAACAAAACAAAAAAGCAAACAAAAGAAAGATTCATATAATTGAAATGAGTAGGCAACCGATGGCAAGGAGAACAATTCTATGTACCTGACTGTTGTACCTCTCATCCCGATTTCAAAGCCCAAAGCCCTGGCTTCCTGAAGCAGATAATGTACTACTCTTGAAGCCAGTTCTCAGTGAACCAGACTAGCAAGTTACAACTCTGAAGCAATTTCAAAGAAAAGGTTTCAAAATTCTAAGAATCAACCTTTATGTGTCTACCTTAGCTTTACAGTAGAATTCTACAGTAGAACACAGTAGAAACTTGAACCTAAGCTCTGCTGGTCCTGTGATCATAAATGTCTAAATGTAGTCAAGGGTTTGTGCGTCAGGTCCCCAACTGCATTATATGATGTCTTCCATGGAAAAAAACTCATCCAAAGAGAAGAGGTAGTCATGTCTTTGAAAGTTGAACCAAGACAGTAGTTTAATGCTGGACTAGATACACTGAATACCTGCAATACCTTAAGTATATTGGGGAGTCAGATAATATCCAGAAGAGCTCCCACGGAATTCATTTAGTGAAGCTCTTTATTTATCAGATCTTTAATGCTTATCTTACCTGTATCAGGCATGACTGTAGACATTAGAAAGGCATCAGCAAAGCAAAACAAAACAATAGTCCCTCCCTTGAGGGAGCTTACATGGTGAGAGGATAGATTAGTGATTGGTGATTCGGGTAAGGTTCACCAGGAATGCCATCGTGAGGAAGTGACAGTTGAACAGGGTTTAAATTAAGTAAATTTCCTCTCGGCAGAGAAAACAGATAATGCAAAGGCCTAAGGAGCAGAATAGGTGAAGGAAAAAGCAAATGATGCAACCAGGGGCCAGATCATAAAGGAGGTCTTAACACCACTGCAGAGAATTTGGGGTTTGATGATGTGAGATAAGGAGACTGAAATCTGTGGAAGAAGTCAAGAACTAATAACCAAATGAGGTCAAATCATCACTGCTTTATTATATATGATTAAATGAAAGGAGAGAGTTTGAGACTTTTAGTGGGAAAAAAAGAAAAATAAAAAGAAGTGCAATGTTTAAGAAATTGGTCTCTGGGACCATCTTCCCTGGATTCGTATTCAGAATTCATCATTCACTAGCTGTGACATTTGGGTAGGGTATTTAAATTTTGTTTAAATTTTCTTTACCTCGCTGACCTCAGATAATAATAGTTAACTGTGAAGAATAAGTAACTTAAAGGATCTAGTGTTGTACTGATTATGTATTAAGCATTCAGTTAGTGTTATTTTTTCACTGTCATTATTACTTATTTATTAAATTACCAAGAATTTTTGTACAAAATGCTATTAAAAGACAACTTACTCATAATTTCAAGGTGATCAGATATAAAGCTAATGCTACAACTAATATTATGTATCAGGTGTGACTCTGGTTTGTAGCTTTATTCACATCTATAAAAATTTATTTTCAAAAACTATAAAACAGGGCCCTCTCAGCAGCTTCTGCATCCAGTGTAGAATTGTAAGGAGTTCAGAAATAGTAGACAGTTTTCTCAGTATGAACACATATCAGATACACGAATGTTCATAGCAGCACACTAGTCCCATTGCCAAAGTTTGAAACAACCCAAATGTCCATCAACAGAATGAATTAACAAAATGTGGTATAGCCATACAACCATACAATGAAAGATTCAGCCATAAAAGGGAATGAAGTATTGATACATACTCTACTGTGGACGAAACTTGAAAACATTATGCTAAGCGAAAGAAAGAAGACATAAAATGCTACATATTGTATAATTCCATATAATGAAATATCTGGAATAGGTGAATCCAAACCATCAGAAAGCAGGTCAGCAGCTCCCATGGGCTGGGAAAGAGGAGAATGGGGAGTGACTGCTTAATGGGTATAGGGTTTCCCTTTGGTATGATGAAATGATCTGAAAGTAGAAGGAATGGTTGCAGAACAATCTGAATGTGCTAACTGGCACTGAATTACACAGTTAAAATGGTTAATTTGGTGTTATATCTATTTCACCTCAATAGAAAATCTTAGACTGTATACCACAAAAGTCCATTTTAACTTGTTACTTAAAAAAATAACATTCAAATTAAAAAAGTATATACATCAGAAAGTATGATATCATGCATTGGTAACTATGGAGAAATCACTGGACATAAACAGCAAGAAACTGTGCCTTGACACAGTAGCAACTCAATAAGCTCAAGGTCAAGCACATAATTTTGATAGGTGTGAATTTGAGACAACTTTCTAGATATTAAAGGATTTAGCAGGAGGTCATGTCCGGGAGCCAGAAGTTAAAATATAAGGAAAATGGCCAACTTGAAATAGTGTTTGAGAGGACATGGCAGAAACCAGAAATGTCATAGAGAATGATAATAGAGAATACTCTTATGGACTGAACATTTGTGTCCCTCAGAAGTTCACATGTTGAAGTCCTAACTCTCAATGTGATAGTATTTGAAGGTGGGGCCTGTGGGAGGTGATTAGGTTTAGATGAGGCCATGTGAGTAGGACCCTCATGATGGGATTAGTGCCCTTAGAAGAAGGAGAAAGACCAGAGCACTCTGCTGCTTCTTATGTGAGCACAGAGTGAGGAGGTGGCCATCCACCAGCCCGGAAGAGGGTTCTCACTGGCAACAGAATCTGCCTGTACCTTGACTTTGGACTTCCCAGCATCCAGAACTGGAGAGAAATAAATGTCTTGTTTAAGCCACCCAGTCTATCCATGGTATTTTGTTATCTCAGGCCCGGCTGATTAGGACTCTCTAGACCACTAGCCTTCAAAGTTCTTATTTGTTTAATCCTTAAAGGGTTCTTGGAAAAGAAGTACATGACTCACACTTTAAAATTTAACATTTGGGCCAAATTGCCTGTTAGCAAATGAGCACCATTTCTGCCCCTGCCCCCTCTTATTCTCTTTGCTCCATCACAGAAGCTGGAAGCTTTGGAACTAATTTGTTTTTAAAGTATTTGGCATCAGAGTCCTGAGGAACATTCTGCCAGTGAGATCCATTTGCACAAGACTGAGAAAACATAAGAAAGCAGAGGCCATATTACTGTTTCTGTAGCAGAGATTTAGGCTGCAGAAGCCACAGGTTTGTCAGTAAGCTCAAGACATTTCCCAGCAAACCAACATCCTTAATACTGTAGAAAACTATAATCACTAGTGTAATTTCCTATGATTCTTGCAATTTCTTAATTCTCTGAAAGCTGAGTGAATCTGAAACCTGGTGGAGGTTTTCCTGACCTTTACATCATTTATCTCTTTTAATGGTTTTGTAAACACCTGCTTTGCTCTTTAATTTCAGTCCTGCTTAAAATATATGGAGTGGTTTCTGTTTCCCTTACCAAACTCTGAATGCTACATTTAAAATGTAATGTGTGCAAAGTATGTATTTTTGACTTTTTACATATTGTTACTGCAAATATAATTTACGTATATTCTCATGAAAGTATTTTGAGCTACAGGTCTAGGTCATCCATATCTGAAAACATGCACAATTTGACTTAATGATAAGGTAAACCCCGTCATTAAAATAATCCGCCAAGTCAGACCTAATTTCCATCAGAAAAGTCACTCTTCCCTAATCAGTTCAAATAAATATATTAATATACTTATTTATTACACTCTCATTTCTGATTATCAAGATAGGTAATAGATGGTAAATGATAAAGATAGATGCATGCATGCATACATACATACATACTGCGCAAGTACATAACTATGCCAAAATTTTGGCCATAGATCATCATGATGTACTCACTTTAATATACTTAACAGATTACAGATTATAATCACAGGGCTTGCCTCAATGGCTCAGACTTTTTCAATTGTCTCTGTGTTTGCTTCTTTAGAGATTTTTTGTTTTGTTTTTTTTACCTCCCCTGTGGCAATGTCTCATTGATAGATGAAAGATATTCCTTTTTTATAATAAAATGGGAAATGAGTTCTTATGAAAGGAGAGTATGGAAAAAAAACTGAGGATCAGAAGTAGACTAATTTTAGGAAACAGCACAGATAAAAGTTGAAGATCTGGACAATTGTTTCCTTTAAATTATTCATGTCCATGCACTTCCTAGAAAACCAGAGGTTTGTGTTAGAGACCTCTGTTTTAACAGCACATCTTTATTTCCTCTGCCTCCAAAATAAGAGGCTCTGGGAGACTGAATAGTTATATATTAACATTAGATAGGATTTCCCATTTTATATCACAATCTTAGAAAGAATTTGTGGTTTTTCAATACTTGAATGAATGTGCTTAGTGCTTACCACAGGTGAATGCTTTGAAGTAACATTCATTTAGTGTGATTTATTAAGTATCATAATGCTGCACTTTAATACTAAGCATATTTTGAGGGCAACTATTGCATCTTAGAGGGTATCCTTTCTTTTGACTTCTTTTATATACTCTTTTTAATAAAAAATATTAATCACTTGCTATGTGATGGCATTATAGTGAATTGAGGACACGTGAGTGAACTAGGTTCCCTTGCAGAGCAGAGCATTCAGTCTACTGTTCAATCTACTGCAGACAACGTGTCTAAAATTAATTCCTAACACGCAAATCTATTGATCTCATTCTCAGCCAGCCTTTCTATCTACCATCAGAAAACACCATTCCCCTCCCCTCCAAAGGAAAAAGCATGGAGAGTTTCAACTACTACATTACAGAAGAAAGTACATTATAAAAATAATGAGTGTTAACATTTTCTATGATCCTAACATTTGCCAGATAATAAACTCAGCTCTTATAAAAAAATTATTTAACTTAATACTCAAAATACATCTATGAAACGTGTATTATTTCTTCATTTTCCAAGTGAATGGACTGTAGATTAGATCATTTTAGAAACTTAGATGGCGTTCCACATTTATTCAGTATAGAAACTTATACAAGGTTCCACATTTATTTGGTAACAAACTCCACATTTGTTATAGGTTCCAGGTTATTGCCACCACTGATTCTAGCCTTCTAATGTAAATTCTTACAGAAAAGGAATCTTGTTTATCTCCATCACATACAGTTTTGCTTCAAATACACTGATGTACTTATTACCTCTCCCACAATACGACAAAAATGTTTTGCACTGTGACCCCAGTTATTCCTAGATTATTTTACATTGGCTAAAGTATATATCACACACACATTTCAAATATGGCCCAGGCAAATTCTGTCCTTTCTTCTGAAGTTAAGATAAAATCCTACTTCCTAGAAGAAGTATTCCACATTGACCTCCTCCATTAGCACATTGCATGTAAATCAGACGTAATATACATCACAATCTTTTATCAATGTTTCTTCTAATGAGAGGAAGTATATTAATTCATTTATATCAACTGCTATTAAGGATACACATTTACTATTTATTTATTTATTTATTTTTAAAGATTTTATTTATTTGAGAAAGAGAAAGAGAGCATGAGAGTGAGCGCAAGCAGGGGGAGGGGGAGAGGGAGAGGGAGAAGCAGACTCCCCGCTGAACAGGGAGCCCAATGCAGGACTCAATCCCAGGACCCTGGGATCACTGGGCACTGAACTGAAGGCAGACGCTTAACCAACTGAGCCACCCAGGAGCCCTAAGGATACACTTTTATTTAATTTTACTTTGAGCCTCTACTTACCAAAATTTTATTTTGCATTAATTTTCAGAATTCTTACCTTTTTGTTTGATTAAATCTATTTTCTCTTTTCTGTGCATGTGTGTGTGCACTTAATTGGTTTCAAATTTACATGCTACATACATATTTCAATTCATCTTCTGAACAAAAACAATATTGCAGATATTCCTGTATTCTCCAGGACATTGCTGATTATTAATTTAGAGCTACTTATTTTTTTCTGTAATACTTGTAATTATAATACTATTACTAAAAACTATAGTTAAAATTAGATTTGCTAAATATTTGACTTGTTTACCCTTGCTTTTGTGTACCAATCTTTCTTTTTGTCTTTGATTTGCTTCTTGCTGGCAGACCCCTTCAGTGGTTTATTTAGAGAAGATCTGAGAGTAATAAATTCTATTAGTCTTTGTAAAGATGAAAATTCACTCTTTCTTTCAATAAAATCTTAGTTTATTACAGAATTCTGGGTTGACTCATTATACCTTCTGGCCTCTGTTGCTCATAATAAGCCTACAGCCAGTTAGAGACTTTCCATTTTTTGGATTCTGTGTTTCCTCCATATATATATATATACATATATATATATGTATATGTATATATTTAGCTTTGATATTCTGAAGATTTACTACTATGTATTTGGCCATGTGTTTGGGTTTATTTCCCCTGATTACGATTAGAGGTCATTTTTCAGTCTGAGAGTTCATGTCTTTTCTCTATTATAAAATGATTTACATTTTTTCAATTGTGCCTCTTCTCCATTCATTCTCTTTTTGGAACTCCTATAAAATGCAAGTTGAAGCTTGTCTTAATAGATCCCTTATCTTTTTATGTTATATTCTGGTAATTTCCCTGAGGAAATCTTTATGAGTACTAAGTCTTCTGTAAAGTAGTTCATTATCTTACCTGTCCATTTTTTATGACCATGTTTTTCATTTCTAGAGTTTCAAATTTTTTTTTCTTTCAGATCTCCTTGTGTTTTTCCCCACACCATCTTATTTTTGTTTAATTGATTCTTTTGTATTTTAATGGATCATTTTTAAAGTCTAGTTTCTGTTTTGTTGTATCTATGAACTTTTTCTGTCCTGGTGGTTTTTTCTTCTATTGTTTTGTATCTTTTAATAATGAACTCATCCTCAGCAGTTCTTGATTTCATGGGAGTACAAAGATCTTGGACTGTATAGGCCCTTTGTAGAGGCAGTTTTTATTTGATTCGCTGGAGTTGGACTAAGGCAAGACTTTTCTTTCTTTCTTTTCTCTTCTCTTTTCTTTCTTTCTTTTTCTTTCTTTCTTTCTTTCTTTCTTTCTTTCTTTCTTTCTTTCTTTCTTTCTTTCTTTCTTTCTT
>NW_027397066.1:52569108-52632869 GCF_003265705.2 Callorhinus ursinus | reverse complement strand
CTTCCTTCCTTCCTTCCTTCCTTCCTTCCTTCCTTCCTTCCTTCCTTTCTTTCTTTATCTTTCTTTCGAACAGGGTGTCAATCCCATGAGAGTAGGGTTAATTTAGAAATGGCACCTATAGCCAACTAAAGCTTAAGATACTGATTTTGTAGAGATGAACCTATCTCATTTCAGTTGACCATATTGACTGAGGCCACTTATTTTGCATGTTTTTATTTTCTTCATTATAACATAAACCTCTGTTACAGATTCATCTTTTCTGATTTTGTCTGTCTGTGTCTTACACATTGTAGATACTAAAAATGTATATTTTCTTAAGTAAATTGGTTGCTTAGCAAGTAAACATCATTCAACCTGAATACAAAAGAAATTAATACCATGAAACTAAAGAAGCCATAAGAACCCATGGCTTATATTGTAAAGTTTATCAATGAAATAGTATTTAAACAAATAATATTAAAATAGAAGTCCAATTTCTCCAGTACTTTAAATGTGTTTTTCTATCATGCAAGTAGAGAGAATAGTACAAATATACTTGCATAAAAGCCTCTAAGTTATTCTTCAAGTATAATGGTTTTGTTCTCCTAATCCCTCCTGCAAATATTTATTTTCCAAGAAAGCTTTTACCTACTTCTCTCCAATAACACGATACGCTTATATTGAGGGAAAACTAAAATTCCTAAAGGAGAGAAGGTTCATTCTAAGTATATTAATTATAAAAACAGTTTTAAATGTTAATCTATGTGCAAAACAATATCCAAAAATGAACCTTTCCTTACATTCACCCTGTAATAGAATAATACATAGGAGATGTTAGGAGGAAATCACACTGTCGGTAATCAAGCCCCCCCCCATCCCCCGGCCAAGAACGACACTTCTATAGTTTGGATCATCATAGAACATCTTCATAAAGTAAAGGAACCAGATACATCATTAAGATATTTTATGCTTGCCTATAGAAAATGCATCAGTATATAGGCAGGTTTGCAACAGGGCAATGAGATCTTTGCTGAAATTCTTTATGGGAAATACATCTGGTTTCTTTGCCAAAAAGATGGAAATTAAAATCAAAGGCATTAATTAGCATTAGCTGGATGTTTGATCATGGACAAATCACTCACCCCCTTTGTCACTTAGTTCCTTTATCTATAGAATGGAAGAGACTTAGATATCACTAAGGTCCATCACAACATGAATAGCCTAGATTAAAATTTTCCTTCCCTAAGAACTCACTAGAATGTAAGATTGATGCTGGAAAGGAAAAAAATACAGTGATGAACCTAAAACAAATTTGGAGTCTGTGGAAGAACTCCTCCTCTCAGAATCCCAAGCCCCTAATCCCTTTGTTCCTTAAAAATGGGAACATTCTATTTAAAAAAAAACAAAGTGGGAACATTCTGGATACCAAAGGAGGACTTCCCCACCCCTAGTTGAACTGCCAGCAAGTTGCCTGCTTCCTATGAGGGGAAAAATTAAAATAAAATAAAATAAAATAAAATAAAATAAAAACCTTTTTTCCATCAAAATAATTTCAGAGAAATTGAAAAATTTCCAAGAAATTTTGAAATTTTGAAATAAGCAGAATTAATTTTAGCCTCGATCCAAGGAAATTTAATTACAAAATTGCTAGTTTGATTTTAATATAGAACAGTTCTTATTTGGGTTTTGTGGTCATTTAATCTAAAACACCAATAATCTCCTTTAAAGAAAATAAATGAATAATTCTTTAAAGAGATAATTTTGACTATGATGAGTAGAGTATTTTTTAACTTAGAAAAACTATCAAATTCTCTTCTCCCTCTCTCATTGCATCTTGTAACTAGGGAATTAAAGAGGTCCTCTTATAAGATATAAACAGGATAGATTTGCATAAAAAGGGGTACCATTTCAAATCTAGACAAAATAAATAATTGCTTTGGCTTAGTGTCATAGCTCAGACTCTTGGGTCAGGTTGTTACCTTTCGATCACTGCTACCACTCAGTAGCTATAAACTTTGAGAAACTTTACTTTTGACCTTAGTTTTCGCATCTCTATAATGACACCCATAGGAATACTGAGTACATTCAACTGGAAGAAATATTAAGAGGAAGAAAGACACAGAGAAAAAGAAAGAAACAGAGATAGATAAAGAGACGAGAGAGAGAGAGAGATCATTTCATCTAATGCCTGGTCCAAACAAGTTGCTCAAATATCTTTGCTATTTTTCTTCCAATGATCATTATTGTTGTTGTTCATACTATTATTTTGTAATGAAAATTAATGAATGGGCTTTCAGATCCAACAATGTGAAGTAACAGATTTTTATATACAGAAGTCCCAATTTAAATCCATTTTATTTTTATGGAGAAAACACATTAATAAACAACAGTAATTTTTCTGTAACCTGGGCTAATTTCTTTGATCTATAATTAGGGGATTAGTCATTCCTTTGATCACTCAACAAAACACATATTGAAATTTACTGTGCCAGGTCCTAGTCTGATGTTGTAAAAACAGTGAGGACCAAAATGATTTAAACACCTGCCATCATAGAGCTTATATTATTGGAGCAGGAGAGTGGATAAGCATATATGGGTATATGTATACATACATAAATTCATATCAGTGTTTATTATATATTATATACATATATATAATGTCAGGTAGTGATGTGTTAGAATGTAGGAAATATAACAAGGCAAGATATAGAGATTATTGGGTAAGTGAAGAGAGGGATTAATTTAAATAGTGTGATCAGAAGGATTCTGACCCAAATGAAGTGAGAGAGCAAGCCATGAGAATATAATGAGGGAGAATGGGCAGCATAACTGAGGTAAAGTTCTTGAACACAGATTGTGTTGGACATGTTTGTTCATAATACCAACTTAGCAACTTGGCTGAAACAAATGTAGTTTCATAAACCTGTTATGCAACATCTGGCACATAGTAGGCATTCAGCATGTGATAGTTACTATTATGAAAGGAAAATATGGGCTACGTGGCTGTATATGGATTTAGGGAGGACTAGAAATACCCAGAGAGAGAAATTCTCTGGTAAAGAAGAGGTTGAGGGCCCTTGAAATGTAAGAAAATGCCAAGAAGAAAAAATAGGCTATTAAAACACAGACAAGGGAAATGCAAATATAAAAATAAATCATTCTACTACCTGGCCAAAGGTAAGGCATAGGAATGCTTCACTTCACTTACAATTAAGACCATCATATCTTCCCTAAATCAGTTTCCACCACTCTATTAGAATGTGCAACATGTTAAAAACACAAATAGAATTAATGCCTGGGCTTAAATGGACCAACATTGTCCCTATACGTTTGTCATTCTCTTTTGTCATGTTAAAGCATTTAGACATTATTGTAGAGGACAGAATCGCAGCAGCTATTTGTTAGAAAGTAACAGTAAAAAAAATCAGAAAATATGAAATTGAATTGATTGAAGATCTCCAGTACCTTCAGAATAGACCATCAATAAGTTGACCTACATTTAAAAGACATGTGTTAAAAAAAAATGACACCTGGGAAGAGGAAGAGGATGAAAAGTAAATAATTTAGTCCCAAATGACAAACTATAAAAGTAACATAAAATGGGGGCGCCTGGGTGGCTCAGTCGGTTAAGTGTCTGCCTTCGGCTCAGGTCATGGCCCCAGGGTCCTGGGATCGAGCCCCGCATAGGGCTCGCTGCTCGGTGGGAAGCCTGCTTCTCCCTCTCCCACTCCCCCTGCTTGTGTTCCCTCTCTCGCTGTGTCTCTCGGTCAAATAAATAAGTAAAATCTTTAAAAAAAAAAAAAAGTAACATAAAATGGAAGATAGCAGCATCAGCAGAAAGGAGCAGAGGGATCCAAGGGCTACATTCATTTTGACAGAATTGATTAACATAACTAAACAAAGAACACATCTTTCAGAGAAAAGATGGGGGAAGAAAAGGAAAAAAAAACCAAAGGGGCAAATGCCATAAACTGATAATCTCTGTCAACCACTGTCCAAGGGACTGAGAGTGTTGGCCAGCGACGTCGGTTTGATAGCCCAACGGTAAGACCATCACCCCCTTGGGCTGCCACTAACAGCACTTAATTAGGCAAGCACTTCTAACTCCTGTGAGCCCATGTTAATGAAGCCATTTTCAGACCGCTATTTGAATTATGATCAAAGTTTCCTTATAAGTAGAAAATATCCTGGTCATCTGAATGTGCCGTTATCATGTATGTGATTTTTTTTATTTCTCATTAATAAGTCATCATTCTGTTTCCTTGAGACTGGATAGCATGACTCTATCCTGAAGGACATTTTGATTCTCACGTGCATCAGGATACAGGATCTGCAATATTGAGTTCCCTGTCAGGAACCTGTCAATTTCCCAAGGATACAGCCTTTTACAGACTTTGAAACAGTCAGCAAGCCTTTCCAGGAGATCCTCCATTTCATTTGCATACTTTATTTCAACTCTTCTCCAAATACATTTTCTCCTTTTACCTGTCTTGGCCAAAAATCCTTTTTTACGTTTAGAAGTTGCTTCTCCCACCTGTTAAAATCTCATCACTCTAGGCCTTTAATATCATTTCAAAACTACCCTCTTCCCTGAAACCACTGGCTGAAGTAGTATTTTGGTGTGTTTAGCTCTCATAACACTTTGTATCTGTGGGCGTGTGTGTGTAAAACTATGTTTTATCTCATTTTCGGCTTGTATATTATTTCTGCTTCGTAAGTGATTGCTAGCTAGTGAAAGAAAATGGTGAGAGGTTATTATTTAAATCTGGGTGTTTTTTCACTCTTTAAAAGACTTTAGTTTTAGAATAGTTTTAGCTTCACAGTAAAATTGAGAGGAAGGTACAGAGATAGCCCATATAGCCTCTTCCCCCAACAATGCACAGCCTTTCCCCTTATCAACATCCCCCACCAGAGTGGTACATTTGTTATAGTTGAGGACCCTACACTGACATATTATAATCACCCAAAGTCCACGGCTTACATTAGGGTTCCCTGCTGGTGTTATATATTCTATAGTTTGGGATAAATGTATAATGATAACTATCCATCATTATATTATCATAGAAAATTAATTTTTTATGGCCCTAGTAATTTTCTGTGTTCCACCTATACATCCCTTCTGACCCCTGCCCCCAACCCCCTGGCACCCACTGATCTTTTTACTATCTCTGTAGTTTTGCTTTTTCCAGAATATCATAGAGTTGGGATCATATAATATGTAGCCTTTTGAGATTGGCTTATTTCACTTAGGAATATGGAGTTAAGTTTCCTTCATGTCTTTTCAGGGCTTGATAGCTCATTTCTTTGTAGCACTGAAAAATATTCCACTATCTGGATGTACCAGTTTATTTATCCATATACCTGCTAAAGAGCATCTCAGTTGCCCCCAAGTTATGGCAGTTATGAATAAAGCTGGCATAAATACTCATGTCCAGACTTTTGTGTGGACATACTTTTCAACTCCTTTAAATAAATACCAAAGAATGTGAATGTTGGATTGTATGGTAAGGGTGTATTTAATTTTGTAAGAAACCACCAAAGTGTCTGACAAAGTAGCTATACCATTTTCCATTCTCACCGGTGATGAATGGGGGTTCCTGTTGTCCCACATCCTCACCAGCATTTGGTGTTGTCAGTGTTTTGAAGTTTGGCTATTCTAATAGGTGTGTAGTGGTATGACATTGTTTTAATTTTCATTTCCCTGATGATATATGATACATCTTTTCATATTCTTATTTGATTTCTCTATATCTTGTGAGGTGTCTGTTAAGATCTTTGGCCCATTTTTTTTTTTTTTTTAGTCAGGTTGTTTATTAACGTTGGGTTTTAAGAAGTTTTTTTTATATTTTGGATAATTCTTTATCAGATATGTCTTTTGAAAATATGTGTTCTCAGTCTGTGGCTTTTCTTCTCATTCTTTTGACATTGTCTTTCACAAAGCAGAATTTTTTAATTTTAATAACTTCTAGCTTACCAAAAATTTTTAATGAATCGTGCCTTTGGTGTTGTATCTAAAAAGTCAATGCCATACATACCCAATTTCATGAGGTTTTCTCCTATGTTATCCTCTAGGAGTTTCATAGTGTTGAATTTTACATTTAGGTCTGTGATTTAAGTAATTTTGGTGATGGGTGGAAGTGTGTGTCTAGAGTCATTTGTTTGTATGTGGATGTCCAGTTGTTCTAGCACCATTTGTTGTAAAATCTTTGTTCTACTGTATTGTCTTTGTTTATTCATCAGTGACCGGTTGACTATATTTATGTGGATCTATTTCTGAGCTCTCTGTGCTGTTTCATTGATTTATTTTTCTATTCTTTCACCAATACCACACTGTCTTGATTATTGCAGCTTTATAGTAAGTTTTGAAGTCAGGTATTATCTGTCCTCCAACTTTGTTCTTCTCCTTCAATATTGTTTATTCTGGGTCACCCTTGGGAAAAAAATGAATTAAATATCTTTAATGTATCAAAGGCTCTCTAAGCATTATATATATAGGCACATAGAGTTAATTGCCAGCACTGTATAATTTCATTCTCGTACTATTTCTCACAGAGCAAATACTGCCCTTAACATTCTTTCATGTCAAATAATAGTAGAAAAAATTATACATTGTTCTAAAGAGACAAATTGTCCACTTAATAGGAATGATTTATCTGGAAAGGACGATAAAGAGTCTCTTCCATATAAAAGGCAGGGATTATTTCCCTTCTGGCCGCTAGCTGTCTGACCATGCCTAGCTATATGACTTTGCTTAGCACAGAGTACCAAAAGCATTGTAAGTAAAATAGGTAAGGGATGTTTCTCCTGGTTAAGCTTAGCTGTGTTTGTTTTAGCTCCAAAAAAACCCGACCATTTCACAGAACAAAGAGATGGTGTTGTTGAACGTGTTCATTCTGCTATACTGCTTCTAACCCTTGAATGAAATGTAAAAAACTCTCAGAAGCCCCGTAGCCCAGTTTTATAGGTAGAGCTCAGTACAAGGAGGGAGACTGGAGACTGGTCTAAAGCCACATTAAGAATCTATGTGAGATTAAGAATTCCTCATATCAGTGAGATCATATGATACATGTCTTTCTCTGATTGACTTATTTCGCTCAGCATAATACCCTCCAGTTCCATCCACGTCGTTGCAAATGGCAAGATTTCAGGAAACAAACTGAGGGTTGCTGGAGTGGTGGAGGTGGGAGGGATGGGGTGCCTGGGTGATAGACATGGGGAGGGTATGTGCTATGGTGAGTGCTGTGAATTGTGCAAGACTGTTGAATCACAGACCTGTACCTCTGAAACAAATAATACATTATATGTTAAAAAAAAAAAGTAGGAAGGGAAAAATGAAGGGGGGGAATCGGAGGGGGAGACGAACTATGAGAGACTATGGACTCTGAGAAACAAACTGAGGGTTCTAGAGGGGAGGAGGGTGGGGGGATGGGCTAGCCTGGTGATGGGTATTAAAGAGGGCACATTCTGCGTGGAGCACTGGGTGTTATACGCAAACAACGAATCATGGAACACTACATCAAAAACTAAGGATGTGATGTATGGTGATTAACATAACATAATAATAGTAAAAAAAGAATCTACGTGAGAACTATCATTAGAACTTGGGAGCATCTGCAAACAAGCCTGGGCCCCAAGCAGGAGCCTGTGTCAGTCTTAATCACGTGGAATGACACTATTAGCTACAGAAAGCACTTGTAACTAAAGGAACTGCAAGGCTAAAACCAGCATAAGGCCCAAGGAAAACCACCTTTCCTGATAAAAAGGAAAGCATAAATGATATACAAATTTGACATTTTAAAATTCCTTCAAAATTGTTTTAAGATAATTTTGTCCAATTAGAATATAAACCAAAAAAAGAGAGCGAGAGAGAGAGAAACATAATTTTTGTATCACCAAATCAGCTAGCATTGTGCATTTTCCATGGTTGTAATTTTAAGTTCTAAGCAGGAGTCAAGCTTGAGTCTAAGCAGTAAAGATATTCTAGGAACAGTTGGGGCAGACTTAAGAGAAGTGGCTGAGGAGCCCTCTAGGATACTCCATCCTTTATTTTTTTTAAGATTTTGATTTATTTATTTGACAGAGACGGAGATAGTGAGAGCAGGAACACAAGCAGGGGGAGTGGGAAGGGGGGAAGCAGACTCCCTGCTGACCAGGGAGCCCGATGTGGGACTCAATCCCTGGACCCTGGGATCATGACCTGAGCCGAAGGCAGGCAGCCGCTTAACTGACTGAGCCACCCAGGCGCCCCTAGGACACTCCATCCTTAGCAAAAAAAAGTAGCCAGCCATAAGGAGTTAGACCTACTTACATACAGCCAGCTTTGTCATTAAGGAGCTAGTGATTCTGAAATAGTAATCCTTCCAATGTGTCCTCCATCCCAGTGCCTTAGAGTTCTATGAAGACACAGATGATAAGTTAAAAGGTTAAAAGCTATTTGACTAAAATATTTATAGCAGGGCTTTGTCCCCAACCTGACACAGTGTAACTCAGAGGATTGCACAGTGTTCTCTCCCAGTTCCCTCCAAACCACCTAGTTCATTTGGCACTCAGACTTTTGTACATAAGCAGAGGCATTTGGCAGAGTGACCATAGCTCATGGCAAGAAATTTTGGTACCCAGTAAAGCAGGAATACATTTCATAGAAGCCCAAATGGAGAATGTAAAGATGAGTAGATTAGTGCCAATGCCCAGAGGGAGACAGCAGCAGGGGTGGTGGCAGTTGGTGGGAGCAGACTTGTTTGCAAGAAAATGTGAAACACTCTCTAAAATACCAGGCAGGGGCCTTTGTTGAGCACTAACATTCTTCCATCTGCTCTAGGGATAGGCTGCCAGTGTAATTTCTTATCTGCTCACAGGCTGGTAAAACTTAGGGAGACAAGGTCAAGGTGGGGTTAGTGTAACATTGCTGGTTTCTATATGACTATTCTGTAATATTTGGAAGTTAACTGATTTTTATGCATGTAATGGTCACAACTTCTGATTTTAACCTAACAAGTTTGTGCTATGTAATATATCATTAGCATGATTTCAAGGTTATAATTATAGAGCCAGACCAAACTCTCTTATAGTAACAATCCAGAATCCAATCAGATATAATTTTAATGTCTCTAATATTTGTGATGCTGACATACTGGAAAGAAAAGACATATATATGAATAGAGGACAGAATACTGCCAAAAAGATTAAATAGGTAGAACAGAATTAATAGGGATATAAATACTCCAATGAGATGGCATTAATTGTTCTCTAGAGGCAGGTGAGAAAACACTTTAAATATCTCAAGAAAGCCAAAAAAAAAATTGCAAAACCAAACTGAACAATGAAGAGAGTTATATGCAAATTTAGAAGTGCTTGAGGGATAGTGAGAGTAAACAATGTCAGAAGAATTGGCTGAAGATGTAATTTAAACTCAGGAAGGTGCGCTTCAAGAACTCCCATTTTACAAAGTCCCTTTTTATGTCACTGTACATAGGACTCAAAATGTTCTCAGAAAACAATAGCAAAAGCCACATACTGTGCCAAAGTCAGAGGCTTCTGGTCAACAGGAACCTCAGGACACCTACAAGTAAAAACCCATCTTCATTTATATTTTTGAATGACAGGAAGTTCACCCATTTTATGTGTCAAGCATTGTTACAGACTCTGGGATTGAATGGTAAACAACAGAGTCCATATTCTCATGGAGTCTATATTCTAGAGAAGGTGGAGAGTAAATCAAATAATCACACACATTACATATAGTATGATATTGTATTTTATCAAATCTGAAATACTATCAATTGTAAAATGTGCTATTTTGTATTACTAGGAAAAAACTGATAAACTACAATGCAATTTTTTTATTATTTAGATTTTTTTATATTTTTAAAGGTTTCCTTAGATTTCAATATATAACCACTCTTGGTTATACATAGAAAAGTAAATACAAGTGAAATCAACTGGATGTTTTCTTAAAAATGTTTTCTATTCATAATCAGCCTCCCCTTGGGGGTATTGATGTCATTACACACACACACACACACACACACACACACACACACACACACACATTCTCTGTGTTATCAGGAATGTAAATGCTCTAAGATTTCTTACAATGCACTCTATTTTTGCTTCTGAAATTTTCTTCCAAGTCACTGAACTCCATTCTACAATTTTGGTGCCAGTAATTTCCAGCTTAGCATGTGAAAGGCAATTTCTGTGCACAGAATTCAGTAACAAAATATAACTCATCTTCATCTATTGTTAGTATCTTTCTTTTTCAGACATCATAAAGAAATTCATTGTGACTTTGCAAGTAAATGTGGAGATGCAGTGAGTCCTCCACTGATTTATACTTGCAGTGCAATCAAATCCATGCCACATTGCTATCCACGTGCATTCCTGCATTCACAATATTCACTTTGTTTTACTGCCAAACCAGTGTCATTTAAAAAATATTTTAAAATGGCAATTAAGTTCAACAAATGTAATGCCAAAAATGCACATAACTCTACAATTTACAAGCTCATTTTAGAGTGATAAGCCAGCAAAGGTGGCAGAAAAGTAGTTGTTAAGAAGTAGACAAGGAAACCGGTTTAGCCAAGAGAACAAAAGCCTTTACTGTGTTAAAAACTACTGAAATGGCAAGATAAAAAAGATTTTTTAGACTCTTATCATGTTCAGTGACAAAAGGGCAACAATGAACTTAGAAGTAAAATCTTTCGGAGGAGTTGCAACTACATTTGCAGTTTGGAATGTGTTTGGGGAATAAATCACTCTAAAGGAATAGGGTTAATAAGTGTAGTCAGTTCTCTTAAGTTTAGCTTTAAAGAGAATGAAGAGAATGTGGAAGTTGCTTAGTTATGAAAGTGAAATAGAGGCAATTATATATTTTGTTTTAAGATTTGGGAAGCTTTAACGCATTTCACTGGCATTAAGAATGAGCTAGTAAATTTGGGAAAGTGGCAGAGAAAGAAAGCAAAAGGAATGATCAATACTGTATAGTGCCTGAGAAAACTATAGACAATGGGATTGGGTTGAGAAGTCATTGAGAGATCTATCCTTTCATTGGGTATTAGATATGGAATAATGGTTACGATCATGGACTCAGGTAGCCTTTGTGAAAATAACACTGCTTAGTTCTGGTTGGCCTTGAGCAAGTTAGTTAATCACTGTGGCTCAGTTTTTTCATCTGAAAAATGGGGATATGATGGTACCTATCTCACAGGATTATTATAAGGATTACACAAATTTGAACTATCTCCGGAATAATTACATTATTTGTAATGTCCTTACAATAGAACATAACACATATTAAGGATTTATAAGTTTTTGTTTTAGTCATTTTATTAAACACATTTGAATTACTTGTATTGAGAGAATTGGCTACTTCAAGTTAATGATTACTATTTATAGATCATTGGCTAAAATTCAAGATGTCAGTGATTTCCTGAAATTTGTGGCATCTGTGCTACTGGTATTTTCAACCAAATTAGCCTGTCTGCACCCTCATAAAAACATTACAGATAAAAAAAATTTAAAAAAAGCAAAAAGAGAGAGAGAGAGAAGGAATTTAATAAGTAGCCTGGCAACTCCAACCCTCAACTTTTGACCTCACCTTCTAGGAAATGTAGGTTTCTAAAATGTTATATATTCTTTGTGGTTTATAAGATGAATTTCTCTCCCTCCTTTCCTCCACCTCCTTGTCTTTCCCTTCCTCTCTTCTCTGCTTTCCAGCCTACATTGAAATAAATGTTGACCTAGGATTCCAGATTCACATGTTATAGGTCCATTTGCACAGAGGAGGTTTATCAGATGCCATAAATACACAAGAAGAAAATCTGATTGTTCTGATTTGGTCCAGGTGCATACACCGGATTCAGTTATTCTTGGTCAAGCAGTACAATCATTTGGGTCATTTACCAATGCAGTTGCTAGGGCCCTGTATATGTAGTGCCACAGGAAGGGGATGAGTATCCTGAGAGGGCAGCTTCATTATGAATGGCACAAACAACCCAAGAATGTCTATCACAGAATGGTATCTATATCCCAAAACTTCACATTCTGGAGGAAACCCAATTTTCTAGCCTGATTTTTTAATGGCTTAAAAACCAGGAATCCCTTTTAATTCCTTTAGTACCACCCATTTTGAAGTCATAAATTGGAGGGCTATAGAAGTCACTGTTGAAGAAACGGAGATCCAAAGAAATGGAAATGTGTTGTTTTTTAATGAGTAAATGTTTTTGAATTTGGTATAGTTAACATACAGTGTTATATTAGTTTCAGGTGTACAATATAGTGACTCAACAATTCTGTACCTTACTCAGTGCTCATCAAGATAAGTGTACTCTTTAATCCCCATCACCCGTTTCAGCCATTTCCCCCCACCACTGCTCCTCTGGTGACCATCCGTTTCTTCTCTATAGTTAAGAGTCTATGTTTTGGTTTGTCTTTTTTTTTTTTTCTTTGTTCATTTGTCTTGATTCTTAAATTCCACATATGAGTGACATCATATGGTATTTGTCTTTCTCTGACTGACATACTTTGCTTAGCATTATACTCTAGGTCCATCCATATTGTTGCAAATGGCAGGATTTCATTCTTTTTTAAGGTTGTTTAATATTCCATTGTAGATATGTGCCACTTCTTCTTTATCCATTCATTTACCAATGGACATATGAGCTACTTCCATAATTTGGCTATTGTAGATAATGCTGCAATAAACATAGAGGTGCATGTATCCCGTTGAATTAATGTTTTTGTATTCTTTGGGGAAATACCTATAGTGGAATTACTGGACTGTAGGGTAGTTTTATTTTTAAATTTTTTGAGGAACCTCCAAACTGTTTTCCACAGTGGCTACATCAGTTTGCATTCCCACCAACAGTGCGAGACAGTTCCTTTTTCTCCACATCCTCACCAACACTTGTTTCTCGTGGTTTTGATTTTTGCTATTCTGACAAGTATAATGTAATATCTCATTGTGGTTTTAATTTCCCTGATGATGAGTGATGTTGAGTATCTTTTTCATGTGTCTGTTGGCCATCTGTAGGTCTTCTTTAGAGAAATTCCTGTTCATATCTTAGGCCCATTTTTTAATTGACTTTTTGGATTTTTTTGTGTCAAGTTGTATAAGTCTAACCCTTTGTTGTATATATCATTTGCGAATATCTTCTCCTATTCAGTAGGTTGCCATTTAGTCTTGTTAATTGTTTCCTTTGCTATGCAGAAGCTTTTATTTTGACACATCAAAATAAAAGTCCCAATAGTTTATTTTTGCTTTTGCGTACCTTGCCTCAGGAAACATATCTAGAAAAATGTTGCTATGACCAACATCAGAGAAATTACTGCCTGTGCTGTCTTGTAGGATTTCCATAGTTTCAGATCTCACATTTAGGTCCTTAATCCATTTTGAGTTTATGTGGTTGGTTTAAGAGAGTCGGCCAATTTCATTCTTCTGCATGTTGCTGCTCAGTTTTCCCAACACCATTTGTTGAAGAGATTGTCTTTTTCCCGTTGGATATTCTTGCCTCCTTTGTTGACGACTAATTGACCATATAATTGTGGATTCTTTTTCTCTTGGCTCTCTATTCGGTTCTATTGATCTATGTGTCCATTTTTGTGCCAGTACCATACTCTTTTGTAGTATAAATGGGATTGTTTTCTTAATTTCTCTTTCTGATGCTTCATTATTAGTGTAAAGAAATGTAATGAATTTCTTTTTTTTCCTTAGATATTTTAGCATTTATTTTCCAAAACATAGAACTATATCCTTCTCAGACAAAATGATATAGTCATACCTAATTAACAATAATTCCTTAGTATCATCTAGAAGTTAGTTCATTTTTCTAGTTATCTCTAAAATGTCCTTTATAGTACATTTAGCCAGTCCAGCAGTGTACATTATGCCTGGTTGATATATCCTTGAGGTCTCTTTTAATTTATAAGTTTCTTATTTTTTTAATTTTATTTTATTATGTTATGTTAATCACCAATACATTACATCATTAGTTTTTGATGTAGTGTTCCATGATTCACTGTTTGCGTATAACACCCAGTGCTCCATTCAATACATGCCCTCTTTAGTACCCATCACCAGGCTAACCCATCCCCCCACGCCCCTCCCCTCTAGAACCCTCAGTTTGTTTCTCAGAGTCCATAGTCTCTTAGGGTTCATTTCCCCCTCCGATTCCCTCCTTCATTTTTCCCTTCCTACTATCTTCTTTTCTTTTTTTAACATATAATGTATTATTTGTTTCAGAGATACAGGTCTATACATTGATTTTGTAGACTGCGACCTTACTGAATTCATTTATCAGTTCTAGTAGTTTTTGGGTGGAGTCTTTCAGGTTTTCTTACATAGGATCATGGCATCTGCAAATATTGAATGTTATACTTATTCTTTATCAATTTGGATGCCTCTTATTCCTTCTTCTTGTCTGATTGTTGTGGCTAGGACTTCCAGTACCATGTTGGATAGAAGTTGTGAGAATGGACATACTTGTCTTGATCTTGACCTCAGGGGAAAATTCTGTTTTTTATCATTGAGTATGATAGCTGTGGATTTTTCATATATGGCCTTTATTGTGAAGTATGTTCCCTCTAAACCTACTTTATGAGGGTTTTTATCATGAATGGGTGCTGTGCTTTGTCAAATGTTTGTTTTGTATCTATTGAAAAGATCATATCGGTTTTATCCTTTCTCTTATTGATGTGATATATCACATTGATTGCTTTGCAAATATTGAACCACCCTTAGAATTGTAGGAATAAATCCCACTCGATCATGGTGAATGATTTTTTAATGTATTGTTGGATTAAAGTTACTAGTATTTTATTGAAGATTTTTGTACCTATGTTCATCAGAGATACTGTAGTACTTTTATCTGGTTTTGGTATCGGGATAATGGTGGCCTCATAGAATGGATTTGGAAGCTTTCCCTCCTCTTCTGTTTTTTGGAAAAGTTTAAGAATAGGTATTAACTCTTCTTTAAATGTTTGGTAGAATTCAGCTGGACACTCTCTGATCCTGGAATTTTGTTTGTTGGGCATTTTATGATTCAATAATCAATTCATTCAATTTTATTGCTTGTAATTGGTCTGTTCAAATTTTCTGTTTCTTCTTGATTCAGTTTTGGCAGGTTATATGTTTCTAGGAATTTATCCATTTCTTCCAGGTTGTATAATTTGTTGGCATATAATTTTTCATAATATTTTCTTATAATCCTTTGCACATCTATGGTGTTGGTTGATATTTTTCCACTCACTTCTGTTTTTGCTTGTTTTGTTCTGTTTGTTTTTTAGTTCTGTCTCTTATGAGTCTGGCTAAAGGTTTATATTTATGTATTTTGTTGATCTTTTTGGTTTCATTGATCTGTTCTATTGTGTATGTGTGAGTTTCTATTTTATTTATTTCTGCTTTAATCTTGATTATTTCCTTCCTTTTGAGTTTGCATGTTCTTTTTCTAGCTCTTTAGCTGTAAGGTTAGTTTGTTTGAATGTTTTGTTTTGGTTTTTGTGTGGTGTTTTTGTTTGTTTGTTTCTTCTTTATTGGTATAAACTTTCCTTTTAGAACTGCTTTTGCTGCATCCCAAAGATTTTGGACTATTGTATTTTCATTTTAATTTCTCTCCATGTATTTTTTTATTTCCTCTTTGATTTCTTGGTTGACCCATTCATTATTTAGTAGCATTTTATCTGACCTCCATGTATTTGTGCTGTTTCTAGATTTTTTTCTTGTGATTGATTTCTAGTTTCATATCACGGTCAGAAAAGATGCAGGGTATGACTTCTGTCTTTTTTAATTTGTTGAAACTTGTTTTGTGGCCTACTGTATGATCTCTTCTGGAAAATGTTTCATGTATACTTGAAAAGAATGTGTATTCTGCTGTTTTAGGTTGGAATGTTCTGAATATATCTGTTAGATCCATCTGGTTCAATGTGTCATTAAAAACCACTGTTTCCTTGTTGATTTTCTGTTTGGATGATCTGTCCATTGATGTAAGTGGGGTGTTAATGTCTCTTACTATTATTGTATTACTATCAATTATTTCCTTTATATTTGTTACTAACTGCTTTATGTATTTGGATGTTCCCATGCTGGATGCATAAATATTTACAATTGTTATAGCTCCTTGTTAGATTATTCACTTTATGATTTTATAATATCCTTCTTCATCTCTTGTTACAGTCTTAGATTTTTCTTAAGATTTTATTTCTTTATTTGAGAGAGCCAGAGAGAAAGCACAAGTAGGAGAGAGGGAGAAGCAGGCTCCCTGCCATGGGGCTGGATCCAAGGTCTCTGGGATCATTACCTGAGCCGAAGGCAGACACTCAACCCACTGAGCCACCCAGCTGCTCCTACAGTCTTTGTTTCAAAGTCTATTTTGTCCAGTATAAGAATTGCTACCTCAGCTTTCTTTTCACATCTATTTGCCTGGTAAATGCTTTTCCACTCATTATACTCAATCTGCTCATGTCTTCAGGTCTGAAATGAATCTCTTATAGGCAGCATATAGGTGGGTCTTATTTTTTATCCATTCTTTCACTCTGTCTTTTGATTAGAATGTTTAGTCCATTTACATTCAAAATAATTACTGACAGGTATGTAGTTTTTGCCATTTTGTTACTCGTTTTGTGGTTGTTTTTGTAGTTTTTCTGTGTTCCTTTCTTCTCTTGATCTCTCACAGTTAGTTGACTTTTTTTTTATATACTTGGATTCCCTTCTCTTTATTTTTTGCATATTCTGTTACTCATTTTTGATTTGTGGTTACCATTTGGTTGTATATATGTATATACGTATCTTCTTCATATAGCAGTCTATATTAACGGTTAAGTTTGAACCCATTCTTTACTGAAGTGGAAATGTTTTTCTACAAGTTATACTGATTCTAGTAGATATAGGATTAAAATTAATTCTACCATTTCAAAAAATCTTCTAAAAATTCCAACCATTTTCCAGAAATTGTCAAGCTGTTTTCAAAGTTCATATGGAAATACAAAGAAAACTAAATATTCAAACCAATGGTGAAAAATAAAATGCTGCAGAGATAACACATGCTGCTGTGCTATCTTACTCCAAAGTTCAGTAATCAAGAGAAATGGCTTATGAATAGATTCATGTAGATCAATGAAATGGACTTGACAGTGTATAGCTACAGGTCATATTAATGAAATTGGACCTCTTCCTCAAATCATATACAAAATGTAACTCAAAATGGTTAGAGTAATTAAATAATACTAGAGGAATCCTCTGGAAGCTCAAAAACAGCTCCTCTGGTCTTCATTTAATATTATAATTCCATTTGCAAAGCTTTTCCCTATTAAATAGACAGGAGTGGTGCCCCAAAACAAGAAGGAAAGATTATCAGTTGAAAAAAGGAAACACTACCACCAACAAAATGCCTTCCTATTATCTTTCCCCACTCAACGCCTGGATATTGCAAATGAATAATACTAATATATTTAAATTATAGTTATATTAGAAAGGATTTTGGACAGTGAACTATCCATATGTGTTATTTTGCATTTCTTGATTGTTAAATATTGTTTTTATGCCCTCCTTTTTGAACAATAGCTTACAGATATTATTCTAATAAAATGTGGTAAATATATCATTAGCTATGTATAGATGATTATAATAGAAGATGCTGAAAAATATAGCTATATTTTAAAATCAATTTTATCAGAATATACATTAATTTTTACCTATCTAGATAAATAATACAGTATTTTAAATGAAATTTCTTTCATATATATATGAAATTAATTTAGTTTGTGGTTTGAATATATTGACTTATTGGTATAAGCTTATTGCCAGTGGGAGAGCCAGATAATTTTGATCAAAAAATAGAGTGAATTTTAATGAATACTTACAATAATGAGAAATTAACATGCTTAAATCTTCAATATCTAAGTAAGGTAATTTGAACTTCTATTTTCTCAATTTTATATGAAGTTTCAGTTCCTGCATTTTTACTCATCTTATGATCCAACAAAGCAAATATTGAAAAAAAATTATGTTCTACATCTCTTTAACTCTACAGGCGATTATAAATAAAGTGAAATAAAGGGGTAATTAATTTCCTTACTTGTCTTAAACATTTGAGGGTTTTTTGAGGCAAAATTCATATGCCATAATTTTGACTGGATATAAGCATACAATTTAATGATTATAAGAACTTCTTGTACAATGTTGAAAAGAAGTATTAAGAGCAGACATCTTACTTTTTTTCCCAGTCTTATAAGGAAAGCAGTCTTTCACCATCGAGTATGATGTTAGCTGTAGGTTTTACATACCCCTTATGATGTTGATGGAATTCCTTTCTATTCCTATTTTTTTGGATTTTGTCAATGTGTTTCCTGATTTCTTCTTGAGGAAATACATGGTGTATTACATTAGGTAATATTCAAAAATTAAAACAAACTTCCATTCCTAGAATAAATTCCACTTGGTAGTGGTTGAGAATTTTTTTTTTTACATATCATGAGATTTGATATGCTATTATTATACCAAGGGCTTCCATGTCTATAGTCAGGAAAAACATCAGTCTGGTTCTCTTTTCTTTTCTCTCTCTTTCTCTTTTTCTCTCTTTCTCTCTTTCTCTCTTTCTTTCTTTACTTCCTTCCTTCCTTCCTTCCTTCTTTCCTTCCTTCCTTCCTTCTTTCCTTCCTGTTATATCTTTGTCCTTCATGTCAGGATAAAACTGGCCTCATAGAATGAGTTAGAATGTATTTCCTCTTCCTCAATAGTTTATGAAGGGTTAGTTTTATTTCTTCCATAAATGTTTGAAAGAATTCTTTGTGTGGATATTTTTAGTTAATTGTCTTAAATTGTAAGCAATATGAGCTCACAGATGATATCTTTTCATATTTAGATCCTCCAAATCACCTAATATCATGTCTTTAATAACTGAAATGTTAGCAAAAAGGTCAAGGACTTGAAAAAGTTTACAGTATTTTTAGGAGGGTGAATAAACCAGTTCGATTGGAGCTAAGAGTAAGCAATGAGTGTCTGAAATTACATTAAAAACAATTATTAAGGAGCTCGTTTTAACTAAATTAAAATTTACAGAAAATAACTATTACATCAACCCCATTCCACTTCTAGTTCTGACAATGTACAACATAAAAATAAAATTGCATTTTTTTAATATTTTTTATTTATTTATTTGACAGAGAGATAGAGAGCACAAGTAGGCAGAGTGGCAGGCAGAGGGAAAGGGAGAAGCAGACTCCCCGCTGGGCAGGGAGCCCGACACGGGGCTCGATCCCAGGACCCCGAGATCATGACCTGAGCCGAAGGCAGCTGCTCAACTAACTGAGCCACCCAGGTGCCCCAAAATTGCATTTTTTACTATTAGTAGTATTTTGCTTATACTGTGTTGTGTGTGGTACATGTTTATGTGTCTTTGTGGAAACTTCAAAGATGAGTTATATTGCCTCTTTTTCTTATGAACACAAAGAGGTATAAAACCTACCTATTCTCTTTCACTTTGCAAGATACTTCAGGTAAGTCTTCTGTTTCCCAACTGTGGTTTTGTTATATTTGCTATTTCTTTAAATTACTTATTCATTTTTTGTGGAGTCCCATCTCATCAGATAGCTGACAGACATTCTCAAAGAAATTTAATATAGGTCACTTGAATCTTTGTAATTTATATTATGGTACTGTTTTCATGTTTTGAAGAGTATGTATTATATTTTTAAGAATAGATAAGCCAATGGGGTGCCTGTATAACTCAGTCGGTTAAGCATCTGCATTTGGTTCAGGTCATGATATCAGGGTCCTGGGATGGAGCCCCAAGTCAGGCTCCCTGCTCAGCAGGGAGTCTGCTTCTCCCTCTCCCTCTGTGCTCTCTCCATGTTCTCTCTCTCTCTCTCTCTCTTTCAAATAAATAAATAAAATCTTTAAAAAAAGAATAGAGAAGCCAAAAATAACTCAGACATTAGAGTATTTGTTCAGTCCTGAAAAGTTATAGCTGAATCAGAAATCCAGTACTGCTGTATATTCATTACAAAAGGTAAAAAATAAACTTTATTTTTTAAGATGTTGCAGGTGTATCAATGAATGACACATGTGCTACAATATTTTTCTCACAAATTTAAGATCTCCTCCCAACTTAATCCTAAATGATAGTTCAAAAGCCATCTTCTTTACATACCACTTTGATAACATTACTCAAGTCTTGAGAATTACAGCCTTCAACATCAGGACAAATTTCTTCACTCTCAGTCTTCAGTTTTGCTAAATATGCTTGATCATATAAATCTTAAATTACAGGTAACTTTGCTGCTTCTGCTCAAGTTAAACTATGTGACCCACTATGCTTGCAAAATGATCTATTCTAAATCCTCAGATTTAGTGTCTCAAGAACTGACATAAAGGATATTTTGTCCTACATATTAGTGAGGGAAATCTCCTCTATTCAAAATTACAAATATGTATCCTTAGTTCTCACAAAACTTTAGGACTCAATCTCTCAATTGAAAATTCTTCACACAGACCAGTTAGTCTATAAAACTTCACTTCCAATCTAGACTTTGGATAGATCACAAATAATGAACAATTAAATAAGCCTTTCTGTAGCCCTTGTTTGATGCTAATAACAAAAGTAGCTTCAATTTGTTTAGTGACAAATATATACAAAACAACACTGTTCAAGGAATTTTGTTAAAATATTTCATTTAATCCTGCAAATTAGTTACAGTTCTAGGCAGTAGTAACTAAGACAGTCCCAGTCTGACTGTAAATCTGATTTTCTTTCCACCATATTTATTCTTTTCTATCCTTGACCCTTGTTTCCCAAGACTAGAAGCATATATAGATTGATTCAAATAATACAATGTAAATCTTAATTTCTTACTACTTCTTTAAGGAAGCCAGGATGATAATAAAGGGTGGGCTGCAAACTGAGGAAAACAAATTTCTTTTAATATGTACTAAACTTCATGCAGTGTACTAAATGCTTACAATATGTTGAGATTGCCACATTCTCATTGCCACCTTTTGAGTTACAGATAATTAATCTCATTTTAGAGTTGAATAAACTGAAGCTCAGAAAGGTTAATTGCTTTGCACAAAGTAACAAAGCTAATAAAGAAAACAAAAATACAAACCTGAGTCTCTGTAATACATAAATCTCTCTGCTTTCATACACATCGATGCTCCTGCTGATTAGCATTTTATATAAAGAAAAAAGCTTATAATCTTGTATGGTCTTTTTTCTTAAGGTTTTCCAGTTTTATTCTCCATAAAGGTCCTTTTCTTAGCCTTGATTTTCTGCAGTAATTATTACTGCCTCCCATGTCCCCACACAAATACATGTGCTCTCCATTATGGAACCCATACACTTTAATCTTTTTAAACATTTTAAGATGGACAGTTTCAAATATAGTATAATGAATCCTCATACACCCATTACCAGGCTCCAAAAAACATCAGTATTTGTGATCAAATATCCTTGTTTAATCTGTCTCTAACTACTCTTTACACTGTCATTCAATTTTTCAGATATCATTTGCATAAATTGAAATGCACAGTATGAAATATATAATTTTGATAAATGGGTATATATGATCCACAATTCCAATAAAGATATAGGATATATTTGGGGTGCCTGGGTGGCTCAGTCAGTTAAGCCTCTGCCATCAGCTCAGGTCATGATCCCAGGGCCTTGCTCAGTGGAAAGCCTGCTTCTCCCTCACCTCCCTGCTAATGCTCTCTGTTGTTATCTCTGTCTCTCTTTCTCAAATAAATAAATAAATAAAATCTTTAATGATAAAAAAAAGATATAGGATATTTTCATCAGTCCAGATATTTTCTCATGTTCCTTGTTGGTCAATCATCATTGAACCCAGAGACAACCATGATTTTTTTCACTATAAGTTAGTTTTGCCTGTTCTAGAGCTTCATATATATTGAATCATATGTATGTACTATTATGTGTGCAGATTCTTTGGTTCACCATAATGTCTATGCATTTCATTCATGTTGTGTCTATCAATAATTTGTTGTGGGGGTTTTTTTTTGGCATAATATTGACCCATGATATGAATATACCACACATCATTTATCCATTTTCCTGATGATTAGCATTTGGAGTACTTACAGTTTTGGGCTGTTATGAAACTGCTGTAAATATTTGGGTACAGAATCTTTCTGTGGACAAATAATATATTTTTTATTACCTGGAGATGGGATTGCTGGATCAACTTTTTACTTTGTAAGAACTTCCAAACCATTATTTCCAAATTATAACGTTTACATTCCCATCAGCAATAGATACGAGAGTTCTGGTGGCTCCATATCATCATTGACATCTGAGTGTTGTCAGACTTTATACATTTAGCCTCTCTAGTAGATGTCTAGTGGTATTTTATTGTGTTTTCAATTTATATTTCTTTAATGACTAATGGTATAAGTCATGAAGATATTCTTGTGGTTTTTATTCTAAATGCTTTATTGTTTTAGTTTTTACAGTTAGGGCTATTATCCATCTTGAATTAACTTCTGTGTATTGTATAAAGTTTATAGTTGATTTTCTCTTCATATGGGTATATATACTGGGACCAGTACCATTTGATTAAAAGATCCATATAAGTGTGGGTATATTTCTGGTTTCTCCAATCACCATTATTGTCTTCACTCTCTATTTTTAAGCCAATACCACACTTACTTATTTTTGGCTTTTCATTGTACCATTTTATCTATCTAATCTCCTTATTCTGAGGATTATAATATACACCATTTACAAAGTTAAAATTATAGTACTTTGTGTAAAATATAGGAAAGTTGCAATAGTATAGTTTTCCTACCACTTCTATTGTACAAGTTATACCATATATTTTATGTCTACTTATGTTGCAAACACCAAGATAGTGTTACTTGTTTAATAGTTAATTATTTTTGCTTTTAACAGTCAAATGCCTTTAAAGTAATTAAAAATATATATTCTTGATCTTTTGTTTTATTATCTTTATTGAAGAATAATTAATATGCGATCAACTGCACAATCCCAGATTTTAAGTTACACTACAGACTATGGTGATTGAAACCATATGGTACTGGCACAAAAGTATACACCTAGATAAAAGGAATAGGGTAGACAGCCCAGAAATAAACCCAGATTTATATGGTCAATTAACCTACAAAGAAGGCAAGAATATGCCATGGCAAAAAGACAGTCTCTTCCATAAATAGTGTGGGGAAAACTGGACAGCTACATGCAAAAGAATGAAACTGGATCACTTTCTTACATCATACACAAAAATAAGCTCAAAATGTATTAAAGACATAAATGTAAGACCTGGAACCATAAAACTCCTAAAAGAATATATAGGCAGTGATCTCTTGGACATTAGCCCTAGCAACATTTTTCCAGATATATTTCCTCAGGCAAGGGAAACAAAAGCCAAAATAACATATTTGGGCTACACCAAAATAAAAAGGGTTTGCACAGCAAAGGAAACCATCAATGGAAAGAAAATGCAATCCACGGAAAGGGAGAAGTTATTTGCAAACAATACAACTGATATGGGATTAACTCAACAACGCCAAAACAAATATTCTGATTAAAAATTGGGCAGGGGACCTGAATAGACAGTTTACCAAAGAAGACATACAGATGGCCAACAGACACGTGAAAAGATGCTCAACATCACTCATCATCGGGGAAATGCATATCAAACGACAATGAGATATCACTTCACACCACTCAGAATGGCTATTATAAAAAGACAAGAAATAACAAGTGTTGGTGAGGATGTAAAGAAAAGGGAGCCCCTGTGCATGGTTGGTGGGAAAGTATATGGTGTAGCCACTATGGAAAACAGTATGACAGCTTCCTCAAAAAATTAAAAATATAAATACCATATGATCTGGTAATTTTACTACTGGGTATTTACCCTAAGAAAATGAAAACACTAATTTGAAAAGATATATGTATCACTATGTTTATTGCAGCATTAGCATTATTTACAATAGCCAAGATATGGAAGCAACCTAAGAGTTCAATGATAGATGAATGAATAAAGAAGATATGATATAGAGATCCACTGTATATGTATCTCTAAATACACATACATATACAGTGCATGTGTATATGTGCATACACACACGCACACATATACACACGTACACACACACAATGCAATATTACTTAGCCATAGAAAAGAATGACATCTTGCCATTTGCAGCAACATGGATGGATTTAGAAGGTATTATGCTAAGTGAAATAAGTCAGATAGAAAGACAAATACCATATGATTTCACTTATATGTCTAAACAACAAAAAAAATGAAAACAAAACAGAAACAGACTCATAAATACCGAGAAAAAACTGGTATTGCCAGAGTGGATGTAGGTGGCAGAATGGGCAAAATAGGTGAAGGGAATTAAGAGGTACAAAATTCCAGTTATTAAATGAATAATTCATGGGGATGAAAGGGATAGCAGAGGGAATACAGTCAATAATATTGTAATAGTTTTGTAACTACACTTAAACCAGTGAGCACTGGGTAATGTATAGAATTGTCAAATCAGTATGTTGTACACTTGAAACTAATACAACATTGTCAACTTATCTTCAATTAAAAAATGAGAAAAAAATCTACAACTTAATAAGTTTTGACATATGCATATGCTCATTAAACCATTAAAGCAATAAGATAATAAACACATTCAACACTTCCATAGACTTTCTTTTGCCTCTTAGTAATTCTGTCCTCACATTTGTTGCCATCCCCACACAGGCAATCTTTGAGCTGCTTGTTGACACTATAGTGTGCATTTAAACAATTTTGTATAAATGTATTTATACAGAATTTATTGTTTTGTCTGTCTTCTCACTGAATACAATTATTTTAATATTCATGCATGTTGTTCTATATATCAGTAACTCACTACTGAATAGTATTCTGTTGTATAAATACCTAAAAATTGTTTAACCATTCAATATTTGGTGGGCACTTGAGTTGTTTCAATTTTTGGCTATTAAAATAATTATGCCTCCTAGATTTTAATGTCTTTTTCCCCTCCCCCCCTAGATTAGGGAAGTTTTCAGCTATCATTTAATCAAATAAAGCTTCTGCCCCTTTTCCCCTCTCTTCTTCTGGGACTCTGATGATAAGAATGTTATTAAGCTTCATGGAATCACTGAATTCCCTAAGTCTACATTCATGATCCAGTATTTTTCTTTCCCCCTTTTCAGCTTCAATATTTTCCATAATCTTATCTTCTATATCACTGATTCATTCCTCCACTTCTTTCATCTTTGTAGTCATTACATCCAGTGGGTTTTGCATCTTGGTTATAGTATTTTTTTATTTTGGCCTGACTAGTTTTGGGGTCCTTTATCTCTGTGGTAAGGGACTCCCTAGTGTCTTCTATGCTTTTTTCAAGCTCAGCTAGTATCCTTATGATTGGTGTTTTCAATTCTAGTTCAGGCATATTACTTATATCTGCTTTGATTAGATCCCTGGCCATGACCTCTTCTTGTTCTTTCTTTTGGGATGAATTCCTGTCTTGGCATTTTGTCTAGGTCTCTGTCTTCTGCCTATTATGTTTCCTGCTCCTGAAAGTAATGGTTATATTAAGAAGAACTTCTATACTGTTCAGGGCCTGACACTTCAGGAAGTGTTTCTGGTGTATGCTGTGTTTTGGTCACTCTTCCCCACAGGTCAGTCCCCTGCAGAGTTTCTCCTTGCCTGCAGTGGGAAGTGTTTGGACCTTGTCCACTCTGTGGCAAGTTTTGCCTAGGTGTGTTTTGGTCTGCTTGTTAAAAGAGGTTAGTTCCTATTTCTCCTAGAACTGAGGCTTTGCAGCACTCTGTGGTCAATAGACTTTGTGGATAAAGGGGGTTTGCGCTGGTCTTCTGTGGGAGGGACCTGCTGCTGCTCTGACTCTCAAGCACACTTGCCCTAACGAAAAAGCACTTACAGAGCACAGGGGGGCGGGCCTTGGTGTAAGTGGCTCAAGCCTCCACTGTGAGGACTGTGCTACTCACTGAAGTCTGTCTCTGCTGATAAGCAGGGGTAAAATTGGCATTAGCCTGCTCTCTCATACCCAGAGAGGAGAGTTCCTACCCATTGCTGTTCAAGAAGCCCTCACAAAAGAGCAAACAATCTTCTCTCTTTTGTCCCAGGCTTCCCTAGGATCCCTGCCTTTACTCTATCCATGTCCAAGCCATCTGCCCAAACAGCAGTGCCATGCTCCTGTGTAACTGACACAAAAACAGACACATAGATCAATGGAACAGAAGAGAAAACCCTGAAATGGACCCACAACTATATGGTCAACTAATCTTTGACAAAGCAGGAAAGAATATCCAATGGAAAAAACTCTCTTCAACAAGTGGTGTTTGGAAAACTGGACAACAACATGCAGAAGAATGAAACTGGACCCCTTCTTACACCATACACACAAAAAATTCAAAATGGATGAAAGACCTAAGTGTGAGACAGAAAACCATCAAAATCATACAGGAGAACACAGACAGCAACCTCTTTGACATCGGTTGTAGAAACTTCTTACTAGACATGTCTCTGGAGGCAAGGGAAACAAAAGCAAAAATGAACTATTGGGACTTCATCAAGATAAAAAACCTTCTGGAGGTGCAGTCCGTTAAGCATCTGATTCTTGGTTTCAGCTCAGGTCATGATTTCAGGGTCATGAGATCGAGTCCTATGTGAGGCTCCATGCTTAGCTTGGAGTCTGCTTAAGACTTTCTCTCCCTCTTCCTCTGCCCCTTGCCCCACACTCACTCTCTCAAATAAATAAATAAATCTTAAAAAAAAAGAAAAACTCAAAAACCTTCTGCACAGCAAAGGAAACAAAACTAAAAGGCAACCTATGGAATGGGGGACGATATTTGCAATGACATATCTGTAAAGGGTTAGTATCCAAAATACATAAAGAACTTACCAAACTCAACACCCAAAAAACAAATAATCTGGTTAAGAAATGGGTGGAGGGCATGAACAGACATTTTTCCAAAGACCTCAAGATGGCTAACAGACACATGAAAAGATGCTCAACCTCACTCATCATCAGGGAAATACAAATCAAAACTACAAGGAGATACCACCTCACACCTGTCAGAATGGCTAAAATTAACACACCAGGAAAAAAGAGGTGTTGGTGAGAATGTGGAGAGAGGGAAACCCTTTTACACTGTTGGTGGAAATGCACACTGGTGCAGCCACTCTGCAAAAAAATATGGAGGTTCCTCAAAAAGTTAAAGTAGAACTACCCTAGGATCCATCAATTGCACTACTAGGTATTTACCCTAAGGACACAAAAATACTGATTCAAAGGAACACAAGTACCCCAATGTTTATCGCAGCATTATCAACAATAGCCAAATTATGGAAAGAGTCCAAATGTCCATCAACTTATGAATGGGTAAAGAAGTGGTATATATATTCAATGGAATATTACTCAGCCATCAAAAAGAATGAATTCTTGCCATTTGCAAGGATGTGGATGGAGCTAGAGTGCACTTTGCTAAATGAAACAAGTAACTCAGAGAAAGACAAACACCATATGATTACACTCATCTGTGGAATTTAAAAAACAAAAACAGATGAACATAGGGGAAGGGGGCAAAAAGGAGAGGGAGGCAAACCATAAGAGACTCTTAACTGTAAAGAACAAACTGAGAGTTGCTGGAGGGGAGGTGGGTGGGAGATGGGCTAAAAGGGTGATAAGTGTTAAGGAGGAAACTGTGATGAGCCCTAGGACTCGGTGTTATATGTAAGTAATGAATCACTAAATTCTACTCCTAAAACCAAGAATACACTATATGTTAACTAACTAGATTTAAATAAAACCTTGAAACAAAATAATCATGCCATGAACGTTTTTGTAGAATTCTTTGTGTGGACATATATTTTCTCTTGGATACATGGGAGTGGAATGGCTGGATCATATTGTAGCTGTATATACAACATGTAAAGGAAGTACCAAGGTGTTTTCTTAAGGGGTTGTACCATTTCATATTCCTTTTAACACTGTATGAGAGATCCAGGGACACTACATCTTCACTGATGTTTCCTTCAGTCTCTCTCTCTTTTCAATTGTAGACATTCTAGTAGTTGGGTAGTGGTATTTCATTATCACAATGTAATAGCTGGTATAATTTGTCGTCCTAATAGACTGAATTCTTGAAGTCTGGCATTGAATCATTTATTTCTATGTGCCAATCACTTAGCATATTATCTTTCAAGAGTTGGTGCCTAAATAAATTTATTTAATGAAATTGAATTTTTAGTGTGTAAAATCATATCTAGTTTGTAGATATGTTTGTAATTTCTCCTTGTATTTTGTAGATCAGTGGAAAAAATGAATATTTGAGTAATTTCAGGGTTGGACTTGTAAATATCTTTCCTTTGACTATTCATCTCAAAATACAAAAGCATTATAATTTTTTATGTTCTTAATTTATTCAAATCTTTACTTCATTCTAGTGAAATTGGTATAAAATTATGAAACCTACCCCCACAGTTTTATTTTTTTTAAAGTTGTAAATGAATAAAATCCCACTTAGCCCAATCTGCAGTCACATTTATTTATTTGAAGATAAATGGGCATTCGTAATTGTCTAGTTCTTAAAAATTGTGTGTAATTAATTTTATTTATTCCCTTTCTAGTATAGGGATTGATTAAAATATTTTATTTTATATTTTGTTTAAAATGTTGTCTTTTGCTCTTTCTAAAATTAATAAGTGTTTCCTTCTTTTGTAATGCAAAATATACAATACATATAAGACATCAATATTTGAGAAAGTCCTGAATACGTTTTTTGACCAACAATACATTCTACATATACTGTTTAAACAAAGTCATTTAGTATTCAAAATATATTGTTAGGTGGAATCATTATTTAGTATTTCTTGTTTTTACTACTTCCAAAATTTTTACATATTATCAAAATCTCTCATTATTGATAAAAGGTTTTCATTTAAAGAAAAAGAACATAATTAATAAAATAATAAAACAAAATTAATAAAATTTCTGCTTTAAACTGAATGTTTTTGCAGCCCCCAACCCCTGGCCAAAACTTCAGATGTTGAAACCCTAACCCCAAGGTGATGGTATCAGGAAGTACAGATTTTTGGAGTGATTAGGTCATGTGTGCTGAGCCCTCATGAATGGTACTAGTACCTAAATTAAAGAGACCCCAGAGGGGTCTTTTTCCCTTTATGCCACGTGAAGATACAGTGACAAGATGGATGTCTATGAACCAGGATGGGAGGCTCCAGCCAGACACCAAATCTGCTGACAGCTTGATGTTGGACTTCTCAGCCTCCAGAACTGTGAGAAAGATCTGCTGTTTTTAAGTCACCTAGTCTATGGTATCTTATTAGAGTAGCCTCAGAGGACTAACACACTTTCTACCCAGAAAAAAAGAACAATTTGTTCACAGAAAAAATAAATAAAATAATTAGAAAGCCAGGCACCATAAAATAAGACCAAACAAAATAGCTAATTTCTGGATGGCAGAGAACTGATTCAACACCTATGTATCATTAAAGATAGACTGAGATATATTTAATTCATCTCTGTTTTTTTAATCTATACATCCATACATACACATACGTACCCCAATAGAATTTCTAGTCACCCTTTACAATCCAGTATTTAAACATTAAAAGAAGAAAGAAAGAATTGAAAAAAAAGAAATAAAAAGCATTTATCACAGAATCAAGGTTTTGTCTTAACGTCAACCATCTGAATTTCCACCATGTTGGAGGAGGTTGTACTGTCTACTGAGAACACTGTTGTTTTGTTGCCTGAAACACTGCTAGCAGGTGGTAAAGATGAGGATAAGACAGAAAATGGAACACATGCCATTTGAGAAAGAAGGGCTTGCTCTATCTGGTTCTAAAAATTATTAAATGGCAATTCTACAATATGTTGTGTTAGAAATTGATAGCCAACTCTACAATGTCCTAAAAAATTAAAGTACATTTTATCAAAAGACTGAAAATATTGGTGTTTATATTCTCTACAACACTGAGCTAGTAATATTTAATAATAATTAATGTTGTTACCAGAAACCTTTCACTCTCAAAAGCTGTATAAGCTGGCAAGGTGGATTAGTGACACATGTTTCATTTTTGTTATATTGAGACTCTATAAGATGATATATTCAGTTCCTGCCTTAGCTGACTCAGCTCTTCATTTTTTTAAAATAGATAAAATTGCTTACTATAATGCTTATTGAGGGTTCTCCTTTGAATGAGTCTTTAAATACTCAGTTGCTCCTTATGTCCCGGGAGTTTTTTTTTCCCTGCTCAGGAGTTCCTTCAACAAGGCTGACTGATTTCCACTCCAGGCCAAGGTTTATTTAAAGTAGAACTTAATCAATCTCTTGCTTCATGGAGGGTGACCCTACAATATCTAAAGAGGGAGTGACCAGAGGAGATGACAAATTAAATTTCAGTGCTCACCACTACCTTATAATGTTAATCAGTAGACCAACTGCTCCATATCCTTCATCATCAAGGATTTTTTCTACTACTACAGTCATAATTCAGAATTAAATGTTGAAATATAAATATATGAGATGTGACATGTTTTGGAAGTAAAGTGACAAAGGGTGCAACAGTGACTACCAGATATTGTCCATCAGTGGAATTTTACATATGATATTATAAAGAGAGTAAATACTAAGAAAGTTGTAGTATTAATCTACTAACTTTGACTGGAGCGATCTTTAATAGCTGTCAGGTGCTAGGCATTCAACAAATAGTCATCAAATGCCTATCATGTGCCAAGCATTGTTATATGTATTCTCAGGATACAGCAGCAAACAATGGTGTGCTGTCTTTAAAGAAATTACAAAGGCTGAGTTCTACCTAGTTCTTGAACCCATCCCTGAGCAAACATGTTTGATTAGTGTATGGTGGTAGCAGGAGATGGGATCTGAAATACATTTAGCTGTAATTAGCATAGCAAACCTCCCTTGTTGCTATGAGCCACTGTGTTGAATGTATTCAAGTTAAGCTCACTGTCTTCATTATCTATCCTTGACATGGACTTTTTGTTTGGATGATTTTATCCCCAGTGAGATTAGAGTCAGGCCCTCAGTTTCAGCCTGTCCTTTTCATCCAGGATTCAGAAAACCCACTTGGACAAAGCAGATAGCTTGTTGAGAATTAAGATGATCATTCTATCGGATTCTGAACATCACTACTACCTAGGCAGTTTGACTAACTTAATACAATGGTTTGTTCACCTTCCTGGCTCTCACCTCTATTTTGGATATAGCTCACCTTCAACCCAATCATTTAAAACAAAAATTGGCAAACTAAGGTGTGAGATCCAAATTTGACCTTCCCTTGTTTTTGTAAATTAAATTTTTGGAACACAGCCACGCCCATTCATTCACATATGGTCTATGGTTGTTTTCATGCTAGGATGGTAGACTTGAATAGTTGCAATGCAGACCATATGGACCACAAAGCTGGAAATATTTATTGCCTGTCTTTTTAAAGGAAAGTTTGCTGAGCCTTGCTGTAAGGCTTCTATTTGAACAGTTGTTAACCATAGACATTATCTTTCTGACAAGTGGATTTGCATTTTTTACTACCAATCTAAACATTTTGTTTTTTTCTGCCCAATGTCTTTCTGTAGGTCCAGCATATCTCCCCAAGAAGCTTACCTGACGTATAACATTAAATTATTTCCTTATTGTTCACTGTGCAATGATTTCCTGATAGCTACTCATAGGCACAATGATGATAATGATAGTGAGACCAACAAGAGAAAATAGCTTTTTTTCACAGACACCACTTCTATCTCTTTCACTTCTCTTTGAAACAGAGACTATCAGGACTAATTAATCACCCATATTAGATTTATAGATCCTTTAAAAGAAATAACTTTATTTGTTTTATTAGCCTCTGTAGCTGGGTTTCCTTTTTGCTCTTTTTCCTGCACAGATTTGAAATTGAGGATTCCAGAATTTGCACCTGAGAGATCACAGTGTAAGATCTCAAGTGTTTTGGAAACCAATGAGACTGAGTTTATTTCCCAGCTCCACCTCTACACTCTGTAAAAAAATTATATTGTGTTCTGAAATTGTTAATTATTAAAGTAAGTTCAAAATAAATCAATATGGTATTTTCTGTATGGTCAACAACATTGACTGCAATGAGACTGCTTAGCTTTTGTTTTACTTAAAATTTATTTGAAAAATGTGATTTTATATTTTGAATATACAAACATATAGATTTCGTGTAGGTATGAGTATATATGAATTTCACAGGCTGTAAGTCATCAGTATGCTCTTGCCACAACCAATATCATCTGTAATATTGAGCATCCTCACAGGGCCTGACACATAATAAAGTGCTATAATGGATGAAACAGGTAATAGGAGTGTTCCCTCCATGCTTGAAACCAGACCCTCTTAACTGTCAGCAGTACTTGGATAGAGCATGTAAGAGTTCCTCTGAAATGTTGATCACATTTTATCTTGACTTTTGCTAGACAAACTAGCTTTAGTGTGCTCTATTTTCATGAGTTACCCCCAAAGTGATCAAGTATAGCTCAGTAAATATCTCTGAAGACACACATCTTATGAAACCTTTGTAAAAATATATATTTTAATAGTAATTATACAGAAAAGCAATTCCATTTCCAAATAGTACTGACCCTGCAATTAGATGTTTTAGTGGAATGTAAAAGTTTTAAAAGATAACATGCAAATATTCAAAAAAAATTCAAAAATCAAAATTATTTTTAAAAGAAAGGAAAAAAAACAAGCAAAGGAATACAAAGAAAAATGCTCAAGTAAAATTGCAAACATTTGTCATGCTGTTTGGTATAATAAATAAAACAGGATAGCAGACCCTTATTAATAGCATGTATATCTTCCAGACCCCATAACTGTCCAGATTGAATGTAAACTATACAGGGTAAATATAATATTTATATTAGAAATAAATATATTATATCTTGCATATATGATATTTATCTTAATATATGTTACATAACATACTAATGAAATTATTTACGTTATTGCACTGAGAAGTGAACTTTGAGATTAAATAGGAAAAAGAGTATCAAGTGTGTATAAGTGTATGATGTGTTTACTCAGAGAGATAATGGGAAGGGTAGTTCTCAAGTTATTAACAAATGGTTTAACCTTAGTTATATATGTGAAAAAATTTAATTTTTTCCTTATACTTTTCTATATTGTTAAATATATTCTATTGAGAATGTATTATTTTTTGAGAATGTATTATTTTTATAAGCCCAAACTGCTATTCTTTACAAAAATTGATCTTGCCTTGTCAATTACCACACATTGCTTAAGAGTATAAAGTTCAATTCCTTAGTGTGCATATTATTCCCTTCATGATCTCACTCACTTTGTTTAATCTCATTTTTGCACTCCTCCACTTAAATATAACACATGTGTCAACAATACCAAAATATTTAAAAATCTCCAAAGGCCATTTCTTTCATGCTTCCATGCATTTGTTGATTGTTTTCGTTAAGTTGTATCCTCCATTTATTTTATCCATCAAGCAAATGCTCAAGCAATATTGTCTAGCCAACTCAAACCAAGTGAGAGCCAATCCAGAGCCCAGAGAACGTAACCAGGGCAAATATAAAAAGTAATATTGACTCTTCAATGTCACCATTTCTTCAGTTATATATCGCTGTATCTCTCTTATTCTTCAAGCCTAAATTCTGAAGATTAGATCTAATTAAAGATTAGAACAATTTTTTTTTTTTTTTTTTTTTTTTTTTACTCTTTCTTCTCTTTGGTCTGGTATCCCTGTGAAGTGATAGCCAAGAGGACAAAACAGACACAAAAGCAACCTATTTTGGTCATGTGCTGATAACTTTTTCCCTTTGAGTAGACAATCTCCTATCCTGTCCATCCTTACTAATCTCTGTAGTTCAGTTAATTTGAGCACCCCTCTGTGTTTAAACAGCAATATGCAGTATATTGAACCATTACATTTTATCAATCAAGACACATTAAATTCATAAAATACAATATTTCTAGAATCAGAGATGTATCTTAATATGAATGGAATGGCGTTTTAGTGTTATGGTATAGTTTGATAGTAAATTTTTTAATTTTGTAGTGTTATATAAAATAATGCTGTATCTTACAATCAGTAGCATCTTAGAATTATTTTTGTGTGTAAGAGAGAGTGTGTGTATTGGTCAAGTCTTATAGAATGTAAACTTCTTAATGAGAATGAACACCGTGTCTCTGGTATACTTGGCACTTACTAGCCATTTAATAATCATTAGTAAAATTATTAAATAAGATGCTATCTACAGAAACATATGTGGTTGCCTGTGGTCTTATTGGAATGCCAAGTGCCTGTACTTGAATAGTCTAGTAAAACCTGGAACGTGTTCCAAGATCTGCATCTCAGGAGTATGTGCACATCTCCAAAGCTGAGTATAAGCAGGGGAAGATAAGCCCAGCCTAAAAATTCTGATTAGAGATGCTAGTGAGAATGAGAGAAAACTCCAGTTAATCTAAATTCATGTATGCCAAGAATTTTGCAAAAAAAAATTATGAGTATTACCAGGAAGTATAAGTACATGGTGTATTTATAGTAGTGTAGAAAATGCTCTATTGTGAAATTACCATATTTGGTTAGCATAGCAGTAATGTTTCCATTTCTTTATTTTTTTGCTTTTCCTTTTCTCTACTTATATCTCTTTATGAGTTTTCATTAAGACCTCTTAGTCCATGAGCTTGTGTATTGATGTGAGTTGTAGGCTGAATAATGGTCCCCTGAGATGTCAACATCTGGATCTCCAGAACCTAAGAATATATTTCCTTGCATGGTAAAAAGAACTTTGCAGATATGATTAAGGTTCAGGACCTGGAGATGCAGATATTATTTTAGATTATCTGGGTGCACCGAATGTAATCACAATTGTTCATATAAGAATTGAAGGCAGATTTGATATTGTTGTAAGAGTGACATTTTTGGAACACTTTTAATTATGTCAATTCTCTGCTTCTAATTTTTTTCTGTTCCTAATTTTTAAGAGACTCTATTATTAATAATATAACTCTTATCTATTTGGTAAGATACATACATTCCTTTATTCCTTTATCGTCTTATCTTAATATGGAACAATCCCACATACATGTTTTTAAATGACATTGATTGTTTCAGGCCAGTTATTTTGGAGACTATCCTTCATTCTGGATATGTGTGATTGTTTCCTCATGGAGCCTTGTTCTTTCATCTCCTCTACTTCCTGTAAGTGAATGTTAGGCATTGGGGCTGGAATGGATTCAGATTACACGTTTTAGGGATTCATATTTCCTAGGTGATTTTGGCTACTTAATATTGTACTACACCAGGAATATCATGGTGTGAGGATGCAATTCTAAGAATGATCCTGAGTTTGATCACTTTAGAAGGTGTATTTTTTAAATTTGCAATGTACAATTAATATGTGGAGAGATAATGGGCCTCTTGTGTATATCCTATTTTCTAAAACAGTTTCATGTAATGATTTTAGCATCCACTGATTATATATGATCAAATGGATTATAACCTGGAGTGTTACAAACATGGTGGTTTTTAAATTCTATCACTTGTTAGTTCTCATTCTTCTGTAAATAGTTATAATATATACACACTTTATATATAATATATATACACAGTCAATTCATGGATTTTTTATTCAATCTGTTACCATCAAAATAACATATTCCTTTACTGCTTACATCAAAATCTATTACTTACCCCTAAAATAATTGACTGTTGTTGATAATTTAAGAGCATATTTACAATTCTAGGATGTTTTTATTTCATGAGATATGCTAAAATAAATAATTTTAACAAAAGAGAGTATTTATGATTGTTCTATATCATAGAGAAAAAGGGAACTGTCTAAGCACTCGCACGGTATGAAATCACTGTTCTAAGGATTTCTCATGTATTCTTTTTCCAGTCAATCCTCAAAATATACTGTATTTCTTGCAGCAGTTGTTCACCGCCCCTTACCTACCATCTCATTTTACAGATCAGAAAATTCATACTCTGAAAGGCTAACTAAGCTTCCCAAGAGTACAGAATTAGTAAAAGATGAGCAAAATTTAAACTCAGGAATTTTAATTCCTACCCACCACAGTGCCTCTCTGAAGTTCTAGTTACCTTTATTTCACGTTATAATTCAAAATCGTGACCATATTAGTCAGGATTCTCCAGAGAAACAGAACCGAGAGAGAGAGAGAGAGAGAGAGAGAGAGAGAGAAAGAGTGTGTGTGTGTGTGTGTGTGTGTGTGTGTGTGTGTGTGTGTAGAGGTGGGGGGGAATTTTAAGCAATTGTCTCAGGCCAATTGTGGTGACTGGCAAGTCTGAAATCTGCAGGGCAGACCAGCAGGCTAGAGACCCAGGGAAGAGCCAATGTTGTAGTCTTAAGTCCAAAGGGAATCTAGAGACAGAATTCCTTCTTCCCCAGGGGACCTCATCTTTTTCTCTGAAGACCTTCCGTTGATTGGATCAGACCCACCCACACTGTGGAGTGTAATCTGATTCACTCAGAACCTACTGATTTAAATGTTAATCACATTTTTAAAAAAACAGCTTCAAAGAAATCTCTAAAATGGTGTTTGACCCAATGTCTGTGCACCACAGCCTAGCCAAATTGACACATGAAATTGATCATTATGGAGATGTGCTAAATTTCCACTTTATTTGTATATGTTTAAAGTGCCATGCTTCAGACATTTGACGTCCCCACTGAGTCTGTTTTTTTCTCATTGAAATAAATAGCCACATTTAAATTCATTAATATTTTTTGTTTTTATTGGTTGTGCTTATGGATTCATTAAACTTTCTGTTTGCCCATCCATCAATAACGTGTTTAATATTTATTAAGAAGTATGATATATTTAAACTAGGCTCTCTAGGATCTACAATGGCCACAGGTTAATGGCTTCAAATTTTAATCCAGAGATGGTCTTTATTGATGGTCCTTTTTGCTAATTTTATGCACACTTTGTTAAATCTTAAAAATAATTTCATACTAAAACCTATGGACAGAGACAGTATTCTTCCATGAGAATGAAAATATCATTGTGCTACAGAAAAATACTTGACTGAACCCTATTCTCCAAGGAGGCACAATATCCCATTCAGTCTTCATCTTCAGTCAATACTTTTAAGAGATGTGCTTCGAGGTAGGTCAATATAGGCTTTCAAAAAAAGTAGAAAAAGTATAGTATCCCTGAAATACTCCCTAACTATAAGTGAAGTCTTTGTTTCAATTCGTTCATTGGGTTTGAAAATGATATCAAATACCTAAAATCCCCACATTCTTTCATGAGTTATTTGTAATCACCAAGTTTCCATCTCGATTCTTCTGCTGCTTTAAACTAAGGTGATGTATCAGCATGTCGAATAACAGAACAAAGCAAGTGGTAAGCTTTCTTTGCCAAAAATCAATAATTTTAACAAAATTATACCTATAGTGGAGGTTCTACTTCATTCATCCTGACTATTCCAATTATTCCTTCATTTTATTCTTTTTACACCTTCTACATTCTGGATAATTTTGTTTTATTCTTTAATTCTATAACTTTGACACTCAGAATTGTGGCTGAGAATCAGCCCTTCAGCTGCTACTTGTTTTAGGTAGAAGCCTAGCTCTTCAAGATTTAATTTCAAATTGCAGATTAATTGGCTGGTGTTATATTGGATCTTTTCCAATCCCTTGCTTATATGCTTTGGAACAAGACTTGTTCTAAAAATAATGTAACACTCCACATCGGTTGGCAACAATACAAAAGGGATCATTTGGACATACATATAACATCTATACCAGAAACTCATACCTCTATGTGGTTTTTAGAAACCACTGATAATTTTTCAAAATTCTGCAAGCTTTAATTATTTGATTGGAAGCTTTAGTATTATTTAGAAATGGTGATTATCCTACTGATTGTGAGGAGCATAGAAAGAGCATAACGACTTTGTTCTTTATATTATTGATATTAAAAAATGATGTAAGAAAAGTCCTATGGCTTATAGTAAATTTGCATCTATTAGTGATAAGGACCCAGTGGCATTACCTGTTTAGCTTTGCCTCTGACCTTCAATATATCCTAGAGTTTCAGAAAATATTCTTTCACTAAAAATGAATGAAACTAAAGCAGGGAATTTCAAGGAAGAACTTGAGCCTCAAGGGATAGGCCTGTACACAGATTAGCATGACTGGAAGGTGAACAAAGGGCCAGCCGCAAGCTTTCCCCTGACCTTTTCCCTTCACTCAGTGGCATTTATATGAGCTTAGACTGCAAGTATTTTCGAGATGGCAGAAAGCAGATCTGGACACAGTTCAAGCTATATGGATTCTTTTTTGCTCCAAAGAAATGTAGCAAGTTATTTTTTTCTCTATTTTTTTCCCTTGACCCCTGACATAACTAAAAAAAAGAAAAGAATGAGAAAGAAAGAAAGAAAGAAAGAAAGAAAGAAAGAAAGAAAGAAAGAAAGAAAGAAAGAAAGAAAGAAAAAGAAAGAAAAAAGAAATTAACTATCTCAAGGTAAATATAGAAAACAAACAATATATTCTAAATTCTACACTGGTAGATGAAAATCTAGTTTTTAATACTAAGCTACAAGGCAATTAAGTAAATGTGAATTTAATTATGTTCATTTTATGAAGAGGAAATCCTTCATGCCAATTTGTAGAGAGAAAAATTTAGGGAGAACGAGGACAAAAATAATGAAAATGAAAACCACCTCTGTATTCAGTAATGACATTTCCAATAACCCCATTTTTACAGGTATTTCCTCTATAGGTATTATACTTGTGCAGTAAGAAGAAAATATTAATAGTGGCAAAATTAATGAGTTATTCTCATATTCTAACATTTGTGTTGAACTTATTAACTCTTGGAAACTTTCTTAGCATTTATTTTTAAATTTTTGACAATTGTTTCTATTAAAGCAAAATTAAAGTATACCTAAACACACAGATTATAACACACACACACACACACACATACACAGAGCCAGTGACCTTGCTGCACCAAAAGACAAAAGACTCTATAGCAGATGCTATTGCTGCCCCATCTCAAATATTCTCACTCACCTGACATCACTGGCAGTTTAAGTTGATAGCTTCCAGGGCGCCTGGGTGGCTCAGTTGGTTAAGCGACTGCCTTCGGCTCAGGTCATGATCCTGGAGTCCCGGGATCGAGTCCCGCATCGGGCTCCCTGCTCGGCGGGGAGTCTGCCTCTCCCTCTGACCCTCTTCCCTCTCGTGCTCTCTATCTCTCATTCTCTCTCTCTCAAATAAATAAATAAAATCTTTAAGTTGATAGCTTCCAGCCCACTCTCAGCTTTTCACATAAACCCTTCTTTCATCTTGTCTTCTGAGGATTTTTTTAACCACTCAACTAAGCTATGATTGACATGTAAAAAGGTCGTACAAATTTAATGTATACAATTTCTTGAGTTTGGAGATAAATATACCCCCATGAAACCATCACCACTATCAAGGCCATAGACATATCCATTACCTCCCAAAGTTTCCTCCCATCCCCTTCATTATTATGATGATGATTATTATTTTTGTGTTCAGAGGTGGTAAGAACACAAAACATAAGAGCTACCCTCTTAGTGAACCTTGAGGATATAATACAGTATCGTTGAGGACTTTGTTGGTAACTGAGAACTTACTTGGATACAATTAGGGACAACTTCTAAGTTTTAGGGAGCTGGTGTTCCTCAACCCTCAAACGGTGGGGTCTGGGGTCATGCAAGATCTCCCCTCTTCTGGAGGGATGATTCTGAATCTTGTTCCACAGTTTCACAGAGGATCCATAGAGGACTGATCCAGAACCCTAAAACAGCAATTATATTAGCCCAAGTTTATCTTCCCGGCCTCACAATCTTGGACTTGCACGTCCTGAGATCACCTCTTATATACATTACCTGTACCCAAGTTTTTATCTCTAAGTCTGTGTTTAGGGCAACTTGAAACTGACATAGTGGAACAAAACAAATACAAGTTGTCCATTTAAGTTACTTGTGTTGTTGAAAAGTCAGTGATAAAATAGAAGACCTGGAGAAATTGAATTCTGACAGGTTAGTAAAATGACCAAAATATACCGATTTTCAATTTAATTATTTTACATTTGCAGATCAAAAGACTCCTATGATAAATGCAACTATATTAAAGCTATCTAAATAAAAATATTTTAAGTGAATTATACATTTACTTTTACTGATGTGGAATAAAATATATTTCTGCAATTACAAAATAATTGGAAGTTCCCTCTAATTAATTTTAATAAGATTTCAACTGTTCATATTTGTTAGTTGTCCAAAAAAAGGAAATAATTCTAACCAATATATTTATCACTATTATAACTAATATCTTCTCTATTGAAAAATCTATGGTTTAATCTTCAAAATTACTTAACTATCTTCGAATGAATTCTGTTCCAAGTAAATTTTATTTTAGTTCCTCTCTTCTTGCCATAAAGAATAAAGCACTTCTCTAAGGGGGAAAAAACTGAGATGATTCACACTACCTGCCTTAAAATAAATTTATCTTTATTTCCTTTTAAATTAAATTTGGATATTTACTATATACATAATACAAGATCACTTACAATACATGAGAGTGGGATTGTGCATTCAGGGTTGCCCAAAGCCCAGCTCATTTTGAGTAAGTGTAAACAGTAATACCCATACTTTTTTATTGGCTAATGCTATAAGGTGGCATCTGTCATCAGCATCCTCATATAAACTCACCATTGCTACAGCATCTGTTCCATCACACAATGTTCTATTTCTGTGTCTCACACATCTCACTAGAGAGGAACAAATATACTATTTTAAAATAAGTTGCCAGTGTTTCTAAATGAGAACTCAAATCATCTTGCCAGAAATGTACGTGACAGAACAGGAATAAACTATGAGTTGTGACTTTAAAGAGTATAAAAAAATGGGTTAATTGTTTCATTTATATTTAAATATTATGATTATACAATTAAATAATTGGAGCACAGGTTTATGCTCCACTTTTCATCTTTTTTTCCTAGTATGTATAACTCAGTTTTTGTTTTGGATTGTAAATCTATTATTAAATAGCACAAAAGTGTGACAAATCTTTTTGAAACTTGGTAGATTCAACATAGTTAATTTTCTATGCCAGATACTTCTCCTGGGACACAGTGAATTAAAATTGAAACATGAGCTCATCTATCTACTCATCCATTCATTCAATAAGTATTAATTGATCATGCTATGTGCAGGGACATAGGAATAAAATAAATCTTTAAAAAGCAGTGGCAGAAATGTGCCTGCTTTCAGGAAACATCATTCTAATAGAGGAAGGTGGAGAATAAGAAAATAAAACATTTAATATAATCAGGTGACGTAAGTGCTGTGAAGGGAAATAAAAGAGGTTATGGGATAAAAGTTGCAAAACAGAATGTTACTTTAGAAAAAGTGATTTGGAAAAGGTTTCTGATTCAGTGGAAAATACCTCAAGTGAAGTTAATAATTGAAATCAAGGATTAAGGAAATGCATAGTTATTTTTCCCTTGTAGAAAAGCTGATTATAAGACATCTTGAATTGTTAAAAGAAAGGTAATACACTCGTGGCAAAAGCTAGTTAGAGAAACCATAAGAATCAACAAGACCAAGATTTTGCAATCCCAAAGCAGAGTATAAAAGTATCTTAAACAGGACAATCCCTAAGAAGGCTTTCTATCATGCTTCAGAGCAAGCATGTATTTTGATGCAAACTCTATACATAGCTTACACAACTTAATGGAGGGGAGACTGCTTTTTCTTTGTTTAAGAAGCGCAGCATAAATTATTACCATGATGTTCAATTATTCTTACTGCTTTACAACTATTTGAGAACATTTTGCATGAGAAAAAATATGTCCAAATATAAATGAAGGCCACCCAATGTGTGAAAGGTAGCAGCACTTTGTGGCACATGGGGTGTTGCTCAAAGAAAGAAAAGACTTTACAAAATTTCATTTAATCATGTATTTATTCAATAATTTATTTAAACAGTATTCACTTCAAACTAGTAGATATGCCACAGGACTAAAAGCTTCAAGTTTTTATTGCTGTTCACAGAACATAAAGCACTGCTATTATTTCATTATGTGTGTATTTTAATTTTAAAAAGACTAAAAATAGTTCTGAATGTGTAGAACATAAATTATCAGACAACCATATTATATTTAAACTAGATTTTCAGTAATACTGGATGTAAGCTTCTGAACAAATAAATCAATAAGTGAGTAAATCAATGGAAATATTTGAGTAAATACAGCCTCTTGCCATGATGTTAAGATAGGATCTTTTCTTTCATCAAGCTTAGAATTTAGTTATAGCAACAGCACCTATTACAATAATGGGGAAGTACTAAACAGATAATGGTCAGTATTATAATTATAAGACTGAATCTGCATATTATCTGATGGTATGTGCATATTGTGAAAATCATACAGGGTCCAGGGTCAAAAGACATGGATTCCTACTCTATCACTGCAATTTCCTAACAGGATAATTTTGAGTTTCAGTGTGCTCATCTCTAAGTAATCAACTATGCAGGATATCTGGGTGGCTCAGTTGGTAAGCATCTGCCTTCAACTCGCGTCATGATCCCAGGGTCCTGGAATCTAGTCCCACATTGGACTCCTTGCTCAGCGGGGAGCCTGCTTCTCCCTCTGCCTGCCAACCACCCCCCCCACCCCCGCCGCTTGTATGCTCTCTCTCTCTCTCCCCCTCTCTGACAAATAAATGAATAAAATCTTTAAAAAAATAATCAACTATACAAAACTTTCTGAAGGGGGGCAGAGAGAGAAAGAGAGAGAGGCTCAAATGAAGCAATGCATGTGAAAGTTACCAAAAGTGGTTTTGGTTTTAATCACCATTAACATAGTATTTCAGAAGGATAGTTTTATTGATTTATTCAACTCTTTATTGAACAGATGTTTACTGAGCCCCAATTATATAGCAGGCACTGTTCTGGGTACTGGATATATAGCACAGAATAGACCAGTCCTCTGCTCTGGGCAAGCTATATTCTAGGGGAGGGAATAGAAAATGAACAAATAAACAGGTATACCAAATATCAGATAAGATTATGAACACTGGAAAAAATAAAGCAAAATAAGGGGATGCAGAGTGACCGCCTTTGGGGAGAACTATTCTATTTTATTCTGTTTTAAAGATTTCTTTATTTATTTTAGAAAGACAGAAAGAGCTTGGGAGCGAGTGGTGGGAGGGGCAGAGGGAGAGAATCTCAAGCAGACTCCCTGCTGAGCGTGGAGTTGATGTGGGGCTCAATCCCACCACCCATGAGATCATGACCTGGGCCAAAACCAAGAGCTGGTCACACAATCAACTGAGCCACCCAGGCGCCCCTGGAAGAACTATTTTAAACAGGCCAATCAGGGAAATCCTTTCTGAGAGAGGTCACATAATAAAAGATATGCATGCAAGAAGGGTTAAAACTGTGAAAGTTTTTAGGGTAAGAGAGTTTCAGGAAAATGGACAAATAAATGCAGGCGCAGTTGAAGAAATAAACTCTGTATATGGGAAAAAGAGCAAGGAGGACAAAGTGAGTGAAGAGCAGTATTATAGAAGGAAGGACCAGAGGGTTGTGGAGGAGGACCTAAAATGGGAAGGGAGATGGCAATAATCAGAAAAGACAGAACGAAGAACTTTACCAGGATCTGGAAGGAAGTTGAAATTTGTGTAGAGGAAGAGGAGAAGGCAGGGCCTCCATGATGAGGGAAACGTGGAAAAGGAATTGAGTAAAATAAACATTAAAATATTGAGAAAATTAGGGTCATAATGGGAACTGCAATGGATGATGAGCCAAAGCGACAGTTTAGAAACAAGCAGCCATAAAACAGCTCTTTGATATAAAAATTATTTGGCAATAATAAGAAGGATGGTTTGAAAGGATGAGCCTCTGAGGTCAAAGAGACCCACAGATGATTTATTAGCCCAAGTAGGCTAACTGATTTAAGAAATGAACCACTAAATCTCACTAGGTTTGCACAAATAGTTTATTTCTTGTTAAAATCACAGAGAAGGCAGACCCTCATGGGGTGCCACTCTACACGGCCATCCAGACCCCCACGGTCCTGCCACATGGTGGCTTCACTAACCTATTAAGTCCTTGAATTCCTCTCCTTTCAGACAGCTGATGGAAAGAACATAGCCTGGGGTTCAAGGGCGTTTATTCTGGGAAGGGGAACAGATTGCTTCATATTCAATAAGCTGAACCTAAGTCAAGTGGCCATACATCACTGAAAAGGAACCTGGAAAATACAGTCCAGTTGTATAATCAGGAAGGAAAACAAAATGGAGAAAATAAGTCAGATTTTCACAGACATTAGATGTAAGTAAATAGCACAAAAGAAATGTAGTCAAAAAGAATATACATATTAGAAAGAATAATAGCATATGTAAAATAAATAGCACAAAAAACCATCCAATATCATAGATGCTATCGCTCTTATTTTAATACTCATAATATTCCTATTAAAATAAATATGAAAAATTATCATCAAAAAGCTTTTCTATAAATATCATTAGGGCCAGGGGCACCTGGGTGGCTCAGTCGTTAAGCGTCTGCCTTCTGCTCAGGTCATGATCCCAGGGTCCTGGGATCAAGCCCCCCTTGGGCTCCCTGCTCAATGGGGAGCATTCTCCCTCTCCCTCTGCTTCTCCCTCTCCCTCTGCTTCTCCCTCTCCCTTGCCTGTGTTCCTTCTCTCGCTGTGTCTCTCTGTCAAGTAAATAAATAAAATCTTAAAAAAAAAAGCATTAGGACCAACTCTTCATAACAAAATGTTCTGTCTTTTGTTAAAATATTACTTGTAAAGTTGAATTTCATATTTTCTGGTTTTCTACCCTCTCTTAGAGTACATCAGTGTGGACTGTGGCATTTCAATAATAGGATTATTTTTAATCATTTATTTTTTTCCCATGTTCCCTAAGTGAATAATGCTGGTTCATTATGTCCTCATTCTAAAATGCAATATGTGTATGCATCTGTGTGATTTTTATTTATTGAAAAACTATTTTTTCTTACCAATTAGAAACAAGGAGAGCTTAAAATGAGGTTTTCCTCTTAATTTAAGGCAGAGATATAAAAACAGCAGCTCGGTATCTGGAATTATTTGGAAGCATCAATGAAAGAAAAACTTTAAAACATAAAATAATATTCTTTAAAGATGATGTAATAGTTGTCAACTTAGCCAGAATGGTTGTTAAAATCACATATGGCCTTACAGATCTCACCTGTGTGCTGTGGCTTATAACGACCCATGAAAAGTTGATCAATATCCCTATGCTTTAAACATCTCGTAGTAATAATGGTTGTGGTAGTGATAGTAGTAATTATAATAAAACAATTACATTTTAAAAGTTCACTAGGTAGCAATTCTCTTGATCAAGGAGACATGATACAGAATTATTGTTGATTGAATTCAGGTGTAGCATTAATTTAACCTATATGGGTGAAATAACTATTGGCTTTACATCAGATCTAAAATCCTCCTATCAGGGCGCCTGGGTGGCTCAGTTGGTTAAGCGACTGCCTTCGGCTCAGGTCATGATCCCGGAGTCCCGGGATCGAGTCCCGCATCGGGCTCCCTGCTCACCAGGGAGTCTGCTTCTCCCTCTGACCCTCCCCCCATCTCATGTGCTTTCTCTCTCATTCTCTCTGTCTCTCAAATAAATAAATAAAATTAAAAAAAAATAAAATAAAATCCTCCTATCATTCTCTCATATTTATTCTCTCACCTTCTCTCTCCTGCTATTATCTAGAGGCTAAAATCTGACTATATCTTATCATTCAAAAATATTAACTTCGGATATAAGCAGATGCTATAATGATAGTTCTTGTGGGAAGCAGTGTTTTTTTAAAAGGGTTTTCCCTCATATATCCCCCATAAGAATTTAGAATAAAACAAGTGTTTTTAAGAAAGGTTCTAGGTTGACGAGTTAACAGTAACAGTTTAAAATAGCTAAGCATTTTGAAGTTTTATGTTATTAAATATTGGAATTTAAAAGTGGACAGGTTATGTCAATTTTTTAAATTCTACCCAGTGAGATCTAAATATCATAATGATTGGATACAAAACATTGCTAATTTAAAAGAAATACAAAAATAAGTGTGATATTGCATGGGTTTTACTTCTTTAGATCATATCCAATCCCAATTCCTTCATCGAATTTTATTCAAATATATACAACACATTTAAGTCTGTTGAAAGCCTTTTATTATTTCTCTACAATAAAATATATATATTTAAATTTTAAATTATTTTTAAAATTTCCTATAAACATAAGACAGTAAATATTAAAAATTATTTTACATTGATGTACCTTTACTATTATATGTAAATGTAATGAACAATTGATCAAAGATATTCTGTCATGTATCCATGGATGAATATTACTTATTGTGTGAGTAATGTGGAGTTGAACATTCATTCCATTCTTTTATTTAAAAAATAGGTCTAAGCATGAAGAAACTATGTTCATATAAGTAAATAGATTTGAACAGACTTGTTATAAGCCCATAACTAAATTCTTTGAACCTCTTCTGAGTTTTGTGCAAAAATCTCATGCTGATTTCCCATTAAAAAATTTCATCATCTGTCATTTGATAACTAAGTTTGGTTATCCTTCAACTCTGTTAAAAAGTATGAATTGGAAACCACCTGAAAATCCATTTGTCTTCTAATCATTAGAGTCATTCATTTTCTCAACTTTAACACCAAAACCTAGTTTATCCTCTGTATATACATATATATATATATATACATATATATAATATATATATACTGGAGAGAGAGCGAGAGAGAGAGAGGGAGGGAGGTAAAGAGGAAGAGAGAAAGAGAGAGAGGGAGAGAGAGAGAGAGAGAATAAAAGAGAATGAGGGCAACACTGGAGTATTTTACATCCTGGAACAACATATCATACTTAGCCTTAACATGGGTAAGAAGTATCCTTTTTTAGTATAAAGGGTTGATAAATGTATTAAAGAGAGGAGACGTAGGAAAGAAACTGCTTCACTCAGGAACCTTATCAGTCTTAGGAGAGAATCCATATGGAAGTGGTGATCAGGAAATTCATTTTCTTAAAGCCATCTGTGCTTGTATCTTAGAACCCCAGGCTATGTATACCCCAGTTGGAAGACCACTGGTCTAAGGAGGTGGCGTGCAAACTGGAGACAATCCCTTGGAGAATTTGAATCTGCAGACTGACACTGTTTCCTTCCTTAGTCCCTTTTTTTTGGGGGGGGGTCACATGTCACCGATGGCATGCGATATGTCCTGTGTACAGAGTAGAAGTTCCCCATCCTAGAATAATTGACAGTGTCACATTTAATCTTATATTTGCCCCAGCGTTTTCTGACTTAATGAAGTTTGCATGTGCACAGTTGAATGGACTTACACACTATAAGTTTTGTAGTTTTAATTAGTACAATACTCACAAAATGGACAAGTGGACTACAAAAAATTGCTGCCAAATAAACCTGTATTGAAGATAATATATGATTAATAATCCAAACATGAGCAAACATCAGAAAATGGCAGAAATCAATTTCAATCTTCTGGTAGAGCACACTGCAACACAAAAACTATGATGGTTTAAACGGACATGACAAGAGGACACCAAAAAATTTCTAAATCATGAAAAGACGATGTGAATATACATGTACTTAATGAAATCATTAAAAAACATTTTATCATTTTTCACACCTCTGTATGTTGTTGTGGCTTATAATGTACATACTTGCATTAGGTGAGAAGTATGTGTACATAATTTACAAATAAATAAATGTATTTTGGAATATTTGTCCAAAAATGTTTTAATGATGGGATGTGGTATCAAAAATTGGGGGGGGTCCCTGCTCACCTTCACAGCACATATACTAAAATTGGAACAATACAGAGATTAGCGTGGCCCCTGCACAAGGATGACACACAAATTTATGAAGCATTTCATATTAAAAAATAGAAAAATTGGATGGGCCACTGGTCTAGAGAAAGCACTAAGCTTAACTTTTTTATATGATAAAAAGAACAATAGCTTAGTAGCTACCTGTCTAGAAATTTCATCAGCTTTATTTCTTCTCAATATTTTGCACTAAATGGCAAATATAGAAGAAGCAACGAGGTTTGGGGACAGTCTATTTCCAATGATGTTTATCACAACATAATTATGCTATTCTACCTGTGTAAATAGTGTCAATGATATTATGGTTTTCACATAATTTATATGTAAATAATTAAAGACAATGATTTTTTTTGGAATAACAGCATATAGAGATTGGAAAAAGATATATAATTAGACACAATTTTCTTGTAAAGTGAGTCATTTCCCAGCAACATTCTTACTCAATATAAATTCCAAAGGAACTTCCAGAATATTTGAGTCATGACCTGAACACTGCTTTGTTGGAAGCTGGCATTCCTACCACAGAGAAGCAGAGGTCTCTGAAGAAAAAAAAAAATCGGTCTCTTTGCCAATTTTACAAGTTGGGCATAGCTATAATCATCAATTCCTTCACAGATACAGAGTTTGCATATAAGATTTTTTTGTGTGTCTGTGTCCTATAGCTCTGGGCAGTTGTTCAATTTAGTGGTGATATTACCATTAATGCATATGCTTCAGGTTAACAAACATGGAACAAATAATATTTTTATTTCACTGCTGACCAAATTATAGATACTTAATTTCTAGAAGATGCATGACATGAAATACCCTGTGCTTTAATATAATCAATGGGTAACATCTAGTTCCTTTTTTAAGATGTAAGAATTACAATCCAGACAGAAAGAATACAAAGAATGTGTTAAACAACTCAAAGCAAAATTCACACAACTTAGAACACAAAACCACCTGGAAAAGAACCAGAATGAATAAATGATTTGTCTATATAAATTAGCAATTCTCAAGCTAGGACATGTGAACAGACTGGACTATATGATTGAGGCTGAAACTGACTTAAAAACAATGAAAAATAAGTTCTAGAAATGACTATAGGAAAAAATGTTTAAAATTGTGAAAATGGCTCTTTATTAAGCATTGAGCTTTTTTAGTCACAAGTACAAACACAATTACAGCAATTTTACCAGTAGTTGTGTGCAAATTCGAGTAGTAATTATACACATGTACATGGTTTCATTAGAATTTAATGCTTATCTTTCCAAAATATGTTATTAACTAAAATTTAACTGTTTTTACTTAAATAAAACAAAATAATGATACTGATATCAGTTACTCATAACTAAAACAAGCTTTTTTTTCTTTTCAAATTAAGCTTCTATTTAAAAAAGATTCTCAGAATACCATCAAAAATTTTCATTAAGCAAGGAGGAAAAACATATTCCACTTAAAAAAAATAGCCCAACATAAACCCACAGCCAAGTACTAATCTAGATTTAATAGTTGATATCATAGTGACTTTTGTGACTTCCTTAGGGTAATGCTAAAGAGCTTTAAAGCAGTTTGCCTCAAATTGTGCCTTTCCTGGGTTTGCTACTCATCCAAAACATAACCCATTAAAGACTGTAGTAAGAAGACAGGAAAAATTAAGGAATAGGAAAAAATGCATTGTGCATTTATTTATAAAATCTATATTATATAAATATATTTTGTGTCACCAAACTGAAAATCTGTATGTCTTCTAAATGCAAAGATGCTTAAAATTCAGCATTTTAGGGGTGTCTGGATGGCTCAGTTGATTAAGCATCTGATGTTGGTTTTGGCTCAGGTCATGATCATATCATGGGTCATGAAATCGAGTTCTGGGGCAGGCTCCACACTCAGCGGGGAGTCTGCTTGAAGATTGTCTCCCCCATCCCTTCCCCCACTCATACGTTCTCTCTTTTTTTCTCTCTCTCTCAAATAAATAGATAAATCTTTTAAAAAAATCAGCATTTTATTTTGAACATTTTGCAAGTAAATATACCATGAATTTGGAATTAGAAAAAATTCTTTAACATATTTAAGGATGTATGGATTAGACATAATTTTAATATAGAGTAGCTTTCACAAAATTTCAAAGTATGATAATTTGTGTAAAGTTCTTACCTATGAAAAAGGAGGCTTGGAACATTTAAAAAAGTCAATTTAACTCATCTCATAAACATGGCTTGATTATACACACATTATTATATCTCATATTATTCTAGACATTGGCAGCAAAAATTATTAGTACATGTTTTCTGCTACTAAAGACCTTAAGTAATACAGAAAAGAGTCATTAGTATTCACCAGCAATAATAATACCAAAATGTCAGGGGAGAGAATCATTTATTCTTTAAGATTTTGGCCTATTGGCAAATACTTGAAAAAGAAGTGGTATTTGAGAAGATCATTATAGAATGAGAAGGAATTCCACAGGCAGAGAAGTCAAAAAGATAATGGATTCCATCCCATTGCAAACATCTTCTCATATTTTCCCATTTCCTCTTGTATTTCCACATTTCAAAATTATCTAAATCATTTTAAAACTTTCTTATCCCTCAGGTTTTGTTTGAAAGGACATTTTCTATGAGAAATCATCCATGAATTAACAATACTAAACAGCTTCCCCTGTTACTCAGTTTGAGTATCTTAACTTTTAATCAAGAAATTTAAACTGCTCATAGTTACTTTCATAACATTATATTTGGCCCATAGTTTTATTTTATGCTTTTTATTTTATGCATTTTGGGAGTTACTTTTTTTTTTTAAAGATTTTATTTATTTATTCATGAGAGACAGACAGAGAGAGAGAGAGAGAGGCAGAGGGAGAAGCAGGCTCCCCAGGAGCAGGGAACCCGATGCAGGACTCGATCCCAGGACCCTGGGATCATGACCTGAGCCGAAGGCAGACGCTTAACCATCTGAGCCACCCAGGCGCCCGGGAGTTACTTTTTGTTCCATTTTTTGTTTTACTGACTTCTTTCTTCAGGTTTAAAAATTAAGATGCTAATTTCAATTCACCTACTTAAAGATTTTGACATTTATTTTTAAAAAATAAGTTTTATTTATATTAAATAAAAGTTTATTTTTAGACTCTTTTATTCATTTTCCTACATTATTTCCCTAACATTTTTCCCAGTTCACATTTAATTTATCTTGAGGTCACATGCTCCATATTTAAAACAATAAATTTACATTTCAAGAAAAAGACAAAATTTATCTTTCAAGATAAATTGTTTTTTGGACTTAAACATTCTATTTTGGAGTTATAATAGTTATTTACATCCATTAAAAACCTATTCTTTACCATAGACTTTAGGATTTTTATACATTTATTTTGATTTTTAGTTGTTGTATATTCGTGGTCATTTCTTAGCTCTTGATGATATGGAAAAATTCTTCCAAAAGTTTTTGATGAAAATGTATTTGAGCATTACTGTTTTGAAGCAATATAGGACTCAATGTTTCCTTCACACACGAACAGTATCTTTGCAGGGGATTCACAGTTTTCAATCATAATCATTTTCTTATTAAACCTCTATTGACTTTGCTGCACTGTCCTCCTGCATTTATTGTTGCATAGGAAAAGAAAAAAAAAGAAAGGAACTCCATGAAGTCTTTAGAGAAAAATCACTACAGAATTTAACAATAAAGTAAATGAACAGTTTACTGAAAAATCAGTTGTCAAAAGAGAACGACTTCACTTTGGAGATGGGAGACACAACAATATTTTATCCCTTGCCAAATATGAAGTATTTTGCAATTGAAAAACTTTACATACATTATGGAGAACATGTTGACAATATCTAGTTAAGATTAAGATTTTAATCTTAATGTTACTCTTAACTTATAGCCCTTTGATTCCATTTAAAATATATAAGTTTAGATGAATTTTAACAAAACATGTTCAAGAGTCTTCATTACATTGCCAACAGTGGAAAAAATGGATAATTAAAATGTGCATTAACCCATGTATCAGAATTCTGTAAAACTACATAACTAATTGAAAGAGATACATATTTATTTACATGTATAGAAGTTGAAAATATAATGCTAACAGTAAGAATGCAAATTAAAGTGATATATACAACATGGTAAATGTATGTGAAATATTTAAAACCACACAAGCTATATTACCTTTGTTTTAGTTTTACTTTAATCAGTTATAGATGCATATAATTTAAAGACTCACCAAGTTCTATAAAGTTTATTAATAAAAGAGTGGTTCAGTGTCTGCCCCAGACTTCTCTCTTTCCAAAATCAACCATTTTGACACTTTTAGCTGATTTTTTTGTATATATCTCTGTATCTCTAAATAATATACACATGCGTCAGCATATCAATTTTTAAGGTTATACATTCTCTATTGATTTTGCAATAGTAAAGATAAGGATTTGGTTTCTTTCACCATTCCCCTCTATCGCATTTCATCACATCTTTCAGTCACGCCTATCAAAATTTTTGTTAGACCTACATTCAACATTTGTATTGTTATTACTATGTGAATGCTATTAGCAGGTCATTCAAAAGGTCTTTTCCTTAGTTATCTTTTCCTTAAAATTTTGTCTTCCCTGAATAACTGTCTTATTCTTTCTACCTATCACTAAAATAACCCTAAGTTGTTAATTATGTCACTCTTTTCCTTGAATTATTATGCATCAGGCATTTTTTCAGTTTTATCTTCTGAAAGAAATCTTCCCAACAACATTTTGATCTCTCTAATCAGGACTGTTTGGCCTCCATACCTGGAATACAGATCTCATCTTGGGATCATCCTTGACCATGTTCTGAGAATTCTATTCTCCTTTATTCTGTGCTGGAGACATATTTTCTGAATACACATGCAATTATTTCTTGGTTTCCACTCTTATTTCAGTTGAGCACATCATTCAGTACCTTCCTAAGAAAAATTGAATGGGAAGTACTAAATAGCATAAATTTATTTGGTCCTCACACACTGATAGTTCAGCTGGATGTAAAATTTAATGTTGGAACTATCTTTTTCTTAGGAGTTTTGAAGACATTGCTCCATTGTGTTCTATTTACCAGTGTTGCTATCCACATATTTAAGGATATTAAGCTAAGTGAGACAAGTCAGTCAGAGAAAAACAAATACCATATGATTTCAGCTTATGTGGAATCTAAAAAACAAAACAAACAGACTCTTAAATACAGAGAACGAACTGGTGGTTGTCAGAGGGGAGGTAGGTGGGTATATGGGTGAAATAGTTAAAGGGAATTAAGAGGTACAAACTTCCAGTTATAAAATAAATAAGCCACAGAGATGAAACCACAGTATAGGGAATATAGTCAGTAATATTGCAACAACATCGTACAGTGAAAGATGGTGACTATACTTATTGTGGTGAGCAGTGAGTAATGTGTAGAATTGTTGAATCACTATGTTGTATACCTGAAACTAATATAACATTGTATGTTAATTATACTTCTATAAAAAATAAATAAAAATAATGAATAATAAACAACTAAAGTAATTCTGATTCCTGACATTTTATGTGTATCTTTTGTAAAGGTTTTTTCTCTCCTTCTAGAAGCTAATAGACCCCTCTCTTTTTCTTTTTTTTTAAGATTTTATTTATTTATTCATAAGAGACACAGAGAGAGAGGCAGAGGGAGAAGCAGGCTCCCCGCTGAGCAAGGAGCCTGATGCGGGACTCGATCCCAGGACCCTGGGATCATGACCTGAGCCGAAGGCAGACACTTAACCATCTGAGCCACCCAGGCACCCGACCCCTCTCTTTTTCATCATTGTCCTGAAATGTCATAACATTGTGTCTTTGCTAAATCTATTTTTATCCATTTTACTGATCACTTGGTATGGGTTATGGGCTTTTAGTATCCAGACTTGTGTCCTTCATTTTTATATGTTTTACTTTAATTATTTTTTGGGTGATTTCCTTCCGTTCTCTTTTCTCTCCTTCTGGAATTATTATTTTGGAATGTTTGACTTTCCAGCAAGTCCTCTGGATTTCTTATATTCACTTTGCTACCCCACATTTTTCCTTGCTTCATTTTCTTCACTGTATAATCAAGCCTTTTGTTAAATTTTTCTTTTCAATCACATAGTTTTAAAAGCTCTTTTTTTGTATTTTTTCCATTTTTTGGTCTTTTTTAAAAGATTTTATTTATTTATTTAAGAGAGAGAATGAGAGAGAGAGAGAGAGCACGGGAGGGAAGAGGGTCAGAGGGAGAAGCAGACTCCCCACTGAGCAGGGAGCCAGATGTGGGACTCGATCCTGGGACTCCAGGATCATGACCTGAGCTGAAGGCAGTCGCTTAACCAACTGAGCCACCCAGGCACCCTCCATTTTTTTGTCTTATTCCTGTTTCATGTGTTCAATGAGGAGTGGGCAAGGAAGGCTGGCAGTTCCTGACAAAGTCATGTGTGGTGGCCATACTTCCCAAGATGTCCCCCTTATCTCACTTAATATTCACATCCTTGTATAAGCCCCCCTCTTGAGTGTGGGCTCACTTAGTGACTTGCTTCTACTGTATTGAATAAGCAAAAGTGATAGAATATACTTTCAGAGATTAGGTTGTAAAAAATTACAACTCTTGTCTTACACACTATTTCACCTGCTCAACTTACTCACTGATGAGGCAAGATGTAATTTTGAAAAGACTCACATGGTAAGGAACTAAAGATAGCCTCTGACAAAGGGCCTACAAGGAAGCAAATCCTGCCAACAACAAAGTAAGTGAGCTCAGAAGTAGGTCCTTCACCAGTTGAACATTGAAGTAACTACAGCTCCATCTGATACCTTGATTTCAGCCTCTGAGGGACATTACCCACACATTACAGCTAAGCTGTGCCCAGTTTCCAGATCTACAGAAACTTTGAAGTGATCAGTGTGGTTTCAAGTAACTGAACATTGAGGAAATTTGTTGCCTCATATTAGACAAATAATAAAACACATAATATGCAGGATAGTATTCTTATCTTCATTTGGCCTGATATAAACTAGAATAGGAGCTTCTGTTTAACTTTTTTCAGAGAATTAAACTCAAGGTTTGAGTGGGGTAAGGAAGAGGGCAATTAACCTAACTGCACAGATTGGGGAACAGGATCTGGGAATCTGATTCTTTTTAAAACACACTTTCAACTCAAACTTATGTTTTTATTCCATTGTTACACTATCTGAATTACCTAATGCCATAAATTTCAGAGCCTTCTTCAGACTCATAGCAAAAACCAGTCTGCTTAAATAAAAAGAGTGAAATCTTGCCATTTGCAATCGCATGGATTGAACTAGAGCGTATAATGCTAAAAGAAATAAGACAGATACCATATGATCTCACTCGTATGTGGAATTTAAGAAACAAAACAAATGATCAAGGGAATAAAAAAGAGAGAATTAGAAGCCAAGAAACAGACCCTTAACTGCTGAGAACACATTGATGATTACCAGAGGAGAGGTGGGTGGAAGATGGGTTAAACAGGTAATGGGGATTAAAGAGTGCACTTGTCCTGATAAGCACTAGGTGATGCATGGAATTGTTGAATCACAATATTATACACCTGAAACTAATATAACATTGTATGTTAACTAAAATAAAATAAAATATTGAAAGGAAAAATCAGGATGCTTATTAGTTTTTCCCCACTGTTGATTAGGCTTCAATTTTCTTGGGACTCAGATTATTTATCACTCATCCAATTATAGTCCATCTTCCAAAATATTTTTCTGTTGTCTCCTTTTCTGTTTGCTTGCTCCTTATGACTTTGTGTTGTGTTTTTAAGTCTCTTTATTAATCATTTTAAAAATCCCTTTATTAATAATTTTAGTAGAGTTTCAGAGGCAATCTACAGTGGATGCATGTGTTCAACTGTGATCTTTTTTTTTTTTTTAAGTAGGCTCCACACCCAGTGTGGAACCCAATGTGGGGCTTGAACTCATGACCCTGAAATCAAGACCTGAGCCAAGATCAAGAGTCATACACTTAACCAACTGAGTGACTCAGGCACTCCTCAATCTACTATGTTTAAACAATGCACAAGTTCATCAGTATTTTTAATGATTTTTAAGAAAATAAGAATATTGTAAATATTCAGGTAGGGTTAAGGGTATATGAATATTATATGTGGCTTTTTGCAATTTAAAAATATTTTTAATGTCAAATTTAAGTTTCAAAATTTCCTATATTTGGGGGCGCCTGGGTGGCTCAGTCATTAAGCATCTGTCTTCAGCTCAGGTCATGATCCCAGGGTCCTGGGATTGAGCTCCACATCAGGCTCCTTGCTCCGCAGGAAGCCTGCTTCACCCTCTCCCAGTCCCTCTGCTTGTGTTCCCTCTCTCGCTGTCTCCCTCTCTGTCAAATAAATAAATAAAATCTTTAAAAAAAAATCCTATATTTGGTGTACATTGCAGAGTTCTTGGATTTTTATTTTATTTTATTATTTATTTATTTATTTATTTATTTATTTATTATTGCATGATAATAAAAGTTTTAATCCACTTAAAGTGATTAGAAAATCCAAAATGGAAAGTTATAAAAAAAGGGACTTGAGGTAAAACTCCCAATGCAAATTAATTAAGATGACTGATTTTTGCTTTTCACGTGCTTTCTTTTTCTTTTCTTTCTTCTTTTTGTTTCTTTCTGTCTTTCTTTTTTCTTTCTTTCTTCTGGAAAAGAAAAACCTTTGTATACAAACAAATATGATATTTTTCCAACAGTGTGGTCAGAGAAACCAAGTCATAATCCTATGCCCACAAGTGTGATGATGTTAAAAAAGAGATCTGTTTCCATTTTCTTCAGACCAGCCGCCTGACATTTCAAAAGATAAGAAGCACTGCTCAGCTTGAATGAACTCAAAAATATCTCTGCAAATGTATTTGAACTCATCTTTTGAAATGTCAGTTTGGGACGAAGTGATATGAGTTACTCATTCGGGTATAAGCGTTAAGAGTCTGAAACAATTTTTCTAAGAAGAGAGAATGATGTTGAAGAATATATTTTTCAGTAAATCAAGGAATTAAAAGTTTGTGGCTATTATTTCATTAAGAAAATTAGTTACCTACTAAGATACTTTAAGTTTAAATATAGAAATATAGTTTTATATATCAAGATATGAATTTGATTTTAAAAATTTTCTCCTTCAGGTATTCTTTTTTATTTATTCAACATTCCACTGACTATTTTACTTGCTGTTTTGTATTTATGTGGAACATTCTTGTGTGTCCTAATATTTTCTTTTTAAAGAGATTGTACAATTATATCTGATTCATCCTGTTTTTTGTTGTTGTTGTTACTGTTGATGACTTGAAGGTGTAATTGGAGAAGTAATAAATCACGTATATTTAAAAATTAATGGTGAAAATTCACTTACCATATGGCCCAAAAACTGCACTCTTGAGCATTTACTCCAAAGATATGGCACTTATTTTCACACAGGAATTTGTACACACAAATGTTCCTAGCAGCTTTATTTGTAATAGGCCAAAGCTGGAAACTACCCAAATGTCCATCAGTGAGTGAATGGTTAAACAAATTGTGGTACATCCATGCTATAGAATACTACTCAGCAATAAAAAGGAATCATATATATATTGGATGAACCTCAAGGAAATTATGCTGAATAAAAAAAAGCCAATCTCAAAAGGGTACATACTGTATCATTCCTCTTCTGTAACATTGTGAAATAGCATAAAAATATAAATGGAAAATAATTTATTAGTGGTTTCCAAGAGCTGGAAGTGGAGGGATATATGTAGCTATAAAGAGGTAACATGAGAGGATATTTTGGTGCTGGTACAAGTGTAAACTGCACACACACACACACACACACACACACGAGTGCATCTATACCTGTTGAAATGTGAATAAGTTCTATAAATTGTATCAATGTCAATTTCTTCATTTTAATATTACAAATGTGTTATTATGTTAATATTGGGGAGATTAAGGACTATAGGGAAGGGTCCATGGAACTTCTTTGTACATTTCTTTGCAACGTCTTATGAATCTATAATTATTTCAAAATGAACTTTCTACAAAAATTCGCTTATAGTAAAATAATTTTGATAAGCAAAATCCTAAAAGGCAATGCATTGCTTAAAAGTTTGCACTTTGGGACACTGTCACCTTTTAAGGGTACTAATATTCACTTCTATTCACCTCCCAATGGGAGGCCTTCAAAAGCTGTTGTGCTCAGACTAGTCCACTGTATAAGTCTGTAGGAAGGCTTCATACACATGCCCATGAACAAGAGCTTGGAGGTGTTTTTTAAAGTATTGAATGTGCATTTCCATTTTGCCTTTGGGTTATTTTTTATTATTGTTTGTAAGCATGGAATAGAATTTGATTCTAGGATATAATAATACTGGGAATATATTTTGTATAAGTAAAGAAAAGGAAAATTTACAGATATTTATGTAAACTTTTGTTCTCTGGAAAAAAATTAAAATCATTTGTTTAATTAATATTTTAAATAGATATTTATAAAATGATCATCCATTTTCATATTTTATTAACTTCCATTTACTAAAAATTTCAGGTTTAACAGTAAAAATTATTGGTAGGTTCTAAAAATTATTTCAATTGGTGATTTATGCTCATTCTTAGGCCCTTTGTTGTGTCATGTTCTTCCTCAGAGGCCATCAGTACTGACAGGTAAATCCATTTTCATTTATAAGGCAAAAATTGCTCATAATATCTTTAATGAAATCAATTAGTTTTACTACAAATCTTTACTAACATTTTCATATTTACCTTATGTCTTTTAATCACTTAAAAGTAGTTAATGACATGTATTTGTTGTTTCTACCTAGCTTTCATGTTTTTATAAAGTTTATAAAAACAAGGAGGAAACATGAAGGAAAAAGTGTTATTTCAGAAGCTGGCTCTATTTTGAGCTAGTAGGACTAGGGAAACCTCTCTATGATTTTTTTTTTCAGTTTTATTTGTTGAAAATTTGCAGAAAATGAACTTGCAAATCTTCTGTTTAATTGAAAAGATGGGAATTTAGGTACTTGAAGAAGGGAAAGATGAAGAGTGTAAAGGAGAAAGCCAGGAAAATGGATACCAGGAAAGAATTTGATGAAAAGTTTTGCTTCAGAGAAATGTTCAGTGATACTTCAGGCTATCAAATTTTAGAACCCCTGAAGTCAAATATCAATATTTAGTGATTCTGTGTTACAATCTTCCTCTCTTTTCATAAAGATTAAGAAAATTAGCTTTTCAAAGCCTAAACTTATTATAGCAAAGGTAGAGGGGCATTACCAATTATGAGGTAAACCAGTCTGGAAAGAAAACAGGAATAGAACTGCCATCAACCAAGAAGGGGTGTTGGAGATTCCCAGTGGGAAATGCATTGGAACATGAGGTACACAACAGAAATTGTGCCTTTCAACATTGTCAGAATACTTGGAAATGTCATGGACATACCACAGAAATGATTACATCCTCCCAACTGTTTCCAGAATAGGGGCAGGAACTAACTGAAAGAACTTTACTTACTAATTTGTGGTAATATAAGGTTCTTCATTATCACTGTATCTCAACTCTCTTCTGTCCTTTTCTCTTTCTCTTATTTTTCTTTCCCTATTGTGCATCTGTGTGTTATGTGTATGTGTATGAGTGCATATACATTTTCTTCTGGGATATTTTTTACTTCTATGTTTCCATTGTTCTACAAGTAATAAATGCTAATTTTAGAAAATAGAAAAATAAAGGGTAGAAAAATGAACCCATATTATCATACCAGTCATATACAGATGGGACTAATGACCCATAACATTCCAAATTAAAAAAAAGACTTTATATTGTGCCTTTAATATGATATTTTAGAGCTCTCTTTTTAAGTATGCATATATTCTTCCAAACATTTAAATGGTTCCATGGTGTTTCATTATTATACAGATGTATTTAACACTTCTTATTGAACATTAATTTCTGTTTTTTACCCATTAATTATGGGAAAAAAAGAAGATGGCAGTGGAGTAGAAGGACCCTGGGCTCTCCTCCTCCCATTAATACAATTTGATAACTATCAAACCATCCTAAATAAGCCAGAAATGGACGTGAAGACTGACAGAACAAACTCTATTACTAAAGGGAGAGAAGAGGCCACATGGAAGAAGGTAGGAAGTGCAGAGGTGTGGTTTAGTGGAGAAATGGATCATGGGTGCTGTGGAGGCAAGGGAGATGTGGTCTCAGAAATGGGCAAGAAAGAGGAGCACACAGGAGAATGCACAAGTTTCCCCAAAACCATTGGCTTGGAAAACAAGAGGGGTTGGATTTTGTGAGTTCTTGCAACCAATGGCATTTTAAAGGTCAACAGACTTGGCTGGGATAGAGCCAGGAGGGCACTACTTGCTCCTTGAGAGAAGGCAGGCAAACAACCTGGGGGCAGATAGCATGGTAATAGTGATCTGAAAAATGCCTGGGGCCAAAGAAGGGAGATTATTTGCTATTCCAGGAGGGCTTCCTTGACAGGCAGCATTCAGGAACAAAGGAGCTGGCTGGGGACATTTTCCTCCCCCACCCCTCAACATAAACACAGAGCAACCTGTGGGGAAACAGCACAACACTCATGCTGGTTTCTTAACTTGCTTACATCAAGTCCCGCACCCCTGAACTCTGAGGGGACTGCCCTTCTCAGTCACACTTGCCTCAATCCCAGTGCAGTGGGCCCTTCCCACAAAAGACCAACACAAACCCCTGCCCACACCACATTTCCCAACCAGAGAGTTTTTCAGGGTCTCAGTTTTGGTGGAGTTAATGTCAAATCTCATTTCACAAGCAGACCAGGGCACACCTAGTTCAAGCTCATCACATTCAAGCCAGAGACCAAACATTGTCTGCAGCAGGCAAAGAGAGCCTCTGCAGATGACTGACCTGAAGGCTAGAGCAGCCAAACACAACAGCAGGGTGCACATAGTACACACCAGAGACACTCTGTGAAGCACCAGCCCTGGGCACTATATGACCCTTCTTCATAAGGCCATTACTTTCAGGAGCAGGAGACATAACTGGCTTTTCTAATACACAGAAGAAGGCAGAGACTTAGACAAAATGCCAAGATGGAAGAATTTATCTCAAATGAAAGAACAAGATAAGGCTGTGGAAGAGATCTAAGTGAAACAGATATAAGTAACATGCCTGATGGGGAATTTAAAGCAACAATCATAAGGATACTCACTGGGCTTGAGAAAAGAATGGAAGACATAAGTGAAACCCTTACCATAGAGATAAAAGAGTTAAAAGAGAATTAAAAATGAAGAGTGCAATAAACAAGATTAGAAACAGGCTTGATGCAATGAACAGCAAGCTGGAAGAAGCAGAGGAATGAATTAGTAGCCTGAAAGACAAAGTAATGGAAAGTAATCAATATGAACAAAAGAGAGAAAAAAGAATTATACAAAATGAGGTTAGGCTTAGGGAACTCAGTCACTCCATCAAATGTAATAACATCTGTCTTTTAGGAGTCCCAGAAGGAGAAGAGAAAAGGGGTAGAAAATTTATTTCAAGAAATAATAGCAGAACACTTCCTTAATCTAGGAAAGGAAACAAACATCCAGATCCAGGAGGCACAGAGAACTGCCATCAAAATCAACAAAAGCAGGCCAACACCAAGACATATTGTAATTAAATTTACAAAATATAGTGATAAAGAAAAAAATCTTAAAAGCAGCAAGACAACAGAAGTACTTAACTTAGAAGGAAAAACCCATAAGTCTAGCTGGAGATTTCTCAACAGAAACTTGGCAAGTGAGAAGAGAGTGGCATGATATATTCAATGTGCTAAATGGGAAAAATCTGCAGCCAAGAATACTCTATCAAGCAAGGCTATAATTGAGAATAGAAGAAGAGATAAAGAGTTTCTCAAACAAACAAAAACTAAATGAGTTCATGATCACTAAACCAGGCCTGCAAGAAATATTAAAGGGGACTCCTTGAGAGACCAAAAGTGATAAAGACAAGAAAGGATTGGAGAAGATCTCCAGAAACAATGACAAAACAAGTAATAGAATGTAAATAAATGCATAATAAATAGACAATTCAGTAAATTATAATTATAATAAATTTTCTATCAGTAAGTACTTTGAATGTCAATGGACTAAACATTCTGATTAAAAGACATAGAGTGTCAGAATGGATAAAAAAACAAGACCCACCTATATAAGGACTACAAGAGATTCAGACCTAAGCATATATGCAGATTGAAGTGAAGGGATGGAGAAACATTTATCATGCAAATGGATGTCAAAAGAAAGCCAGAGTAGCAATACTAAATATTAGGAAAACTAGACTTTAAACCAAAGATTGTAACAAGAGACAAAGAAGTGCACTATATAATCATAAAGGGGACAATCCAAGAAAAAGATATAACAATTATAAATATTTATACACCAACATGGGAACACCCAAATATATAAAACAATTAATAACAAACATGGAACTAATGGACAGATCATCAAAACAAAAAAACAAGGAAACAATGGCTTTGAATGACACACTGGACCAGATGGACTTAACAGATATATTCAAAACATTCCACCCTAAAACAGCAGAATACACATTCTTTTTGAGTGCATGTGGAACATTCTTCAGGATAGATCACATATTCGGTCACAAAACAGGCCTCAAGAACTACAAAAAAGATTGAAATCATACATGCACCTTTTGTGACCATAATGCAATGAAATTAGAAATCAACTACAAGAAAAAATCTGGAAAGACCACCAATACATGCTACTAAACAGTGAATGGGTCAACCAGGAAATAAAAGAAATAGAAAAATACATGGAAACAATTGAAAATGAAAACACAACTGTCCAAAATTTTGGGGCTGTAGCAAAATCGATCCTAAGAGGGAAGCATATAGCAGTGTGGGCCTACTTTGAGAAACAAGAAAAATCTCAAATAAACATCCAAAGGAGCCAGAAAAACAAAAACAAAAACAAAAAACCAAACAAACAAAAAAGAAAAACAAATGAGTTTAACCCTAGCAGAAGGAAGGAAATAATAAAGATTAGAGCAGAAATAAATGATATAGAAACTAAAAATGCCATGGAACATATCAATGAAACCAGCCGATTCTTTAAGAAATTAATAAAATTGATAAACTTCTAGCCAAACTTATTAAAAAAAAAAGACCCAAATAAATAAAATCACAAATGACAGAGGAGAAATGATGACCAACACCACAGAAATACAAACAACTGTAAGAGAATATTATAAAAAAACTATAGGCTGACAAACTGGACAACCAAGAAGAAATGGATAAATTCCTAGAAATACATAACCTACCAAAACTGAAATGGGAAGAAATTGAAAACTTGACCAGACTGATAACCAGCAAAGAAATTGAATCAGTGATCAAAAAAACTTGCAACAACAACAAAAGTCCAGGACCAGATGGCTTCACAGGGGAATTCTATCAAAATTTTAAAGAAGAGTTAATACCTATTCTTCTCAAACTTTTCCAAAAAATAGAAAATTGAGGAAAACTTCCAAATTCATTTAATGAGACCAGGATTACCCTGAAACCAAAACCAGACAAAGACTCCACTAAACAAGAGTACTACAGCCAGTATCTCTGATGAACGTGTATGCAAAAATTCTCAGTAACATACCAGCAAACTGAATCTAACAATACATTAAAAAAATCATTAACCATGGTCAAGTAGAATTTATTCCTGGGTTGCAAGCGTGATTCAATATTTGCAAATCAATCAACGTGACACACCACATTAATAAAAGAAAAGATAAAAATCACATGATCATTCCAATAGATGCAGAAAAAGCATTTGACAAAGTACAACATTCATTCATGACAAAACCCTCCATAAAGTAGGTT
>NW_027397066.1:52520155-52569008 GCF_003265705.2 Callorhinus ursinus | reverse complement strand
GTGATGGGTAGTAAAGAGGGCACGTTCTGCATGGAGCACTGGGTATTATGCACAAACAATGAATCATGGAACACTACATCAAAAACTAATGATGTGGGGCACCTGGGTGGCTCAGTTGGTTAAGCAACTGCCTTCGGCTCAGGTCATGATCTCAGGGTCTTGGGATCGAACCCTGCATCGGGCTCCCTGCTTGGCGGGAAGCCTGCTTCTCCCTTTCCCACTCCCCCTGCTTGTGTTCCCTCTCTCGCTGTCTCTCTCTCTGTCAAATAAATAAATAAAATCTTTAAAAAAAAAACAACTAATGATGTAATGTATGGTGATTAACATAACAATAAAAAATTAAAGAAAAAAAAGTAGGTTTAGGGGAAACATACCTCAACATAATAAAGGCTGTATATGAAAAACCCACAGCTAATATAATCCTCTATGGGGAAAAACTGAGAGCTTTTCTTTTATGGTCAGGAACACAACAGGGATGTCCACTCTTACCACTGTTATTTAACATAGTACTAGAAGTCCTAACCACAGCAGTCAGACAACAAAAAGAAATAAAAGCCATCCAAATCAGCAAGGAAGAAGTAAAATTTCACTATTTGCAGATGACAATACTCAGATAGAAAACCTGGGAGACTCCACCAAAACCTGCTAGAACTGATAAATACATTTAGCAAATTCTCAGGATAAAAAACAATGTACACAAATCTGTTGCATTTCTATACACCAATAATGAAGCAGCAGAAAGAGAAATTAAGGAATCAATACCATTTACAACTGCACCAAAAACAATAAGATACCTAGGAATAAACCTAACCAAAGAGGTGAAAGACCTGTATTCTGAAAACTATGAAACACTGATGAAAGAAATTGATGATGGCCAAAGAAATGCAAAGATATCCTATGCTCATGGACTAGACAAAAAAAATATTGTTAAAATGTCTATACTACCCAAAGCAATCTACACATTTAATGAAATCCCTATCAAAATACCAACAGTACTTTCCACAGAGCTAGAACAAACAATCCTATAATTTGTATGGAAGCAAAAAAAGATCCCAATTAGCCAAAGCCTCCTTGGGAAAAAAAAAAAAAAAAAAAAAAAAAAACAAAGCTGAAGCCATCACAGTTCTGGACTTCAAGTTATCTTAGAGAGTTCTGGTAATCAAAACAGAATGGTACTGGCACAAAAATAGACACATAGATCAATAGAACAGAGATGAACCCACAACTATATGGTCAATTGGTCTTCAACAAAGGAGGCAAGAACATCCAATGGGAAAAAATAAGTCTCTTCAACAAATGGTGCTGAGAAAACTTAGCAGCAACATGTGAAACAATGAAACTGGACCACTCTCTTAAACCATACACAAAAATAAACTCAAAATGGATTAAGGACCTAAATGTGAGACCTGAAACCATAAAAATCCTAGAAGACAGCACAGGCAGTAATTTCTCTGACATTGGCTATAGCAACGTTTTTCTAGCTATGTCTCCCGAATCAAGGGAAACAAAAGCAAAAATAAACAGTTGAGACTACATCAAAATAAAAACGAACAAACAAAAACTTCCACACAGCAAAGGAAACCATCAACAAAACTAAAAGGCAACTTATGAACAGAAGATATTTGCAAATGACATATCTGATAAAGGGTTAGTATCCAAAATATATAAAGAACTTATAATAAATCTCAACATACAAAAAATGAATAGTCCAGTTAAAAAATGGCCAGAAGACATGAATAGACAGTTTTCCAAAAAAGACATACAGATGGCTAGAGACACATGAAAAGATGCTAAACATCACTGATCATCAGGGTAATGCAAATCAAAACTACAATGATATATCATGTCATACATGTCAGAATGGCTAAAATCAAAACCACCAGACACAACAAGTGTTGAAAGGATGTGGAGAAATCCTCTTGCACTGTTGGTGGGAATGCAAACTGGTGCAGCCACTCTGGAAAACAGTATGGAAGTTCCTCAAAAAGTTAAAAATAGAATTACCCTATGATCCAGCAATTGGCACTACTAGGTATTTATCCAAAGAATACAAAAATATTCATTTGAAGGGTTACATGCACCCTGATGTTTATTGCAGCATTATCTGCAATAGCCAAATTATGGAAACAGCCTAAGTGCCCATCCACTGAAGAATGGATAAAGAAGTGGTATATAATATAATATAATATAATATAATATAATATAATATAATATAATATATAATTAATGTAACATATATTCAAGTATATAACTCAATTATATATAATATATTATATATAAAATTATATATAATAAATAATATATATAATATATATAATGGAATATTATTCAGCCATCAAAAAGAATAAAATCTTGCCATTTGCAATGACGTGGATGGAGTTAGAGAGTATTATGCTAAGTAAAATAAGTCAGAAAAAGACAAATACCATAGTATTTCATTCATATGTGGAAATTAAGAAACAAAACAAAGTGAAAAAATGAGGGAGACAAAGAATCAGACTCAACTATAGAGAGCAAACTGATGGTTACGAGAATGGAGATGGGGGATGGGTGAAATAGATGATACGGATTAAGGAGGGCACTTGTGATGAGCACCAGGTATTGTATGGAAGTGTTGAATCACTATATTGTACACCTGAAAATAATATTACACTGTATTAACTAACTGGAATTTAAATAAAAACTTAAAACTACCATTGTGTTCCATCTTTTAACCCATTTTAATTAATTTATTTGCTTAAATTTTAAAATCTGTAATTGCTAAATGTAAAGCTATCACATTTTAAAGGCACTTAATGATATTGTGAAGCCACCCTACAAAAGATGTTCTAGATTTACTTCCCACTAACAGAGTATGAGAGTACATGAGATTAATACTGCTAGCTTTTATCCAGAAGCCTGTTCCATGGACAACCAACAGCAGTATCAAAAGCTTCCTTGCATATGCACCCCTTATCTACTCAATGCCGTTGAGCAAATTTATCAGTTTTCCCTTAGGAAACTATAGCTAGTTTATTATATGTTCTTGTATGAGTGGATTATATATGAATTTCAAGTGAGTGTATGCACTGAATTTATTAAAAACTTCCCTCTGAATATAAAAAATGTTACAACTTATTTTTTGTATAACAGTAAATGCTTCCAGAATCCAGAAGATGGTTAGAATAGGTGAGTTTAAGTGAAGTGAGTTACTCTCACAGTGTATCACTTCAATTTTGTGACTCTTCTCAGCACACTTTTCCTACTTTTCAGCCCCAAGAGTCCTTATTATTTCTCTGTCCACATCTTCACTTGATGCCAATTGTCCAAGATGCTGAAGGCAAACAACAACCAAAGAATTTCCTGGCAATTCAGTTTGGTTCCTCATCAACCACAGCAGCATTGGCTTCCTGTTACACTGAAGTGTCAGCAATCCTCACACAGTGATCTAGGAGTGACTAGAGAATAAATCAACCACCACCACCACCAATAAAAATCTGTGGCTCTTGGGTTCACGGTAATTTATTTAAATATCTTGCTCCTTATTCTTTGCTACAAACTTCTGTATTAATACTCATTGACAGTGGAGGATTTTATTATGTTCTTGATATTCATAAAAAAGACAAAAAATACGGGCTGATTATAAGAGAAACATTTATTTTTTTAAGGTGTAAAGGTGACATTTATTACAACTGATGAGCCAGTATTGACACATTGTTATTAATTAAAGTCCATAGTTTACATTAGGTTTCAGTCTTGGTGTTGTACATGTTATGCATTTTGACAAATATATAATATCATATTCCACCATGACAGCATCAAACATGATGGCTTCACTGCCTTAACAAGCTGTTTTTTTCTTAAACTTCTGTTTTCATTAGAATATTTTAATGTATTGCTAAGTAATAAAATAATTTATATAATTAAACCCTTATTAACTTATTAAAAACTATTTATTCCTTATTTTTTAAATCACTCAATAATCAACTAAATTGAAATATAATTGAATTTAACATCAATAGTAAAAATGTGGGTCATTAGTAGGGAGAAGTGACTCGAGGACTTCAGAAAACTTCTTAAGATAACTATGAACAAAAATTAAAATATTATCTGTTTTATGTTAATTACATTAAAATGCAACATAAAATAATGAATACATTAGCATTTTCTTGGTTGTGAACTTTAAGAGCTATTGATTGCTTAAATATATTTTAGTCAGCCTTTTCCTTTGGGGTCAAAATAATTAACATCACCATGTATGTATCCTCTTCAGGAAATCATGGACTTGAAAAATTAACTTCATTAGTGTATCTTATAGTTTCATTAGCTATCCTGTAATTTCATATGTAAAATCTACCATGGGTTAAAATTTTGCTTTGCTTTTGCTTTCCTCCCAAAATTTCCCCCCAAAAGAGAGCATATAGTTAAGTGACAAAAACATTTAAAACAATTATGTAAAAAATTGCCAATCTACATAATATTTTAGGAAAAAATGCTCTTTGGTTTCTGAAGTTTTATTTAGATTTTTTTAAAAGATTTTATTTATTTGAGAGAGAGAACATGCACAAGTGGGGGGAGGAGCAGAGGCAGAGGGTGAAACAGGGAGCTGAGCAGAAAGCCCAACTCAAGGCTCAATCCCAGGACTCAGAGATCATGACCTGACATAAAGGCAGACACTTTGCCAACTGAGCCACCCAGGTGCCACTATTTAGATTATTTTTGTAAAGATTGTTGCTTATGTTTTCTACCCTTTCCTACCCATTTCTATGTTTAATGGGTTTTGAGCAATCTGTTTGTGCTAATATTATCTACCTAACCACCTCACTATTTTCTTGATTTGGCCCATTGTCTCTCCATCATACACAAATTGTATGCGTGTTTTGTTTATATGAGACAATCTTTTTCTCCAAATAATGCTTATATAGGCTCCATTGTTTCTTATTTTCTCCTAATCATTTATCTGACCTGTATTATATTATTTGCCTAGCTGCTTTTGGATTTAAATAAACCTAAAGATTAGAATAATTTTATTTATTGTTTCCATTAATGCAGAATTTAGGGGCAGTCCTCTCTCTCTCTCTCTTTTTTTTTTTGAATGAGTGGTTATCAAATTTTTTCTTTACTTCTGTTACATTACAATTTTCTTACACACAGAGAGAGCCATGGGTTAAAATTGCCATGTCTTACTAGCTGTGAGACTGTGGGTCTACTCAGGTTGCCTAACCTCATTTCCTCAGTCTTCTCATCATTAACATGGGGCTAATAATTATGCCAACAATGTGGTTGAAATGTCAGCATTAAGCAAAATAATTAATGTAAAATATCATATAATGCTTCACACATAGCAAATTTTCAGTAATTACTAGCAATTCTGCTTAGTATAATTGCTTTTGTTGTTCTACTTTGAATTCAGTGAAGATGTTCAGGATTATTAATACATTGAACTTAACTATAATAACTTTTATAGGGTAGTAACCTTTCAAGGTGTCTTATCAAGGTGATTCTGAATTTCTTTTCTCCATGAAAGCTTAGTAAAAAGCCAAATCTGAGGTGAAATCTAGGGAGACATCAGCCACTTTCACCTTTTGAGGCCCTAGCAGTTATCCCAAGCAAGAGAAATGCAAACAAGAGGACTTTCAAGCCCTTACTGATGTTTTAGTCTTTTCTGGTGTAAGGCAGTAGGTATGAAGGAAAAAGACAAATCTAGTTTTCATTCAATACTGTGGTCCAATGTCAGTATGCTAAAAGAGTATTTGCATTCCAAGAAAACAACACAAGACCAGATATAAGATCTCTTGTGAGAGTGAGGCGGAAATCAAACCATCATCATTGACTTGGTTAACTCTTTCATTGCTGTATCTGGGGCTCCATTTTACAGCTGTTCTTTCTTTCAAGGATATATGACAAATGTTATTAAATAACCATGAGAAAGATGACTGCTATTTAAGATGAAGAAAATTAAGGAGTTGACTTTCTGTAGTCTTAATCACTTAAGGAGGAGTTAACTATCTTGGGTAGGAGATAATTACCCACCATAGTGAATAGTGTCCCAAGTTTTCTTTGACATGCCCAGTTTAAATTTCTTTCATCCCAATATATAAACTTAGAGTTGTTAGATAATTTGTTCCAGTTTTTCATTCAGAAAATATTGCTATTGTGTTGATTGACATAAATCATAAGCTATGGGTACTTGGAGAAGGAGAATCAATCACTTCTTTCTGTGAAAAGATCAGTCTTGAATGCTTATACTCTTTGGACACTGGGTAGGATTTTAGATGAGAGATGTGTATGTGTGAGTGTGTGTGGGAGGGAAAGTGTTAAATATTTTTAGGGGGTGAATCTTCTGTGGGATGGAGTACCAGGCATAAAAACAAAGAGGTATGAGGCAATTTAGGGAACACTGAATTTCAAATTTTAAGGTAAAGTAAAATAGAAAATTTATTTAAGATCTTTGTAGTAGAATACTTTCAATGTTAGGCTGAAGAAATTGAATAATTTTGTAGTCAATAGTAAATAATTGGAGATAGGTGAGCAGGGTAGTAACATAGAAATACAAAGGATATTGAAGGAAAGGGAACTTGAAGATCTTTTTCTCCAAATCATTTTATTGATGAGGATACTGAGAGCTATAGAAGTAATATAACAAGCTCAAAGTCCCATTAAACTGCCTATGTTCCATAGTAGCATTATTACGTATCCCTAGGCTTTAGATAACTTAGTTGATATTCTGTTCAAATGTTTTTAAGTAATTCAACTATAATTTGGAGGGAGGAGTTCACATTTTGAATGGTCTTCAAATAGAAATATAAAATTCAACTTTGCATCAGGATTTTTGCCAAACTGAAAGGCTGATTCATTGCCATTTCTTTAAATTTGCTTCATGCATTTGGAACACATTATAATAGAAAGAAGCTGCTTTTAGATTTCTGGTGCCAAAACATTTTGGGAAAAAAAATCAAAGATTTGCTTCCACCTCTTTATAAAATTGCATCACCGCTTCTTTATTCTTTCATCTTTATTGCAAATATTTAAACAGAAAACAAATGTCATCAGCTAAAAATGATGAGAAATTTATTGTGAAGACAAACAGGGCTCTAGATGTCAAAGCTAGTGAGCAGACTCCCCTTCATTAGGTGTGAATGCAAACCCAATCTTCCCAGTAGTTACTATACAACAAATTAAACAAGATACTTTTCTTCTAAACTCACTTTTCGTACATGCTTTATTTGCAGTATTTACTACTATTGCCCTTCAGATGTATCTCTTTGAAAGAATGAATGAGAAAATTAAAGAAAAAAATAATAAAGCAAGAGAATACATAATAGAGGGGGAGCACAGAAAGTCAATTGTTTTAAACAGTTTTTTTTTGTAATTAATTTGTAAGTCAGTGCAGTAGAAAACACGAAATTAAAATATTTTTTAAACCCTGAAATTATTTGACTCATGCTAATTTCACAGGAATTAATTGCATATAGCTACATATCTTATAATTTCTAAAGTTCTAACACATTCTATCAATGACATTAATGAATTAAATTATCACATCGTGAAGTACCTGGCACACTGCAAATCTCAGTAAGTCAAATTCTTTGACTCTCTGAAATTTCAATTAGAGTCACGGTGTCTATATTCAGAAATTCTACAATTTACTTCTGAAGGAAATGTTGCCTAATTATCCCATCCCAGCTGCCAAAGTATTGGAAGAATAGAAAGGGTGAACAGCAAAGAGCGATATGGGTGTTTAAGAAACTAGCCACGGACCAGCACAGCCTGCGAATGCGTGGCTATGTGACGACAAGGTTGTTGATGCCACAAGCCTGCGATGGGCAGCAGGCAACATGCCAAACCAAAGGACCCGCTTCTCCAAGGGCTGCCGGCTGAGCCTAAGGCTGATTTCCCTTCCGCCTCCCGGGAGCCCCGGTGTTCGCAGGCACCGTCAAGAGAATTCTTCGCCCTAATTATCCGGGGAGGAAGACGCACCTTTCCCGGAGACCGCTAGGCAACACTCACCACCGCAGCCTTCAGATTACTTCCCTCCGCGAGTGTGTGACTTCGTCTAAGCAACTCACACTTAACAGTAGATTCTCACTGGCGAGGCTGCGAGCAGCAAGAGGGCGGGGGAGCTGGGAAGAGGAGGAGGGAGGAGGGTGGGAGGTACAGAGCCGGGAGGCAGAGGAGACGACGCAGCTCCAGACACAGCAGGAGCGCGCCGTGGCGGTGCAGTTTCAACCTCGTCCTCCCAGCCGCGCGCCAACCACCTCCTCCCCGAGCAGCGGGAACCGCAGCAGCTCCGGGCTGCCGCCGCCGGGCTCCGCGCTCCTGCCCGCTCGCAGCCGCCAGTACCTCCCCTCGTCAGCACTCAGCCCGCAGCTATTTATTTCCTTCTGCCAGCCTCTGAACTCTCTGGATCTTTTCCTTTGCTCGCCTCTCTCGTCTTTTCTCCACCCTGTATTTTCTCAACTCCTTTCCTTTATCCTTAGCCACCCTGTCTTTTTCTCCTCTTTTTATTGAGGATTTTTCTTGACTTAAGATGACTTGTCTCCCTTACCTTCATCATTTCAGCCCTGAAGACTGAAAAGGAACCTTTATTTTCCCCTCAGGGGCATTTTGAAGACCTCAATCCTTAAAAGTCTTAAGAGACAGAGAAACAGGACGCGGGACCTTCTCGACACCCTTGAGTCCAGTCCAGAACTGCACTATCAACCATAACTAGTATTTAAATTAAGCCCACTGAAGAGAAGGGAGACAGGAGCCGGAAGCAAACTTCGGCCGGCTCAGAGGATCCGCGGTTCCCGCATTTGGAAGAGCCGCGTGCCAGAAGCCAAGGGACTCCACGGGGAACGCGGAGGAACCGCGAGCCTCCCTCGCCCCCTCCCCGAGGCCGGGGCGGTGGACTGAGCCGCGCGGGACAGCAACGCGGGAGGCAGTTAGGAGAAGATGCGGGGCTCGGGGCCCCCGGGTGCGGGACGCCGGAGGCCCCCGGGCGGCGGCGACGGCGACACCCCCAGCACCCCTGCGTCTCTGGCCGGCTGTTACTCCGCACCTCGCAGGGCCCCCCTCTGGACGTGCCTTCTTCTGTGCGCCGCGCTTCGGACCCTCCTGGCCAGCCCCAGCAACGAAGGTAGTGTTGGGGGTGGGGACCGCAGCGACCTGGGGCGGAGGGGCGAGGCGGGGCCTGGAAGTGCGGGTGCGGGCGCTCTGGACGCTGCTGCCGCGGACGAAATCTCACCTCGCATCACGAATTAACATTTGTCCGCTTTCGCCAGCCGTTTCGCTCCCCTCTGCTGTGTCTGGTTGCATTGTTTTACATTAGGTGCGGAGCGGTGGGCGAGGAACCTGCGTGTGGACCGAGGCTGGTTGGGGGGCTGGGAAGTTGCAAGCGGGGAGGAAAGAGAGGTCTGAGACCCGCGCCAGAAGGTTGGGTGCGGCTGGTTCTCACTTGAAGCGCGTGGGGAAGTGACATTTGGGGCTTGAAGGAGTGGGAACTGTCTGAAGCTCAGCGACAACGATCTCGGGAGCGGTGGGCTTTTAGAAACCGTTATTTGAGGCCGGTGATGGGAAATATTGTGAGGGTGGCTGACTGATTTTATTTTGGGGGGAAGTGCCTTCTGGAAGCTGTTATTTAGGGCATCGCCAGCTGCTATTCTGGGGTGGGTGGCAAGAGCTGTTATTTCTCGAGGGAGGGGAATGGCGAAGGACAGAAGGCGCCCCACACTGTGGGGTGCCCTTCACTTTGGGGGCTCATAATCACCCTGAGGCGAAAGTGGAAGAAGGCGGGAAGGTGGGATGAGGCGGAAGGGGGGGTGGAGTGTAGCTGCCAGGAAGTTGCTGCTCAAACCCACCCGGGCTTGTGTCTCGGTGTTTGCGTGAGGGAAAAGCCGCGCTCCGGCCGGCGCCGGATCTTGGAGTTCCCAACCCTCCTCCCCACCCCCAATCCTGCGCTCCGGACCCTGAAGGCTGTCTCCGCCTGCCGCTGGGCGAGTAGAGTCGGCTCCGCGGGAACAGCACCTGTGCGGCGCTCGCTGCTCCCGGAGCTGCGCTCAGCCCCCCGGGCCCGCCACCGTTCGCCTGGCCGCCCTCGGCCCTCGATCTGCTCCAGCCGCGCTTGCTCCTCTCACACCCCGCCCGCGCTGGGTCTCAGCTCAAAGGCTCATTCCTCTAGAATGGGGGTGGGAGGTGTAGCATCTCAGATCCAGATCTGGGCTGCGAGACGGGTTCAGCTCCACCACGCAAACATCAAAGACCCTGCCCCCTGGCTGGAATACTGGGGTTTCGATTTGAGGCTCCCCAAACCACGGGTGAGGCACAGAACCTTAAAAAAATCCCTTCCACACCTAGGGCAGGGGACGCTGGACCGGAAAGATGAAGCAGCAGCCTTCGGGGTCGTGTGTGTCCTCGTGACTTGCGCGGGTTGTGTGGCTGTAGGAGAAGGCGCTGAGCTGGTTTAGGAGCGCTGCCAGCTCCCTTAGGAACCTTGTGAAAGCAGGGCAGATCGAGACTCCCTGCCCCACCCCATGAACTTCTCTCTTTAATTCTTACATTTATTGTTTTAAATCTGATTTAAGGATTCTATGTAGCTCACTCTATCTAGTTATCTAGCTATGGCAGTCTCCCATGCTTAACCCAAACAATCTGCATCTTTTTCCCCTTCCCGATAAAGTTGAGAAAGTGTTTTAAGTGGTAGTCCTTTTATTAACCTCTCATGTTAGATTCATTATGTTAGAAGTCCGGAGGATTATGACAGGGTTTGGAATCCTTTTATTAACTGTCTTATTCCACCGGAAGGGGCATCCTGGTTTGGATTTAAAGAGTAACAGTAATGTCATTCATCCTTTCCTGTTCCCATTATATTTCAGTTTTTTTTTTTTTTCCCCAGGTGTGATGAGGGAAGTGGTTTATGTACAGATGAAAGGGAGTAGGGGCTCTTGGTTAGAGAAGGGGAAAAAATGAAATCTCAGGGAGGGTGATGCTGAATGGGCACAAGGGCCAAGACTGCGCCAGGGAGGAAGAGGCAGAGGGATTTGGAGGGAAGCTAGGAAATAGCACCGGTCTCTTAAGGTGATGTAAGCAGAGCTCAAATCTTCTGGAAGGTAGACTGGTTGATATCACAGACCTAACAACCACAGGTTGTATTGTCTTTACGCCAGCTAGTCGAACACACAGCAAAACTTGGGTTGTAGGGAGGTGAGGATCGCAGGGATCTATCACTATTAAACACAGTAGGAAATAAAATCGTCTTAATATGTATGACTTCACCTCATTCATTCCATCTCTGCCTAACAGTTTTCCATCTTTCCATAAGTATCATCTCAGACCATTGCTCTCCTTTTTGTTTCTCCATGTGTTATTATAAATCAAGCAATAATATATTAAGATACTAATAACAGGAGTTTGTTTATTTATTTAAAGATTCCAATTGGAGTTTTTAAGTTTGTTTTTGATTATTTCTGGAAGTTCTTTGGAAGATCAGGGGCAGAAAGATTTGATGTATGCACTGCATCCATTAATAACTTGCTCTCATATATTTTGCCTTCTGCAACCTATAAACTTAGTGATTTCACAGACTATACTGTATGTGCGTGCATATGTATATATATATGTGTGTGTGTATATAATATGAATGCTCCCATTATGTGAGAAAAAAATTCAAGGCAGATAGACATAAATGTGACTTTACATTCCTAATTTGTATTCTAGTCATTTTTAAAATTTAACTTTTGTAGACATAAGTAAAGCAGAACTGAACAGGAAAAGCCAAATACATATCTAGAATCTTAAATTGAGATGGAATGAATGTTAGGATATGTTGGATAAAAGACAATAAAGAGGAAAATGTACTCTTTAGATTCAATTCTAAGATAAGATAAATATATCTTTAGTTGTCTTTTTACATACATTAGGCATAAATTACATTTGGAAGAAACCTTTGAACTACAGTCTAATACAAAACACTTCTATTATAAAATAATTCAGAGGCATATTTAGCAACTTATCTCTGAGATTGATCAAGCAGGGCAAACATTAGCAAGTATATCAACAAGTGAAAATGTTAATAGATTTAATAAGTAAAGAGAGCATGTCCACTGTTACGAATATTGGAGGTGGCCCTGAACTTATTCAGTAACTGCCACTTTTTGCTGTCTGGAGATATATTTGTAAACAAGCATTATTTGACAAGTGCTTTTCGCAGCAGGGATTCTTGGCCAATTACTGCTGAACAGCTCTGCATTGAAAATGATTCACCCGCAGTGAATCAAGCTTAATTCATTGAAGCTACAGTCAGTAATGTCCCAGTAAAGTGCTTCTGACAGTTGTCAGCAGTTTGTATTTGAAAAGTCCAGTTTCTTGTCTCTGAATGTTTTTTATGTTTGAGAAGGTGGGGTGGAAGGACTCTTGGGGGAAAAACACACACATACACACACACACACAGAGCGGAAAAAAATTTAGGCTAAAGTGTTAAACAGTCATAAAATTGTAGATGTTTTCAATGGAAAGAAAGGAAAAAAGAGTTTGTTTTAGGGTTTTTCTTAGTTTATAATAGGACCAGGCCCATAAAACAGATTGGAGGACATAATAGATTTGTAAAACTAAATGGCTTTGTTTTGTGGCCTTGTCATTCTGTTATAATTCATTTCCTTTTAGATAAACCGGCAGGATCCCACAGAAAAAGGACAGTAAAATCATTCCCTCACCAGGACACTACTGAACAAAAAAAGAGAGCAATCACCCTTATTTGAATCTTAGGTGGTTGGAAAGAGAAGAGGCCATGAAGGGTTTTGGCTTTTTGCTTTATAAACCATGAAAGGGGGTAAAGGGTTGACTCTTTAATTTTAAGCTTTTTTTTTTTTTTTTTTGAGGTAGACAAAAATCTTGGGTGTAGGGTGACAGGTAAGAAGATTTTATTTCCTCACAGAAGACAGAGAAGACGGTGGACAATTCCTGCATTTACAATGAAAATTTCTCCTTTTATTGAAAATATTCTTTTTGTAATATCACCAGTTGTAAATACTATTAACTCTTTATTTCAATCCACATAGGATTAATAGGGTTTATTTTTTATACTTAGAAATGCATTACTGTACTTACCATTATTTATATAATTAATACTCTACGAAATGTGACCATTTAGAATATTTCTACATAAAATGTCAATATTAGATGATACAGCTATTTATAGACAAACATCCCCAAACTATTTAAGTAAATGTTAGATTTTACTAAGTATTGCTACTGTTGCGAAAATGACTGTGCTTTTCTTATTTTCACTACACTTTTGCTGATTGACTGACTTGACCACTTGAATCTCTTTTGTTTGGAGTGCTTTCTTATGTATTTGCTTGAATGACTAATTAATTTCTCTTTTATTTGGAAGAAACCTTTCTACGTTTGACTATAAAAATAAACTATGATGTATATTATTATAGTAACTAACTATAGCTATATTTACTTATATGAGGCAAACTTAATGTTCTTTTTTAAAAAAATTTGCTGCTAATATCTTAAAGACATAACTACAATAGAAAGTATTGATAACTCTTTATACTTCATTTTTGCATTTAAATTACCAGATATATTTCATTTTACTAATGAGTAGTTTGAATTGAAATTAGCAGAGTTACCTAATTATTCAAACACAATTTATGCATTCTTGACCATTTTAAAATAGTTTTACAATTGTTTTCATAAAGCATCAATATTAACTGAAGTTTGAATATGCAGCCTTGCTTATTACAAGCCATTAAAAATTGTTTGCAGTATTGGTCCATTTTTCCCTTTCAGAAATAGTAAATTTTTACTATAAAAGCAATATGCAAGCAAAAAATGTAAATTAACGCCTTAGAGACTCAGAATGATTCTTGCAGTTCTAATATCTCTGGTGAGTATGTATTTATCTGTAGAGCAGAATAGCTCCTACTGGTAGCTCTACTGGGTAAATACATATTTTGTTATTTTATCAAAATTTATATAATCAGTTCGTTAGGTAGTGATTTCTTCAAAGGAGTTATCCTAGTCTACTGTATACATAAGCACACTTAATGGTGTTTTTAATTCACATTAAAAATTTTATCCTATGTTTTATCCCAGACGAGGTGGTAGAATATAAAAAATAACATGAGTTCTAAAGGCTTCGTAAAAACAGATTAAAATGTTCCTTATTTTTTAAGAAGCTTAATAATATATATCTTTAAAGTAACAAAAAATAGTTTTATTCAGTAAGACATATTTGATATAAGAAAGATGAGAGAATCTCTGATCTACTCATAATTTTTAAAGCACTATATAGTGATTAGAAAACTGGAAGATTTGATAGTTATTCACTGTGAAAATCTTTTATTGGTTCATTTAAAATGTCTAAATTCAAAACTAAATGATTCACTCTTAAGTATTTGTTTTGAACTTCCAAAACAATTAGCTTGAGTATTTAGAAAAGTCTTCCTTTATCATATATTTACTTTTCTCTTTTTAGTTTCTGACTTTCCAGACATTTCTTTATTCAGAGTTAATGAAATAGATTTTAAAGTATTTGAAGAAGACAAAAAATTTATTTTACTGAAGAAAAAATGTTTAAAATTTTAAATTCAAATTTTAGAGAACAGTTCATTTTTGATAATACATTATTAACATATGCACGGTGTCATAATGAAGGACTTTCCACAAAAATAGTAGGATCAGTAATGCCACAAATTGTGCTATGAAATAGTTGTTTATAAATCAAGTTACACATAGATAGTGGCACAAGTATTCTTGAGTATTGAAAGGTGATTGAAATTTTCATTTTCTGACACTAAATTTCACAGATATAGGATCTATTCATTCCATTTGTTCTGATCACATAAAATCAAGAGGTAGCTCTAATTTAAAATTTATATTACAATAACAATAGAAAACAATGACATGATTTAAAATGTAATTCTAATCAGTGAATTTCATGAGAAACAAAGACTTTTAAATTCCCTTTTAGCTTCTTTCATTACCATCTTAAAAAATTCTTACTTAATATAATCTGTTAGTAAAAATGAAAAGTAAATAAATATATAAAAGGGAAAAGCACTGTAAGGTACATAAGAATTTAAGTTGTGTCTAGTGAAATGTGTAGTAATTTATGGTCTTGTTATTTTTTTGTTTTGTTTTGTAAAAGCTTAAGTCTTTCAACTATCTCTGATGAGAATCTCAGGCGTTACAAAGACATAAAATTAAACTAATGTAGTAGGTGTACCACTTGGAGTTTTTGAAAACTCTGTGGTTTAGCATGATGACATTTATTAATTGTCATTTAGTGTTAGTATAATTTTTAAATGCATTTTTTAATCTTTAGTGATTTAAAGAAACCCTCAAGAGTCATTTCTACTATTTAGAAATTGCTGAAAAATCCTTTTTTTAAAAATGTGTGTGAGCTTTGTCTTTAGAATACCTTTTACAATGTATTTCAGTTAAGGAAAACCTGGTAGTTTCTGTTTGTAATCAAGATTTATTCTAGTTCTTCTTTTCCTATAGGAACGACAGCCTTTAGTCTCTGATCAGTTTATGTGTTACTTTATTAATATCATTTAAATTGTTTCATATACTACTGAAGAGCGTACAAAATTTTGTTGGTCAAAAATCAACCCTAGGTCATGCATGCTTTCCTCATGTGTTCATGGCTTTAATCATGGTGCATTTATTAAGCAGAGTGCAGTAGTTTGGCCGGATGATGGTCCACGTATACATGGACACATTTAGGGGTATGTAGAAAGGTCACGGTGAGGATGAAACAAAGAATGGGGAGAGGTGTCAAGGTGGTATCACTATGATTTTGATATTAATAAAAGCACTTGCATTTTATTTTTTATATTATTTTTTAAAATACCATTACCCCCTCCCCCCACACACATATTCTAATTTTATATTTGTTTCACTTTTGCTCTGAGGATAAAAATCATAGTCTAATGAGAAAAACCTCTTTAGTTCATTTTATTTCATCAATTTAGGTTTTTTTCTTCTTCTGTTTCTACTTCTTCTACTGTTTTGTTGAGTCATGTCAAATACTTGTGGTGTTAGACACCCTGCAGATTAAATAATTGGGATTAAAGTGTCTGTGATGATTCTAATTCTGTTATAGTTGCTGGACTATTGCCCAGGCCATCTCTGTATCCATTACACATGTCTTCAGTTCTAACTAAACTGGGCCCATAGCTCTTTTAAAGTAAATGATTCTGGTAAAAAAAAAAAAAAAAAAAAAAATCAAAGAGCCAAAACCTGAGGGTTGAAATATTTTGCATATGGTTTGTGAGAAAATGTTCCTACTTAGAAACATGTTTCGGGCTAAGTATTGGAAGATTTAGAGAAAATACAGTCTGTTCTTTTACTCAGAAATGGGTAGTGTCTTTTTTGTCTCTTGTAATAATGTCACACTCTTATTTTTATCTGCCACGTCTCCCTTCCCTTGTCCCCTTCCTTCCTTCAATCCCTCCTTTCCTCCTTCACTTCCTTCCTTTCTCTCTCTTTCCAACCCTTCCTTCCTCCCACCTTTCCTATAAGACACTCCATTCATACAAAGTCAAAGTAAGATAAGAGGATAATAGCCCATGCCTGCTATGTTCCAACACCCCCAAGGAAGTCATGATGCCAAACTGGGTGAGAAGTAATAGTCTTCTGTTAAATAAATCATGGGACCTAGTCTCTAAAAGTAAAGAGCATATTGTGTCACACTAAGTCATACATTGTTTACTTAATTCATAAATCAGAAACACAAGGATTTAAGTTGTCTCTGTAAGTTTTATGTTTCTTATGAGATAGCTCACTTACTTTCTTTACCCTGGCTGTACCTTCCTGTTCCAGGATGCTTGTTAATGTCTTTTCTGTGGAAAGACAAACTGAGCAGGTAGATCCGGCTGGCCCTGGTTCAGCCCAGCAGTCCTCAGCAAGAACTTGCTCTGTGAGCCAAATTTTGGCTTTCACCCAGAGTCCTCTCTTGCCTTATGTGATCGCTGAACAGGTGAGGCTGGACACCTGGTCTTGTGGAAGATAACAGTGGATTGTCTTCTCCCTCAAAAGTTTTACCCTGGGCAGCGTAATGAGTCTCTTAGAAGGGTGTGCAACTAGCCTTCTCAGAAAAGCAGAAAATACTTGGAAACTGCTATGTCTGAAGGATTTGAACCATGTCCAGTTTCAGACCATCACATTTGATTTCTCTGGAAGGGGTAGGGAGAAACATTAACAATAGAACCTCTTAATCTTCCAGACTTGGAGTCACTGTTTTTTTTTTTATTTTTTTAAATTTTTTTAAAGATTTTATTTATTTATTTGAGAGAGAGAGAATGAGAGAGAGAGAGCACGAGAGGGAAGAGGGTCAGAGGGAGAAGCAGACTCCCTGCTGAGCAGGGAGCCTGATGTGGGACTCGATCCTGGGACTCCAGGATCATGACCTGAGCCAAAGGCAGTCGCTTAACCAACTGAGCCACCCAGGCGCCCCAGTCACTGGTTTTTGAATCAAGCTTATGAAACAAAAGTCGAAAAATGATTAAATGGTATAGACTTATGGAAAAATAAACAAAAACAAAAACTCTAACTTTGAAATTCAAAAACAAACTAGCCTTGTCTTTGTTTTTTTGTTTGTTTGTTTGTTTTTGTTTTTGTTTTGTTTTTGGCTCATCTCCATTGCTTACCAACCCTAAGTTCCATGGACACTCATTTAGTTGTTGTGGGTTTTTTTTTTTTTTTTTGACCTCAGTTCATTTATTTGTAATTTGGTACTGCCTACTTTACATAATTGTTGTGGAGAACAAACAAAATGAAACAAATTTCTAATTGGTAGAACACTTCACAAATGAAAGTTCTGGGAGTGTGCCTGATTAACACTATGCATAGTGCATGCATGTGCACACATCACTTGCTGGGTAAGGATCAAGATACAGGAAAGCACTGTGTGCAGCAGTTTTGTTTTTAAACTTATATTGTGAGAGGAAACTTCCTTAAGAAAAGGAATATAAAAATATATTACTTTTGCAAATCTGAGTATGGCTTTAGTGAATATTTCACTAATGCCTTAATAGCAACGAAGTGGCCCATGTCCTTGACAAGACTCCCCCCTTGAATGCCCTGTAGCTTAATTTTAATTAGCTTCACAATAATTGTGCTTCGTACTGGGTAGTGCAGAATGGGGAGATGTAAAGACCATGAAATGAGCTCTATCATATATTAGTGGTATGGTCTTGAACCATCTACCTCAGATTCCACATAGTTAAAAGGAAGTGTTAACACACACTCATAGAGTTGTTGTGAAAATAAAGTAAGAATGTGTATATGTCACCTAATGAAATTCCTAGAGCAAAACAGGGACTTACAAGAGATGTAAGTCCTGTATTTTCGCCACTACTAAATACAGGCTATTTGAGAGAAGATTTCACAATCACAGGTCATCATCTCCCTTACACTGGATGATTAAAGGGAAACTGGGTCAGGAGAACAATCTAAAATAAAAAAGAATTGCATGTGCACATTTTCCATAGAGTTATCCAAAATAAAAATCAATGACATGATGTCTGAATTTTCTGCTGGCTTCCTCATTATTTGCTATTGAATACTGGGATTTGATTAGGAAATAGAAAACCATCAGTATAAGGATTATGGGTTGCAAATGTTGCATTTTACCTCATTATTCCCCAGGTAGAGGTCGCATGTTTCTTATTAGCCACAAAACATATCAAGAGCTATCTTCAAATATTTTAGATATTTAGTCCTCTCACATTATGTTGTCAGTTTTACCTGACTGACAGATAGATAGGTGGATAGATAGATAGATAGTCATTGAAATTACCCAGGGGATAGTTGGAAGAATTAAATTCTTAGAAGTTTCCTAAAAAAGATGTCTGACATTGTAATTTGACATCACTCTTTTAGTCTGAAATACTCAATTTTCTGGTCTGTTCAACTATATTCAGAATTTGAAATAGTACTAGGAAGTATAACTTTTTTAATATTTTCAGAAAGGTTTTAATATAATTCTGTGAAGGCTTATCCTTTTTATATAAGTGAACACAACCAGATGTAAGGAAGTTTAGAATGTACTGTATTTAGAACTGCTTATGAAATGTTTGACTCTATTTGCATACTAATGAGTACACATACCTGTATACCATAATTATAGCTAACATTGATTATTGACCTACAGTGTGCCAGACATTTGTACTAAGTAGTTTACATATATATTGATTTCTTTTCCTCAAAACAAGCTTAGGAAATTATATAATAATAATAGTAATAAATAATAATAATAATTATATTTTCATATTACAGATGAGGAAAGTGAGCAGGGAATGGTTAAATAACTTACCCACAGTTGCAAATCTGAAAGTGGTAGAAATCTGCATTCAAACACGGGTAGTCTAACTCCAGCACTGCTCTTAACAACTCTTCTACACCAGGAGACACTGTTGACTAAAGTCCTCCAGACATCCACACTGACTCTGGCCCCCATCATCTAAGTAATGGCTCATTCCACTGACAGTGGGAAGTATAGTAAAAGTGCATACAAAACTACCTGTACAGTCCAGGGGATGTTTTCTGTGCAGTTCACTTGCAGCTCCCTCCTTTTTTTTCCCCCTCTCAATAAATACTTGATCAGCTGCTCTTCATAAGGCTCTTATGCTCTGCTATACCCCATGTTGACATCTCCCTTTTCCATTGTCCAGAACCGCGCTAGCACAAGGCAAGATCTCGTCCCACACATTGCCTCCATTTAAGGGCAGGTATTTACTTTTTAAATTGTTTTCTGTTATTTTAGTATATAAGCAACTCAGTTCTCAATCCCTAGTCCAGGCTAAACTCTAGACTCAGGTTTTATACCTGAAATCCATTTAATTTTAATTCTCTGGGAGGAGTGATGGCTCTAAGATGGTGACATATATTGTTCTCCTGACTTCTGCCTTGCTCACAAGAAGAACAACTATTCAAGAAGAAGACACCACTAAGAGAATCCTAGAACATTGCTTGAGGTTGAAGCACCTCTACATACCACAGAGACCAAGACAGACTGCACTAGAAGAGTTAAAGAAGCAGCTACACCTTGACCACATTGCCCCTCTCCAGACTAGTGCAGCACAATGCAGAGAGGTCTCCCCTGAGCCCTGGTTCTTCCAATGGGAGAAGACAACCCAGAGGAGACAAGACTCCCCCAGAATTGTGAGTCACTTTGTAAGAACTCCTGCTCTGATCTCACACCATGGAAATTGCAGGAGAATCTGTGGGGTTCAGCCACGGGGAATCTTACTGCCATGGAGAAAGGGAGAGGGGATTGCAACAACCAGCCCATGGATCATGACATGGAGTTCATATCTGTAAGGCCCAAGTAGTAATCCTAATCAGTGGTTTTGCTCATCTGCAGAACCAAGTCAGAAGCTTACTTTGACTAGGAAACAGGGTAGGGTGCTGATCTGCCGGATGGATCCTCAAAGGAGGAGTTTTGTCAGTTCTGGAGCCCAGTTTTCCCATACCCATTCAGGGAGCTGAATCACAGCCCCACATTCTGTGGAGAGTGTCTTATAGTCCCATCTGGTCAAAAGCGCTAGCAACAACTCCTGGGAAGCTGTGTGGCCCAGCAGAGCTCACACTGAGAGGCTGGCAGGCAAACCCAATAGTTTGCAGAGCAAAGCCAGTGGCTCTGTTCGGTTTAGATACTTTGGATGTGGGTCAGATTGAGTTAAGATGACAAACAAAGAGCTTTACTGACTTTAGGGATGTTTCTTCCACTGCACCCCAACAGGGACTCTAATTTGTGTTTCTGTTCAGTGCTGAATACATCCTTCTACCTGTCCAGGGGAACCGAACTGAAACACACAGGAAACTGTACAGTCCATCCAATAGCCCTACATACAGTGGCACTTGAACAAGGAATACAGCCTGCGTCTTTCCCCATCTATGAAGCAAAACCAGTGGCCTTATTTGACCAAGGAATTCAATACACAGACCTGATTCAAGTATGAAAACAATGAGCTGTACATCCCTGGGTCCTGTCCTGCCAGGTTAAGGAAGCAAATTCATAGTCCCATCTACTACTAAATATTGTACCCAGTCCTGACCATTTAGTAAGGCTGACCAGAGATCCAGGCAACTGTGGAGCCCATCCAACAGCCTCACTTATGTGGAAAACAAAGCCAGCAATCCTATCCAACTGTTATCAGCCAACAGTACAACCCTCATCTCTATCCTCACAGTTCAAACAGTTGCCTCTCCCAAAATAGACCATGATAGGAGGCTTTACCTGTCCAAAGACATTACTAGCAGACGCACCCAAAAATTCCAACCGAGCTGACTGGTGAAGAACTGCATCTGTCAGAGCAAACCTCTAAAGTCTGGAAGAGGAGCCCTGTTACTCAAATGTGCAGATACCAATGTAAGGAGTCCAGGATCATAAAAATTTCAGATAAATATGACACCACCAAAAACATCTAATAAAGCTTCAATAACTGCCCCTGAAGAAATGGAGATCTATGAACCGTCAGAAAAATAAATCAGAGTAATCCTTTTAAGGAGGTTTAGTGAACTATAAGGAAACACAATTAAATGAAATTAGGAAAACAATGCGTGAACAAAACAAGAAGTTTGACAAGGAAAGAGAAATAAAAAACACACAGACTTTCTAGAATTGAAAAATACAATAACTGTACTGCAGAATTCAATAGAAATTCTCAAAAGCAGACTCAACCATGCAGAAGAAGGAATCAGCAACCTTGAGGATAGGACATTGGAAATCACTCAGAGGAGAAAAAAGGAAGAAAGAAAGAAGATAAGAAAGAAAGAAAAAAAGAAAGAAAGAAAGAAAAGAAAGAAAGAGAGAAAGAAAGAGAGAAAGAAAGAGAGAAAGAAGAAATTCTACAAGAATTATGGGATACAATGAAAAGAAACAATATTCCCATTATGGGAATTCCAGAAGGAGAAGACAAAAAGGAACAGAATATATATTTAAGTGATAATGGATGAAAACTTTCTGAAGTTTCAGAGAGAAATAGATATCCAGGTTCATGAGCCCCAAAGACTCCAAATAGGTTGAACCCGAATAAGGTTACATTGAAACACATTATAATTAAATTTTCAAAGACTAGGAAATAATTTTAAGAGTAGCAGGAGAAAAGAGAGACGTTTCATACAAGAGAACCTCCATAAGACCTTCACCAGACTTTTCAACAGAAACTTTTCAGGTCAGGAGAGATAACAGATTCAAAATTTGAAAGAAAATAACTATCAGTCAAGAATTATATACCTGAGGAACCTGTCCTTCAGAAACAAAGGAGGATAAAGACTTTCTCAAACAAACAAAAGCTGAGGGAGTTTATTACCACCAGACTTGCCTTATGAGAAATGCTAAAGGAAGTTATGTGAGTGGAAGTAAAATAATGCTAATTAACAATGTAAAAACACAAATAAGTTGTGTAAATTTCACTGGTAATGGTAAATATATAGTCATAGTTAGATTCTGCAATATGGTAATAATGGTGCATAACTCACAACTTTAAAAGTTTTTTTAAGAAATGTAAATAACCATAACTACAGTAATCTGTTATTGGTTACACAATTAAAAAAAAAACATGTAAATTGTAGCAGCAATAATCTAAAATGTGAGGGGAGGAGAAGTAAAAGTATAAAGTTTAGGAATTATATTGAAGTTAAGTTGTTTTCACTTTAAATACGTTGTTATAACCTTGAAATAGTTTATGTAAACCTCATGGTAACCTCAAGGGAATATCCTGTGGTAATTACCCAAAAGAACATGATGATGAAGTCAAAGCATGCTGATACCAAAGGACATCAAAACACACACACAGATGGTTGAGAAACAAGGAACAATGGATCTATAAAACACTCAGAAATTAACAAAATGGCAGTGATAAGTGCTCACCAACCAGTATAGGCCTACCTCAGAGATCTTGCAGGTTTGGTTCCAGGCCGCCACAATAAAGCAAATATCACAATAAAGCAAGTCAAATGATTTTTGGGAATTCCCAGTGTATACATAAGTTATGTTTATACTATCCTATAGTTCATTAAGTGTGCAATAGCATTATGTATAAAAAACAATGTACATACCTTAATTAAAAATACTTCATTGTTAACCATCATCAGAGCTTTCAGCAAGTTATAATCTTTTTGCCAGTGAAGGGTCTTGCCTAATATTGATAGCTGCTGACTGATCAGGGTGGTGGTTGATGAAGGTCAGGATGGCCGTGGTAACTTCTTTTTTTTTAGAAATCAGATTTTTCTTTTAAAGATTTTATTTATTTAATTGACACAGAGAGAGACAGCGAGAGAGGGAACACAAGCAGGGTGAGCGGGAGAGGGAGAAGCAGGCTTCCCGCCGAGCAGGGAGCCCGATGTAGGGCTCGATCCCACGACCCTGGGATCATGACCTGAGCCGAAGGCAGTCGCTTAACCAACTGAGCCACCCAGGCGCCCAGCTGTGGTAATTTCTTAAAATAAAGCAAACAGTGAAGTTTACCACATCAATCAACTCTTCTTTTTACAAATTATTTCTCTGTTGCATGTGATACTGTTTGATAGCATTTTTTAAAGATTTTATTTATTTATTTGACAGAGAGAGACACAGCGAGAGAGGGAACATAAGCAGGGGGAGTGAGAGAGGGAGAAGCAGACCTCCTACAGAGCAGGGAGCCCGATGCGGGGCTCGATCCCAGGACCCTGGGATTATGACCTGACCCGAAGGCAGATGCTTAACGACTGAGCCACCCAGGCACCCCAATACTATTTGATAGCATTTTATCCACAGTAGAACTTCTTTCAAAACCAGAGCCATTCCTCTGAAGCCCTGCTGCTGCTTTATCAACTAAGTTTATGTAATATTCTAAACCCTCTGTTGTCATTTCAACAGTCTACACAACATCTTCATCAGGAGTAGATTCCATCCCAAGAAGCCTCTTTCTTTGCTCAACCATAAGAAGAGGCTCCTCCTTCCTTCAAGTTTTATCATGAGATTGCAGCAATTCAGTCACATCTTCAGTCTTTACTTCTAATTCTAGTTCTCTTGCTATTTCCACATCTGCCGTGACTTCCCACTGAAGTTTTAACTCCTCAAAGTTGTGCATGAAGGTTTGCAATCAACTTCCTCCAAACTCCTGTGAATGTTGATACTTAGACTTCTTCCAGTGAATCATGAATGTTCTTAACGACATCTAGAATGGTGAATCCTTTCCAGAAAGCTTTCAATTTACTTTGCGCAAATCCATCAGAGGAATCACTGTCTATGATCTCTACAGCCTTATGAAATATATTTCCTAAATAATAAGACTTGAAAGTCAAAATTATTCCTTGATCCATGGGCTGCGGAATGGGTGTTGTGTTATTATTAGGTATGAAAATGAGATTAATTTCATTGGACATTTCCATCAGGGCTCTTGGGTGATATCATGCATTATCAATGAGCAATAATATTTTGAAAGAATTTTTTTTTTCTTCTCAAGAGTGAACTTAAAATATTCAGTAAGCCATGTTGTAAACAGATGTGCATTTGTCATCCATGCTTTGTTGTCCAATTTCTAGAGCACAAGCAGAATAGATTTAGCATAATTCGTAAGGGCCCTAGGATTTTAAGGAATGGCCAATGAGCATTGGCTCCAACATATCGTCACCAGCTGCTTTAGTCTATAACAAGGAAGTCATCCTGGCCTTTGAAGCTTTCAAGCCAGCATTGATTTGTCCTCTCTAGCTATGAAAGTCCTAGATGACATCTTCTTCAATATAAGGCTGTTTTGTCTGCACTGAAAATTTGTTGTTTAATATAGCCACTTATACTGATGAACTTAGCTAGATCTTTGGGATAACTTGCTGCCGCTTCTGCATGAGCACTTGCTGCTTTACCTTGCACTTTTATGTTATGAAGACGGCTTCTTTGCTTAAACCTCATGAAACAACCTAGCTTCCAACTTTTCTTCTGCGACTTTCTCACCTCTCTCGGCCTTCAGAGAATACAAGAGAGTTACGACCTTGCTCTGGATTAGACTTTGATTTTAAAGAACTGTTATGGCTGGTTTAATCTTCTATCCTTCGATCTAAAATTTTTTTTCATATCAGTAAAAAGGCTGTTTTGCTTTTTTATCATTCATGTCTTCACTGGATAGCACTTTTTATTTCCTTCAAGGACATGTCCTTTGCAGTCACAACTTGGCTAGTGCTTTTGTATGAGAGGCCTAGATTTTAGCCTGTCTCCACTTTTGACATGCCTTACTCATTGAACTTAATAATTTTTAGCTTTTGATTTAAGGTGGGAGATATAGGGCCACCTGGGTGGCTCAGTTGGTTAAGCGTCAGCCTTCGGCTCAGGTCATGATCTCGGGGCCCTGGGCTCAGCAGGGACTCTGCTTCTCCCTTTCCCTCTGCCTCCTCCCCCCGCTCATGCTCTGTCTGTGTCTCTCAATCTATCTGTAAAATGAATAAATGAAATCTTTAAAGAAAAATAGAGATATACAACTCTTTCTTTCACTCGAACACCTAGAGACCTCTGTAGAGTTATTAATTTGCCTAATTTTAGTACTGTTATGTCTCCAGGAATAGGGAGGCCAGAAGAGAGGGGCAGAGAGGGTGTGTTGTTTATCGGTGGAGCAGTCAGAACACACACAATATTTATCAATTAAGTTTGCCATCTTACTTAATTACAATAGTAACATCAAAGATTACTGCTCACAGATTAAATATAATAATGAAAAAGTTTGAGATATTGCAAGAATTACCAAAATGTGACACAAAGATGGAAAGTGAGCAAATGTTGTTGACAAAATGTTGCTGATAGACTTGCTTGATGCAGGGTTGCCACAAACCTTCGATCTATGAAATATGTAATATTTGCAATGCACAATAAAGGGAAGTGCAATAAAATGAGGTGTGTCTGTATAGTGACATGTCAATTATTTCTCAATAAAACTGGAAAAAAAGGTATACTAAAAAAGAAATAAAAAAACCCTCCCTCACAAAGTGTTATCTATTGCTGATCATTACCCCTTGCTCTCTTGGGAATAGGGGGCAGTTTTAAAAATACAGTTTTGCCTTAAGTCATGGTATTATATATTTTTAGGCAATACTACTACTTGTAACAGGTGAGGGGACTGAAAGCTTCAGTGAAAAATGTATTTACCTTTGTCTTTTATCCAAGCCAACCTCTTGGGTGCTGTTTTTTTCCTTTTTATATACAGAGTTGTATTAAATATTTTATAATCACTTTTATGTAGTTTATATTATTACTCTATAGTTTACCAAATGTTCTAACTTATTTTATGAGAATCTCATAAAAAAGCCTGTAGGACAGATTAGAGAAATCACTGTCATATACAAAGGAATCAAGGCAAGAAAGTTTGATCTATTAAAATATCAGAACTAGTTGTAAAGCAAAAGTCTTATAACTGCAGAACCAGGACTCCACTTCAGAAGGCAGTATAACAGAGTTGAAAGAGTACAGGCTCTGGAGCCTGGCTGAACCACTTAGAGCTGGGTGACTCAGGCAAAACTAGAAAATCTCCCTGGCCCTATGCTTTCTTGTTTGTAAAATGGAAATATTAATACAAATATTGCAAAGATTAATATTGGAAAAACATCAATAAAGTATTAAAAGTTCTGGTACATAATAAACCTATGTGTTATATATTACATGTGTTAAAAAAATAGTGTGGGTGGGCACTCTTTTATTTAGCAAGGGCTAATTTTCTACATTAGTGAGTACTGTCTAGTATTTATTGTAAGTGGAAATACCAGAAGAAAAATATTTGACTTTAGTTCAATTGCTGAAGCAGCCCCTGTTTACTCCCTGGGTAAATCCTTTAGTAGCTCTCCAGTGACCTCATGCTAAAATCTAAACTCCCTGAGCCTAAGTACAAAGCTCTCAGGGGTTTGCTTTTGGCCCACCTTTCCTGCTGCTTCCCCCTGTCTTGGCATTCCCAGGTTCCTGAGTGGGAGACTTGCTCTCAGTGCAGTTGGATTTTGGGTGCTTGTTAGGAAACACTCAGCTCCTTCCTTCACCTAAGTAATTTGATTATTATGCCTAGGTGTAAATGGCAGGCCCCTTCCCCAGTTTATCCAAGATTGTGTGCTAATTCTTTTTCCATATGTAGCTTACCACACTGAACTGGAATTGAGTTTTTCCTTGTTTGTACAGTTCTGATATTTGATCAGAATAGAAATCGCTGTAAGAAGTAAAGGTTAATCAGAGAAAAATTCTTTTCTGAACTGAGAATTTCCTACTAACAGAGATAGTATGATTTGCCAACGAAAGCAAGTTAATTTCACTTTTTTTATCCTTTACTACACACATCAATATGAAGAAAGAGTTGCCTGTCTGTAAACTTAGTGAGAGCAAACCCCAATGTCTGACATTCCCTATGGAGTATCAGCAAAGTGTGTTATATTCTATGAACTCATTTTTAGTGAATGAATTTTATTATGTAATGTCTTTGTTTCTTTAAAGACACTACTTTAACCACAATCAATTTCACCTCATTACTGTTTTGTTGGTAGAGTCAATGTAACTCTTTTCCTAAATTCATAACTAATAGAGTTTAGAATCTCTGGTATTACAGAGTCTTTTTCTGAACTGTGAAATTGCCAACTAAAAGATTGTATGATTTTGCCAGCCCAAAGAAGTTAATACCAAGAAATTTGGCAGTAGAATATTTTATTTTAAATTTACCAAACATCAATGAAAAGAAAATTCTACTGATTAGAATATGACTAGAAAATAATTAGTAGATATCCTGTGGTCACCATCCCTTTGTGCTTTAATCAGCTATGGCTTCCCCACCCCCCCTTCTTTCTTATGAGAAATTCTCAGAATTCATATGGACTGAGCCACTATCAGCCAACATAAAATAATTTTTTTTTTCTGCTTTAAGTGTGATTTAATTTCACCTCCAGAAAAACAATTACTATAAAACACCTGTTTCATAATGATTTAAATTTCTTGGGAGGGAATGGATTTACTCTTTTACTTGTTCTAGATTTCCTGGGTTATTTAGACTATCACTTACTTTATGAAGCACTTTAGATTTATAACTTGGTAGGAATTCTTAATATTGCAAGGAAAATGGGTAACATCTACCATGTGAATAGAATGATATTTAAAAATAAACTTATTAAAGGAGAAAGTTTAGAATGTAATGATGAATGGCTTTTTAAGTGGAGTTCGGTTAGTGTTTGGTTAGTGTATTTAATTCTAACCAGTAACTAGTTAGTATATTTAATGAACTATCCCTTTTAAACATATTTTTATTTATTCTAAAAATTCTAGCAAATATATCAGAAATATCAGTGGGTTTATACTGTATTCTTCTGAGCCAAGAATCCTTTGTAGTGAATCTTTCTCTAGATGGGAGGGATAATAATGATAATTGCTGTGAAGACTATTACCACATACTCTCTAATTCTTATAACAACCCCGTGAAATGTATATTATTATTCCCGTTTATTAGCGGGAGATTGGATTTTGGGGAAATTAAGTGACATGCAGTCGGTCACACACAAAATAAACTGACAATATATATAGGAACCAGGTGCGTTTGGTGCTGAAGCTCTTGGTTATACCCACTATGCTAGAGATTACATTCCTGTGAATGTACTTAGTATTATGATTTACTCTTTATTGATGCAAATAATTTTTCAAGGAAGGAATCATGTTTTATTTCAAAAATCCCATGTTTATAAGAAAATCAATTAAAATAAGAATAATACAAATATAGGCAGTGCATATGGAAACATTGAAAACTTCTATCAAGAACATCTCACTACCATGAATGTAAAAGCAAATGGATAGAAATATTTATGTACAAGATTTCTGTTATATAGTTATCATTTCCTGGTGGAAAATCTCTCAGTTTATATCATGAACATTTTTTTTTTTTCTTCCCTGACTGGGATTTCAGAGAAGCTGGTTACAGTGGTATTTGTGTTTGGGGTATTGAGCAATGACATGAATAATAGTCTTAACAATTTTTGAAAATACACAGAACTGATTTCCATTTAATAGATTTTTAATATAAATCATTGTTGAAAGCCAAGGACATAATATTAGTAGTGGTTTTCAAACTCTCTCTCTCTTTTTAAAGAAGCAGAAAGTCATTCAAAAGAGATCACTGTGGAAGCTCAGTATATGAAACAGATAACAGAGTTGTTGGGTTTCCTGGCTGTGTTTTTACTTCTCCCTCCCTTCATCTGTTTGTGCCTCTGAGATATCTCTTTAGAACCACAGAGGCATCATGAATTGAGTGTGAAAACTGCTATGTTAAAATATAAAAGGAATGTTGCATAGAAGATCAGTATACTGTGATCCTGACTTGTAGCTTTCTGACAATCTAGGTAAAAAACAAATTATAACATGTGGTAATGTTTACTTTGAAGATTTATTTATATTTTAGAGAGAGAGAGAAAGAAAGAGAGAGAGAGAGAGCACAATCAGGGGGAGAAACACAGGGAGAGGGAGAGAATCCTCAAGCAGACTTCCCGCTGAGTATGGAGCTGGCTAGAGATCTCAATTCCAGGACCCTGAGATCATAACCTGAGCTGAAATCGAGAGTCTGTTGTTTTACCAGCTAGGTGAAACAGGCACCCCATTTGGTAAAGTTTATTTTGAAAAAAGAGTTCAAATCTGGTGTCCTAACCTAGAAGTGCTCATTGCAACCACCCTCAAAACACAATTAAATATACCATGTCTGGACCCTCCTAGGCCCACTAAATGAAAATTCATTAAGGTAAATTCTGTGGAAATCTTTAAGTTTAGAACCTAGGAAGCTGTAGAACATCCGTAGATAATTTTGACTTTTGTCCCTGTTAAGGAACCCTTAGAACAGAGCTACACAAAGTAAGATCTGTGGCCTAGGACTGGTGGGAGCCGGCTGGTATCAATACAAAGATGAAGAGTTAGCTTTTCCAGACTCTTACGGCGATCTGATATTACCACAACAATCCAACTGTGCTATTGGTGGATTTGCCACATTGAAAAGAGCATAATCCCGTTCTAATGTTGTCTGACTTGAACTGAGTGTAAGAACCACTTGGGTAGTGGGGATTTTCTAAGATGCAGTTTCCACCTACTATCCTAATTTTGTAGGTTTTAGAAGGAGCCAATGGATTTACATTTCTAAAGAGCACTGTAGGTGATCGTAATGCTGATGATAGACACATCACACTTTTAAAAAACAATGAGTATATCTCTACATACAGATGTCACATATAAATGACTAACACTCAGAAAATGCTATATAAATGTATTTTTATTATTAATCTCAAAAAGGAGAGTATAAAAATGTGTTAAGAGTAAAGGTGATGTATACTCTAAATCAGATAATACTATACACAATAAGGAAATATAAGATAGAGATATGTTAGAAAGTTGTAAAAACAAATACCAAAATGCAAAAGAAAAAAAATATTCTAAGTATGGTTTGCTATATAGTCAGCAATAGAGCCATTGATACCAGGACTGATCCTCAAGGTATATGGTTAAAAAAAACTCTTTGTTGGGGTGCCTGGGTGGCTCAGATGGTTAAGCATCTGCCTTCGGCTCAGGTCATGATCTCAGGGTCCTGGGATCGAGCCCCATGTTGAGCTCCCTGCTCAGTGGGGAGTCTGCTTCTCCTTCTCCCTCTACTGCTCCTCCTGCTTGTACTCTCTTGCTCTCTCTGTCGAATAAATAAATAAAATTAAAAAAAAAAACTTTGCATTTTTTAAAATATTACATTCATTTTGAATGTGTTTATATATATTCATAAATACCAAATTCAGATAATTATACCCTAAAAGAGTCTGATTCAGGGGACATAGAAGGATTATTTCACAGGTAAAATGTTTTTAAGTGTGTACTCTCAGGACCAAGCAATGGGAAAGTTGAACAATCAGCAAGATACTACCTGTTTTCTTTACTAATATAACCCCAGGGCCTAGAACAATTCTTGGTACTTAAATAGATGTTAAATAAATATTTGTTGAATGAGTGAACCCTCATTCATTGATGGTGCCATATTCCATAGAACTGGAATAGAAGTTAAAGCACTGAGCTAGACTTTTTCCTCAGTTGTTTATGCATTATCTGTATTATATAGGATTGGACTAGGTTGCAGAGAATACAGAAAGTGTTCACCAGATGTAGAGGGATTGTCTTTTAAATGTTTGGGAAAGAAGTTTCAGGTAGAAGTTTGGTGATTTGGGTTCAGTGACTTCATGATGTCAAGATTGGAATCATTGTGGGTTTTTTTGGCCTTACTCTCTAGCTTATTGTCTCATGGTTGCAAGAAGGCTGATGCATCTCCAAGCATCACATCCAGTTCAGAACAAGAAGAGAAAGAGATGAGCCAAGAATCATTCCAGCAGCACTATTCCTATAGTTAGGACAACAGAACTTTCCCAGAAACTGGAAGGCGGATTTCTATTTATATCTTATTAGCCAGATCTATGTAACAAGGCTGCCAGATCCAATGAAGGCTAAGATCATAGAAACATGATTATAATTATTGGTTAAGACAGTTATGACCTACGTATGGTGCTAGACACATTGCTACTTGAAACACAGTAAGAATCTGATACCAAGGAAGGAGAAAGAAAATGTAAATATTTAATAGGCATAAAAAGCATCTTTGACAATGCCACAGAAAATTTAAAATACTTTTACTTTATTTCTTTTTTTTTTCACTTTTCCTTTCTACACTTTGTAAAAGGAGAAATAGCTAAGTACTGAGGCTATATTTTGACCAAAAATAGACTTTAGGCACCAGGTTAACTAGGCAAAAATGACTGCTACTAGATCATCAATCTTATACCCTACTAAGGTATATAATTAATTGTATTTAATAAACTGACTTAAAAATTACTTTCCTGTCATCATGAATGCTTCTAGCTATTTTGAGATGGGTGGCTATGGCTGAGTACTAAAATGTTTATATTCAGCCACCTAAAATTATTGGCCACAGTATTTGTTCATACTTCTGTCTTTATTGCTGTACATTTTGACTAGATTTTCATGATAAATCATTACCCGAAGTTTTTTTTTGTAATATATATATATATATTTTTCTATTTTAGATAATAAAGGATAATTATGTAGAGTTTACATCAGCATTAAATTTTATTTAAGCTGTAAGACTGACATAAGCATAATGACTGAAGTTGACAGCAAAAATTTGGGTCACTTTTCATTTTACAAAAAGGGCTACTGGGCTACTCAGTTTTTTTACTCAATTTTTTGGAAATGCCATCATCTTAAAATGTATACTGTGAATTTGTGCAAGTTTCTGTTTTAGTTCATGTTCAGATACAATCATCATTTATCCTACCCTGAAGGCTTGAAAGCTAATGATTATATAGATTGTTTTGCAGTTTATGGTATTTCAGTCAAGCATTAGGGATAATTAGGGACTGGGGTAAGTATGCATTCAAAACAAAGAATCAGCTTTGCATATATTTTCTGTTCTCTTTTTATGTGCTTTTTAACATCTAAGGACAAAGTATATTTGAACAAATACATGCCCTGTTTTCCCCCCAATTAACATGTGTAAAGCATAATGAATAATAAAATTAAAAATTAAGAAAAGAGGTTTCATAATTATTTTGTTGCTTACACTTTCACTTTCAGGGATCTTGTAACTTTGTTCAATCTTTGGAAATTTGATACTAAACTTGTAACTTACTTGAAACTTGTTGGAAATTTGATACTAAACTCTGATTTGCCCAGGAAAAACTAATGTCTTTTCTGTTTAGGTTAGTATATCTGAAGACTCCCATCTTATATATAGTACTATTAGAATTTTATGGTAGATGCTGGCTTTTCTGTAACATACTATTCACAATTCATTGATTTAATCAAATTTATTGAGATATAGGAGTTAAAAGTTTCAAAGGAGTAAACCTTTGGATTCAGCAAATCCAACATTGGGCAAGTGTGATATAGAAGCAAAAGAAAGAGCTTTGGAGTTAGATAAGACTTGGATTTATATTCCACCTATGTGCTTATTAACTCTGGGACCTTGGACCACTGCCCTATTTAACTTTTCTCAACTTCAATTTCCTTATTTGAAAAATGGGGGAAAAACATACCAAAGGATCATTGTTAAGACTAAGTGATATAACATATATTAAGCACAGACACATATAAGTTTATTAGTTTCAATCACTGATATTACAGATATAAATATTGAGTCCCTCAAAGTAAAATCATTTCTATAAGTTCTTTTTTTTTAAAAGATTTTATTTATTCATTTGAGAGAGAGAGAATGAGAGATAGAGAGCACAAGAGGGAAGAGGGTCAGAGGGAGAAGCAGACTCCCCGCCGAGCAGGGAGCCCGATGCGGGACTCGATCCTGGGACTCCAGGATCATGACCTGAGCCGAAGGCAGTCGCTTAACCAGCTGAGCCACCCAGGCACCCATCTATAAGTTCTTACATAGTAGCACACCAGAACCATAGAATTAATGAATATTCTGTCCCGTGAACCATTCAGAAAGTGAATTGTGAATAAGAACATTTATTTCAAGTGTTGAAGATTTACACTATTTTGTAAGGAATAACTTCTTATATATACTGTGTGTGTGGTGTGGAACTGAGCAGCTATTACATGAGTGTATTCTGTGATGTGATGATTTTCAAGCCTCTTATGTCATCTAATGTTGACTTTTCTCTTTAGAAAAAAAAAATGTGAAATTTGACAAGTTTGGTTACCACACCTGACAAAGTAGCTGCTGAAAACCGTATGGTTTTGGTCTTTTCATGCCATGTGTCCTGTGAATGGAGCCGACTGTCCATTAGTCATCATTTAGCTGTCAGTGGATTTCAGTGTTACCTCTGCCTAAAAACTTTGTATGGAATAACCAGTGGATACTAATTCTGAAATCCTCTTTGCCATCTCCCCAAGTTTACAATTTTAGAGTATATTAACAATTCAGATACCTTTAGTATATATTTCTGATTAAGTTTTGCTTCTTTCAGAGTTTTATGCTTCATAGTATGAAATTCTGCTGCTTGGTTTTCAAAGAGCAGCTGCTAAAACTCTTTATGATGATGAAAAATATTTTGAAACAAAATGAACAAAAAGAAATAAAAATAACAAAATGAACAGAGATGAAAGTATTTTGAAACAAAGGCAACAGTTGTTCTACATAGTTAACAACGAAGCATAATATATTAAGATTGAGAGGGACAACAAAAGTCATTTATTTTTTAGAGAGGGGGAGGCAGGGGCAGAGAGAATCCCAAGCAAGCTCCACCCATAGCGGGGAGCCCGGCATGGGGCTCCGTACCTTGACCCTGAGATCATGACCTGAGCTGAAATCAAAATTTGGACTCTTAACTAACTGAGCCACCCAGGCACCCCAACAAAGGTCATTTTAGATATCATTTCAAAGGTAAATAATCTGAGTTTAAGTAACTCATTTGGGAATGTTATTGAAATTCTGTTAATAATAGAATATTAGAAGTCTCAAGGCATGATGGTAGGAGAGCAGACTCTGGAATAAAAGAGACTGGAGTTTGCCTTCAAATTCTGCCACTTAGCAGTTGTGTCAGTAAGGATGTCTTCCTCTGCAAATAACAGCAAATCACTTTCTCAGTGGATTAAGCAATAAAATTGATTTTTTTTTCTGATGTAACAGAAAGTCCTAAGAGAAGCAAGTTTCAAATTTAGATGGATTAGCTACTCTATGATATAATTTGGAACCAGATACTTCCCATCCCTTCACTCTGCCCACCTTAATCTGTAAGTTTTGCTCTCTGCTGATTCTCCTTATTTTCTCTAGATGGCTGCACCAGTTCCAGGAAATACAACCATACCCAGCAACTTTCAAAGCAGCCAGGAAATTCCTTTTCTCATATTTCCTTCTCAAAAACTCACTTACCTTCAGATCACCTTCACAGCTCATTGGACAGAACTGAATCAACAGTGAGACCACATAATGGAACTGAAAATAAGTTCAGTATTGCCAAATTGTGGACAAGGAAGGAGGGAAAAGCCTGAATGAAACTGGAGAGGAAGATGGAGACCAATCCTGGAAAGACTTACATTAAAAAATGAAACACAGTGTGCCTGGGTGGCTCAGTTGGTTAAGCGACTGCCTTTGGCTCAGGTCATGATCCTGGAGTCCCGGGATCGAGTCCCGCATTGGGCTCCCTGCTCAGCGGGGAGTCTGCTTCTCCCTCTGACCCTTCCCCCTCTCATGCTTTCTCTATCTCATTCTCTTTTTCAAATAAATAAATAAAATCTTTAAAAAAATGAAACATAGCTATAAGGTTTGAAGTAGGGGAGTGACATGATCATATTGGTTGCTTAGAAAGATCTTTCTGAATGCAGTTTTTTGAAGAAATTGTCAGGGATCATGCGTTTTCTACCGAGAAACCAGTTAAGACATTTTTCAAATGAAAAATTATCGTGAGAATTTGGCTATAGAATGAAATACAACAACCAGTTCAGAGAGTTAGATATAGGATATAGTTAGAATGGTTAGGATTTGGTCACTGATTCAGTGTGCAGGTAAAGGGGAAGGAAGACAAAGATGACTCACTGATTTCTGGACAGAACAAGTAGTTCAGTGGTATTACATTCACTGAGATAAGAAACATAGGAGGAGATGTTTGTTTTTTCTTGTGCAGGGAAGATACTTTGTTCATTCGGGGGATGACTGCATATCATGAATGTGTTAAAAACCAGTAGCCAGTTTTATAAATTGATTGGAATTTCAGGAGAGAGAAATAGATAAAATATATGGATTTGTAGGGGTCATTAACATCTACATTATAACTCAATGTAGATGTTAATCAGAATCAGAAATTCATCAGCCCCTCTACAGGGGTCCTTATGTAAGGATATATGCTGATATTTTAAAACAAAGCGACCAACAAAAAACTTACTAACCATTTTCCATCCTAAATAGTCTAATTCAGGATCTATGGACTGGTTCCAAGACATTTGTTCTTTCAAAAAGCTGCTTCTTCTTTTATTTTTGTTCCTATTCCTTACCAGTCTTAGTCAAGAACTATTGGTGTAGAGTGAGAAGTGAAACCGGTCTACAAAAAGAGGGTATTAATCAAAGTCAAGGTTTGAAGGTTGGTATAGGAAGAGTAGCTTATAATGGAAATAATAGCCAAAGAAGTAGAAGAAAATCACAGAAATATGTTGTCATTGAAGATAAAAGGTGAGAGAGTTTGTTCATGGGAGACACGGCCAAATACTGCCAAATTAGGAACTCAGAGCCATGTGATTATCACAAATCAACTTGGTAACAGAAGTTTTGGTAAAATAGTGGGTTTGAATCCAAATTGCAGTGGGTTAGGTAAAGAATGAAGAGGATATAGAGAAATAGAATGGAATGCTCATTTAATATTTTGAATTTAGAAGAGGACATTAGCTAGAAGAGAATATGAGGTTTATTTTTAATATTTTAACTAAGATTTTACAAAATATTTTGTGGTTAATTTATGAAAGAACTGATTTCCCAAAGAGTAGATTTATTAGGTAATATTGATGGTCCATTTGAGGCCACTGTTAATTTATAATATATTATATATTTATATAATTATGATTTTTTTTTCTCAAGCAGGGTTCAGCAGCCATAGTTCATGTACAAAGTAAATTCATTCATAATCAGGGTTTAGATAATAACTTTTGGATGTCCAGAGAGATAGATGGCTGTAATCAAAGTATCTTATATCCAGGCTTTAAATAAGGGACTTGGTTGTGCAAAGCCATAGGAAGGGCTTGTGGTTTGTCATAAAGAATTTCAGTATTGTTTCATGTTTTCTTCTTTCCTTGATTTCCCTGCTGGGCTCTGAATGAGACTGGAAATTATCAGTGTTCTTTTATTTATTTATTTATTTATTTATTTATTTATTTGAGAGAGAGAGAGAGAGAGAGAGAGAGCAAGCATGAACAGGCAGACGGTGGTGGAGGACCGGAGGGAGAAGCAGGCTCCCTACTGAGCAGAGACCCCCCCCAATGCGGAGCTTGATCCCAGGACCCTGAGATCATGATCAGAGTAGAAGGCAGACGCTTAATCGACTGAACCACCCAGGTACCCCATCAGTGTTCTTATTGCGCCTATAGGTCTGTTAGGAAGATTAAATGAAAGAATGTATGTATAAGTTACCTAATAGAACATCTGACACATAGTACACACTGAATAAATTCCTTTTCCCATATTCTTTCTTTTTTTTCCTGAAATTACGCACATGGGTTGCTCAGAATTGGAAAAAAAAAATGCTCACGTTCATTGTCTACAGAAATACTTTTGGTTATGTATTTTTGCCTTCAAGTAAAGGGGTGACAGAAATCTACATTACACTCCTAAACTTTTAACATGATTTTTACCAAATTTACAAATTTAGTTTTCCAATGAGAAACACATGTACTCTTTCCCTGCACTCATATTGTCAACTGTTCTTTGTTCCCTGCAGCAGTTGTCAAATTATAAAATTTAGCCTGGAAGCAAGAAATCACATCTGTGCTGATTGGGACCATGGAGAGAGGCTGGACAGCTGTACATCTGGGGTTTGTTCCCACAGATCAGTAAAATATGTGCTATAATTGAATCCAGTAGCTTTTCTGATACTGTTAAATGGAAATCAATAAGCAAGCCTATATCAAAATCCTACTGTATGTAATGGGACTTTGATTCACTGCCTTTAAAGAAAAACAATGCCATCTTATCTGCTACTAATCTGAAGTATTCTCTCTTCATACTGTGGTGAAGTTCCAACTACCATTACAATTGTGTTTGTTTTTTTATGTAAAGCTCATGGGAAAAACAGAAATGAAGTAAGAGTACGAATATGCCACTGTCACTCTATTTTACCTTCATGTTATCAAGGATCACACATTCTTTCACAGCCTTGTCCAACTAATGGTTGTGGGACTGAGTGTCCTTGAGCTGTCATTTAACTTTTTAAAGTTTCAAAACACCTTCATCCCAATGTATCATTTTCCTGGAGAATCAAACAAATTTGTTTCTGCTTTTTATGACTAATATCAGCAAGATGTTAAGGAGGAAGATATGGAGTCAAAATGATACATGGAAAGTTATGAATATTTGAAAGTTATAATCATTGGAGAGCATATTTGAATTATTAACTGAAATTAATCTTTAATTGTTAGAATGTGTGAAGTTGAGAACTTAACAATCTTCTTATGCATATTACATTTTACTCATTCTATCCTTTCCTTTTCCCGCCCTTGAATCCCAACCAAAAGAATGAGTTAGCAACTGTCTGACTTTTCTGAAAGTAAATTCTTTAAAAGCCTTTCTCTGTTCAAGAAAACATTAAAATTATTAGTGTGTAGTAATAAAATTAAAGTATACTTCAGATTAGTTTGAATTAGTTTCAATTATAATCTGTTATTTGGTTGGATAGATGGTTAACTTTTTACTTATTAAAAAGTTCTTGTATTAGTAAATCTTTTTTTTTCCTATATTAACATTAGGAATTTGTAATAGACTATATACTCATTGACCCCTGAAGAGTTATTTCTCCTGGAGAATCAGTCTTCTTAATTACTGATGAGAATACCAACCAATATGCCCATCTTCATTGTAATTATAAAATGGTTGAGGGAAATGACCTTGAAGACTGTCTTTCAGCTTAATAGTGTGACTTTATTTTAAAATACAAATAAGAGAATAAAACATTTTCCATAAAATTTCTGATATCTAATTAATGTCTTCCAAAGTAACTATGATATCAAACATTCCCTCTAATTATATTCATTAGTGGCTTCTCCCAGACAAGTTTTAATTAAGTTGTACAATGAAGATCAATACTTATTGTGTATTCATTGCAGTTTACAACAAGCATATATACTGTTCAGAACAATTTAATTATTGTAATTGTTGCATAGAAGATACTTAGTGACTGTGCTCCATTACTGCCAATCTCCCCTTTTAATAAATTCGGTAATGAAATTGGGTAATGAACTTCTGAAAATTCCCATTTATATATACCTTATGTCTAAACTTCTGGTTTTTATGTTACTAGCTTAAGTAGTGGAGGAAATGGAGGCATTAATAATAGTATCAGTGTTGTAGTGTTTTTTCATGCCTGCCATCCTGAATGTTGAGAAATTATTAGAGCATAAATAAGAACACTTATAATAACAGTTGTATTAGTTATATGAAAAATAATTTAAGGGTGTTGGGTAATAAGATTAATCTATTTCCCCCTAAATACAATTTCAATTTTTATTACTCTTATTTCCTTAAATAGTAGTATTTTAATTTATAAGGAATGCCTCCAAATATGCTAACTTCTATTAAGGAAAATCATGCTACTGCTGTGCTGCACAAAGAACGTGAAAGTAAAGATTTTCTGGTAGCATCATAGGTGTATACCAGGGTTTCTTAAGTTTGGCATTAATGAAATTTAAGCCAGATAATTCTTTACTGGGGGTGGGGGAAGTTTTGCTGTGCATTGAGAAATGTTTAGCTGAATACCTGGTTTCTTCCCGTGAGAAGCCAGTAACCAATACTCCTCCCACCCTCCACTTTTTACAATCAGAAATGTCTCCAGACGTTATCAGATGCCCGTGTTGAGAACCACTGGTGTATGTTGATTCAGGCACACCCTCTTGATCTGCCCACTGACCAAATGATTCATTAATAAGACAAACAGCTATTCAGCTCTTCTGAGTGCAGGCTAGGTTCATAGGCATGAGTCAAACATGGTATTCTTTTAAGGGGACAATACAATTCTGTGTCTTCAGTGTTTTGGAAATAATAATTGGGTGCTAATATAATATTCAGTAATAAAGAGGAATAGAGATGGCTTCCTAGAGGTAACAGTTCCTGAAATGTGGACAAATGAAGTTTTGTTGGACAAATGAAGTTAGCAATTCAAAAGGGGGTGGAAGGATATTTGAGACAGCTAAAGCAGCATGTGCAAAACTTGGAGGTTTAAGAAAGCTAACACTCTCTGTATCCCTGTATCTATACATTTGTATCTCTCTCTATATATTTATTTCTATCTCTATGTAAATACCTCTATCTACCTATCTCACTATAATTTTAATTATTTTTCCTGAGGCATCAAATTCCAATTTCCTCTGAATTATATGAACAAAATTATAATAGAGTAATCTGCAAGTAATTGCCTAAAACATCTAATTTTACTCTTTTTTTCAATTTCTAATTTAGTAATCATATGTATAAGTATCTTCTTTGCATTGTGAATTTTATGAAAACATCTGTTTCCAAAACAAAAACAATTTTAGACAGCAGTGGGAAGTGACATACGTGTGTATCTTATAAACCTCCTAATCTATTTCTTTGAAGAAAAACTTTTGACAAGATCATCATAAGAAAGATAATGTACATTTTGTTGTGGGTATTTTCATGTGTTTAGAAACGTATGCCGGGGCGCCTGGGTGGCTCAGTCGTTAAGTGTCTGCCTTAGGCTCGGGTCATGATCCCAGGGTCCTGGGATCGAGCCCTGCATCGGGCTCCCTTCACTGCGGACAGCCTGCTTCTCCCTCTCCCACTCCCCCTGCTTGTGTTCCCTCTGTCACTGTGTCTCTCTCTGTCAAATAAATAAATATAGTCTTTAGAAATGTATGCCAATGTTGAAAATTCTCAAAATGTATTAACAGCCAAGCTAGTATTTTGAATTCATTCATTTAATTTCACATACACATATATATTTTAAGCAAAAAAGAGTTAAGAATAGTAATTTAGATTAAAGTTAATTCAAGTGAGGGTAACTAAATTTTAGAAAGACATCTGGAATTCTGTTGGTAATAATAAATATTTGAAGATCCACATGTTACTAAGAGGTCTACAAGGAATGTTGTGTTTCTCATGGCAGGCTAGTTATGAATTCCTAGAATTCCTATTCACATCAGTTTGCCAATATAGGATTAAGTTCAATTTGACTGCCATCATAGTAGAAGGCCTTTAGCTTGCTGATTTGCTCTACTTTATTAGGTCTTCACAGATATGCTGCTACTCAATATCAAAGGTGAATCAAATGAATCAAAAGGATGAATAAACATAAGAATTTAAGTTCTGCACTCCCATGGTATTTAGTCATGTCTAGACATAGCCCTAGTGTCCCAGAAAAAACTAAAATGAGGACAAGGGCATTTAAGTTTAACGTAGCTTTATTCCCATGGAAACTAGAAAAGCCAACAAGAGAGTAAAAAGAGTATGGATCTAACTAAAAAATTAGATTTAGTGGGATGACTGGTGGATTTGCAAGATCAGTGGGTAGTGGAACAGTTTTCATTTGTTTTTGCTGTTTTCAACAATAGTTTTTCAGCTAGGCCAATTTCTTCTAAAAAGGAATAATCCAACAAATTATTTATTTTATTATTCTGTAAAGCCACTCTGATATGTATAGGCTAAAGGTGATACAAACATTCTATAGGCATCGATTTTTAGAGTTAAAGAGCTCAGAACCTAATGAGAGAAGTAAAAAGTATATTGAATACACACACATCATAGAAGACTGCCATATATATATATATATATATATATATATATATATATATATGTGGTATTGAGTATATTTCTGTGTTTTCTAAAACTTTAAAACTTTGGTTTATCTTTATATAACTAGTATTATTATAGACTGTTAACAGTGTATAAGATCTATAAGTGCATATGTTATGTGAGATAAAAATGGATAATAAGGCTTAAATGCACATAATTTCTATAGCATGTAGAAAATTTTTATTTCAATTGTGATCCTAATGTCCTTGTTTGTAATAATTTCATCTTATATTTTCTTATAGGAGTACTGTAACACATTCTCAGTCTATCAGCTATTACTACTTTAGTACTTTAGCTTCACATTTACAGATAGAATCTTTTTTTTCTTTTTTAGAATTGGTAACATTTCAAGGTAGTGTTTCTTGAATGTAGTATAAGGAAGCTTCAGTACCTCTGACTAGGTATAACCCAGTTGTTTCCCTTTCAAACTGTTTCAGCTGTCTGGTGGGCCAGGTAGATCACTTGGGATAGGCATAATAGGCTGGAAAGATGATCATCTATGACCCAGGTCTGAAGCAGTTTGTCTGCTCAGCATCCTGTAAGCTAGTTTAATTTGGGCAGGGGGGAGAACAGTAGATAAACTTGTTGAAGTATAAACACTGTGTGTGTGTATGACTGTGGGTGCATGTGTGTGTACACATCCTTTCATGGCTTCCTTTTGTAATAATGATATTCAGACTTCCATTCTGAGAGTTCCAAATATTTATGTATATCCAGCCATAATTGAGGTCTGCATTTCAAAAATGTAGCTGATAGTTCTATAAGAAGCACATTGTAGACTGTGGTTATTTGTAAGTAGAATATATTTTTGGGAATGCAGTGGACACTTAACTCTAGCAACAACCCTGAGAGCTGCTATAATTTTCTTGGCTTAGTTATGGGTGTGTAGATTTATTTCTTAATTTGACTTGCAGTTTGGATTACAGATTTCAGTTAATATCACAAAAAAATCTTACAAACTTGGGGATAGCTTATTTCTGTTTAATGTAAGTTATTTGTTAATTGCTTCATAATAGCTTTTCAGAAGAAAATACAATATGTGTAGTCACAAATTTATGGCCGCTTAATCCCCAAATTGAGAGCCTTTAAAGGAGTGGCATAGTCCTTACGGTTTTCTGTGGACTTTCATTTCTTTTTCTTTTTACTAATTCTTTTCCTTTATTCTTGTTTGACAAGAAAGAGCACTTAGAGTAATGACTTGTTTATGTATTTTTGCTGTAATTGTTCTCCAAATGTTTATTCAAAATCACTTGTTCTTGTGCATCCAAATAATGTTTTCATTAAATGACAACTCTCATATTCATGATGAATACTTAATTTAACTTCAGTTATATAAGAAATATGTACTTTAATAACACTATGAAAATGGTAATACTTTTTTATACATTTGACTCAGTTTTGTGTTCTTTTTCTTTCAGTGAATTTATTGGATTCACGTACTGTCATGGGGGACTTGGGATGGATTGCTTTTCCAAAAAATGGGGTAAGCCTTTATGATATTTTCCCAATAACTTAAGCTATCTGAGTTGACATCATGTTAAATGTCACACATGAAAATTAACTGAATATATTTTGATTTGTATTATCCTGGTTATAATGAACAGGAAATAAAAGTTAATATGTCAATGACCAGTGTTGATTCAAACACAATTTATTTTGCATTTTATTCACTACATTAGGGAATGAAAATAGTATAAGAAATTCCTTTAAATTTTACTGAGATTAAAAGTTTCTCAGACTATCAAGTCAGTAATCAAAGGTTTTTTTCCAGTTCTTAAATTTTCCTTCAGTGAAAACTTTCAGAAAGGTGTTTCATTGGAAGATTTTTATAATCAGTAATTGTTTTTGCCAGTAATTTATTTTACTGGTGTACATTAGAAATAAAGTATTTTGAGAACGGGGCAAGATGGCGGAGGAGCAGGAGACCTGGATTTCATCTGGTCTCAGGAATTCAGCTGAATAGGGATCAAAACATTCTGAACACCTACGAACTCAACAGGAGATCAAAGGAAAGAATAGCAACAAGTCTCTGGAACAGAAAAATGACCACTTACTGGAGGGTAGGATGTGTGGAGAAGTGAATCTGAGGCGATATTCGGGAGGATAGACGGTGGGGGAGGGGGCCTCCGTCGGCCGCTTCTGGCAAGTGATAGAGCCGCAAATCACAAAATTGGAACTTTTAGAAGTCGGCTCCACTGAGGGATGTCACTCCAGTGGCTAAGCGGGGGGTGGAACCCTCGCGGGACGGTGTGGTCTCAGGACGCTCGGTGGCACAGAAAGACCGGGGGCGGCTGAGTGCAGCAGAGCTCCCAGGTATCGGAGCAGGGAAACCGGCTGCAGAGACGGAGCCAAGGCGCGGGCTCTCAGCTCGGGGTTGCCGTAAACTGTGATCCGCGGGCCAGTCGGGCCACTGCTCCTCCAGCAGGGACCCAACAAGCGGCAGATCCGGGGAGACTCTCCTTCCCCTGGGAGGAGCGGTGTGGGAGTGCACCGCAGGGATCTGCTGGGTTTGGAGACTCCACAAGGGGTAAGGTGCCAGAGATAGAAACACTTGGTCACAGGCCGGGTGAGCACAGAGTGAGGCCGGAGACCGGGGAGACGGGAGTGACTGACTGCTTTTCTCTGGGGGCGCACCGAGGAGCGGGGCCCCGAGTTCTTGGCTCCTCCGGGCGGAGATTGGGAGGCCACCATTTTCACTGTCCTCCTCCAAAGCTGTACTGAAAGCTTGCAGGGAACAAAAGCTCCCGAGAGCAAACCTAAACAGATTGCTTAGCCCAGACCGACAAGGGCGGGGCAATTCCACCTCCGGCAAAGACATTTGGGAACCACAGCACAGGCCGCTCCCCCAGAAGATCAGCAGGAACAGCCAGCCAAGACCAAGTTTACCAATCAAGGAGAACAGGAGAACTCCAGCGCTAGGGGAATACTGCACATAGAATTCATGGCTTTTTTACCATGATTCATTAGTTTTTCAAAGTTAATTTTTTTAACTGTTTTTTTTTTTAATTTTTCTTTTTCCCTTTTTCAAACAACATCTTATCAGTCCCTTTTAAAAAAAATTATTTTTCAATTTTAGAGTCATATTTTATCCCTTCATAGTAGTTACCCTTATTTTTGGCATATATATATATAAGCTGTTCTCTCTTTAAAATTTTGAGATACAGTTTCTTCTAACAGATCAAAATATACTCTAAATCACTAGTGTATTGCTTTGTTCTGGTCTCCTGCCTGAGCACATTCTCTCCCTTTTTTTTTCCTTTTTTTTTAATCTTCTTTCTTTTTTCAAACAACTTCTTATCAATTCCTTTTATAAAATCTTTCATAATTTTCATCTTTACAGTCATCTTCCATCCCTTCATTGTATCAACCCTTATTTTGTACATATATAAGTCTTTCTTCCTTTAAAATTTTAGGGGGCACTTTTTTCTAACAGAGCAAAATATGCCCCAAATCTAGTGTGTGTGGCACTGATCTATGCACTAGCCTGATCATATTTGATCATATTCTGTTTTTTTTTTGTTTTGTTCTGTTTTTCTTTGCTTTTATCTTTTTCTTTCTTTTTCTCTTTCTTTTTTCTTTCTTTCCCTTTCTTTTCCCCTGGTTTCAGGTTTTTACTGATTTGTTTAGAGTATGTTTGCTGGGGACGTTGTTAACCTGTTAGCATTTTGTTCTCTCATTCTATTCTCCTCTGGACCAAATGACAAGACGAAAAAAATCACCTCAGCAAAAAGAACAAGAGGTAGTACCGTCTGCCAGGGACCTACTCAATACAGACTTTAGTATGATGTTGGACCTAGAGTTCAGAATCATGATTTTAAAGATACTAGCTGGGCTTGAAAAAAGCATGGAAGTTATTAGAGAAACCCTTCCTGGAGAAATAAAAGAACTAAAATCTAACAAATCAAAATCAAAAAGGCTATTAATGAGGTGCAATCAAAAATGGGGGCACTAACTGCTAGGATAAATGAGTCAGAAGAGAAAATTAGTGATATAGAAGACCAAATGATGGAAAATAAAGAAGCTGAGAAAAAGAGAGATAAACAGCTGCTGGATCACGAGGGCAGAAGTCAAGAGATAAGCCATACGATAAGATGAAACAACATTAGAATAATTGGGATCCCAAAAGAAGAAGAAGGAGAGAAGGGGCAGAAGGTATATTGGAGCATATTATAGCAGAGAACTTCTCTAATGCGGGGAAGGAAACAGGCATCAAAATCCAGGAGGCACAGAGAACCGCTCTCAAAATCAATAAAAATAGGTCAACACCCCGACATCTAATAGTAAAACTTACAAGTCTCAGAGACAAAGAGAAAATCTTGAAAGCAGCTCAGGAGAAGAGATATGTAAACTACAATGGTAGAAACATTAGATTGGCAATAGACCTATCCACAGACACCTGGCAGGCCAGAAAGGACTGGCATGATATCTTCAGAGCACTAAACGAGAAAAATATGCAGACAAGAATACTATATCCAGCTAGTCTGTCTTTGAAAATAGGAGAGATAAAAAGCTTCCAGGACAAACAAAAACTAAAGAATTTGCAAACACAAAACCAGTCCTACAAGAAATATTGAAAGGGGTCCTCTAAGCAAAGAGAGAGCCTAAAAGCAGCATAGACCAGAAAGGAACACAGACAATATATAGTAACAGTCACCTTACAGGCAATACAATGGCACTAAATTCATATCTTTCCATAGTTACCCTGAATGTAAATGGGCTAAATGCCCCAATCAAAGACACAGGCTATCAGATTCGATTAACAAACAAGACCCATCAATTTGCTGTCTGGAAGAGACTCATTTTAGACCCAAAGACACCCCCAGATTGAAAGTGAGGGGGTGGAAAACCATTCACCATGCTAATGGACACCAAAAGAAAGCTGGGGTGGCTGTCCTTATATCACGCAAATTAGATTTTAAAACAAAGACTGTAATAAGAGATGAGGAAGGACACTATATCCTACTTAAAGGGTCTATCCAACAAGAAGATCTAACAATTGTAAATATCTATGCCCCGAACATGGGAGCAGCCAATTATATAAGGCAATTAATAACAAAAGCAAAGAAACACATTGACAATGATACAATAATAGTGGGGGACTTTAACACCCCCCTGACTGAAATGGACAGATCATCTAAGCAAAAGATCAACAAGGAAATAAAGACTTTAAATGACACACTGGACCAAATGGACTTCATAGACATATTCAGAACATTCCATCCCAAGGCAACGGAATAACATTCTTCTCTAGTGCCCATGGAACATTCTCCGGAGTAGATCACATCCTAGGTCACAAATCAGGTCTCAACCGGTACCAAAAGATGGGGATTATTCCCTGCATATTTTCAGACCACAATGCTTTGAAACTAGAACTCAAATCACAAGAGGAAAGTCGGGAAGAACTCAGATACATGGAGGCTAAAGAGCATCCTACTAAAGAATGAATAGGTCAACCAGGAAATTAAAGAAGAATTTTAAAAATTCATGGCAACCAATGAAAATGAAAACACAACTGTCCAAAAGCTTTGGGATACAGCAAAGGCAGTCCTGAGAGGAAAGTATATAGTAACACAAGCCTTTCTCAAGAAACAAGAAAGGTCTCAAATACATAGCTTAACCCTATACCTAAAGGAGCTAGAGAAAGAACAGCAAAGAAAGCCTAAACTCAGCAGGAGAAGAGAAATAATAAAGATCAGAGCAGAAATCAATGAAATAGAAACCAAAAGAACAGTAGAACAGATCAACAAAACGAAGAGCTGGTTCTTTGAAAGAATTAACCAGATTGATAAACCCCTGGCCAGACTTATCAAAAAGAAAAGAGAAATGACCCAAATCAACAAAATCATGAATGAAAGAGGAGAGATCGCAACCAACATCAAAGAAATACAAACCATTTTAAGAACATATTTTGAGCAACTCTATGCCAGCAAATTAGATAACCTGGAAGAAATGGATGCATTCCTAGAGATGTATCAACCACCAAAATTGAACCAGGAAGAAATAGAAAATCTGAACAGACCTATAGACACTAAGGAAATTGAAGCAGTCATCAAAAATCTCCCAACAAAAAAAAGCCCAGGGCCAGATGGCTCTTCAGGGGAATTCTACCAAACATTAAAGAAGAATTAATACCTACGTCGCCTGGGTGGCTCAGATGGTTAAGCGTCTGCCTTTGGCTCAGGTCATGGTCCCAGGGTCCTGGGATCGAGTCCTGCATCGGGCTCCCTGCTCCTTGGGAGCCTGCTTCTTCCTCTGCCTCTCTCTCTCTCTCTCTCTGTCTCTCATGAATAAATAAATAAATAAAAGTTTAAAAAAAAAGTAAGAATTAATACCTATTCTCCTGAAACTGTTCCAAAAAATAGAAATGGAAGGAAAACTTTCAAACTCATTTTATGAGGCCACCATTACCTTGATCCCAATACCAAAGACCCCATCAAAAAGGAGAATTACAGACCAATAACCTTGATGAACATGGATGCAAAAATTCTCACCAAAATACTAGCCAATAGGATCCAACTGTACATTAAAAGGATTATTCACCATGACCAAGTGGGATTTATCCCTGGGCTGCAAGTTTGGTCCTACATCCACAAATCAATCAACGTGATGCAATACATTAATAAAAGAAAGAACAAGAACCATATGATCCTCTCAATAGATGCAGAAAAAGAATTTGACAAAGTACAGCATCCTTTCTTGATCAAAACTCTTCAGAGTATAGGGATAGAGGGTACATACCTCAATATCATAAAAACCATCTATGAAAAACCTACAGCGAATATCATTCTCAATGGGGAAAAGCTGAGAGCTTTACCCATAAGGTCAGGAAGGCGGCAGGGATGTCCACTATCAACCACTGGTTTTCAACATAGTATTAGAAATCCTAGCCACAGCAATCAGACAACAAAAAGAAATCAAAGGCATCCACATCGGCAAAGAGGAAGTCAAACTCTCACTCTTTTAGATGATATGATATTTTATGTGGAAAACTCAAAAGACTCCACCCCAAAACTGCTAGAACTCATACAGGAATTTAGTAAGGTGGCAGGATATAAAATCAATGCGCAGAAATCAGTGGCATTCCTATACACCAACAAGACAGAAGAGAGACAAATTCAGGAGTCGATCCCATTTACAATTGCACCCAAAAGCGTAAGATACCTAGGAATAAATTTAACCAAAAAGGCAAAGGATCTGTACTCGGAAAATTATAAAATACTCATGAAAGAAATTGAGGAAGACACAAAGAAATGGAAAAACGTTCCATGCTCATGGATTGGAAGAACAAACATTGTGAAGATGTTAATACTACCTAGAGCAATCTACACATTCAATGCAATCCCCATCAAAATACCATCCACTTTTTTCAAAGAAATGGAACAAATAATCCTAAAATT